>NC_053037.3:421256792-421881792 GCF_002575655.3 Aegilops tauschii subsp. strangulata | reverse complement strand
ACAATTGTTTTCGTGAACAGAAAGTTTCTGGAATTTTCAGCAAGATCAAATAACTATCATCCAAGAAGATCCTATAGGTTTAACTTGGCACAAACACTAATTAAAACATAAAAACAAACCTAACCAGAGGCTAGATCAAATATTTATTCCTAAACAGAAGCAAAAAGCAAAAAACTAAAAACAAAATTGGGTTGCCTCCCAACAAGCGCTATCGTTTAACGCCCCTAGCTAGGCATAAAAGCAAGGATAGATCTAGGTATTGCCATCTTTGGAAGGCAATTCTTCAATAAGACACCTATCACCCTTAGGAGTTCCTTTCTTTCTATTAATTATCAAACTTTTAGGCACAAAATAAAGAAAATCATTTGCAACAAGCGGTTCCTTAATGATAGCAAAAAGATTGGGATGAACACTTATTGATTTTAGATCCACATTTTCCTTACTAGAGGATTCACCCTTATTTTTAGGAACATAAACAAGCTTGGCAATTTTAGTTGGAGGACTTGGAGTATTCTTTACGGAAGAGAAGGCGGTCCCCAAGTTGGTAATGATACCCTCAAGTTTATCGATTCTAGTGGAATCCTGATTTATTCTTTCATCAACTATGGGTTCCTTCTCCTTAATATTTTTCAAAGTGACTCCTACTTTAGATCCATATTGGGTAATTTGGTTGTGGATCTTTTTATCCAAATTTTCAATTAACCCTATGGTAGCAACTTTATTTTCAATAATTCAAGTCTTTGCATGACATGCTCCAAAGTTAACATAGTTCCATTAACCAAAAGAGGGGGTGAGCCAAGAAAATCTATCATAGCATTATAAGAATCAAAAGTATGGCTACCCAAGAAATTCCCTCCGGTAATGGTATCAAGAATATATCTGTACCAAGGAGTAGCGCCTACATAAAAATTGCGGAGAAGAACGGAAGTAGATTGCTTTCTGGTAGATATATTTTGAGCATTGCAAATTCTATACCAAGCGTCTTTTAGATTTTCTCCCTCCCTTTGCTTAAAATTAAGAACTTCATTCTCGGGAGACAACGGAGAAGATAGAGGACTAGCCATAATGACAAAACAAACGGAAAAGAGGCGAACGGAAAAGAGAGGGCGAATAAAACGGCAAGGGTGAAGTGGGGGAGAGGAAAACGAGAGGCAAATGGCAAATAATGTAATGCGGGAGATAAGAGTTTGTGATGGGTACTTGGTATGTTGACTTTTGCGTAGACTCCCCGGCAACGGCGCCAGAAATGGCTCGTTGTCGGGAGTCAAATCTTGACTTGACTTCGTGTAAGCCTCCTCGGCAACGGCGCCAGAAATGGCTCGTTGTCGGGAGTCAAATCTTGACTTGACTTCGCGTAAGCCTCCCCGGCAACGGCGCCAGAAATCCTTCTTGCTACCTCTTCAGCACTGCGTTGGTTTTCCCTTGAAGAGGAAAGGGTGATGCAGTAAATCAGCGTAAGTATTTCCCTTAGTTTTTCAGAACCAAGGTATCAATCCAGTAGGAAGCCACGCACGAGTCCCTCACACCTACACAAACAAATAAAAACCTCGCAACCAACGCAATAAAGGGGTTGTCAATCCCTTCACGGTCACTTACGAAAGTGAGATCTGATAGATATGATAAGATAATATTTTTGGTACTTTTATAATAAAGATGCAAGGTAAAATAAAAGGCAATAAAAATAGCTAAGTGTTGGAAGATTAATATGATGGAAAATAGACCCGGGGGCCATAGGTTTCACTTGTAGCTTCTCTCGAGAGCATAAGTATTACGGTGGGTGAACAAATTACTGTTGAGCAATTGATAGAATTGAGCATAGTTATGAGAATATCTAGGTATGATCATGTATATAGGCATCACGTCCGTGACAAGTAGACCGACTCCTGCCTGCATCTACTACTACTACTCCACACATCGACCGCTATCCAGCATGCATCTAGAGTATTAAGTTCATAAGAACAGTGTAATGCTTTAAGTATGATGACATGATGTAGAGGGATAAACTCATGCAATATGAAATAAACCCCATCTTGTTATCTTCGATGGCAACAATACAATACGTGCCTTGCTGCCCCTGCTGTCACTGGGAAAGGACACCGCAAGATTGAACCCAAAGCTAAGCACTTCTCCCATTGCAAGAAAGATCAATCTAGTAGGCCAAACCAAACTGATAATTCGAAGAGACTTGCAAAGATAACCAATCATACATAAAATAATTCAGAGAAGATTCAAATATTGTTCATAGATAAACTTGATCATAAACCCACAATTCATCGGTCTCAACAAACACACCGCAAAAGAAGATTACATCGAATAGATCTCCACAAGAATCGTGGAGAACTTTGTATTGAGATCCAAAGAGAGAGAAGTAGCCATCTAGCTAATAACTATGGACCCGAAGGTCTGAGGTAAACTACTCACACATCATCGGAGAGGCTATGGTGTTGATGTAGAAGCCCTCCGTGATCAATGCCCCCTCCGGCAGGACGCCCGAAAAGGCCCCAAGATGGGATCTCATGGGTACAGAAGGTTGTGGCGGTGGAATTAGGTTTTCGTGGATGCCTCTGTTGGTTTGGGGGTACGTAGGTATATATAGGATGAAGAAGTACGTCGGTGGAGCAACGTGGGCCCCACGAGGGTGGAGGGCGCGCCCCCCTACCTCGTGCCCTCCTGGTTGCTTTCTTGACGTAGGGTCCAAGTCCTCCGGATAACGTTTGTTCCAAAAATCACGTTCTCGAAGGTTTCATTCCGTTTGGACTCCGTTTGATATTCTTTTTCTGCGAAACACGAAAATAGGCAAAAAAACAGCAATTTGGGCTGGGCCTCCGGTTAATAGGTTAGTCCCAAAAATAATATAAAAGTGTATAACAAAGCCCATTAATCATCCAAAACAGAATATAATATAGCATGGAACAATAAAAAATATAGATACATTGGAGACGTATCATGGTCGTCTTTCCTTCTTGGCGGTGGCGGCAGCGGAGGAACCCCAGCATTGCCCTGAGGGTAGTCCTCGTGAGGCTGATCCCTCCAGGCACCCTCGCGAGGCTAGTCCTGCCAGCGGTCCTCACGAGGCCGGTCGCGCCACTCCTGGCGTGGGCCCCGGTCGTCCCAGCGTCCTCCGCCACGTCCTCCTCCTCGGCCGTAGCCTCGATCGTTGCGCTCGGGGCGTCGACCGAAGCGTCCGTCGCGAATGGCCCTAAGCTCTTGACAATCGTTGGTGTTGTGGTTGTGCACGTCGTGGAAGACGCAGAACGGTTGGCTGCTCTTGGATGACTCAGGCTGGTCCCTGCCGCGCTTCGTGTCCAGCTCCGCCGCGAGTACGGCCGCTCCCTTGCGCTTCACGTCCTTGGCCTTGGCTTTCTTCTCCTCCAGGTCGGCAGCCGGGAGCTCGAGAAGGGAAAGGCGCCCTTCCTCAGCCCTTGCGCACTTGGTTGCCAGGTTGAACAGCTCCAGGGATGTGCACAACTCCTCGTGGATGGCGAGCTCCTCCTTCATCTTGACGTCACGGACGCCATCGGAGAACGCGGAGATGATGGCCTCGTCCGTCACCTTAGGGATCTTGAGACGAACGTTGTTCAAGTGCTGGATGTACTTCTGGAGGGTCTCCCCTGGCTGCTGCTTGATGCGGCGTAGGTCGCACGCGGCCGGAGGGCGGCCGCGAGTGCCCTGGAAGTTGGCGACGAAGCGGTCGCGCATCTTGTTCCAGGAGGAGATTGAGCCTGGAGGCAGGTTCAGGAGCCAGGAGCGGGCACCATCCTTGAGAGCCATGGGGAACCAGTTCGCCATGACTTTTTCGTCGCTGTTGGCCGCCTCGATGCTTAGTTCGTAGAGTTGCAGAAACTCTGCAGGGTCGGGGGTGCCGTCATAGCGCGAAGGTAGGTCTGGCTTGAATTTGCCCAGCCAGGTGACGCTACGCAGCTCAGGGGTGAAGGCGTGGCAGCCCGCGGTGGCCACCGGGACCCTTTGCTGTTGTGGAGCCCGGCCTTGATGCCCGCGCACCGCCAGCGCAGGCGGCACACGGTCTTGCCGTAGCGGCGCCGGGAGCGCAAGGGCGTCTTCTTGTGGACGTGGGACTTCTTGGCAGCTTCCTTCTTCACGCACGGGCGCCCGACGCGGTGGATCACGCCGGGGGGCCGCACGCCTTGGCGCCAGGGCGCCGTCTTGGCAGAGGTGGTGGAGGCGCTCCATGAGCCACGCCACCTGCAGCTGGCGGAGGGCGAGGAAGCGAGAGGGACGGCACAGGGGAGCCCCCTGCGGCAGTGACAAGCTCGGCGATGCGGTCGAGCCAGTCCTCATAGAGGCCGTCGATGGGGCGGTAGCGCAGGAGTTCGCGCGCCTTGCACAGCGCGGCCTGCGCATCCGTGGGAGCACGACGGGTGTGAGACGACGAGCCGGCCGGGGTCAGCGACGGAGTGGCGGTGCGGCCGTCCCGCCGCACCGAGGGGTGCAGCGAGGATGCTTGCTGCTCGCTCCCCACCGGGCCGGTGGCGGCGTTGGCGGCAGGCGACGGAGAACGACGGGGTGGCCCGCTGACGGGAGCCGTCTGAGCAACGCGGGCGGCAAGGGCGGCCCGGCGCTCAGCGCGAGCTCGGCGAGCGTCCGCCATGGAGATGACGAAGAGACAGGATGCGGAGCGGCGGAAGGAAAGCTTCGGCGCACCCCCTACCTGGCACGCCAAATGTCGGATCTCGGGTTCCGGCAAAACCCTCAAGGTTCGAACACTGGGGTGCGCACGAAGATCTCCTCCTACTGAATCACGCCCTCAGCCTCGCCGGGATCTCTAAGGCTAACTCGACGAACTCGCAACACAAAGGACACAAGATTTATACTGGTTCGGGCCACCATTGTGGTGTAATACCCTACTCCAGTGTGGTGTGGTGGATTGCCTCTCGGGCTGAGGATGAAGAGTACAAGGGGAAGAACAGCCTCCTGAGGTGAGGTGTTCTTGTGCTTGGTGGGTGTGAGGATGGGTTGGATCTAGTCCAAGATGAAATGGCTCAGGCTCAGTTGCCTCCTACTGTGGTGGCTAATCCTATTTATAGAGGCCCTGGTCCTCTCCCCAAATATTGAGCAGGAAGGGATGCCACAACGGCCAATTTGAAAGGGGACAGCTAGTACAAGTTATCCTGACAAAAGCAGTCTTCGCCTACCAAAGGCTCTGGTGGTGACGCCGCCTTGGGCTCCATGGTGACCTCCGTCTTGCCGTCCTGCTGGTCTTGGTCTCGTTGCACCGATATGGAAACCTTTACTTGACGCCTCGGTACTCCTCGCCTGCGCTTGCCTCCTTAGCACCAAAGAGGGAACAAGGACACTGCGCGCGCTGGCGCCCGCCTGGTCTCGATCGTCATGGCTCACTTCATTGGAACCTCGCGAGGTTTGCCTTCCTTGATCTCTCGGCCCCTCGCGAGCTAGCCTGGTGAGGCCGCTCCCGAGGAGGTCTTGTGTCGTCCGCCTCGCGAGGCTTGGCCCCTCGCGAGGATCTCAAATGCTTGTTGGTGAAGATGGGCCATACGGGCCCGTTCGCAGAGCCACGCCGTGGGCCGCAGGCAGGCAAGTCTGGGGAACCCCGTTCCCAGAACGCCGACAGATACAAGGTAATATCATGGTGATTTGCATAGGCAAGTAAGATGCGGATGGACTCAAGTCTAGGAACGGGGGCATATGTCTCACCATAGTCCATACCTTCGACTTGTGTGTAGCCTTGGGCGACGAGACGTGCTTTGTTGCGAACGACTTGTCCATCTTCGTCTTGCTTGTTGCAGAACACCCATTTGGTACCAATGATGTTGTGGTTGTTGTCGGGCTTCTCAACCAATGTCCACACTTGGTTCCTCTCAAAGTTGTGTCGCTCTTCGTGCATAGCATTTATCCAATCTGGATCTTCCAATGCTTCTTCAACCTTCATAGGTTCAAAGCTAGCGATGAATGAATAATGTTCACAAAAATTAGCCAAACGAGTTTTAGAGCGAGTGTTTCTCCCGGTTTGGATATCATTGAAGATTTGTTCGACGGTATGGTCTCTTGAAACTCTTGCTCTAACTCGTGAGAGCTTTTGTTTGGGTCGGGGTGGAACATCTTCTTCATCATCTTGTTCTTCCTCTTGGCCTTCTTTATTGTTGATGTTGTTGTTCTCTTGTCGAGGTGGAGAAGGAGGTTGATCAGGTTCATCTTGGTGTACTTCCTCATTTTCTTCATCTTGGCGTGTCCCACTTGTGGATGCCCCCATGTCAACTCTTGGTTCACCTTGTCGTGAGGTAGAAGCTTCCACTTGGACGGACGAGGTACTCTCCTTCACCTTTGTTGGGCGTATCTTGCCAATAGGCAAGTCTTGGATTGCTTCCGGAGGGTCTTTGTCTCCTACATCAATTGGCAATTGCTCTACTTGTGAGCCGTTAGATTCATCAAACTTCACATCTACCGTCTATTCAACCTTTCGGGTGAAATTGTTGAGACACGGTAAGTGTGAGAGTTTGAGCCATAACCGAGTAGGAAACCCTCATGAGATTTAGGAGCAAATTTAGAACGACGATGCTTATCAAGAATATAGCACTTTGAGCCGAATACTCGAAAGTATCCAACTTGGGGTTTGTTACCGGTGAGAAGCTCGTATGCCGTCTTGCCGAGTAGCTTGTGAAGATATAGACGATTTGTGGCATGACAAGCTGTCTCAACCGCTTCCGCCCAAAAGTGTTTTGGCATCTTGTACTCGTCAAGCATCGTTCTCGCCATCTCAATAAGAGTCCGGTTCTTCCTCTCAACAACTCCATTTTGTTGAGGCGTGTACATAGCTGAGAACTCATGTGAAATCCGAGGTTCCGGTGACACAGACATCACTCGAGGTTAGGTCTGTGTGCGGCTCCAACACCGCGGAATCTGCGGCTTCTATGGCGGGGTTGAGCTTCCCGTCCTTGGATGGCGCGATCTGCTCTGGATCTAGGGCCAGAGCGGTTACCAGTGCAATTTCCTAGGTATGGCCCGATGACAGATTTAAGTCATGTTCATCATGGTGACGGGGAGCGACTGCCGTGGTCTCGAATCCGTCGAAGATCAAGTCTCCGCGGATATCTGCGACGTAGTTCAAGCTCCCAAATCTGACCTGACGGCCAGGGGCGTAGCTATCGATCTGCTCTAGATGGCCGAGCGAGTTGGCCCGCAGTGCGAAGCCGCCGAACACGAAGATCTGTCCAGGGAGGAAGACCTCTCCTTGGACAACATTGTTGTATATGATTGAAGGAGCCATCAAACCCTTTGAGGACGACATAGTGGAACTCTCAATGAAAGCACCAATGTCGGTGTCAAAACTGACGGATCTTAGGTAGGGGGTCGCGAACTGTGCGTCTAAGGTCGATGGTAACAGGAGACAGGGGACACAATGTTTACCCAGGTTCGGGCCCTCTCCATGGAGGTAATACCCTACTTCCTGCTTGATTGATCTTGATGAATATGAGTATTACAAGAGTTGATCTACCACGAGATCATAATGGCTAAAACCCTAGAAGTCTAGCCTGTATGACTGTCTATGTTTCTGGACTAAGCCCTCCGGTTTATATAGACACCAGAGGGGACTAGGGTTGTACAAAGTCGGTTACAGAGAAAGGAATCTTCATATTTGGTCGCCAAGCTTGCCTTCCACGTCAAGGAGAGTCCCATCCGGACACGGGAGAGAGTCTTCGGTCTTGTATCTTCATAGCCCATTAGTCCGGCCCATGTCCAACAGGCCGGACGCCCGAGGACCCCTTAGTCCAGGACTCCCTCAGTCGCCCTGGCAAGGGCCTTGCCGGGGGAGCCTCACCTCGCCCCTTTGCTCTTCATGCTTCTGGTCTTGAGCACGGCTCGGGTAGTCTTGTGTCTTTGCTTCCTCTTCTGTCCCGCCAAGCGCTGCTGCGGGTGTGTGGCTGTGACTGCCTGCGCACAAGTAAATGGGTGCAAAAAAGGACCCCTATTTTTGTAGACCGACACACTTCAAACTGATTTTGGGCCTTCCTAGCAAAGTTCTTGAAGATCTTTTGGACCTGCGATTTATCATCAAGAAAGAACACCCACGTAAATCTTGAAAAATCATCGACTATGACTAAACCAAACGAGTTTCCACCGAGACTTTTATAGGCATTTGGACCAAAGAGATCCATATGAAGTAGATCGAGCGGTCTTCTCGTGGTCATGATGTTCTTCACGGGGTGGCTTCCTCCAACTTGTTTTCCTGCTTGACAAGCACTGCACAATCTATCCTTGTCAAATATAACGTCTTTCACTCCAAAGATATGATCACCTTTAATAAGCTTATCAAAGATTTTGCATGCCCACATGACCTAACCTTCTATGCCACAACCAACCTTTAGAAGATTTAGCAATTAAGAAAGTTCTAGGTTGAGCCTTTTTAGTGCAATCAACAATGTATAGATCACCTCTACGTATACCGGTAAAGACCATTTTATGATTATCTCTTCGAAACACTTGGCAATCTACTTCAGTAAATAGGACATTGAAACCAAAGTCAGCTAGTCTAGATACGGAAAGTAAATTATAGCCAAGAGATTCAACGAGCATAACATTTTGTATGGAGCTATCATTTGAGAGATGGCCACCTTACCAAGGCCCTCTTTGAGTTATCCCCAAAAGTGACATACTTTCAAGGGCCGTCATTTTCAGCAAGCTCATGAAACATATCCTTGTCTCCAGTCATGTGATCGGTACAACCACTATCAAGAACCCATTCCTTTCCTCCGGCCATGTAGCCGCGAAGATTAGCCATAAGACCAAAGTGTCTCATAGACTCATCGAGATCGAAGTCACTATCATGACCCTCGTCATAGTATCCATGTTCAACATCGTCTTGTGATTGATCATTTCCTAGAGAGAGTGATTCATTAGATATATATGGTTATGACAATGTTCATCTTTATGAATTCTAATGACTTCGGAAATGATGTTGCAAATGATTCCAACATCTTCTTTGGCGCGCATAAGGTCACGAATCTCAAATAGACAATCACCAAACTTAGGATCATTGGAATTCATCTTACTTAAGGCAATTGACTTATGAAGAATCACATCTAGATTTAGCAAGGAATAGTTCGGAAATCGTTCCTCAAGAAATCTCCATATGGTGTAAGCACAATCAAGAGTAGGCAAACAAACAATCAAATTTCTAGGCAAACCTCTAGTGATAAGATTGATAGTTCTAAGATTGTGAATCATGTCAAGAGACTCATCAGGGGTAGGATGCAAGGGGTCAACAAGGGGCGCACTAGGGCTAGTAATGTACCTGTTCAAGTGATATTCATTGAAAATCTCAAGCATCTCATTTTTCCATTCATGAAAGAAATCTCCATCAAGTATAGGCACTCTACATCTAAGACTCCCCAACATAGACTCATCCATCTTCCTCCAATGGTGATTAAACAAAAGCAATGGAGACCAATGCTCTGATACCAATTGAAAGGATCGAGAAGAGGTGTCTAGAGGGGGTGATTAGACCCTTAACAAAGAAAAGTAGCAGATTTTAAGTTCTTCAAGTTAAGGTTTTAGCACAAGTTTAAACATTCACAATACATTTCAAGCAAGCATGGCAAGAGTATATGAGCAGCGGAAAGTAAAGCATGCAACTTGCAAGAAAGTAAAGGGATGGGATTGGAGTGTGCAAATGCACTTGGACACACGGAGATTTTTGGCGTGGTTCTGATAGGTGGTGCTATCGTACATCCACGTTGATGGAGACTTCAACCCACGAATGGTAACGGTTGTGCGAGTCCACAGAGGGCTCCACCCACGAAGGGTCCACAAAGAAGCAACCTTGTCTATCCCACCACGGCCAACGCCCATGAAGGACTTGCCTCACTAGGGTAGATCTTCATGAAGTGGGCGATCTCCTTGCC
This sequence comes from Aegilops tauschii subsp. strangulata, assembly GCF_002575655.3. Lineage (NCBI taxonomy): Eukaryota > Viridiplantae > Streptophyta > Magnoliopsida > Poales > Poaceae > Aegilops > Aegilops tauschii. The sequence continues at coordinate 421,871,914 of NC_053037.3, read as the reverse complement.
CTTACAAACTCCTTGGTTCAACTCCACAATCTTGACGGAGGCTCCCAAGTGACACCTAACCAATCTAGGAGACACCACTCTCCAAAAGGTAATAGATGGCGTGTTGATCATGAACTCCTTGCTCTTGTGCTTCAAATGATAGTCTCCCCAACACTCAACTCTCTCTCATAGATTTGCATATGGTGGAAAGATGATTTGAGTGGAAAGCAACTTGGGGAAGCCTAGAGATCAAGATTCTTGTGGTTGGATTGGAACGTCTTGGACTCAACACATGAGTAGGTGGTTCTCTCTCAGAAAATGAATGTTGGAAGTGTAGGCACGTTCTGATGTCTTTCTCCACGAATGGAGGAAGGGTGGAGGGGTATATATAGCCTCCACACAAAATCTAGCCGTTACACACAATTTACCAAACTCGGTGGGACCGAATAGTGAAACTCGGTCAGACCGATATGGTTCAAAATGTGAACGTTAGAGTTTTCGGTGGGACCGACATGATCAACTCGGTGGACCGATGTGCTAGGGTTAGGGTAAAAACTCAACTCGGTTTGATCGATTACACAAACTCGGTGAGACCGATTTTGGTAATGAGCAAACTGAGAGTTGGTCAAGCAAACTCGGCGGGACCGACTACATATCTCGGCGGGACCGAAATGATTGCTACAGGCAACAGAGAGTTTGCAAGCCCATCTCAGTGAGACCGAGATCCCATCGGTGAGACCAAACTGATTAGGGTTTCTGGCAGAGGCTATGTCAAGTGAACTCGGTGGTGCCGGACAGATAAAATCGGTGGGGCCGAGTTTGACTTTAGGCTTGGGACATATGTGGAAATGAGAAAGTGGTTGAGGGCTTTGGAGCATATCACTAAGCATTTTGAGAAAGCAAGCCATTAAGCAACACCTCATACCCTTTTAATAGTATTTGCTTTTCCTATGGACTCAATGTGATCTTGGATAACTAAAATGAAAATGTAGAGTCTTGAGCTTTCGCCAATGTTTGTCCGTAGCATCTTGAAGGGGTTCCACATCCTCTTGTCCATGCCACGCCTTTGTTAAACTCTCTGAAATATACTAGATAAAAGCATTAGTTCAACAAGAGATATGTTGACATTACTTACCAAAATCACCCAGGGAGCAATTGTGCTTTCTCCCCTCCAGCCTATATATACGTGGGGGGGCACCACTAGAACACACAACATTGATTCCTACCCGTGTGCGGCGCCCCCCTCCACAGTTTACGCCTCCGGTCATATTGTCGTAGTGCTTAGGCGAAGCCCTGTGCGGATCACTTCACCATCACCGTCACCACGCTGTCGTGCTGAAGAAACTCTCCCTCGACTCTTTGCTGGATCAGGAGTTCGAGGGACGTCATCGAGCTGAAAGTGTGCAGAACTCGGAGGTGCCGTACGTTCGGTGCTTGATCGGTCAGAACGAGAAGAAGTTCGACTACATCAACCGCGTTGTCAAATGCTTCCTCTTTCGGTCTACGAGGGTATGTGGACACACTCTCCCCCTCTCGTTGCTATGCATCTCCTAGATAGATCTTGCGTGAGCGTAGGAAAATTTTGAAATTGCATGCTACGTTTCCCAACAGTGGCATCCGAGCCAGGTCTATGCGTAGATGATATGCACGAGTAGAACACAGAGAGTTATGGGCGGTGATCATCATACTGCTTAGCACCAATGTCTTATTTTTGATTCGGTGGTATTGTTGGATGAAGTGGCCTGGACCAACCTTACATGACCACGTTCATGAGACCGGTTCCACCGACAGACATGCAACTAATTTTTTGCAAAAAGGTGGCTGGCGGGTGTTTGTTTCTCCAACTTTAGTTGAATCGAGTTTGACTACAGCTGGTCCTTGTTGAAGGTTAAAACAGCACACTTGACGAAAAATCGTTGTGGTTTTGATGCGTAGGTAAGAACGGTTCTTGCTAGAAGCCCGTAGCAGCCACGTATAACTTGCAACAACAAAGTAGAGGACGTCTAACTTGTTTTTGTAGGGCATGTTGTGATGTGATATGGTCAGGACATGATGTGATATACGTTATTGTATGAGATGATCATGTTTAATAAAAGTTAGCGGCAACTGGCAGGAGCCTTATGGTTGTCGCTTTATTGTATGAAATGCAAACGCCATGTAATTGTTTTACTTTATCACTATGCGTTAGCGATAGTTGTAGAAGCAATAGTTGGCGAGACGACCACGACGCTACGATGGAGATCAAGGTGTCAAGCCGGTGACGATGGAGATCATGACGGTGCTTTGGAGATGGAGATCAAAGGCACAAGATGATCATGGCCATATCATGTCACATATTTTTATTGCATGTGATGTTTATCTTTTATGCATCTTATTTTTCTTAGTACGACAGTAGCATTATAAGATGATCCCTCACTAAAATTTCAAGGTATAAGTGTTCTCCCTGAGTATGCACCATTGTGAAAGTTCGTCGTGCCGAGACACCACATGATGATCGGGTGTGATAAGCTCTATGTTCAGTTGTTCACATACAATGGGTGCAAGACAGTTTTGCACATGCAGAATACTCGGGTTAAACTTGACGAGCCTAGCATGTACAGACATGGCCTCGGAACACTGGAGACCGAAAGGTCGAACGTGAATCATAGAGTAGATATGATCAACATAGAGATGTTCACCATTGAAAACTAGTCCATCTCACGTGATGATCGGACATGGTTTAGTTAATATGGATCACGTGATCATTTAGATGACTCGGGGGATGTCTATCTAAGTGGGAGTTCTTAAGTAATATGATTAATTGAACTTAATTTATCATGAACTTAGTCCTGATACTTTTTGCATATCTATGTTGTAGATCAATGGCCCGTGCTATCGTTCCCTTGAATTTTAATGCGTTCCTAGAGAAAACTAAGTTGAAAGATGATGGTAGCAACTACACCGACTGGGTCCGTAACTTGAGGATTATCCTCATTGCTACACAGAAGAATTATGTCCTTGATGCACCACTAGGTGACAAGCCCCCTCCCGCTAATGTAGACACTTTGAACGTCTGTCTGACGCAGTCTGATGACTACTCTATAGTTCAGTGTGCCATGCTCTACAGCTTAGAATCGGGACTTCAATGACGTTTTGAACGTCATGGACCATATGAGATGTTCCAGGAATTGAAGTTAATATTTCAAGTAAATACCCGAGTTGAGAGATATGAAATCTCCAACAAGTTCTATAACTGCAAGATGGAGGAGAACAGTTCTGTCAGTTAACACATACTCAGAATGTCTGGGTATCATAACCACTTGACTCAGCTGGGAGTTAATCTTCCAGATGATAGTGTTATTGACAGAGTTCTTCAATCACTGCCACCAAGCTACAAAGGCTTCGTGATGAACTATAATATGCAAGGGATGGATAAGATAATACCCGAGCTCTTCGCTATGCTCAAAGCTGCAGAGGTAGAAATCAAGAAAGAGTATCAAGTGTTGATGGTTATCAAGACCACTAGTTTCAAGATAAAGGGCAAGGAAAAGAAGGGGAACTTCAAGAAGAATGGCAAGCAAGTTGTCACTCTCGGGAAGAAGCCCAAGTCTAGACCCAAGCCTGCAACTGAGTGCTTCTACTGCAAAGGGACTGGTCACTGGAAGCGGAACTGCCCCAAGTATTTGGCGGATAAGAAGGATGGCAAAGTGAACAAAGGTATATTTGATATACATGTTATTGATGGGATCTGATGAACTTTGAGTTTATGATCAGTCATATCTTTTTATATCCATGAAAGTTATTTGAGTTTCTTTGATCTGTTATATGCATGATCTCTTATAGCCTCATATTTCTTCTCCGATATTTGGGTTTTGTTTGGCCAACTTGATCTATTTATCTTGCAATGGGAAGAGGTGCCCGGTAGTGGGTTCGATCTTACTGTGCTTGATCCCAGTGACAGAAAGGGAACCGAGAAGTATGTACGTTGCTACTAAGGATAAAAAGATGGGATCTAGATCTACCGCCATAGATAAACGGATCTTGTCGACATCATGTCATCGTTCTTATTGCATTACTCCATTTTTCCATGAACTTAATACACTAGATGCATTCTGGATAGCGGTCGATGTGTGGAGTAATAGTAGTAGATGCAGGCAGGAGTCGGTCTACTAATCTTCGACGTGATGCCTATGTAATGATCATTGCCTGGATATCGTCATAATTATTTGAGGTTCTATCAATTGCCCAACAGTAATTTGTTTACCCACCGTTTGCTATCTTCCTCGAGAGAAGCCACTAGTGAAATCTACGGCCCCCGGGTCTTCTTTCTCATATATTTGCTTTGCGATCTATTTTATTTGCACTTTTTATTCAGATCTATTAAACCAAAAATACTAATTACTTTGTTGCACTTTATTTTATTTGTGATCAGTTTATTCAATCTATTACAACTTTCTCCCGTTCGTGCACCGCTTCTGGCGCCGTACCCCGAAAGGGATTGACAACCCCTTTAACACGTCGGGTTGCGAGGTGTTGTTATTTGTGTGCAGGAGCTGTTTACGTTGTGTTGATTGGTTCTCCTACTGGTTCGATAACCTTGGTTTCATTTCTGAGGGAAATACCTTCCGCCGCTGTGCTGCATCATCCCTTCCTCTTTGGGGAAATACCGATGTAGCTTCAAGCGACATCAAAAGGAATTTCTGACGCCGTTGCCGGGGAGGATCTTCAACATAAACAGGTTCCTAATCACAAATCTCACCTCCTTGCAATTTACATTATTCACCATTTTCCTCTCGTTTTCCTCTCCCCCAGTTCACAAGAATTTGCCGTTTTATTCGCCTCTCTTTTCCGTTCGTCGTTTTCTTGTCAGATCTATCCCTTGCTTGCAATCATGAGTGATTTCGGTATGGCACCGACAGATGATGGCATGACTCCTAAGATTGGACGTATGGGCAATCTGGATGCTACAACTTTTATCTTGGGACAAGAGAACATTATGGGAAAAGAACGTATCCAAGAATTTTTCAATTGTGTTGGAAATCTAAGTCTTGACGATGCTTCTATACTTAAAACTACTATATCTTATGTGGATGCTATTTCAGCACTAGTTCTAAAACTTGGAAGTAAATTTATCCGCACTCATCCTACTTTGCAAAGATTGTTTTTTGAGCTTCCCGAATTAAAGAATCCTAGAGCCAAAAAGTTGGCCACTCTCATTCTTATGAACGAGTTTGACTACATAATCGGGAAGCTAGGGAAATCTTTGACTTTTATGGTATGAATCGTGAAAAGCCCATGATAGATGAAATTGTTTACAATAGTGACTATGCACTAAGGCATTTGCTTGGGGACAATAAGATCTTTGATGAGAATCTTAAAAAGGAGGTCCCCGTTCTAGAAATAATCCAACAAGTTTTTAATAATGTTAATCAACACTATTCTTGGATTGTTGCGGGAAATCAAAGGGGTTATGATGAAAACCAACTAATGAATGCTAAAGTTTCTATGGATAATATGTTTTATGTTGTTTTTACAAAACCTCCTGATAAAAATACCCCCAAGAAGATTAAGAAGAAGAAGGATGACAAAACTTAGATCCTTGCTTTATGCCTAGCTAAGGGCGTAAAACTACAGCGCTTGTTGGGAGGCAACCTAATGAATAAATTTTATTTTTTCTTTTTGCTTTCTGTTCTTGTGTGTTTACACAATTATTCTACTGTTATGATTGTGTTTCGTGTGTTTTAATTAGTGTTTGTGCCAAGTAGAACCAATAGGATCTTCTTGGGTGATAGTTGTTTGATCCTGCTGAAAAAGATAGAAACTTTGTGCTCACGAAAATAATTATTAAAATTCACCAGAATGTGATAAAATGCTAATTCTTTTTGCAGATGATGAACATACAACTTATCCAGGTTTTCCAAGTTTTTCTAAAATTTTGGAGTTCCATAAGTATTCGAACAAATCAGATTGCTACAGACTGTTCTGTTTTGACAGATTATGTTTTCTTTGTGTTGTGTGCTTATTTTGATGGCTCTATGGTTTCCTTTGATGAGTTTTTGCCATAGAAAAGTTGGAATACAGTAGATATAATACAAAAACAAAATAAGAATTGGTTTGATACAACACTTATAGTAGTGATTTATTTCTCTTACACTAACGGATCTCACGGAAGTTTTGTTGAGTTTTGTGTGATTGAAGTTTTCAAGTTTTGGGTTATCTTACGATGGATGAAGGAAGGATGTAAGAGCCTAAGCTTGGGGATGCCCCGGCATCCCAAGCTATTATCCAAAAATGAGCAACCAACTAAGCTTGGGGATGCCCCCGAGTGGCATCCCCGCTTTCTTCCAACAACTATCGGTATTTTACTCGAGGCTATATTTTTATTCGTCACATGATATGTGTTTTGCTTGGAGCTTCTTGTATGATATGTGTATTTTCTTGTTTTATTTTGTGTTTTAAGTCATCAATCCTTGCTGGACACACTATTTGAGAGAGCCAAAATTATATCATGAGTTGTTAAAATTGCTCTCTATGCTTCACTGAAATCTTTTATGAGCTAGGACTTGCTCTAGTGCTTCACTTATATCTTTTTGAGCACGGTGTGCTTTAGTATTTTTGAAGAAATGCTCTCTTGCTTCACTTAGATTTATTTGAGAGTTATTAAAACTTTTTGAAGAAATTCTCTCTTGCTTCACTTAAATTTGTTTGAGAGAAAGAAAATTTGTTATGCTCATGATCTTCACTTATATTTGTTTGAGCTTATGAAAAGCAACACATGAAAATTAGTCCCAAAGTGATAGATATCCAAGAAGGATAAAGTAAAAAAAATGTCATGAAGATCATTGGACAAAATAAACTTGATTCTTAGTAATAGTTTTGAGATATGATGATGTGATATGTGAGTTATGTTGATGAGTAATTGTGCTCTAGTAGGAATATTGGTGTTAAGGTTTGTGATTCCCTATGCATGCACGAAAGTCAATAATCATGCAATGAAAATTATATCCTACTTGTGATGCATTATTCAGTGTTAATTATTCTTAATGCTTGCTTATGAGATTATTCGTTTCTTGGTTGGTCGCTTCCCAATCTTTTGCTAGCCTTCATTTTGCACTAAGTATGACCTCTACTTGTGCATCCAAAATCCTTTAAACCAGTTTTGCCACATGAGTCCACTATATCTACCTATATGCAGTATTATTTTGCCATTCTAAGCAAATTTGCATGTGCCATCTCTAAATTTCAAAATAAACTTCCCTTTTGTGTGTTTGTTTCGCTCGCGGAACGCTAACGGGTGGCTAATATTTTCCATGTTGGATGTGTTATTCTCAAGATGAGTGTTTATTCACTTGTCATTGCACGAGAGTAAGGCAAAGGTCTTAGGGATGCCCAGTCCCGAAATGCAAAAATAAATTTACTTTATGTTGTCAAATAATAAATTCCTTGGAAAGTGTTGGTATGGAGGGCACCCGTGGATACGGTTAGCCATGGAAAGTGAAAGAATGGTGGAAAAAGGAATAACCTTTATTTTCTGTTTGGGAACCGCCTATGGCATATCTAGCATGGAAAGTGTTGGGAACTCTAAGTCGTTTTCGTTGGTGGGATGGATACACCTCTCAAAATGTTTTTATCTCTAATTTCTTTTCGCTTTGAGCTCTGGCACCTCTACAAATCCCTACTTCCCTATGCGAAGGGCCTTTCTTTTACTTTATGCAATTTTTAATTTTAGTCTCCATTTTCTCTCATGAAAGCACCAACTAGGAGGCATTATGATCGTACTTAAGTATTGGGTGTAGTTAATATTCGAGTGTGTTTTATGAATGGATCAATGTTTGAGCATGATGGGCTAGGGATAACTTATTTTAGCGTTGATATTTTGAAAGACATGGTTGCTTGTTGATATGCTTGAGTATCTAAATTATTATGTCAAAACTAGACTATTGCTTTGAATCACATAAAAGTCCAAATGTCCATGCTATAAAGAAAAGAATATGTTATGACATGATGAACATCACTCCACATCAAAAATTCTATTTTTATCACTTACCTACTCGAGGACGAGTAGGAGTAAAGCTTGGGGATGCTGATACGTCTCCAACGTATCTATAATTTTTGATTGTTCCATGCTGTTTTATTATCAATCTTGGATGTTTTAGAATCATTTTATAGTCATTTTATATCATTTTTTGGTACTAACCTATTGACATAGTGCCAAGTGCCAATTGCTGTTTTTTCCATATTTTTTACGTCGCAAGAAATCAATATCAGACGAAGTCCAAATGCCACGAAACTCCACGATGAATTTTTATGGGCCAAAAGGAAGGCAATGGGCCCTGGTTGCACCTGGGGGGTGCCCCGAGGGGGGCACAACCCACCAGGGCGCGCCAGGAGGCCCAGGCACGCCCTGGTGGGTTGTGCCCACCTCGGGTGCCCCCGGACCGCCTCTTTGCTCTATAAATACCCCAAAAATACCAGAACCCTAAAAACGTCGACGAAATATTCATCCAGCCGCCGCAGAGTCCAGAACCACCAGATCCAATCTAGACACCATCTCGGATGGGGTTCACCACCTCGATTGGTGCCTCTCCGATGATGCGTGAGTAGTTCTTTGTAGACCTTCAGGTCCGTAGTTAGTAGCTAGATGGCTTTGTCTCTCTCTCACTAAATTCTCAATACAATGGTCTCTTGGAGATCCATATGATGTAACTCTTTTTGCGGTGTGTTTGTTGGGATCTGATGAACTTTGAGTTTATGATCAGTCATATCTTTTTATATCCATGAAAGTTATTTGAGTTTCTTTGATCTCTTATATGCATGATCTCTTATAGCCTCGTATTTCTTCTTCGATATTTGGGTTTTGTTTGGCCAACTTGATCTATTTATCTTGCAATGGGAAGAGGTGCCCGGTAGTGGATTCGATCTTACGGTGCTTGATCCCAGTGACAGAAAGGGAACCAACATGTATATGTATCGTTGCTACTAAGGATAAAAAGATGGGATCTATATCTACCGCCATAGATAAACGGATCTTGTCTACATCATGCCATCGTTCTTATTGGATTACCCCGTTTTTCCATGAACTTAATACACTAGATGCATGCTGGATAGCGGTCGATGTGTGGAGTAATAGTAGTAGATGCAGGCAGGAGCCAGTCTACTAATCTTGGACGTGATGCCTATGTAACGATCATTGCCTGGATATCGTCATAATTATTTGAGGTTCTATCAATTGCTCAACAGTAATTTGTTTACCCACCGTTTGCTATCTTTCTCGAGGGAAGCCACTAGTGAAATCTACGGCCCCCAGGTCTTCTTTCTCATATATTTGCTTTGCAATCTATTTTATTTGCACTTTTTATTCAGATCTTTTAAACCAAAAATACAAAAATACTTTGCTGCACTTTATTTTATTTGCGATCTATTTATTCAATCTATTACAACTTTCTCCCGTCCGCGCACCATTTCTGGCGTCGTACCCCGAAAGGGATTGACAACCCCTTTAACACGTCGGGTTGCGAGGTGTTGTTATTTGTGTGCAGAGGATGTTTACATTGTGTTGCTTGGTTCTCCTACTGGTTCGATAACCTTGGTTTCATTTCTGAGGGAAATACCTACCGCCGTTGTGCTGCATCATCCCTTCCTCTTTGGGGAAATATCGACGTAGCTTCAAGCGACATCAAAGGCCACGATGCAGCAAAAATAAGCGTCAGAACAACAACGAAGAAACTGAGGATACTGCGGCAAACACCGGATTCAGCGGCTCTAAACCCGGTCAGCAGAAGATACCTTTCAAAGGAAATAGAGACGGTCCATCCAATTTGGACAAGATACTAGATAGGCCCTGCCAGATTCATGGCACCCTGACAAGCCTGCCAACCACACCAATAGAAACTGATGGGTTTTTAAACAGGACGGTAAATTAAATACCGAGCATAAGGGGAAAGGACATCAAAGCGATGACGATGATGAGCCCCGCCCTCCGAACACAGGGGGACAGAAGAAGTTTCCCCTCGAAGTGAAAACTGTGAACATGATATATGTCACTCACATCCCCAAAAGGGAGTGCAAGCGCGCATTAAGGGACGTCTACGCCGTAGAGCCTGTCGCCCCAAAATTCAACCCATGGTCGGCTTGTCCGATCACCTTCGATCATAGGGACCACCCAACCAGTATCCGTCACGGAGGTACGGCGGCCATGGTACTCGATCCTATAATCGACGGGTACCATCTTACTAGAGTCCTAACGGACGACGGCAGCAGCCTCAATTTGATCTATCGGAACACTGTCCGTAAGATGGGTATCGACCCTTCAAGAATCAAGCTAGCAACACTACCTTTAAAGGAGTGATACCCGGCGTGGAGGCCCGTTGTACGGGCTCCTTAACATTGGAAGTAGTCTTCGGTTCCCCAGACAACTTCCGCATCGAAGACTTGATCTTCGACATCGTCCCTTTCCGTAGTGGTTATCACGCACTGCTCGGACGAACTACTTTCGCCCACTTTAATGCAGTCCCACACTATGCTTGCCTGAAGCTGAAAATGCCTGGTCCTTGTGGCGTCATCACAGTTAATGGGAATATGGAGCGCTCCCTACGCACTAAGGAGCACACCACGGCCCTAGCAGCCGAAGTACAAGGCGGCCTGATCAAGTCGAACAACTCATCGATCATCAAGACCCACGACACTACTAAACGTGTCAGACCCATGTTACAAGGCGATAGCTCGGTGGATCCAAAGCTTGACTAGCAGTTTAGCCTCCGACGATTGCCCCATAAGGTTGCGGCATACGTCCCGAGCGTACATATTTACGCACTTAAAATACCTTGGGCAGCACCGGAGGCACACCGCGGACAAGGTCCATAGCACGGCTTGACCCTATTCAGACCTCAGATATTTCTCCTTTTTCCCTTTTCCTCTTTTTTCTTTTTCTTTTCAATTATGCAGGGCTCCGAGTCATGTCTTTGGTCTATAGTTGGGTTGCCCAGCTCCTGTGCTTACCACCTTATGTTCCGCTCATTCGGCTAAGATGGTAAAGGAAGAACTACTGCGATTGTACTTCTGGTTTGTCCGGTCAAGTACCTCAGTAGAGAAAGCCGAAAACTGACTGTCATGATACGCGAGAGCTGGTCAGTGATTCGGTGACTTAGTTTTATACTACAATTCGTTAGCGATTCACGCCGTGTTATATGAGGGGCTGGTCTTCGCCCAACCGCGTGGAACAAGCACCGCAGTCCGGATGGCCACACACGCACCAGGGGCTAGTACTTAGCTCCACAGTCAAACTCCTATGGCTAAGTGAAAGTAATAAAGCCGCATAGTCTGATTGCCTGGTTCACCTCGCGGACGCCTCCTTTACGGACCAAGACGTTGGATAAAGTGCGGTCACGTGTCACGCTGAACACCCCCGTAGTATCTGCGTGGGGGCTGAAGCCGATGACTGGCAACTTTCAGAAATAAACGGCCGCACAGGAGGAAATATGCTTGACACAAAATGCGCAAATATATACATATATGTGTGTGTCTATATATATATATATATATATATATATATATATATTTATTTATTTATTTATTTGAACTGACAGTTTCAGGCGGCTATACTGATGAAAATTGAGGCGTCGAACTTGTCCTCCTTGATTTTTTTCGTCAGAAATATATCATTGGAAAGCTCTTGACATCTAGATTACAATAATATAGAACTTTTTTGCAAAATCATTACGGTTTAAGAGCAGTTTTGGAAAAAACGTTTTCTTCAAAACCATTTTGAAAAAATGGCTTTTCCAAAACTGCTCTTAAACCATGATGATTTTGCAAAAAAAAATTCTATATTATTGTAATCTAGATGTTAAGAGCTTTCCAACGATATATTACATGCCCCGTTCCGACGAAAAAAAATCAAGGAGGATCAGTTCGACGTGATGAAAATCGTCAGTACCGTCACATGAAACCACGCGAATAGCTCCCCACCTCCCGACCCACGCCCGCCGGCCTCACCCCAGACCCCGCGCGGCGAGCTCGATCCACCCCGTTGGCCTCCCCCCAGACCCGCGCGCCCTGCCACCAACCACCTCCCACCGGCGGCCACCAGCCCCAACGCCTCACCCGCCGCCGCCACCCCCTCCCCCGGCCCAACGCGCCTCCTTGCGCTGCCGAACCCCCGCACTACCGCGCGCCCGCCAGATCCCCGGAGTCCCGGGCGCCGCCAGATCCCCCGAGTCCCGTGCGCCGCTGAGACCCGACATCCCAGCATGCCGCGCCGCGATTTGGTTCGGTCCTGACGAGTTTTCTTGGTTGCCGTCGCAGAGGTGGTGAGCGGCTTCCTCTCCAATGCGGCGTCGGCGGTGTTGAAGCGGATGTGGTCGCTCAAATCGACCGTCAAGACAGGTGACTGGTGGAATCCCTCTCTTCGCCTGCGCGCTTTCCAGGTTTCTTGAATCCGGGTTTTCCTCAAACAATGTTGGTTTCTCTCTGTGTGGGGAGCAGCGAGTGGAGCCAAGTCCATGGTCAAGTACGAGGGCGGCTACACCGTGGAGACGGTCTTCGACGGCAGCAAGCTGGGGATCGAGTCGTACGCCGTCGAGGTCACCCAGGGTGGCGAGCTGCTCGTCATGGATTCCATGAACAGCAACATCTACCGGATCGCGCTGTCACTGTCCTGATGTGAGCCCCCTTTCTTTTCTTTCTAGTGCTCCCTAAATTTGGCGTATCTAGTTAGTGCCTAGTGGGATTCTGCTAATCAGATGTATGCTAAGTGAATGGTCAGGGTTGGTGTTGAACTGCTGATGCTGTGGGTAGGTTGGAGTCACGAATTCTGCTCTGGCCTATCTCTTGATTGCGATGTATTTGTTAGTTAGCCGTGCGAAATTGCGATGTTTTTCATCTGTTCTTATTGCCTGGTTTGTTTCATTTCAAGAAGTAATTTGCACATGTAAAAGTGGGCAATTGGGTCTATAATTTGTAAGGTGTTCGATCCAATTGCGAACAGGAGGAGCTGGAGTACACAGAGCAGAATAGCCTCTTCTTCCTAGAGACGTCGGCAAAGATAGAGAAGACGTAAGAGGATCCCGGTTGCCAAGCCGGTGTAATTTTTCTGTGAAAATCGAAGTTAGTATGGCTCAAAAAGGAGTACGTGTCAACTTCATTTGGCACTTTCAATTCTCAGTACAAAAGACCGTTTAGAAAAGAAGAAGAGATTGCCGACTGCTCCTCTTGTTTGATGTTCAGGTGTTTAGTTGTTTGCTGCTTTTTTCTCACTATTTTGCTCAATTGTTTGTGTCTGCAGAGACCTATGTGCTGCTGGTGCTCGCTACCCGCGTGAACATAGAAATGAAGGTCACCATCAGGTAGGGGAGAAGATCACATGATGTGCAGAAAGAAGGTCAGAGTTCAGAACGATGTGTGTGATCTTTGTGCTTTTTTGGGGGTGCATTTCCACATGGGTTTGTGATCTCACTTCCGATTTATGTTTTCATCGCGTGTGTCCGACCACAGGTAAAACTGCAGGGGAGAACCGGTCCTCGCCCGTGCCATTGGTGTGGTTATCTCCCCTGAATGAGCAGTAGTGCTCACGTGTAGCTCTCCCTCTATGGTTCTTTATCCCCTGTTTGTGGTTATGCTTAACCTTGTAAACAATTCAATGTATGAACTATACCTCTATTGCTCATGCGTGTACAATGCCTGCTAGATGAAGCTCAATGTGCGAAAAATATGGTTTTTGTTTCTGTGGACCTCACCTGTTTTGGTTTTGTGCATATGAGACCTGATTTTTTTTGTTTGTGTTCAATTTACTAGAACAATTATCCGAGGAAAAAAGAACAGTTGTCTCTTGTTGTTACAGAGTATGCAAACATATGCGCTTAATGTTAGAAGTTCTAATTCATCGCATGCCATAGTTTGGAAAACATGTTTTTTCAGGGAGTTAAAACCCTATGTCTTTTTCTAATAAAAATGCCCAAGTAATTCGCATATGAAAACCTCGAGAATTTTGAGAAAAAAATGGTAACATAAATAGAACATAACATTTTTATAAGAAAAACAAGTACAATTCACGCGAGAAGTTCGTCTTTCAAAAAGGAAAAACTTCACGACGAGAACAAAAGGAAGAAAAGTATAACGACAAAAAAAGCTAAAGAGGTTCAGCGCATGAAACGTAGTAAGTTCGGACAATAAAACAACATAATATTTCCTTTTGAGTAAGATTAACCGTTCAACCCAAAATAGGTTTAATGAAAATAAAAGTACATAAAAAAGGGATTATGTGCTTCTAAATAAAAAACCAAGAAGATCACATTTAAATAACGGAGCAGTTCCATGTTTATTACAAAATTAGGATTTCTTCCGTTAATAAAAATAAGCAAACCTTAATTTTTCTTGTTACTAAAGAATAAAAGAAGTTCAAATTAAAATAATCTAATAGTTGAAAAAAAGATTATAGAAAATGAGTTTCCCTGTTTTTATAAAAATCGAGAAGTTCAAACTAAAATAACAAAATTGTTCGATGTTTATAAAAAAAATAGAATTTTATTAATGAACACAACCATGAAGTTCAAAATTAAAAAACGTGTCAATTCGATGATTATTTTAACATCAAAGAAAATCTTTACATAAAAAATAAAAATAAGAAGTTCAAATTAAAAAGAAACATAAGTTCAAATTTTAGTAATCCCAAGAAGTTTGAATTGAAACAAACTGAACAATTCATGGAATTCCCCCACTTCAAAAATAACCACAAGTTCAAATTTAATATAATGGAAACGTTCGATGTTTATTACAAAATTAGGAATTTCTCCGTTACTAAAGAATAAACCAAGTGCAAATTCAAATTATATAACCGTACAAAATTTATAGTGAAGATCGATTTTCACAGTTTAAAAAAACCTAGAGGTTCAAATTTAAATAACGTAGAAGTTCAATGTTTAAAGAAACCAAGAAGGTCAAATTTGAAAATTGAACATTTCAATTTTTTTTATAAAAAACCTAGAAGTTCAAATTTAAATTACAGAACGGTTCAAGTTTTATTACAAACTTGGTTTTTCCGGTTACTTAAGAATAAAACCAACAAGTTCAATTCGAAATAACGAAGAAGTTCAGTGTTTCTAACAGAACTCTAAATTTCACATTTTAAAAAATACATAAAGAAGTTCAAATAAAAAAGTTAGAGCGGTTTGATGTATATGGAAAATTCGGATTTTTTTCCGTTGCTAAAGCGAAACAGAGAGAAGTTCAAATTGACAACAACCGGAAGTTCACGTACTGCATGGTGTGTGGTTAATCCGAGAAAAAGAGTAAAAAGGCGAAGTCTAAATTTTTTGTTGCTAGAAGTTCAACTGCTCTTCCCTCGGAAGTTCAAAATTTCTTGCTAGAGAGGCCCAACGTGTGTTTATATGTTCAAAAAACACAAAAAAGAAGTTGTGTCTCAATTTCCGTTACTAGAAAAACTCAGATATTACAAGAAAACTAGGATTTTTCCGTTACTACAAGGAAATAAACCAAGAAGTCCAAATTACGAAAATAGAGAAGTTCGATATTTATCAAAAGAACTCAAATTTTTCCTTGTTACTAAAGAATAAAAATGACGAGCTTCAAATTAAAATAGAGGAGTACTTCGATGTATACGGGAAACTCAAATTATTGCCGTTTCTAAGAAAAAATAAAACTATGAAGTTCAATTTAAAAAAATGTTTGATGCTTATTTAAAAACATATTTCCTTTCTAAGAATATGACTAAGTAGTTGAAATTAAAATAACAGAGAAGTTCAAAGTATATAAAAAACTCAGATTTGTTGCAAGAAGTTCACGTGCACCTCCGTGCACGGTTCAGAATTTATATTGTGTGACGTCTGACCTCCAATTACATGTTTTAAAATAGCAAGAAATGACGTGGACCTTCAATTGCGTGTACTTCGACGTGTACACAAAAACGTGACAGAAGTTCATAGTGAAAACAACGAGAAGTTCAAGTACTGCAAGGAATGCATTTCAGGCGAGACTAAAAAGTATAGAAAAATAAAAGCTTAAAAGGTTTGTTGAAAGAAGTTCAAGTGCTCTTCCCGGGGAAGTTAAAAAATTCTTGCGAGAGAGGTTCACCTTGTATTTCCATGTTCGAAAACACAAAAAAGAAATTGTTTTTTTTGTGTTTTAAAATAATTCTCTCAATCCACAAAGAAGTTTAGTTATTATTTGGGAGCAATTTGATTCCAAAAATAAATAAAAAATTCTAATTATAAAAATGGTAAAGGTTCATGTACTACATGGTGTGCGTTTAATATGAGAAAAATGAATTTAAAGGCAAGGTCCAATTTTGTTGTTGTTATAAGTTCAAGTCCTCGGCCGGAGAAAGTTAAAAAATATATTGTTAGAGAGGTTTGTACAAAAGGAATATCATTTGTGTAACACCGACGAAATGGATGAGAAATTACAAACGAAAATATGTCACAGAAGTTCAACGTGAAAACAGCAGGAAGTTCAACTACTACACTGATTGAATTTCAGATGAAAAACTTTTAAACTTGTCGCGAGTATGAAAAAATGATCAACACGGGAAAGTTGCGTGCTTACATCATCTTTCCATCGGTATATCACTTGCTCAATTCCCGTGAGTGGATGGAGAGCTAGACCAAAAAAAGCATGTGAAAAACAGAGTGAAGTTCAAGTACACATGCCGAGAAGTTCAAGTTCTTCACGTGGTGCATTTTCGAAGAATCTGTTTCACGATAATGGCAGAATGCATGATCTCACTATTTTTGAAATTACTTGAAAACCGCCAGGAATCAGAGAAAACCATCAACATGAAAAAGTTTCGCATTTTCCGTAGCTTTTCAACGGTATACTATTTTCCCCATTCTGATAAAGTTTGTAGAAATTACGGCGAAAATACGGTTTTAGCCTTTTTCAAAATTGACTTAAAATAGTAAAGAATTGGGAGAAAAAATATATACCAGAAAGTTTCGCATTTCCACAAGCTTTCCAACTCCATATCATTTGCTGCATTCGGATCTGCGATTAAAAAATTAGCTCAAAAATACTAACTCGGTGGAACTTGTACCGTTTGGTTAATTACTTTTAAACCGTTCAAAATAGGAAAAACTTTCAACATGAAAAAGTAGCGCATTTTCATAGGCTTTCCAACGCCATATCATTTGCCTCAATTGGATAAGCCGTTCAAAAATGACATCGAAAATACGAACTCGGCTATTCGGTTTGCGAAATTTTACGATTTTCCAAATTACTCTTTAACCGTAGGGAATTAGAGAAAACTTTCAACATGTGGAAGGAGCGGTTTTGTAGAAGTTTTCCAACACCATATTATTTGCCTCATTCCGATAAATGGTTTAGAAATGCGATAAAAAATACGATTCACGTTTTTTATTTGAAGAAAAAACGGTTTGCAAAATTGCTCTTAAACCGCTTACGTTTTGCCAAAAATTTAATTTGGGTCATGATACTCATTTCTATAGCTTTCCAACAGTATATCGCAAGCCCCAATTGGGCAATATTGGCGGAAGTTCAACCTAGCATAGGGGAAGTTCAGGTCAAACAACACAGGCAGTAAAATTGTAAAAAAACGCAAGTTCATCACGACCCGAGAGCAAAATCCTCTAACGAGCGATATTCCTATTCAAAACAGGCATTTAGTTACTAAAAACTGTTTCTAGATTACACTTACATCATATAGAGCACGACTAACCAGAATAATTCGCGCGGGGAGACACGGTTGCGAAGATAGCCCGAAGGTCGGGTTCCTACAGAGGGAAGTTCACGCGTGTAACTCTGGAAGTTCATGTTGTGATCAGAATAATATTCTGATCTCGTGATCAGAATAGTGTTTATGTATATATATATAGATCCTGGGATCAGAATAGTTATTCTAATCACGATCAGCCCTATAAGGGCCCGACAGAGTTGTTCCTGGATCCAATCGAATCGGTGCGTCAAAAAAGCCCGCAGGCCATCCCCAAGCTCCTGGACTTCTTATCCTTGCCCCGCCCCACCCCGCAACCCGCCTCCCCGCCCCCATCCTGCCGGCGCACGTCACTCCGTCCTCCCGCCGCCGAGCGCCGCCCCCATCCCCGAACCCGCTCCTGCTGCTGCCGCCCGAGGCCAACATGCCCCGCCGCCGCGCGCCTTCCCCATCCCCGCCCCCGCTCCTGCCGCTGCCATCCGAGGCCACCGTGCCCCGCCGCCGAGCGCCGCCCCGCTCATACGACGCCGTCCAAGGCCGACCTCCACCGGGATCCCGTGCCTCCCACGCCGCCGGGAGGGATCCAGCACCGCGCACCCGACGCCCTACACCCCATCTCCGACGCCGTCACCCACGTATAGACTGGCGCCGCTGCTCGCGGCCGGGATTCGGCGGCCTGCATCCACGTCCCGACGAGCCCAAGCACGCCGCCGGCCTCCTGCCTCCTCACGTCGCCGCCTACCCCAACCTCCCGGCTGCCCCACTGGGTGGATGCTCGATGCGGCCCCTGAGCCGTCCAACTGCGGCCGTCCTGCAGTCCAACTATGTCTGCTCACTCGCTCGCCCAGTTCCTTCGCGAGAAGGAGAAAAGCAATGGCATTTTACTCTAAACTTTCATCTTCAGGCTATGGCTATTAATTCTCTCTGAATGTTTTCCCCTCTGAACATTTTCCTGCTCGGGCATCTGTCATCGACCTTCGACGAAGCTTGTCATCGACTTCGACGAAGCTTGTCATCGACCTTCCCGCAGCATTTCTCATTGCTGCCGCACATGGCACTCCACGATATCCTGGCGCCTCACCCTCGCGGTTGTTTGTATTGTGTTCCCTGGCACCTTCCCCATGCTTGCACCGAGCTACTGCTAGCTTTGCCTGCTGTTAATTTGGATGTACAGGGAAGAAGTGATAAAAGCTAGCAAGTGAAAGAAGACCAAAGCATGCAGTGAAAGACATAAAGTAGAGTTTGTCTAGGCGGTGTGGATAAGGATCGTGTGGTGTGTGAGAAGACTGGAGTTTCTACCGTGCACATCCTGCACGACCACACCGCCGACCGATGCCCCACTGCACAAAACGCGACCCAGTCCACCAATAATTCTCGCGCCGACAAACCCATGCACCCCTGTTGTCATCTGCCCGCGATGCTACACCCGATCTCTATCCTTCCGACCCCACTCTCGTTTTGTTGTGTTCTTCAAGAGCATCCACAAAACTGTTTGTGAATGAACGTATGATCTCAAAAAACGGATACAGAGAATGCTCTGTTGTGCTTGTACTAATGCGTGATTTATTTTCGCTTTCAAAATTTGTTTTTGCGAAGGTCAAGATATTGTGTTGCAGAAGGTCAAGTGTGTATTGTATATGTGTTTTTTTAATGCATACCTTCATTGATTCACCTCAGAATGCTCTTTTCAGATGTGTGCATTCGTACTTGTGTAAAAATGCATGTAGCACACGAAGTTTATGTGTATTGTTGTGTGTAATTTTCTTCAATTATAATAGCATGCAAAGTTCATGTATCAGAAATTCATAAGTTTAGGTGTACCACATATTGAAGAAATTCATCAATGAAAAAAAGGATTGCCTAAGCCATTTCGCCGACAGCAAAAAATGCCTAAAAATGTCGTGAGACAAAAAAAACTGCATATAACATAGTAAGTTCATAGAAAGGTGGAAAAACATAATTTCGTTTTGTTTGTTTAACCATTTATAAAAAATGCCTTGAAGTTCAAATTTAAATAATAGGGCGGTGCAATGCTTATTACAAACCTGTAATTTTCCCCGTTACTATAGAATAAACCAAGAAGTTCAAAAACTAAAAATGGAGCAGTTCAAAAAGTTTATAAAAATGGTGTTTCTACATTTTACTAAAAAAATTGAAGTTCAAATTTAAATAACATAGAAGTTCAAGATGTTTATTCCAAAACCAAGAAGGTCAAATATAAAAAAATCGAGCAGTTTAAAAGGTTTGTAAACATGGATGTGCCCATATTTGGACCTTGCCTTTTTACTAAAATAATGGAGTGACTCGATGTATGCAGAAAACTCAAATTCTTCTTCTCGTTTCTAAAAAATGTATTTCATTCAATTCATGAAAAAAGTTGTTCAATGTTTACTTACAAAAAATAATTTTCTATTTTCTAGAAATCAAACTAAGAAGTTCAAATTAAAAAAAGAGAGAAGTCCGAAGTTTATGAAAACATAGGATTTACAAGGTAAAAAAATTTGATGCTATTTTTTGGCATTTTGAAAACTACCCATAAATGGCGACGAATTAGAAAAAATTTGATGAAAAAATTTGCTTCTCAAACATAATCTTTCCAAGGGTATATCATGCGTATTATTCCCATAATATAATTTGAATGTTTTGTGTATATCATTCGAAACAAGTCTTAGCATGCTCAAAATATGCTCTTAACTAGTGCTATCATTTGCTAAAATTCGACGAGTGCTTTAGGAGTTCGGGACAAATTTTTTACAGAGTAGTTCAAATTGAAAACGGCCAGAAGTTCACGTGCTGCATGGTGTGTGTTTTTATATGAGAAAATAGAATAGAAAGATAAAGTATAAAAATTTCGCTGCTAGAAGTTCAGGTGCTCAGCGCGGGGAAGTTCAAAAACTTCTTTTGAGAGAGGCAATCGGCACTATATACCATTTATGCAACTCCGATGAACGGGTGAGAAATTACGAACAAAAATACATGGTAGAAGTTTAAAGTGAAAACAGTGGGAAGTTCGATGATTATAGAAAACTAAGATTTTCCTTGTTATTAAAGAATGGAAACAAGAAGTTTGAAAATAAAAAACAAGAAGTTCAACTTTCAAAAATAGAGCGCTTCAAAATTTCATCAAAAAGGATTAAGAAATAAAATAAGGAAGTCCATATTAAAAAGATGGAGAAGTTGGATGATTATAGAAAACTCAGATTTTCGTCGTTATTAAAGAATGGAAACAAGAAGTTCAAAAATAAAATAACAAGAAGTTCAACTTTTAAAAATAGAGCGCTTCAAAATTCATAAAAAAGGATTAAGAAATTTAGATAAATATTTATAAAAAACTCAATTATATTCACGTAACCGAGAGAAGTTCGATTGATAACTGCCATAAGTTCACGTACTACACGGTGTGCATTTTTTATTAAAAAAGAATAAAAAAGCAAATACTAAAAGTTTTGTTGTTATAAGTTCAACTCCTCAGTGAGAAAGTTAAAAAATTTATTGTGAATGGGGTTTGTACAAAAAGAGTATCATTTGTGTAACACTAACGAAATGGATGAGAAAATTACAAACGAAAATACGTCACAGAAGTTCAATGTGAAAACAGCACGAAGTTCAACTAATGCACTGAATGAATTTCAAATAAAAACTTTTAAAACCGTCGCGAGTATGAAAAAATAATCAGCACGGGAAAGTTGCGTGTTTACAGCAGCTTTCCATCGGTATATCATTTTCTCAATTCCGGTGAGTGGATGGAGAGCTACGAGCAAAAAAGTACGCGAAAAAACAGAGTGAAGTTCAAGTAGACATGCCGAGAAGTTCAAGTTCATCACGCGGTGCATTTTCGAAGAATCTTTTTCACGATAAAGACAGAGTGAATGATCTCGCTGTTTTCGAAATACTTGAAAATGGCTAGGAATCAGAGAAAACCAACAACATGAAAAAGTTTTGTATTTTCCGTACCTTTTCAGGGTATATTATTTGCCCCATTCCGATAAAGTCTCTAGAAATTACGGCGAAAATACGTTTTTATCCATTTTCAAAATTGACTTAAAACCGTAAAGAATTGGGAGAAATAATATATACCAAAACGTTTCGCATTTCCTCAAGCTTTGCAACGCCATATCATTTGCTGCATTCGGACGTACGGTTAAAAAATTAGCTCGAAAATACGAACTCGGTGGAACTTGTATCATTTTCTAAATTACTTTTAAACCGTTCAAAATTAGAAAAAACTTTTAACATGAAAAAGTAGCGCATTTTCATAATCTTTCCAACGCCATATCATTTGCCTCAATTGGATTAGCCGTTTAGAAATGACATGGAAAATACGAACTCGGCTGTTCGGTTTGCGAAATTTTACGATTTTCCAAATTACTCTTTAATCATAAGGAATTAGAGAAAACTTTCAACATGTGGGAGGAGCGGTTTTACAGCAGCTTTCCAACGCCATATCATTTGCCCATTCCGATAAATGTTTTAGAAATGCGATCGAAAATACGATTCACGTTTTTTGTATGAAGAAAAAACGGTTTTCAAAACTGCTCTTAAATCGCTTACATTTTGCCAAAACTTCAACTTGGGTCATGATACTAGTGTCCATAGCTTTCCAACGGTATATCGCGGGCCCCAATTGGGCAATGTTGATGGAAGTTCAACCTAGCACAGGGGGAAGTTCAGGTCGAACAACTCAGGTAGTAAATTTGCAAAAAAAAAGCAATTTCATCACGACCCAAGTGCAAAAATCCGCCAACGAGCGAGATTCCTATTTAAAACGGGTATTTAGTTGCTAAAAACCGTTTCTAGATTACACTAACATCATATAGAACACGACTAACCAGAATAATTCGCGCCGGGAGTCACGGTTGCGAAGATAGCCCGAAGGTCGGGTTCCTACAGAGGGAAGTTCAGGCGTGTAACTCAGGAAGTTCATGTTGTGATCAGAATAATATTCTGATCCCGTGATCAGAATAGTGTTTATGTATGTATATATATATATATATATATATAGTTGCACCGTGATCTGGGCTACCCATCATTGCCTCTCCAATACGTGAA
Organism: Aegilops tauschii subsp. strangulata; assembly: GCF_002575655.3. Lineage (NCBI taxonomy): Eukaryota > Viridiplantae > Streptophyta > Magnoliopsida > Poales > Poaceae > Aegilops > Aegilops tauschii. The sequence goes on along the minus strand of NC_053037.3, from coordinate 421,849,227 downwards.
TATAAAATGTGGAATACACTGTTGATGCCGTTTGTCTCTACGAACGGTGGAAAGCAACTCAGACGGCAGCGCTAAGGCGCAGTTACAGGTGGAGACAGACCCGTACCTGGACATGTGGTACAGGTAGTTGGTTTGGACGGCCCTCGCGTCAACCGTCCTGTCATGTCAGTGAAAATAAATGAAGGATGATACATAGATACTGATTCGGTTTCCTTAAAAAATTTAGATTCAGTTTCCGGTTCAAATAAATAAACAAATATAAATATGATCAAGTACGGATCATCAAGACATAAAAACTACTCTCTCCGTCCAGAAAAGTGTTCATTGTGTTTTTTGCAAAAAAAGAAAAAAATCTCATACGTTTAACCCCCTTGAAAAATCAACCCGTCTCCTTCCTTCCTCCTCGCTCGCCGGCGGGAGCCACCGTCGGGTCGAACGCCACCAACCACCTGCGCAGCCGCCACGGAGGCCGCCTGCGCAGCTCGACCACCGCAACCCACCTGCACTGCCCCACCACCGCCACCCACGGAAGCGACCAGCGCATCAACCGTCCGGCGCAGCGCCACCACCCACCTGCGCCGCTGCCACAGAGGCGACCACCACCGCCACTCGTAGGACCAGCCACTTTATCCGCTTCGGCCACCAGCGACGCGAAATTTTCTGGCCACTCCGGCCTCTGCTACTGCTGTTGTCTTCCTCGCCTCTGTTGTAGCTGGTGCTGCTAGGGTGGTGTAGAGCCCCCGATCATCGACTTTGATTTACTCAAGCGCCCCCACCTCTGCTGCTTGGTGGTGGTGGTTGAAAGGTAGAATGCCTGCTGAAATTGGTGTCATCTGGTGAAATTAAATTAGAACAGATCATCCAGTTTTGAACAAATGTGGTGGTGCAGATCATAAAATTTGAACATATTCACTGTAGCTTTGAACAAACTCATCCAAATTGTGGTGTTGCAGATCATCCCATTTCACTTTCAATTATTGAAATTGGATGATACTCCTTGCTTGTTCTCTAATTTGATCATATGTTGTACATGACCTCCGATGTGTGCCAAACACAGTTTCTGCAGCTGAACATGACCTCTGATGAAATTGATCAACTGATGCCAGCTACTCCAGTAATTTCCCTACTTCAGAAACGGTGGCATGAGAACAACGAGAATTGTCATTGTCAGATGAAACAACCAGAGTTGGTTGTGGCTTGCAAGAGTACATCCTACTGGACATATATAGCCAGCAGAGGTTATTCAGAACCATTAAATATAGGTTCTTCAGAACCAAAATGTCATTGTAGTTTCGGTACAAGAATTGATTGGTAGTGAGATGAGAACAACCACAAGAATTATCATTGTGATTGTGGTTTCAGAAAATAAAGTTTCTGCTGGCTAACTGAACCAGCAAACAAATAAAGGTTTTTTGAGTTTCGCTAGTATTGTCATTTTGCAATTAAAGTTAGATGAGAACAAGTCAATTACTGAATGTGTTTGCATGATTCAGTCAAGTTTCACCTATATCATTGTCATTGTCATTGAATGATTCATTCAAGTTTCACTATAATTTGATTTTGTAGTAAACATTGTGATTTAGTCAAGTTTCGCCCAGAATAACAAGTTAAATTTGACTATCAAATTTCACTCGTTTCTGTGTGTGCATGATTCAGTCAAGGTTCACTAGAATTTGATTTTGCAGTACCAGTTTCAAACAAGTTTCCGTGATTCTGTTAAATTGTCATTATCATTTTGCTGTGATCTTGTTTGAAACTAGTACCCCACCCATATCAACAGCTCTAAATTTGTGAAGGTACTGAATCGATCCACAACAACTTTGACACAAACCTGAAGGTACTGAATTCTAACAGGTTGTTGTGTTAATATCAACAGCTCTGAAATGTATGAAGGTACTGAACTAAACGTACCTGAATAAGTCATTGTTTGTACTGGAGAGCATGCCCGGTTAATGCTGGAGAAGCCTGAAAAGCATCCAAGTAATCTTCCTAACCTGGTATAGAAGAGATGTAATGTGTACAAAAAATCCAGCCCTTCACCATATATCCCAAATATGGTGAACTGAACTGAAACTAAATGGCCCGAGGGAGAAGTGGACCGACCTGCACGAAGTGGAGGTGTGCGCGGGGGTCGTCGAAGGGCACCAGCTTGTAGAAGGTGAACACCAAGAACTCCTCACTCAACGAGGTGCTAGGTGCATGCGGGGAGGGAGGAGCGGAGTCGGCTGCTATGGCCAGGGGCCCTCGGGGATGGACGCCTCGTTGGGCCGCCCCACAAAAAAGCCAAGCTTCAGATGTGGAACCAGCACGACATGGGGGAAGAAGGCGGCGCCGGCGTCAGAGAGGAGAGTGAGGAAGCTGGGCGAGTCGGACATGGCTACTGGAGAAAAAATCAACAGGTGTGGTGGGTTAGTAAGATGAGCGCTGCTAGTTCTATGGAAATGGCAGGTGATAGGGATAGGAGGTGGTGAGGGGATCTGTTTACCTTGCAGATTGCGCCGCTCAAAGGAGCCTTATACGCGGCGGCCTGATGAGTACGGCGGCGCCCGGGATGAGATCTTCTCCTTCTGGTGAAGGAGTAGCGAGATCCGTATGGCGGCCTGGAAGACTACGGCGGTGGCCGGGATGAGAGCTTCTTTTGGCGAACGAGTGATGAGATCCGTGTGGTGGGGGGTAGGCGGTGGAGGTGGAGCAGTGAGGCGAAATGCGTGGTGGGGGGAGAAGAGTCGAGAACGATCGACGTGTCCGTCAAACTCCGTCTGTGCCGACACGGCGTTAACGAGGCACGTCTGTTCGCACCGGTCGGACGTGGGCCAGGGGTCCATTTTCTAAATCCAAATACGCCAGAGAATACTTTTCTACACACGAATCGCGAGGCGCATGTGTGGTCCAGATTCCAGGTGCATCTGCACCCGGGAGCCAAATTGCTTTTCCGTATATATATATATATATAGGGTAGGTCTATTCTAATAACACCCTTAAGAGTCTTATTCTAATAACACCTAGTACCTTATTCTGCTAACACCCCCACCTCCACGCCGCTGCCCCTCCCCTCCCCTCCCCACCTTCTACTGCTGGAGCGGCCGGGAGAGCCGCCGCACCTCCCCTCCCTGCCTCCTTCCGCGGGAGCGGCCGGCAGCGGTGCCGCCCCTCCCCTCCCCGCTTTCTCCCCTCCCCTCCACACCTTCTACCGCAGCAGCGGGCTGCGCGGGTTCTTACCCAAATCACGCCATCCCCAGAGCCGGCGTGCACCCGCCACCTCCTCCCATGGATGTACATGCATCCCGGTTGACGAGGGCAACTGGTTCCAACGGTGAAGCTCGACCTTCCAGATCCATGGCAGCAGCTATGAGGGATGGCCTCAGAAGCAGAGCTCAGTTGCGGCCTTCCCATGCTCTTCGTCGATCTGCCCCGCCGCCGCGCCGGACGGTGCCGCCTTGCTTTCTCTCCTTCTTTTCCCTCCTTACCCTCACTCCATCTCTCTCGTGTCGTAGGTGAAGCCATGGCCATCTCAAAAATCTTGTCCACCCGCCGCTGCTCTGGATTCGGCCGTCACCATGGTTTCTCGTGTCAGATCCAGCCACCGTCAGCCAGATCCGGCGCCCAGCTAGCTGCCCGGACAATTTCTGCCACCTCGCCGTGTCTCACAGCAACGCGAGACGCCGCCATGCTCCCATCTTCCGCCCCTGCACCAGCAGCTGCTCAGGGCGTCGTCCCCCAAATGCAGCTCGGTTGCCGCTCCCCGTGCAGCTCGGGTGCTGCCTTCTCTCCTTTCCACTCGCCATGCCGCTTGGGGAGGAAAGGAGCGATGCCGGAGGAGCGCGCTCATGGCGGGGGCAGAAGGGAACAGGTGCAGTTCACCCCACCGAAGGAGGCAAGGAGCGCGACCGAGCTCCCTCGCCCGATGCCGGCGATTTTGGCTTCCTCGTGCAGTTCAACAGGGCCACCAATGGCCCTCCCGCGACGACCAGCTACAGGCAGTTTGGCCAGCAGCGATGGCCACCACTCTGCTCTCTCCTTCTTATCCACATGTGTTCATTCACACAGCAGTCTGGCAGCTCCACCAGCGGCATGTGCAGTTCACTCCATGCGAGGTGAGGTGCTCCTCCTCGATGGCCGAAGAGTTCATAAAAAGGATTGTGCCTCACAATATGCGGGTGTTGTGGTCCTGCGGCTCAGAGATGCTCGCGATGCCGTTCGGAGGTTGTGTGCGTGCAGTACGGCGAGCGCCATCTCTTCCCATTGGTAGATGAACCATGGTCGTGCCGCTCGGAAATGCTCGCCATGCGGTTTGGGGCTTGTGTGCGTGCAGTCGAGAGAGCGCCATCTCCATCTCTTCCCCTGTGGTCCGTCGACCATGGTTCTGCAGCTCGGAGACACTCGCCATGCGGTGCAGGGCTCATGCGTGTGCACTCCGGCAAGGGCCATCTCTTCCCCTGCAATCCGCCGACCATGACATGCAGTTTTGGCGACTCTCGCATGCGGTTCAGGGCTCGTTCGCGTGCAATCCGACGAGCGTCCGTGCACGTCTAAGTGCAGCGAGCGTCCATGCACAACAGCGCTCTACCACAACATTCAGATAAAGACGATTCCCCTAGTTTGGAAAATGAATAGCTCTAGAATCTACTCCTCACAATCGTTATATGCTGCTCTTAACTTGTGTGTGTGTGTGTGTTGTTATACTTGTCTTTAGCCCGTCTCTATGGCAGCTTCATGACCCCCTAGGTTGCATGTGTTCCTCTTGCTGTAGCTGGTAGTAGCTCATACTATTCTTTTGAAAAAACTTGACAATCTTGTAAAAGAAAAAGTATCTCTGACGCTTTGTGTTTGTTGTGCTCTAGACAAGAACATTGCACATTTATTATGTAACTGAGATTTCCAGAATAATCTAGGATAAACTATCTGATATGCTTCAAAGAAGAGTAGAAGCAAAAATTAAACAAGGTTGTTGCTGAAGCTTTTACATTGAGGACTGAGAGGAGCAGTTAAAATATTTTCCTTTCTTTTTGCCTTTTGGGAATTCACCTATTTTGCTCTGGAGTTGTCTTAAATATTTCGCTGTGATTGAGAAAAAGCTTTTGAAGTTCACTATCAAAATGAGCGACCCTGTGCTTCCAGTACGTCCAGAGAGCGCGTGCGGTTTGGCGGGGCAGGCACCGCATTGTGTGATTGCGTGCGGGCATTTAAAAATGTGCAGTGGGTTGTATTTTGTGTGTGATGATTGTAACGTGGAGACAGAAGAAAAGAAAGGGATGCAATTTTGTTACACCGCATCATGGGTTATTGCTCAGTTTGTAAAATCTTTCTTTGTAAAAGCAGTGCGCTCGGTGAACCGAAGAAGTATATTTTTTTGAAAGTATTGTAGTTCATTTTTAAAAATCCGCGTGGTCCGCTTTATAAAGTCTATGTGGTTCACTATGCAATTTTTTTAAAAAAAAATCAGTACACTTGAACTGTTCATGAGGTTCACTGGCCTCAGTCGTGTAGTCCAAAAATCCTCTATACTTAAAAAACAACAAGGAAAAACCATGCAGCTCACTTTGATTTATGCTGTGGTTCACTTCTCCCAAAAAATTGAATTGCACTCATGTGTAAAAAAATGCATTGGGAGTTGCAGTGCACTTCGTCATCGCGTGCGGTTCACTACACTCGGCCCGGTAGTTTAGATGAAACTACAAAATAAAATGTTAGAAAAATATATTAAAAATAATGAATGGATATGTATGTTTTGAAGCTCACTTTGTTCTCTCACGAAGTTCGCCATAAAACTCCTTTGTGGTTCACTTGGTGATCCGAAACAAAATCACCTCGAAAAGCAGCTCACTTCTCATTACATATGGTTCACTTGCTCAGTCCATGCGGTCCACTCGCCCGGTCTACGCACGTAAAAAATAGTGAGTTTGAAAAAAAAACTCACGCGGCTCATTTTCGGTAGTGTCGCGGCCCGTTTACGGTAGTCTCGAGGTTCACTTTTCGATAGTGTTGCGGTTCACCAACGATCGACATGAAGTGCACTCCACCTCATTTGGAAAATTTTACGTCCCACAAAAAAGAAATCATGCAGTGCACCTGTCTGTCCGATGAAGTGCGGTTTTTAGTCTGAAGCAGTGCACTCCACCTCGTTTGGGAAAGTTTACGTCCCACAAAAAAAGAAATCATGCAGTGCACTTGTCTATCCAATTAAGTGCGGTTTTTAGTCTAAATAAGTGCGGTTTTCTGTTTCAGTACGGCCCGTTTACGGTAGTGTCGAGGTTCACTTTTCATAGTATTGCGGTTCACCAACACTCGGCATGAAGTGCACTCCACCTCGTTTAGGAAAATATACATCCCACAAAAAAGAAATCATGCAGTGCACTTGTTTGTCCGACGAAGTGCAGTTTTTAGTCTAAAAGAAGTGTGGTTTCTGTCTGATGCAGTACATACGACGATTTTGGTGTCGCGGAAAAACAGAGTGTCCGCATTTCGTTAAAATCAAAATTGCTCCTAAACCGTACGGAATCGGAGAGAGTGTTCTACATGAAAAAGTTGCACCTCATCGATATATTTCCAATGGCATACAATTTGAATCATTTCGACCAGTGGTTTGTAAAAATTTCGCGAAAAACGGCCGCTGTCTCTCGTCGTCAACCGCACAATTTTCAAAATTAACTAAAACCATATGGAACCTCAAAACTATTTCAACATACGAAAGTTGCGCCTTGTCCGTAGCTTTCCAATGGCGTATCATACGCCTCATTTCGACAAACGGTTAGAAAACTAGAGTGAAAACAGTACCGAAAATTTGAATTTTTTTGAAAAACAGAATTCCGCGATTTAGTAATTTGAAACTGCTCTTAAACCGTAATGAATTAGAGAAAAAAATAGATATCAAAAATATGCGCCTCGATGATATCTATCCAACGGTGTATCATTTGCTTAATTCCGACAAGTGGTTTAGAAAAAAAACATGAAAAAACGCTCGCTGCCACTCGTTGTGGTCCGCACCATTTTCAAAACTGCTCTTAAACCGTGCGGAATCTCGAAAAGTGTTCAACATGTCGAAGTTGCGCCCAATCCATAGATTTCCAACGGTATATTATACGCCTCGTTCCGATAAATGGTTAAAAAACTAGAGCGAAAACAGTACCGAAAAAACACGGCGTGCAGTTTTTTTGCGACGGGAAGTTCACTCGCGTGAGTAGTGCAGCACACTTGGTTCAAACAATGACGTGCACTTGCGTTGAGCGTGCAGTACGGAAGTGTTATCAGAATAGTTATTCTGCTAATATTAGCAGAATAGGCGGGTTGTGTACTTACAACCCAAACACATTTAATCAAATATCACGTCCCAAGAACATTGGCCCTCTACTATTCGGGCCCCTGCCAGGACGTCGTCGAAGTACCTCTCCGGCTTGCGATGGTCCTTGCCTTGGGCGGACCTGCGGTCGCCATGCCGGTGGCCTTCATCTTCGCCCATTGCATCTTGACGCGGGCGAAGGCCATCCGAGCACCCTCTATGCAGGCCGAACGCTTTATAGCATCAATTCGGGGCCGCGCATCGACGAGCCGCTTCACCAAACCGAAGTAGATGCTAGGAATGGGTTCGGCCGGCCAGAGTTGGACTATTAAATCCTTCATGGCCAAGCCCGCCACCCTATGCAGCTCCATTATCTGCTTCAGCTGGTCGTTCAGAGGCGTCGGGTGCTTCGGCGCGAGAAATTGCCACCAGAACAACTTCTTGGTCGAATTCCCCTCCTGGGCTCGGAAGAACTGCACTGCATCAGCGGCACTCCTCGGCGGATCCGCAAATGCGTCTGGAGAACTCCACACTCGTGTGAGCAAAGCATACCTATGACCTCCAAAAATACTCTACAAAAGAAAGGCCTTACCAGCCGCTATCTGCTTTGCCTGATGGATCTCCTTGCGAGCACTTCGGGACTCGACCCGTGCCGCCTTAGCATCATGGAAAGCCTTGGCAAGTTCGGTGGACAAGGCCGAAGTCTTCTCCTCTAAAGCCTCGCATTTGCCGATGGCATCCTTCAGCTCCTGCTCCACTTCGGCCACCCGAGCTTCGTGTTGGCGGCGGGTGGCCTGCTCGGTCTTCAGTTCTGCAGCCGCTTTGTCAGCGGCTGCCTTATTCGCCTCCACCTCTTTCTTGGCCTGGGTAAGGGCACCTTTAAGGGTCTCGACCTCGGTTGCGCCAACTATGCTCATAATCACAGCATTACATGAGTTCATCTCCGAATACACATATCACTTCTGATGTACAACTAAGCTTCTAACATTATACGCATACCTTGCGTCTCATTGAACCGCTTGTTAATGCGGTCGATTTCTTCATTGGCCACCTTAAGTTTCCGATTGAGTTCGGAAACTTCTGCGGCCTGGGCGGTTGCCACCAATAGGGAAGCCTGTTACAAAAATAGATCAGTATGTTAAACTCTCTCGAATACTATGTGGATCCTCTGTCCGTTTTCTCTTAAAACGGACAGAGCCTCAGGGGCTACTATCTATACACAGGTATATTCCTTTATATGGAAAAGTGTTTTGAGCATTACGTCGCATACCTCAAAGCCTATCAGTAGGCTGGTGAAGGCTTCGTTCAGTCCGCTCTTGGCAGACTGAACCTTCTCTACCACCACACCCATCAGGGTGCGGTGGTCCTCCATGATGGAAGCATGTTGCACTGCTTCCTCCAGAGCGTTGGGCGCCTCCGAATTAGTGGACGTCGCAGATGGAGCGAATGCTCCTCCCCCTCTTTCAAAGGGGGCTGCCCGCCCGATCCCGGAGCTACGTTGGCCTCCGGAATGGTGTCCGGCTGGGGTCCGGATTGTTGGGGGTCCTCACCGTCGGCTGCCATAGGAGGTCGCCTCCCTAGCTCTTCGGTGACCGAGGTGTTTACCTCGGGCGCTTTCTCGACAGCCTCGCCCGCAGCCCCTCGGCTAGGAGAGGTCCTTCGGGATAACACCTCGGTGTCATCCAGGGTGACAGGCGAGGGGGCTCGTGGCGGCATCTCGCTCTCTGCCATCTCGGGTGGCAGAGAGTTCCCTCTGATAATGGAGTGCTCGGATGCTCGCGTGGAGGGCTGAGAGGCAAAATAACAAAATAACTTACATAATGGAGATAGGAAGGCCGAAGATAAACAGGGAGTATCTGAATACTTACGATTCGGCCAGGGGCTTCACCCTGGGAGGCTTTTTGGGGGCCAGTTCGGCATGTGAATCCGAACTGTCCTAGAGGATCACCTTTCCTCTCTTGGGCACCTCCCCTTTTGGGTCTTCGGAGGTCACCCTCTTCTTCCTCCCCTTATGAGGGGAGTCGCTTTCCACCTCCTCCTCCTCTTCTTCTTCTTCCTCATCTCCCTCATGGGAGGAGAGGGCTTCAGTCTCTCCGGACACTGTGTCTGAAGGACCCTTGTGGTGGGGGCCACCCTTGGCCTCCTTGCCCTTCTTCTTCTTTGCCTTCTTCTCTGGCACTTGATACGACGCCGGGACCAGCATCTCCGTTAGCTGGGGGGTGATCGGGTTCTCCGGTAACGGCGCCGGACAATTGATCCGCTCCGCCTTCGCTGTCCAGCCCTGTACGGAAAGAGGATAACATAATCTTCATCACATCTGAAGTGTTAGCCAAATAAGTCTTTGAAATTATTATGCTTACGCTGAGGCCGGGTTCTCGCTGTCGAGTCCGATGTCCTCGGTCTTCATCGGCCAACTCTTCTCGGCCTTAAAAAGTTGCTTCCATATATCTTCGTGCGTGGTGCTGAAGAAGCGCTTCAAGGTCCGTGGTTCTTCCGGATTGAACTCCCACATGGGGGAGGCCCGGAGTTGGTAGGGGAGGACACGGCGGAAGAGCATCACTTGGATCACGTTTGTGAGACCAGTGTTTTTTCCCAAGACAATGGAGATGCGCTTTTGCAGAATCATCACCTCCGGCTGGGACCCCCAATCAAGGCCCTTGGCAGTCCATGAGGTGAGTCTCGTGGGGGGGTCCGGATCTGAAGTAGGTGTGGCCGCCCACTTGGCGTTGCGGGGTTTAGTGATGTAGAACCACTCCTGCTGCCACACCTTGACTGTCTCCACAAAAGCCCCCTTGGGCCAGACGGCGTTGGAAAGCTTGCTCAGCATAGCACCGCTGCAGAACGCGTGCTGCCCATCGACCACCTTCGGCTTCAAATTGAAGACCTTGAGCCATAGGCCGAAGTTTGGAGGGATGCGAAGTAGAGCCTCACACACTACGATGAACGCCGATATGTGGAGGAAGGAATTCGAGGCTAGATCATGGAAATCTAGCCCGTAATAGAACATGAGGCCTCAGACAAAGGGATTGAGGGGAAACCCTAGCCTGATACGTCTCCAACGTATCTATAATTTGTATTGCTCCATGCTATTATATATTCTGTTTTGGATGTTTAATGGGCTTATTTATACACTTTTATATTATTTTGGGACTAACCTATTAACCCAAGGCCCAGTGCAAATTGCTACTTTTTTTGCTATTTCAGTGTTTCGCAGAAAAAGAATATCAAACGGGGTCCAAACGGAATGAAACCTTCGGGAGCGTGATTTTTGGAACAAACGTGATCCAGAGGACTTGGAGTGGACGTCAAGCAATCAACGAGGAGGCCACGAGGCAGGGGGGCACGCCTACCCCCTGGGCGCGCCCTCCACCCTCGTGGGCCCCTCGTGGCTCCACCGACCTACTTCTTCCTCCTATATATACCTATGTACCCCCAAACCATCGAGGAGCACCACGAAACCTAATTCCACCGCCACAACCTTCTATACCCGTGAGATCCCATCTTGGGGCCTTTTCCGGCGCTCCGCCGGAGGGGGAATCGATCATGGAGGGCTTCTACATCAACACCATAGCCTCTCCGATAATGTGTGAGTAGTTTACCACAGACCTTCGGGTCCATAGTTATTAGCTAGATGGCTTCTTCTCTCTCTTTGGATCTCAATACAAAGTTCTCCTCGATCTTCTTGGAGATCTATTTGATGTAACTCTTTTTGCGGTGTGTTTATCGAGATCCGATGAATTGTGGGTTTATGATCAAGATTATCTATGAACAATATTTGAATCTTCTCTGAATTCTTTTATGTATGATTGGTTATCTTTGCAAGTCTCTTCGAATTATCAGTTTTGTTTGGCCTACTAGATTGATCTTTCTTGCAATGGGAGAAGTGCTTAGCTTTGGGTTCAATCATGCGGTGCTCGATCCCAGTGATAGTAGGGGAAACGACACGTATTGTATTATTGCCATCGAGGATAAAAAAATGGTGTTTATATCATATTGCATGAGTTTATCCCTCTACATCATGTCATCTTACCTAATGCGTTACTCTGTTCTTATGAACTTAATACTCTAGACGCATGCTGGACAGCGGTCGATGTGTGGAGTAATAGTAGTAGATGCAGGCAGGAGTCGGTCTACTTGTCACGGACGTGATGCCTATATACATGATCATGCCTAGATGTTCTCATAATTATGCACTTTTCTATCAATTGCTCGACAGTAATTTGTTCACCCACCGTAATACTTATGCTATCTTGAGAGAAGCCACTAGTGAAACCTATGGCCCCCAAATCTATTCTCCATTATATTAATCTCCTGTCAACAAGCTATTTCTTTCGCCGTTTATTTTGCTTTCTTTAATTTTAGTCTTTATCATAAAAATACCAAAAATATTATCTTCTCATCTCTATCAGATCTCACTTTTGCAAGTGGTCGTGAAGGGATTGACAACCCCTTTATCGCATTGGTTGCAAGGTTCTTATTTGTTTGTGTAGGTACGAGGGACTTGCGTGTTGCCTCCTACTGGATTGATACCTTGGTTCTCAAAAACTGAGGGAAATACTTACGCTACTTTGCTGCATCACCCTTTCCTCTTCAAGGGAAAACCAATGCAGTGCTCAAGAGGTAGCAACAAGGATTTCTGGCGCCGTTGCCGGGGAGTCTACGCACAAGTCAAGACATACCAAGTACCCATCACAAACTCTTATCCCTCGCATTACATTATTTGCCATTTGCCTCTCGTTTTCCTCTCCCCCACTTCACCCTTGCCGTTTTATTCGGCCTCTCTTTCCGTTTGCCTCTTTCCCATTGTTTTTCTTGTGCCATGGCAGAATCAAAAAGGGCCAAGGGCTCTCTCCATGGTTTTAATACTTTGGATAGTCCCTCTGTCCTCTCTAAGCTCATAAATAATGATGCTATGGAAAGACCTACCGGGGTTGTCAATGAGGGTTTGAATAATTTCGATGAAGATGATCCCAGAATTTTTCGTTATTTACTTGATGAGTCTTTGAAATATGTTTGGGATAGGCTTTTAAGGATCCGAGCTAGCTATGTGCCCCAATATCAAATTGAGGTTTACCTAAAAAGCTTTTATGTTGGCTTGCCCGCCTCGTTCAAGCAAGTTTTAGATTCTATTTTTGAAGAGGGTTTTCTTGAAGAGGATCCCATAGATACCTATGAAAAGATGAAAACTATATTTGGGCACCCTATAAGTGAGAAAGTTGAATCCACCTCTCTTTTGTGCTTTTACCAAAACGAAATTATCAAAGAGATGAAAGCTAGCTTAGATGCAAATTTCCGTAGCGTGCTTAATCTTTCTTCCACTATCAATGACCACCTGATTTATCAAATAGAAAGATAAATGCTATAGATAATAATTTTTCTCTTTTCTTTCCCAACACTAAAGATGGCAATACCTAGATCTATCCTTGCCTTTATACCTAGCTAGGGGCGTTAAATGATAGCGCTTGTTGGGAGGCAACCCAATTTTATTTTAGTTTTTTTTGCTTTTTGGTTCGTTTAGGAATAAATAATCCATCTAGCTTCTATTTAGATGTGGTTTTGTGTTTTAATTAGTGTTTGTGCCAAGTAGAACCTTTGGGAAGACTTGGGGAAAGTCTTTGCGATCTTGCTGTAAAAAATAGAAACTTTAGCGCTCACGAGATTGGCTTCAACGTTTTACTGGAGAGTGCTATTTAGTAGATTCTTTTGAAGATGATTAATAGATAAATTCCTCACGTCCAGAAATTTATTTTAGAATTTTTGGAGTTCCAGAAGTTTGCGTTAGTTACAGATTACTACAGACTGTTCTGTTTTTGACAGATTCTGTTTTTCGTGTGTTGTTTGCTTATTTTGATGAATCTATGGCTAGTAATGGAGTTTATGAACCATAGAAAAGTTGGAATACAGTAGGTTTAACACCAATATAAATAAAGAATGAGTTCATTACATTATCTTGAAGTGGTGTTTTGTTTTCTTTTGCTAACGGAGCTCACAAGATTTTCTGTTAAGTTTTGTGTTGTGAAGTTTTCAAGTTTTGGGTAAAGATTTAATGGATTATGGAACAAGGAGTGGCAAGAGCCTAAGCTTGGGGATGCCCAAGGCACCCCAAGGTAAAATCTAAGGACACCAAAAAGCCTAAGCTTGGGGATGCCCAGGAAGGCATCCCCTCTTTTGTCTTCGTCCATCGGTAACATTACTTGGAGCTATATTTTTATTCACCACATGATATGTGTTTTGCTTGGAGCGTCTTGTATGATTTGAGTCTTTTCTTTTTAGTTCACCACAATCATCCTTGCTGTACTCACCTTTTGAGAGAGACACACATTAATCGGAATTTATTAGAATACTCTATGTGCTTCACTTATATCTTTTGAGCTAAACAATTTTGCTCTAGAGCTTCACTTATATCTTTTAGAGCACGGTGGTGTTTATATTTTATAGAAATTATTGATCTCTCATGCTTCACTTATATCATTTTGAGAGTCCCTTAGAACAACATGGTAGTTTACAAAGTGCATTGAATAGTAAGAGAAGTTTGATACTTGATAGTTGTTTTGAGATATAAAGGTGCTAATATTAGAGGTGTGCTAGTTGAGCAATTGTGAAATTGAGAAATACTTGTGTTGAAGTTTGCAAGTCCCGTGTATGCACGTATGGTAAACGTTATGTGACAAATTTGAAGCATGAGGTGTTCTTTGATTGCTTTCCTTATGAGTGGCGGTCGGGGACAAGCGATGGTCTTTTCCTACCAATCTATCCCCTAGGAGCATGTGCGTAGTGCTTGGTTTTGATGACTTGGTAGATTTTTGCAATAAGTATGTGAGTTCTTCATGACTAATGTTGAGTCCATGGATTATACGCACTCTCACCCTTCCATCATTGCTAGCCTCTTCGGTACCGTGCATTGCCCTTTCTCACCTTGAGAGTTGGTGCAAACTTCGCCGGTGCATCCAAACCCCGTGATATGATACGCTCTATCACACATAAACCTCCTTATATCTTCCTCAAAACAGCCACCATACCTACCTATTATGGCATTTCCATAGCCATTCCGAGATATATTGCCATGCAACTTTCCACCGTTCCGTTTATTATGACACGCATCATCATTGTCATATCGCTTTGCATGATCATGTAGTTGACATCGTATTTGTGGCAAAGCCACCTTTATAATTCTTTCATACATGTCACTCTTGATTCATTGCATATCCCGGTACACCGCCGGAGGCATTCACATAGAGTCATATTTTGTTCTAAGTATTGAGTTGTAATCTTTGAGTTGTAAGTAAATAAAAGTGTGATGATCATCATTATTAGAGCATTGTCCCAAGTGAGGAAAGGATGATGGAGACTATGATTCCCCCACAAGTCGGGATGAGACTCCGGACGAAAAAAGAGAAATAAAAGAGGCCAAAAAAAGAGAAGAAGGCCCAAATAAAAAAATGAGAGAAAAAGAGAGAAGGGACAATGTTACTATCCTTTTACCACACTTGTGCTTCCAAATAGCACCATGATCTTCATGATAGAGAGTCTCCTATTTTGTCACTTTCATATACTAGTGGGAATTTTACATTATAGAACTTGGCTTGTATATTCCAATGATGGGCTTCCTCAAAATGCCCTAGGTCTTCGTGAGCAAGCAAGTTGGATGCACACCCACTTAGTTTATTTTGTTGAGCTTTCATATATTTATAGCTCTAGTGCATCCGTTGCATGGCAATCCCTACTCCTGGCATTGAAATCAATTGATGGGCATCTCCATAGCCCGTTGATTAGCCCCGTCAGTGTGAGACTTTCTCCCCTTTTGTCTTCTCACACAACCTCAATCATTATATTCTATTCCACCCATAGTGCTATGTCCATGGCTCGCGCTCATATATTGCGTAAAAGTTGAAAGAGTTTGAAAAGGCTAAGTATGAAACAATTGCTTGGCTTGTCATCGGGGTTGTGCATGATGAGAGCATTCTGTGTGACGAAAATGAAGCATAGCCAAACTATATGATTTTGTAGGGATAAGCTTTCTTTGGCTATGTTATTTTGATAAGACATAATTGCTTGGTTAGCATGCTTGAAGTATTATTATTTTTATGTCAATATTAAAATTTTATCTTGAATCTTTCGAATCTGAACATTCATGCCACAATAAATAAAATTACATTGAGAAACATGCTAAGTAGCATTCCACACCAAAAATTCTGTTTTTATCATTTATCTACTCGAGGACGAGCAGGAATTAAGCTTGGGGATGCTTGATACGTCTCCAACGTATCTATAATTTTTTATTGCTGCATGCTATTATATATATTCTGTTTTGGATGTTTAATGGGCTTATTTATACACTTTTATATTATTTTTGGGACTAACCTATTAACCCAAGGCCAAGTGCAAATTGCTGTTTTTTTGCCTATTTCTGTGTTTCGCAGAAAAAGAATATCAAACGGAGTCCAAACGGAATGAAACCTTCGGGAGCGTGATTTTTGGAACAAACGTGATCCAGAGGACTTGGAGTGGACGTCAAGCAATCAACGAGGAGGCCATGTCGTGGGCCCCTCGTGGATCCACCGACCTACTTCTTCCTCCTATATATACCTACGTACCCCCAAACCATCAAGGAGCACCACGAAAACCTAATTCCACCGCCACAACCTTCTGTACCCATGAGATCCCATCTTGGGGCGTTTTCCAGTGCTCCGCCGGAGGGGGAATCGATCACGTAGGGCTTCTACATCAACACCATAGCCTCTCCGATGATGTGTGAGTAGTTTACTACAGACCTTCGGGTACATAGTTATTAGCTAGATGGCTTCTTCTCTCTCTTTGGATCTCAATACAAAGTTCTCCTCGATCTTCTTGGAGATCTATTCGATGTAACCCTTTTTGCGGTGTGTTTGTCGAGATCCAATGAATTGTGGGTTTCTGATCAAGATTATCTATGAACAATATTTGAATCTTCTTTGAATTCTTTTATGTATGATTGGTTATCTTTGCAAGTCTCTTCGAATTATCAGTTTGGTTTGGCCTACTAGATTGATCTTTCTTGCAATGGGAGAAGTGCTTAGCTTTGGGTTCAATCATGCGGTGCTCGATCCCAGTGACAGTAGGGGAAACGACACGTATTGTATTGTTGCCATCGAGGATAAAAAGATGGGGTTTATATCATATTGCATGAGTTTATCCCTCTACATCATGTCATCTTACCTAATGCGTTACTCTGTTCTGATGAACTTAATACTCTAGATGCATGCTGGACAGCGGTCGATGTGTGGAGTAATAGTAGTAGATGCAGGCAGGAGTCGGTCTACTTGTCACAGACGTGATGCCTATATACATGATCATGCCTAGATATTCTCATAATTATGCACTTTTCTATCAATTGCTCGACAGTAATTTGTTCACCCACCGTAATACTTATGCTATCTTGAGAGAAGCCACTAGTGAAACCTATGGCCTCTGGGTCTATTCTCCATTATATTAATCTCCCGTCAACAAGCTATTTCTTTCGCCGTTTATTTTGCTTTCTTTACTTTTAGTCTTTATCATAAAAATACCAAAAATATTATCATCTCTATCAGATCTCACTTTTGCAAGTGGCCGTGAAGGGATTGACAACCCCTTTATCGCGTTGGTTGCAAGGTTCTTATTTGTTTGTGTAGGTACGAGGGACTTGCGTGTGGCCTCCTACTGGATTGATACACTGGTTCTCAAAAACGGAGGGAAATACTTACGCTACTTTGCTGCATCACCCTTTCATCTTCAAGGGAAAACCAACGCAGTGCTTAAGAGGTAGCATAGCCCTCAGAGGAAATGAGGAATGAATACGACCCTCTCTTTGGGCTCCGAAATGGGGATGACCTGATCTTTGTCAGGGAGCCTGTGCGCGATATTCGCGGACAGATAGCCCGCGCTCCGGAGCTCCTTGATGTCCTTCTCGGTGACGGAGGAGGTCTCCCACTTGCCCTTGGAACCGGATCTAGCCATGGCTGGGGAGGGTGGTGGCGGTGGGAAAGATTGAAGTTTTGGGTGCTGGAGCTCGAGGATGGGAAGGAAGGAGCTAGAAGAAGGTGTGGGTAAGAAAGAAGGGATTTTTTACCCTCTTATAGGCGGTGAAATACCCAACGGCCCCCACTTAAGCCTTAAAACTCGTCTGTTCCCAAAGAGATCGTGTGAAAGGCGCGGTTGGATGACCCAAAACCGTATTGATGAGAATCCCGCAATGGGTGGGCACGATCTCTGTTTTGATAAGACGTGCCAACGGAGGCTAAGCCTCAAAACACGAAACAGGAGGCGTGAAAACGGTTCGAAATGACAAAGAGCCAAGTGTGATGCTTCACTGAAAAAGTTGTCAGTAAAAGACATAGTTTTATTTTGACATCCTGCCTTCATGGCTAAGAGCATCTCCAGCCGCGCCCCCAACAGGCCCCCCCAGGCGAATTTTTAGCGCCGGTGTCCGAAAATCGGCCCAGTCGCAACCCCAGGATCTCGCTTAGCGCCGGTTTGGGTGAAATACAGAGCCGGCGATCCCGCCCCGAACCCAAGCTGCCGGGTGTCGCCTGGGCGCGCCGGCACAAGCGAAAAGCGGCATGGGGCCGCTCCGTTGGCGACTGAAGCCCTTTCCTGCCATTTTCTCCCGCTTTCCCCCTAGGCTCCCCTCTCTTCTCCATTCCTCCCGCCAAATGCTCGGCTCCTCCCGCCAAACGCTCGCCTCCTCCCGCCAAACGCCCGCCATGCCGCCGAAGAAGTACGTGATGCCACGCGCCGCGACGGATCCCACAGCCGCCGCCGCCCAGCCGAAGCAAAGGAAGCCGAAGGCACCGCTATCCAAGCCCCCTGGCATGAGCAACGCCGAGTGGAAGGCGGATGTGGAGCGCCGGGAGGCCGTCACCGCCGACAGGCGCAACAGGGCGAAGAAGGCCAGGGAAAAAGCAGCGCACGTTGCGGCAGCGGCAGCGGCGAAACAAGCGGAGGCGGCGCGCGCGGCGATGATGAATCCACCCTGTGGGCACCCGTACACGGCCTCGAGCCAGCAAAGCGTCGGCTCTCTGGCCGGGTTCTCGTCGTCGCCGCACCCATGGAGCATGTCGTCGCCGAGCTATGCCGATGGGGACGCCCATGGTGGCTTCAACCCCAACATCACCTTCCCCCATGGGCGCCCTGTCCAGCGCACGCTGTCACATCCCTAGTTTTGGTATGACCTAGACTAGCTAGTCATGTGTGCATCATGTTTAAATTTCAATGAATTTGAAATGGGGACATGTGAAAGCCTCAGAAATCATTTCTGAAAATGACCAAGATAAAATTGCTTCAACTAGGTCCAAGAAAATGTTCATGTTTCTCTCTGAAAATATTGGCCAGAGAAAAAAATCGAAACCAATATTTTTAGGAGCTCATAAATATTTATTTTGGGCATATGGAGTTAATGCAATAACTATTTGCAATGGATTTATATTTGCTATATATAAAATATGAATCCAATAATCCTGAAAACCTGTGAGTGGCTTTGAATATATTTTATCAAGCCACATAAATATTTTCAGAAGCTACTAAAGTGATTTGGTCTGCGAATCAAATGAAAACAGAAATGAAGTATTAGAAAACAGAAACAGAAATGTGGAAAAGAAGGAACTAACCTGGCCCAGCTTACCTGCACCTGTAGCAGCCCAACACCGTTGCTGGCCCAGCCCACCAAGGGTGCCGTGGTCATCTTCAACCTCTGCCAGTAGGCAGAGGCGAAGTCGCACGCTCGCACGCAGAGTCCTCCACCTCCCGCTTCACCGTGGCAGCCTCCTAGGCCTTCGAACCGCGCCATAGAGACGCCCATCACCTTCCCCCTCACTCCCCCATCTCTCTGCTGCCTCTCTAGCCCTGCTCCACACGCAGCCCGAGCACCACCAAGAGCACGCCGCAGCCGTACGCGTAGCCACCGTCGATGAACCACCGCTGCAGCGTGTTCCAAAGCTCCGCCGCCGAGCACTACTTCACCAGGTCAAAGATCAAGACCTCGGACGCCCTCAGGCGACGCCATCGGGCTCTCCTTCATCGCCTCTGCCCGCTGCCCGCTGCAATGGGTTCGCGGGCTCCAGTGCGTCCCCGCCCTTGCCGCTGGCTCCGTTCGAAGCGCTGTGAGCTTCTGCTCCTCCCTATATGCTTTCCCCCTCCATTCTCGTCCGCTAGCTGCCGTCCCCGCGACCCGTACCCCGACCGCCGCGGTTGTCGTCGTCGCCGTTGTTCCCGGCCTCCCCGCGCCAACAGCCTGCACCACTGGACGCGGCACACTCCCAGCCTTCGAACGCACCTTTCCGTGCGTCGATCCGACGCCGGACGACGATTCCCGAAGCCCTCCGCCCTAGCCTTTGGTCACCAGCGGCTAACCGCCGGTGGGTTTGACCCAAACCCACCGGGTTTGACCTCCCCTGGCTCACTGACATGTGGGTCTAGCCCGCCTAATTAACCGGGGATTAGCTTAAGTTAAAACGCTAACTAACCCAGTTAGTTAGGTTAGTCACTTACACGCGGGACCCACTGGTCAGTTTGACCTGGGCCGCCCGTTGACCTGATGACGTCAGCATGATGTCATGTTGGCGCAGTAAACTCTTTTCTGGAATTAGTTTAATTCTAAAATAACCAGGAAATTCCAGAAAATAGTTAAAACTTCTAAAAATCATAGAAATTCAACCGTAACTCGAAATGAAATAAATTATATATGAAAAATGATCAGAAAAATATGAGGAATCTGTTTATGGCTTTTTCATGCATGTTTGACCAACCAAAAGTTGCTGTATATGACAATTTGATTAAATGGCATTTGAAATGCCTTGCATGGAGTTTGAATTTGAACCCTTGGTTCAAACCAACTTTATTTAATCTGGCTGCTAGTTGCATTAGCTCAAACCACAACATATTGCCATGTCATGATTATGCATCATATTGTGCGTTGCATTGATCATGTTTCTTCTCTGTTTGCCGATGTTGCTCCCCCTCGGAAGACGTTGTTCTGGCGTTGTGATCGTTGACACTGATGAAGACTCAATGCTATCTTCAAAAGTGCCAGGCAAGCAAAACCCCCTTGTTCATTCTGATACGATCCCACTCTCTCGCTCCTGCTCTCTTTTACTGCATTAGGACAACAACGATTCATCTGTTACTTGTTGCGGTAGTTGAACCCCTTATCCTCTGCATGACCTGTCATTGCCACAGTAAATAGATGAAACCCACTAGCATGAGTAGGAGTTGTTTGAGCCCTGATGTGCCTACTCATTCATGCTTGTTTGTCGTGCCTGCTATTGCTTAGAGTTGTGTCAGGTCTGATTCATCGGGAATGAATTGGAATGTGGTGAACATGTCCTACTATTGAGAGCTAAGTGTGTGAACACGATTTGGTAAAGGTAGCGGTGAGAGGCCATGTGGGAGTACATGGTGGGTTGTCTCATTGCAGCCGTCCTCAGGAACTGAGTTCTGTGTTTGTGATCCATGAACAGCTACTACCACGCATTGGAATGCTTAAGTGCCCCTCTCGACTTATTAATCGCCTAGATCTCTGTCCAGGAGTTGCAACTAGTTTCTGGTGTTTGTAGGATATGTGTTGGGGGCCGTGCGTAGCGCTCACCCTAGGGGTGGGCTATGTTGCGGTAGAGACACGAGGCACGGTGTACCGGGACGCCCGTTTGGTGCCTCGGGAACCCTGCTCTCATCGTTTGGGGCCGTGAGCGACACCCCGGCCGGATCTCCTTGCGGATGGAACCCGAATAGGCGATAAACCTGGACTAGAGACTTGTGTGGTTAGTCAGGTCGTGGCCGACTCCCTCGCCAGGCTTCCGCTTGAAGGTTGCCGAGATACACGACGTGTACATGGTGGTAAGTGGCGAGAGCATGTGTGAAGAAGTACACCCCTGCAGGGTTAACATCATCTATTCGAATAGCCGTGTCCGCGGAAAAGGACTTCTGGGTTGCCTGTACAGTTCATAGACAAGTGAAAGTGGATACTCTAAAATGCGCAAGATACGCGTGAGTGCTATGGATGGCGTTCTCGTAGGAAGACGGGAGCGGATCCATAGTGGTGTGTTGATATGGTGAATATGTGGACTCGTGTGCGCCACCTCAAAAGAGTTACTTGCAGTCATAGTTCAGGATAGCCACCGAGTCAAAGCTGGCTTGCTGCAATCAAACTCCACCCCCCTTTGTTGATACCGATGCATATGTAGATAGATCTGATGTAAGTCTTGCTGGGTACATTTGTACTCACGTTTGCCTATTTTATGTTTTTGCAGAGAGATGTCAGTCTCGCTAGTAGTTCCACGTGGACTTCGACGTTTAGCTTGTTACCTCAGCTACGATCTTGTGCCCTCGACAGGGTCTTGTAGATAGTCAGGCTTCTCAGCCTTTTTCATTTGTAGTTGTCTGTACTCAGACAAGTTAAGCTTCCGCTTGTGCTTGTTGCTTGTATGACTTGAATGCTGGGTCATCAGACCCATGTTTGTAATATCTGGCTCTTCGGAGCCTAATGGATAAATACTTGAGTTGTAGAGTCATGTTGTGATGCCATGTTGTATTTGTGCATATCGAGAATATTGTGTGTATGATTGAAATGCTTGGTATGTGTGGGATCCGACAACCTAGTTGTTTATCCTTGGTAGCCTCTCTTATGGGGAAATGTAGTCTTGTGCTTCCATCAGCCATAGTAGTCCGCTACAGCCCGGTTCACCGAAGTGCTGCTAGCCCAGCACTACTGCTCCGGAACACTTGACTGGCCGGCATGTGATTCACTTCGTTCCTGTGTCTGTCCCTTCGGGGAAATGTCACGCGGTGACATCCGGAGTCCTGCCTAGCCTGCTACAGCCCGGGTTCCCGGATTCCTGTTAGCCCAGTGCTACAGCCCGGATTCACACGCTGCTGACCGACATGCTCAATGTTGATTCATGTATGCCTGTCCCCGTAAGTTAGTGCCACTTTGGGTTCACGACTAGTCATGTCGGCCCGGGTTCTCCGACATATGGATGCTAGCGACACTATCATATACGTGAGCCAAAAGGCGCAAACAGTCCCGGGCCATGGTAAGGCGACACCCGTGGGAATACCATGCGTGAGGCAGCAAAGTGACATGAGGTGTTACCGACTAGATCGATGTGACTTGGAATCAGGGTCCTAACACACGCCCTCGACCGCGTTCGCCGGCGTGCAGTGCTCGCCATACGCGTACTCGCCGCCGGACTACGCAGCCTCTCCAACGCCACCTATTCGCCGCGTCCTCTACTCGCAAGCCGCATCCTCGACGCATCTCGGCGACGCCGAATCGACGGAGGCCGACATGGAGGACATCATTGCAGCCAGCTTGGCTGCCGCCGCCGCTTCCCCCAGGTTCACTAACCAGGACGACTCGATTGACCTCGGTGACATGGACGACGAGCTCGACTACGGCGAGGAAGAGCCGGAGGAGGAGGAAGAGGAGGAGGAGGAACCGGCGCCGACGAGGAAAGGCGAGAAGAAGAGGAAGAAGAAGGCGGCCAAGCCCGGCGAGCCACGCATCAAGTGGGCGTCCAAGGAAGAGGAGTGCCTCGCCGAAGCGTGGAAGGTCGTCTGCCTCGACCCGGTCACCGGAGTCCTGCTAGCCCAGAACTACTGCTCCGGAACACTTGACTGGCCGGCATGTGATTCACTTCGTTCCCGTGTCTGTCCCTTCGGGGAAATGTCACGCGGTGACATCCGGAGTCCTGCCTAGCCTGCTACAGCCCGGGTTCCCGGAGTCCTGTTAGCCCAGTGCTACAACCCGGATTCACACGCTGCTGACCGACATGCTCGATGTTGATTCATGTATGCCTGTCCCGTAAGTTAGTGCCACTTTGGGTTCATGACTAGTCATGTCGGCCCGGGTTCTCTGACATATGGATGCTAGCGACACTATCATATACGTGAGCCAAAAGGCGCAAACGGTCCCGGGCCATGGTAAGGCGACACCCGTGGGAATACCGTGCGTGAGGCCGCAAAGTGATATGAGGTGTTACCGGCTAGATCGATGTGACTTCGAATCGGGGTCCTGACAGCTTTGGTATCAGAGCCTGACTGCCTGTAGGATTACCAAGCCAAACTGGTCGAAGTTGTGTCTAGAAATGCTTTAGTTATATAAGGGAATTGATTGAGAAGGGAACGTAAGGCTCTTTTTACTCCTTTACCCTATGCCCTTCTGATCTGAGTCACCCTCTTCTTTTCTGCGGGGATTAAGAACTAGGCTTTCTCATCTTCTATCAGGATCACGTGTTACTAATCCATAGACTTATAGGATTGATGGATTCAAGTCTTAGTTCAGTTTCTACTACTTCCGTATGTTCATAGCTGGCCTCAGAACCTTGTTGTTGTGATGTTAAGTGGTTACGCCACTATTTGCAGGATGTCTCAAATCTTTTTGATCATTTACAGCCGTTATGCTGTCCGAGTCATCCCAGGTCTCTAAATTGTCTGATGCATTTGCAAATCCTTTCTTTCCGTTCCCGATGTCCTTTTTGGTCAGAATAAGCACACTAACTGGTGCGTTGAGGTACTCTATTGCCTCGGTATATATGTTGGAGCTACTATTATGACCCTAGGTGTCTTAGAGAACCACCTAGTAATCTAGCCATGTTTTGTGTTCCCAGTGTGATGATTCTGGCCGCCATTCTCGAAAGCATCCCGTGATGCCATTTAGTTAGTAGGTATTCTACTCCTGGGTTTTTTAGCCCAAAATTCACCCTACTTAATTCATGTTGATAGCGTTGCTCGTACCTTTAGGATATTAGTAACCTTTGCGATAGTCCTCAAGGTCCATGGTAAATCCTTCTTCCAATACCATGAACTACTTATGGAAGAAGTTCCTTGTTGAACCAAAAACATCACAATAAGAGTGCTCTTGATGAGTTCTCCATTCTGCATTGTGAATTTGCCAGTTCTACCTTTCTGCATGGGTTATCCGGAAGAAATGTTGAGCTTTGCTCGACATACTAATCTATGCATCCACAATTCAGGAAGTTATATGTTCCTTTGAGTTGCCCCTCTTCAATTGAATTCTAACCCTCATCTATCAATTGATAGTCAGGACAAGTTGTGCATTCGTGTTATCGATGCCTATTATTCTTCTGGTCCGGCAAGCCATTCTATTCCGGAATGAATAGGAGAAACAAACTCCGGTACCTTATCCATTTCTAGGATTTGGTCAAAGTAGTTGTATTCCGCAGATCAAATACCAAACCAGCTTTTGTTCTGTTCTACCTTGGAGCATTACCCTATTTATGTCAAGAATATCATAGGAATTGCACCATCTCTTATGAATTTTGACGCAGTGATACTTCTTTCCATCATTGTTCATCCCTCGGTTCCCATGTTATTGTAACCGGAATGCCGACAAGTGAGTCATGATGTGTGAAATCAATACTCCTAGCAACTCCATTGCTTGGTAGTTAATAGACAATATTCCCATTCTTAGTGTGTTGGTTATTAAATCATCATCCTAAGATTGATCGTGCTACCTAGTCCTTATTTCTGGTGCACTCTTCGATCAATGAGTTAGGATTGTGTCAATCCCTCACTTTTTTTGATCATATCATCTTGCCCTGAAAAGCAAGGTTGTTCTTGATCTTAGTAACATATCGGTGGTTCGTGATTTTCCGAATATCTTCTCGGAAGTATTACCAGGTTGTCACCTGACCGCTATGTTGAGTTCGTGATCAAGTTGGTTTTCTCATAAACCACCCCTTCTCCAAGAATCTGTGTTGGATATCCCTGAGCTAGTTGGTTAAGCTAAACAACAACTTGGAGAGTTGGAAGATAAAAGCTTGTCTAACTTAGTTCATTTCCAAAGGATATCTTGAGTTTGTGTGTTTGTTGTAAAAGGATGATTTCTTCATTGATTGCTCCTCGTGGTCAGTTGTTGAACCTATCGTCTTGCCCAAACCTTGATTTGAGTGTGGGCCATCGTTAAATCAAGTTAGAACCAATGATATTCATAATGTTGTCTTACTCGTGGTTGATTCCTCGAGCATACACCATTACATCTTTTGGTCTGACCAATAATATCACATTGTTCACATAATGGTGGAAGTCCAGTGATATGGAAATTCTGATGAGTTGCTGTTGAGCCCATCAGCAGCATCTTGTCTCCTCCATGATTCATGTTGAACATTGAGCTAGTGTTAGAAAATTTTGTAAGCATTGCCTTCGTGTTCCGTTCATGAGGTATATGTTTGGGTGAAAGAAGTGACTTTCTCCAAGTTCACGTGCATTAGGTGTAAGTTGCCGCCATGAATTTGAGAAAGGTTTGTTTTGTTTCCCCTGGAGTCATCCCAAATCAGTCATGCATATGTGCGATGTATTCTACGGTTTGGTAGATTAATTACCTCCACTCCATTCGTATTCCCTAGCACACCAAGCCACTGATTGATTTGTTCAAGGAGAAGAAGTTCCTTCGTAAGAATCATGACTTATGTTAGGACTTTGCTACCCTCGTTAATGGTTCCCCTCCGGAACTCGATAGTGTTTTATTGTAAGACTACTACGTGGTCTTGTTTGTCTCTGACAACGTGTTCACACGTATGTAGCAGAACCAGCTCATGTTTTGGAGCTTACTATCGTAGTTCATTTCCCGAGAATCTTGCAACGTTATCTCGTCGATTTGTGTTGCAAACTTCCATTTTCTTCCTAGACATGATGAGTCTGGAATATCCGGTTACCAACCAGATCTGAATCTCAGGCAGATAGGATGGTTGGAACTTCTCCAAGATCTGATGTAGGTCCCAACAAGGTTGATGTTCTGGCCGACACACCTAGCCGGAAGATCTATCATTATAGTATCTTAATTGGGCATTTTATCCGCCTTCTCCATGAGGATCTTGTGTGACTTATTCTAGGAGTTGTTCCTTAGGGGTCCTTGTGCTATTAGTATTCCTCAATTATGCTATAACCATTCAAACGGTGGAATTACTCTCGATTGTTGAGTTATTTCCCAGTTACCAGAATCATTCCCAGCATTAGCATTTTGTTCCTAGCTTGCACCGCCATTGTGCCATTCTATCATGGACTACCCTTCTCGGTAATCTCTGGTCAGGATCATCTCCAACAGTGGTCCTACCATGGGTCCCATCCATTTCCGATGATAAGAAAAATCATCCATAGCGTTTCCTTCAACAAGGTAGTTCACATCGTCCATTCTAGTCCGGGTATGCCATCCCTTCGTATTCGGCCAAACGATTCTTGTGATTGCCTTAGGCTGGTATAAGGAGTTTCAATGATCTCCGAATCAAAAGTAATTCTTTTTGCCACTTAAGGGAATAATTCTACGAGTCACCTTCCCTGAGGTGCCCCGTTATGGAATCATGACAATTTTTCCTCGCTACTTTGAAACCCTCGTCAATTGTTTCTTCCGTCCTTTTTAAGGCGTGTTTTGCCTCTCAGCTCAAGAGATGCTCAACGTCTCATTCCGTGAGTTGATCTCGAATAGCTCGATCTTCGAGAAGATCAATCCTGTAGAGTTTCCTTCCGTCGTCATCGTGTTGAATGAAGATCTCGAAAACAAAGACGTCAAGATCAATGTGATGCAATGTATCGGTATCTTCGAGAAGGGTAGTTGGATCGAGAAGACTGTGATAGTTTTGTGACCCCTCTGTCTTCTTACTTCACTTCTTGAATCTCGGGACGAGATTCTTGTTTTAGTGGGGGTGAGTTGTCACATCCCTAGTTTTGGTATGACCTAGACTAGCTAGTCATGTGTGCATCATGTTTAAATTTCAATGAATTTGAAATGGGGACATGTGAAAGCCTCAGAAATCATTTCTGAAAATGACCAAGATAAAATTGCTTCAACTAGGTCCAAGAAAATGTTCATGTTTCTCTCTAAAAATATTGGCCAGAGAAAAAAATCGAAACCAATATTTTTAGGAGCTCATAAATATTTATTTTGGGCATATGGAGTTAATGCAATAACTATTTGCAATGGATTTATATTTGCTATATATAAAATATGAATCCAATAATCCTGAAAACCTGTGAGTGGCTTTGAATATATTTTATCAAGCCACATAAATATTTTCAGAAGCTACTAAAATGATTTGGTCTGCGAATCAAATGAAAACAGAAATGAAGTATTAGAAAACAGAAACAGAAATGTGGAAAAGAAGGAACTAACCTGGCCCAGCTTACCTGCACCTGTAGCAGCCCAACACCGTTGCTGGCCCAGCCCACCAAGGGCATCGTGGTCATCTTCAACCTCTGCCAGTAGGCAGAGGCGAAGTCGCACGCGCGCACGCAGAGTCCTCCACCTCCTGCTTCGCCGTGGCAGCCTCCTGGGCCTTCGAACCGCGCCACAGAGATGCCCATCACCTTCCCCCTCACTCCCCCATCTCTCTGCTGCCTCTCTAGCCCTGCTCCACGCGCAGCCCGAGCACCACCGAGAGCACGCCGCAGCCGTACGCGTAGCCACCGTCGATGAACCACCGCTGCAGCATGTTCCAAAGCTCCGCCGCCGAGCACTACTTCACCAGGTCAAAGATCAAGACCTCGGACACCCTCAGGCGACGCCACCGGGCTCTCCTTCATCGCCTCTGCCCGCTGCTCGCTGCCGTGGGTTCGCGGGCTCCAGTGCGTCCCCGCCCTTGCCGCTGGCTCCGTCCGAAGCGTTGTGAGCTTCTGCTCCTCCCTATATGCTTGCCCCCTCCGTTCCCGTCCGCTAGCTGCCGTCCCCGCGACCCGTACCCCGGCCGCCGCGGTTGTCATCATCGCCGTCATTCCCGGTCTCCCCACGCCCAATCGCCTGCACCACTGGACGCGGCACACTCCCAGCCTTCGAACACACCTTTCCGCGCGTCGATCCGACGCCGGACGACGATTCCCGAAGCCCTCCGCCCTGGCCTTTGGTCACCGGGGGCTAACCACCGGTGGGTTTGACCCAAACCCACCGGGTTTGACCCAAACCCACCCGGTTTGACCTCCCCTGGCTCACTGACATGCGGGTCCAGCCCGCCTAATTAACCGGGGATTAGCTTAAGTTAAAACGCTAACTAACCCAGTTAGTTAGGTTAGTCACTTACACGCGGGACCCACTGGTCAGTTTGACCTGGGCCGCCCGTTGACCTGATGATGTCAGCATGATGTCATGTTGGCGCAGTAAACTCTTTTCTGGAATTAGTTTAATTCTAAAATAATCAGGAAATTCCAGAAAATAGTTAAAACTTCTAAAAATCATAGAAATTCAACCATAACTCCAAATGAAATAAATTATATATGAAAAATGATCAGAAAAATATGAGGAATCTGTTTATGGCTTTTTCATGCATGTTTGACCAACCAAAAGTTGCTGTATATGACAATTTGATTAAATGGCATTTGAAATGCCTTGCATGGAGTTTGAATTTGAACCCTTGGTTCAAACCAACTTTATTTAATCTGGCTGCTAGTTGCATTAGCTCAAACCACAACATATTGCCATTTCATGATCATGCATCATATTGTGCATTGCATTGATCGTGTTTCTTCTCTGTTTGCCGATGTTGCTCCCCCTCGGAAGACGTTGTTCTGGCGTTGTGATCGTTGACACTGATGAAGACTCGATGCTATCTTCAAAAGTGCCAGGCAAGCAAAACCCCCTTGTTCATTATGATACAATCCCACTCTCTCGCTCCTGCTCTCTTTTACTGCATTAGGACAACAACGATTCATCTGTTACTTGTTGCGGTAGTTGAACCCCTTATCCTCTGCATGACCTGTCATTGCCACAGTAAATAGATGAAACCCACTAGCATGAGTAGGAGTTGTTTGAGCCCTGATGTGCCTACTCATTCATGCTTGTTTGTCGTGCCTGCTATTGCTTAGAGTTGTGTCAGGTCTGATTCATCGGGAATGAATTGGAATGTGGTGAACATGTCCTACTATTGAGAGCTAAGTGTGTGAACACGATTTGGTAAAGGTAGCGGTGAGAGGCCATGTGGGAGTACATGGTGGGTTGTCTCATTGCAGCCGTCCTCAGGAACTGAGTTCTGTGTTTGTGATCCATGAACAGCTACTACCACGCATTGGAATGCTTAAGTGCCCCTCTCGACTTATTAATCGCCTAGATCCCTGTCCAGGAGTTGCAACTAGTTTCTGGTGTTTGTAGGATATGTGTTGGGGGCCGTGCATAGCGCTGACCCTAGGGGTGGGCTATGTTGCGGTAGAGACACGAGGCACGGTGTACCGGGACGCCCGTTTGGTGCCTCGGGAACCCTGCTCTCATCGTTTGGGGCCGTGAGCGACACCCCGGCCGGATCAACTTGCGGATGGAACCCGAATAGGCGATAAACCTGGACTAGAGACTTGTGTGGTTAGTCAGGTCGTGGCCGACTCCCTCGCCAGGCTTCCCCTTGAAGGTTGCCGAGATACAAGACGTGTACATGGTGGTAAGTGGCGAGAGCATGTGTGAAGAAGTACACCCCTGCAGGGTTAACACCATCTATTCGAATAGCCGTGTCCGTGGAAAAGGACTTCTGGGTTGCCTGTACAGTTCATAGACAAGTGAAAGTGGATACTCTAAAATGCGCAAGATAAGCGTGAGTGCTATGGATGGCGTTCTCGTAGGAAGACGGGAGCGGATCCATAGTGGTGTGTTGATATGGTGAATATGTGGACTCGTGTGCGCCAGCTCAAAAGAGTTACTTGCAGTCATAGTTCAGGATAGCCACCGAGTCAAAGCTGGCTTGCTGCAGTCAAACTCCACCCCCTTTGTTGATACCGATGCATATGTAGATAGATCTGATGTAAGTCTTGCTGGGTACATTTGTACTCACGTTTGCCTATTTTATGTTTTTGCAGAGAGACGTCAGTCTCGCTAGTAGTTCCACGTGGACTTCGACGTTTAGCTTGTTACCTCAGCTACGATCTTGTGCCCTCGACAGGGTCTTGTAGATAGTCAGGCTTCTCAGCCTTTTTCATTTGTAGTTGTCTGTACTCAGACAAGTTAAGCTTCCGCTTGTGCTTGTTGCTTGTATGACTTGAATGCTGGGTCATCAGACCCATGTTTGTAATATCTGGCTCTTCGGAGCCTAATGGATAAATACTTGAGTTGTAGAGTCATGTTGTGATGCCATGTTGTATTTGCGCATATCGAGCATATTGTGTGTATGATTGAAATGCTTGGTATGTGTGGGATCCGACAACCTAGTTGTTTATCCTTGGTAGCCTCTCTTATGGGGAAATGTAGTCTTGTGCTTCCATCAGCCATAGTAGTCCGCTACAGCCCGGTTCACCGAAGTGCTGCTAGCCCAGCACTACTGCTCCGGAACACTTGACTGGCCGGCATGTGATTCACTTCGTTCCTGTGTCTGTCCCTTCGGGGAAATGTCACGCGGTGACATCCGGAGTCCTGCCTAGCCTGCTACAGCCCGGGTTCCCGGAGTCCTGTTAGCCCAGTGCTACAGCCCGGATTCACACGCTGCTGACCGACATGCTCGA
Organism: Aegilops tauschii subsp. strangulata; assembly: GCF_002575655.3. Classification (NCBI taxonomy): domain Eukaryota; kingdom Viridiplantae; phylum Streptophyta; class Magnoliopsida; order Poales; family Poaceae; genus Aegilops; species Aegilops tauschii. The sequence goes on along the minus strand of NC_053037.3, from coordinate 421,818,518 downwards.
TGTTGATTCATGTATGCCTGTCCCCGTAAGTTAGTGCCACTTTGGTTTCACGACTAGTCATGTCGGCCCGGGTTCTCTGACATACGGATGCTAGCAACACTATCATATACGTGAGCCAAAAGGCGCAAACAGTCCCGGGCCATGGTAAGGCGACACCCGTGGGAATACCATGCGTGAGGCAGCAAAGTGACATGAGGTGTTACCGACTAGATCGATGTGACTTGGAATCAGGGTCCTGACACACGCCCTCGCCCGTGTTCGCCGGCGTGCAGTGCTCGCCATACACGTACTCGCCGCCGGACTATGCAGCCTCTCCGACGCCACCTATTCGCCGCGTCCTCTACTCGCAAGCCGCATCCTCGACGCATCTCGGCGACGCCGAATCGACGGAGGCCGACATGGAGGACATCATCGCAGCCAGCTTGGCTGCCGCCGCCGCTTCCCCCGGGTTCACTAACCAGGACGACTCGATTGACCTCGGTGACATGGACGACGAGCTCGACTACGGCGAGGAAGAGCCGGAGGAGGAGGAGGAACCGGCGCCGACGAGGAAAGGCAAGAAGAAGAGGAAGAAGAAGGCGGCCAAGCCTGGCGAGCCACGCATCAAGTGGGCGTCCAAGGAAGAGGAGTGCCTCGCCGAAGCGTGGAAGGTCGTCTGCCTCGACCCGGTCACCGGCACGAACCAGAGCATCGAGACGTATTGGGACCGCATCAAGGCCGAGTTCGACGAGCGGAAGCTCGTCGACCCCTACTTCAAAAGCGTGCACATGAAGCGTGGGGCGAAGGCGATGGCGAACCATTGGGGGCTCATCCAAACGGCATGCAACAAATGGCATGGGATCATCGAGGAGGTCGCGGCTCGCCCGGAGAGCGGCACCAGTGTCGAGGATCAGGTATCTCATACCGTTGCCTTCCGCCGTGCGCGCACACTTTCGCCTCGTGCGCGCCGCACGCGCGCCGAGCACGCCGACTGATGTTCTTTCGGCCAGTGCAGCTGCTACGCATGTTCGCCATGTTCTGCGATGACAACAGCGATGCAGAGTTCAAGTACCTCCACGTCTTCAGGCGGATCGACAGGTGCGGGAAATGGGCGGCCGTCCGGCGCACCCTTGCCAAAGCCAAAGAGACGTACAAGCCGGACGCGCCGACCGCGGGCACGGTTGACGGACGACCGGACGGCAACAAAGGTGCCAAGAAGGCAAAATACGCCGAGTCGGCTGCCTCGCGCGTGCAAGAGTCCATCGAACACTGCCTCGCCGACGCCAAGACCAGGGCCGCCCAGCGAGAAGAGAAAACTGAGGCGAGGTGGGTTGTTTTGATGACGAACAACGCCATCAAACTCGACTTGCTCCGGACCAACGCCGTCGCGAAACTCAAAGCTCAAGACGCAAAGAAGAGGAACAACGACCTCGCCTTCTTGATGGGCGGAGCTGACATGCTCCAGAGCGAAGACGAGAAGCTCAAGGCGTGGTTCTTGGCGGAGCACGGCCTCATCCTAAATCAGATACCGGCGACGCTGACGCCGACGCTGAGCCCGGCGGCTGATGACGATGCCTCCGTGACGTCCAGCCCCACCGACGATGCCTCCATGACGCCAAGCCCCACCGACGATGCCTCCGCCGCGCCCGGTAGCACAGAAGCCACGTCGACCAGCCCGGAAGCCGTGCCGACTCCTTTCACCCCGCGTACGCCGACAACGACGCCGCCGGAGGTTGAGCTCGACGTTTGATGTACTCCTTCCGCGTCCTTCCTTTTCTGTACGCCGAACTACTACGTGTCCTTTTATTTGATCGCTGAACTGTGGCACTGAATCGCCGAACTATTGCGATGATCGCTTTTCTTTGAGCGGGAACGATGGAGTTCGAATATGGGACGCCTTGGGGGGCGGCACCTGGGGGCGTGGCTGGGGAGAAAATGAATCCCAGGGGCCGATCTAGCGCCGGATCGCCCCCAGGCCGCTCTTTTTCGGCGCCCTGGGGGGCCGCACGGTTGGAGATGCTCTAAGGGTTGTATTAATTATACAGAGCCGGACATAGTTCCTTTGTGCAGGGAGTTATCCTAAAGTGTTCAGGAGAAGGAACCCGCCTTGCAATGCCGAAGACAATCTGCGTGCCGAACACATCGTCATCGAGGACTAGTTCAGGGGTTACTGAGGGAGTCCTGGATTAGGGGGTCCTCGGGTGCCCGGAATATTTGATATGGGCCAGACTAATGGGCCGTGAAGATACAAGCAGAAGACTTTCCCCCGTGTCCGGGTAGGACTCCTATATGCGTGGACGGCAAGGTTGGTGTCCGGATATGTTATTTCCTTCCCCCACAAACTGACTCTGTACAACCCTAGGCCCCTCCGGTGTGTATATAAATTGGAGGGTTTAGTCCATAGAGGCTATCCGAATTCTCATAGGCTAGACAGCTAGGGTTTAGCCATTACGATCTCGAGGTAGATCAACTCTTGTAACCCCTATACTCATTGAATACAATCAAGCAGGACGTAGGGTTTTACCTCCATTAAGAGGGCCCGAACCTGGGTAAACATTGTGTCCCCCTTGTCCCTTGTTACCATCGATCCTCAAACGCACAGTTCGGGACCCCCTACCCAAGATCTGCCGGTTTTGACACCGAGAGTCGTGCCTGGGTATTTGATACTGGTTTTGTTGCTCATATTTGCAACTAGAAACAGGGGCTACGGATTAAACAAAGATTGTCTAAGGATGAGGTGACGATGCGCGTGGGGAATGGTTCTAAGGTCGATGTGATTGCCATCGGCACGCTACCTCTACATCTACCTTCGGGATTAGTTTGACCTGAATAATTGTTATCTGGATCTTGTTTGATGCAAGACGGTTATTTATTTAAATTAGAGAATAATGGTTGTTCTATTTATATGAGTAATATCTTTTATGGTCATGCACCCTTGAAGAGTGGTCTTTTTTTGTTGAATCTTGATCGTGGTGATACACATATTCATAATATTGATGCCAAAAGATGCAAAGTTGATAATGATAGTGCAACATATTTGTGGCACTGTCGTTTAGGTCATATTGGTATAAAGCACGTGAAGAAACTCCATGCGGATGGACTTTTGGAATCACATGATTATGAATCATTTGATGCTTGCGAACCATGCCTCATGGGCAAGATGACTAAGACTCCGTTCTGCGGAACAATCGAGCGAGCCACTGACTTATTGGAAAAATACATACATATGTATGCGGTCCGATGAGTGTTGAGGCACGCGGCGGGTGTCGTTATTTTCTAACCTTCATAGATTATTTGAGCAGATATGGGTATGAAACACGAGTTTGAAACACTTGAAAAGTTCAAAGAATTTCAGAGTGAAGTGGAGAATAGTCGTAACAAGAAAATAAAGTTTCTACGATCTGACTGTGGAGGTGAATATTTGAGTTACAAGTTTGGCCTTCATTTAAAACAATGTGGAATAGTTTCACAACTCACGCCACCTGGAACACCGCAGCGTAATGGTGTGTCCGAACGTCATTGATAACCCACAAGTATAGGGGATCGCAACAGTTTTCGAGGGTAGAGTATTCAACCCAAATTTATAGATTCGACACAAGGGGAGCCAAAGAATATTTGAAGGTATTAGCAGCTGGGTTGTCAATTCAACCACACCTGGAGATTAATTATCCGCAGCAACGTGATCAGTAGCAAGGTAATATGATAGTTTTGATAATAGTGACAACATCAATAGTAACGGTAACAGTGATAGCAGTATTTTGTAGCAAGTGCAACAGTAACGATAGCAGTAGTAACTTAGCAAGAACAATATAAGATAAATTCATAGGCATTGGATCGATGATTTGTTGGATGATATTCATCATGAGACAGTTATAACCTAGGGCGATACGGCACTAGCTCCAGTTCATCAATATAATGTAGGCATGTATTCCGTAAATAGTCATACATGCTTATGCAAAGAACTTGCATGACATCTTTTGTCCTACCCTCCCGTGGCAGCGGGGTCCAATTGGAAACTAAGGGATATTAAGGCCTCGTTTTAATAGAGAACTAGAACAACATTAACACACGGTAAATACATGAACTCCTCAAACTACGGTCATCACCGAGAGTGGTCCCGACTATTGTCACTCCGGGGTTGCCGCATCATAACACGTAGTAGGTGACTATAACTTGCAAGATCGGATCTAGAACATGGATATAATGGTGATAACATAAACGGTTCAGATCTGAAATCATGGCACCCGGGCCCAAATTAACAAGCATTAAGCATGGCAAAGTCATAGCAACATCAATCTTAGAACATAGTGGATACTAGGGATCAGGCCCTAACAAAACTAACTCGATTACATGATGACTATCATCCAACTCCTCACCGACCAGCGAGCCTACGAAGGAATTACTCACTCCCGGTGGGGAGCATCATCGAATTGGAGATGGAGAAGGGTTGGTGACGACGAAGAACGAAGATCCCCCTCTCCGGAGCCCCAAACGGACTCCAGATCAGGCCTCCCGATGAAGAACAGGAGGTGACGGCGGCTTCGTCTCGTGGATTGCGATAATTCTTTCTCCTTGGTTTTTTTTTCTAGAAATATGGGATTTTATAGCGTCGGTTTCAGGGTCCGCGGGGCCACCATGTGGGGGCAACCCACCTGGGCGCGCTAGGAGAGGGGCACGCCCTGGTGGGGTGTGCCCACCCAGGTGCCCCCCTCTGGTAGATCTTGGCTCTAGAAATTCTCTTTATTGATATAAAAATTCCTCGCAAAGTTTCGTCCCATTCTAAGAACTTTTATTTCTGCACAAAAACAACACCATGGTAGTTCTGCTGAAAACAACGTCAGTCCGAGTTAGTTTCATTCAAATCATGCAAATTAGAGTCTAAAATAAGAGGAAAAGCATTAGGAAAGTAGATACGTTGGAGACGTATCAACTCCCCCAAGCTTAAACCTTTGCTTGTCCTCAAGCAATTCAGTTGATAAACTGAGAGTGAAAATGGAAAACTTTTACGACGCTCTTGTTTGCATAAATAAGCTTAAACAACACCCAGGTTTTCAGCCGACATTATAACTAACCATGCTGACAATAACTCTTAAAAATTATATTAACTCATATCAATAACATAATCAGCTAGCGAGCAATAATAAGATATCTCAAATGGCAACACATTGTCAAAACAACCATGATATAATATGACAATAGTGGTATCTCGCTAGCCCTTTCTGAGACCGCAAAACATAAATGCAGAGCACCTCCAAAGTTCAAGCAGCGACTACACATTGTAATTCATGGTAGAAAAGATCTAGTCATGATGCACCCAACATTAGCTACACACAATGCATAAGCATGACAGCAGTGCTCTCAGGTTCTGGCACTTATTTTAGAAGGTGATGACACAACATAAAAGTAAATAGATAGTCCCTTCACAGAGGGAAGCAGTGATTTGCAGAGGTGCCAGAGCTCGAGTTTTAAAACAGAGGTAAATGATATTTTGAGACATGCACCCTTCTCATTTACTTCACGACTATCAGTTATCAATATCTTCCATGCTAAGCACGCTGATGGCGGTTCCGAAGCGATAAAAGTAAAGGTTTTGACTCCATTGGGAGTTTTTGTTTGATTATTTGTAAGATTTTTCTGTTTGCAGTTTGGGACTGGGCATCCCTATTACCGCTCTTTTCTCGTGCGATGGTGAGTGAATAAACACTCGACCTGAGAATACCCCGCTTAGCATGGAAGATACCGACCACCTCCTGTTGTTCCATGAACGATCCAGGCACACAAAAAGGATATTTATTAGAAGTTTTTAGAGGTGGCACATGCAAATTTACTTAGGACGGCAGGGTAATACCGCATATAGGTAGGTATGGTCGACTCATCTGGAATAACTTTTGGGTTCAAGGTTTTTGTTGCACAAGCAGAATTCCCACTTAGTACATGCAAAGGCTAGCAAATATGTTGAGAAGCGGCCAGCTAGAGAGCAACAACGGTCATGAACATGCATTATGCATAAGTAACATTGGACACTAGCATGAGTAGGATATGAACACCATGGACATAAATATCATAGAGGCTATGTTGGTTTTGATTCAACTACATGCATGAACATGTGCCAAGTCAAGCCACTCGAACATTCAGAGGAGGATACCATATCATCATACTACATCACAATCATTTTAACGCAATGTTGATATCCAAGATAAATCATTATCCACTCCTAGCTACTTATGCATGGCATGAGAAACTATAATCTCTAATTGTCATTGCAAACATGTTTAATCATAATGGGCCGAATCATGGATACTAGGCTAAACATATTTACACAAACAGAATAAGTCGAGTTCATACCCGTTTCTCTCTACCACGACCAGTTCATCAAATATCGTCATTATTGCCTTTCACTTGCACGACCGAATGATATGAAAATAATAATAGTGCAAGTGTGCCGTGGACTAAGTTGGAGTCTGCAAACATTTTATTCAACAGGAGAAGATAAGGTAAAATGGGCTCATTGTTAGATCAACAATTATTCGTATGAGAGCTACTCAACATTTTCATCGTGGTCTTCTCCTCAGTACGACTCAAATAAAAAAAGAAAAGAAATTTAGAGAAACACACTGAAATATTTTTGGAGTTTTTGGTTTTCTTGAACAAGAAAATAAAAGGGAAAAGCAAAAACAAGAAAAACTATTTACACGGGAAAGCTCCCAACAAGCAAAAGAAGAAGAAGGAAATCTTTTTGGGTTTTCTTTTTAGTATTACAACTAAGCATGCATAGAAAGTAAACTAACTACAACTAATCTTTTTTGGTTTTTCTAAGATTTTTCAAACACACAAGAAGAAAGCGAGAAAATAAAATTAAGCATGGATAATACGATGAAAAAGTGTGAACACCGACAAATGGAATAAGTGGACATGAATATAAAGTCGGTGGAAACACGTACTGCCCCAAGCTTAGGCTTTTGGCCTAACTTGGCAGTCGATCAAAAACCTGGATAGTAGTTGGGGTGCTGAGGAGCGGGCATCCACTGATCCCACTGCTGAGGCTCCTCCTCTACTGCAGCCTGGTCGTTTCGTTAGGCGATGATATCCGCAGGCACAATCCTATATCCGCCCCTGGCAACAGGATCAAACAAAGAAGGAGCAGGCAATGGAATAATATCACGAGTGTCAATGCTAAAAACCAGGTTATAAGGAATAGGAATGTCAGGGTAATTTTGTGCAATAAAATGGTGGTTTTCCATGGCTGCATGATCTAGGTAAACCTTGGTCAGAGGGTAATCATGAAGGCGTATCTCAACATTAAAGTGAGCCACCAAACGAGTAGCAAAAATCCCACCATGTATTTTACCCTTTTACTTATTAATGTGGAGGCGACGTGCTACAATAGCTCCCAAGCTATAAGTGTTGTCGCCCTCTAGTGCACGACGTAAAACAGCAAGGTCTGGTGAACTGAGTGCACCCACCTTCTCTCTAGCAAGCAAGCATTTTGCAATGAAAAGAGCAAAGTAATGAACAGCAGGAAAATGCAAGCCAGCGGCAGTGATAGCCGACACACCTCTCTCATCTCCCACTGTCAAGGTACGATAAAAGGCCTCAAACTCTACCAGCCTAGGCTCAACTAAGCTCCTGTCAGAAGGGATCATGCATGTGTCACAAAATTCAGTAAGTGGTATCTGATGGGTTTCGGCATATAAATTAAACTGCACTTCAGGAGGATTATTCCTAGGAAAGAAATTAAAACTTTGAACAAAGATGTTTGTGAGGAGATGATACTGTTCACATTCAGCTGCGATGAAGTTGGTGAGGCCAGCGTTAGCAGCATATTGTGTGAACTCTTGGAGGATTCCAGCCTCTTCCATGAACGAGGTATGCGGCCATTCGCACGGTCGTACTTCCGCCAACCTCCGGGGATGGAGATCACTGTCAGACGACTCCCCAATAACTCTCTTGGAGTTCCTCTTAGAAACAAACTTCCTAAAGATATTCATCCTTTTCCTATGAACAAAAATTCTAAAAAATTTAGTCCACAAATTTTTCCAACAAAACTTCACAAAAATGATAGCAACTACTCATAGGGATACATAGAGTCCATAGCAAGCATTCAAACTACTTAGAACTCTAAGAATTCAACATGCAAGCTCATCTACAATAGCACCAAGAGTAGCTAATTATTCAAAATATAAACCACTAAAAAACTAATTGGACAAACGGTGGAGTCACATACCAAACAACAATCCCCTGAAACAGTTTCGAAAATGGAACTTCGAGCAAAGAGATCAAAATTCGCGGGTTTGAGAGCAAGAACACGAGAGAGAGAGGAATGGTGAACTTTTTTCTGGAGGTAGGTGATGATGTGGTGTGAAGGGATAAGTGAGGGGGGCCACGTGGGGACCACAACCCACCAGGGCGCGCCTGGCGGTCCTGGCGCGCCCAGGTGGGCCACCTGGTGCACCTCCCTCTGATATTATTTGCACCAGAAATTCTTAAATATTCAGAAAAAATCATATTAACTTTTTAGAGCATTCTAAGAACTTATATTTTTGGGTCATTTTTTATTGCACTGGAAATACAGAAAATAGACAAAACATGGCATTTTATTTTGTTTAACTAATAAAAACAGAAAACAAAAGGTAGGGACAGAAGGTAGTGCTTAATAAATTCATCAACTTCATACCTCTAAAAATGATCCATTAATAAGGTTGATCAAGACTTATTAACAACCACTTTCGATTAGCATGAAACCGAAGAACTTTCGTAAATCACTAAGTTACCTCAATGGGGATATGAATGTCCCCAACAATAAGTATTTCATATTTCTTTTTAACAATAGGTAGAGGTAGTTGAAAACTTCCAATAGTGATTGTTGGAGATTTTTCAATAACATTAATACCATTCACTTGGAATTGTTTCTTCGGGAAGTGCACCGTATGCTCATTACCATTGATATGGAAAGTGACCTTGCTTTTATTGCAATCAATAACAGCCCCTGCAGTATTCAAGAAGGGTCTACCAAGGATAAACGACATGTTGTCGTCCTCGGGCATCTCAAGTATAACAAAGTCAGTCAAAATAGTAACATTAGCAACAACAACGTGCACATCCTCACAAATACCGATAGGTATGACAGTTGATTTGTCAGCCATTTGCAAAGATATTTCAGTAGGTGTGAGCTTATTCAAATCAAGTCTTTTATATAAAGAGAAAGGCATAACACTAACACCAGCTCCTAAATCACATAAAGCAGTTTTCACATGATTCTTTTTGATGGAGCAAGGTATAGTTGGTATTCCCGGATCTCCAAGTTTTTTAGGTACTCCATTAGCAAGTATGTTGGATATTTACGCTTCCAGTATTTTTCTCTTATTAGTGATGATGTCTTTCATATACTTTGCATAAGGAGGCATTTTCAAGATATCAGTCAAGTGAGTATGCAAAAAGACTGGCCTCAACATTTCAGCAAAGCGTTCCAATTCTTCATCATCTTTCTTTTCAGTTGACTTGGGTGGAAAAGGCATAGGTTTTTGAACCCACGGTTCTCTTTCTTTACTGTGTTTTCTAGCAATAAAGTCTCTTTTATCGTACCTTTTATTCTTAGGTTGTGGGTTATCAAGATCAACTCATGGTTCTATCTCAACATCATTGTCTGGTTCTTTATTATTTGTTTGAGTATATTCATGAACCTCATCATTATCTTTTTCATTATCAGAAGGTGAGTGTTCATGACCAGATTGAGTTTCATCGCCAGAGATAGAAATTTCATTATCCTTATCAGGAGGTTTTTCTACTTCAAGTTCACTAGAGGCATGCAAAGTCCTATCATTTTTCTTCTTATGTTTCTTTCTAGAAGGACTAGGTGCACTAGTGTTATTTCTTTGTGAGTCTTGTTCAATTCTCTTTGGGTGTCCCTCGGGATAAAGTGGTTCATGAGTCATTTTACCTCCTCTAGTTGCTACTCTAACAACAAAGTCATGTATGTTGCTATTCATTTCATCAAGCAATTCTCTTTGTGATTTAGCAAATTGTTCTAACTGAGTTTGAACCATAGAAGCATGCTTTCCAACACCTCTAACATCATTTGAGATTCTAAATAACAAGTCACTCAAGCGAGCAATCATATCAGAATTATATTTCAATTGTTTCACATTTGCATTGAAGTGATCTTGTTTTCTGATGTAGTTTTCAAACTCATAAAGGCATTGGCTAGGGCATATTGTGAGGATTGTCATTATCATTGAACTTCATTAGAGAATTTACCTCTACCACCTTAGGCAGTGGTGGTGTATTAAGACCACGTATTTCTTCAATAGGAGGTAAAAAATTTACATCCTCGGCTTTAATACCTTTTTCCTTCATAGATTTCTTTGCCTCTTGCATATCTTCAGGACTGAGATATAATATACCCCTCTTCTTTGGAGTGGGTTTAGGCAATGGTTCAAGAAGAGTCCAATCATCATAATTTTTCAATATGTTATTCAATAATTCTTCAGCTTGCCCAACAGTTTGTTCCCTGAAAACACAACCAGCACAACTATCTAGGAAATCCCTAGAAGCATCGTTTAGTCCATTATAGAAGATATCAAGTATTTCATTTTTCTTAATAGGATGGTCAGGCAAAGCATTAAGTAATTGGCAAAGCCTCCCCCAAGTTTGTGGGAGACTCTCTTCTTTAATTTGCACAAAGTTAAATATTTCCTATAAAGCAGCTTGTTTCTTATGAGCAGTGAAACATTTTTCAGAGAAGTTATAAATCATATCCTGGGGACTACGCACACAACCAGGAGCAAGAGTATTGTACCAAGCTTTAGCATCACCCTTTAATGAGAACGGAAATAATTTGAGAATAAAGTAATAGCGAGTCTTCTCATCATGAGTAAAACGGGTGGCTATGTCATTCAACTTAGTAAGATGTGCCACAACAGTTTCAGTTTCATAACCATGGAAAGGATCAGATTCAACCAAAGTAATTAACTCTGGGTCGACAGAGAATTCATAATCCTTATCATCAATAAAGATAGGTGAAGTAGCAAACTTAGGATCATATTGCATTCTAGCATTCAGAGATTTTTCTTTATACTTGCATAGTAATTTCTCTAGATCATCTCTATGCTTACAACCAAGAATGTCTCTAGTTGTCTCCTCATTAATAACATAACCTTCTGGTACCTTAGGCAATTCATATCTAGGAATGCTAGTTCTAGTAGGTGTTTCAGGAGTTTTAGTTTCAATCTCATCATCAGATTCAACAACATCATGTTGTATTACTCTAGCAATTTGTTCATCACGAAAATAACCAAGTGGCACAACATTATCATCAAGCAAGGTACTAGCATCATCATAAGTATCATTCATAGCATAAGTAGCATCATCAATAACTTGCGACATATCAGGATTAAAAACATGTGGTGGTGTTGCAAGTTTACTTACAACAGAAGGTGAATCTAAAGCAGAACTGGATGGCAGTTCCTTACCTCCCCTCGTCTTAGAGGGATAAATCTTAGTCTTAGCACCCTTCAGATTTTTCATAGTGATAAATTGATAATAATCCCAAGTGAGTCAACAAATATAGCTATGCACCCCGGCAACGGCGCCAGAAAAAGGTCTTGATAACCCACAAGTATAGGGGATCGCAACCGTTTTTGAGGGTAGAGTATTCAACCCAAATTTATAGATTCGACACGTGGGGAGCCAAAGAATATTTAAAGGTATTAGAAGCTGAGTTGTCAATTCAACCACACCTAGAGATTAATTATGTGCAGAAACGTGATCAGTAGCAAAGTAATATGATAGTTTTGGTAATAGTGACAGTAGCAATAGTAACAGTAATAGTGATAGCAGTATTTTGTAGCAAGTGCAACAGTAACAATAGCAGTAGTAACTTAGCAAGAAGAATATAAGATAAATTCGTAGGCATTGGATCGATGATTTGTTGGATGATATTCATCATGAGATAGTTATAACCTAGGGCAATACGGCACTAGCTCCAGTTCATCAATATAATGTAGGCATGTATTCCGTAAATAGTCATACGTGCTTATGGAAAGAACTTGCATGAAATCTTTTATCCTACCCTCCCATGGCAGCGGGGTCCAATTGGAAACTAAGGGATATTAAGGCCTCCTTTTAATAGAGAACCGGAACAAAGCATTAACACATGATGAATACATGAACTCCTCAAACTACGGTCATCACCGGGAGTGGTCCCGACTATTGTCACTTCGGGTTGCCGGATCATAACACGTAGTAGGTGACTATATATAACTTGCTAGATTGGATCTAGAACATGGATATAATGATGATAACATAAACAGTTCAGATTTGAAATCATGGCACCCGGGCCCAAAGTGACCAGCATTAAGCATGGCAAAGTTATAGCAACATCAATCTTAGAACATAGTGGATACTAGGGATCAGGCCCTAACAAAACTAACTCGATTACATGATGAATCTCATCCAACTCCTCACCGACCAGCGAGCCTACGAAGGAATTACTCACTCCCGGCGGGGAGCATCATGGAATTAGCGATGGAGAAGGGTTGGTGATGACGAAGAACGAAGATCCCCCTCTCCGGAGCCCCAAACGGACTCCAGATCTGGCCTCCCGATGAAGAACAGGAGGTGACGGTGGCTCCGTCTCGTGGATCATGATAATTCTTTCTTCCTGGTTTTTTCTGGAAATATGGGAATTTATAGCGTCGGTTTCAGGGTCCGCAGGGCCACCAGGTGGGGACAACCCACTTGGGCGCGCCAGGAGGGGGCGCCCTGGTGTGTTGTGCCCACCCAGGTGCCCCCCTCTGGTGGATCTTGGCTCCAGAAATTCTTTTATTTTCATATCCTCTGGGCTTCGGTTTTCTTGTAACTACGGCGCTTTGCCGATCTTGATCAGACTCTACTCTCCGGCAAACCTCGGGTATGTATCGCAATTAAGACAGTGATGGCATTTGCCCTTGTGTCTCCATTATCCAGCTGAACTCCGATTTGCTTTTCTTTTCTTAGGCACAGAAGCTAGCAACTCCCACGAAGGTGCAGATTGATTCCTGCCTCAGATGTTGGTGAGTATGTGATTGCTTCTCTTAGGAGTAGATGGTTAATGTATCTTAATCCGACTTCCCATCTCTCCCTTTTGTTTTTTAGGTGAGATGATTACAACCTAGTAGAACAGATTGCACGTTTTCTTTCCGGCCAGGTAACACTCCGAGGCCTGTCTCCTTCCCGTTCTATTTTGTTTGAAGTAGGATATGTACAGTAGACATGCACGACAACGCACATCAGCATGGCATGCGATTTCATTTGAATATGCTTATATGGTATCTTGCTTGAACGTATGTGTGATCAAGCAATATATTGGTCTCGTGGTTGGCGTGCCAGCAAGTTTGTATGAACTTGGTCCGTCGTACAGCCTCGAGACCATTAAGCATAGCATATATGTCGAAAATATGATTTCCTTCCGGTCGGTGTTCCGGCAAGTCCCTATATGGGCTTGGTCCGCCGTACGACCGTCGAGAACAACAAGCCTAGCATGTGTGTTGAAAATATGATTTCTCTTTGGTTGGCGTTCCGGCAAGTCCCTATGTGGGCTTGGTCTGTCATACAACCGCGGAGATGATTACAAATGCCATGTATATATATTATGCCAGCAATATGTTTTTTCTCACGGTCGGCGTCCCGACAAGTCCTTTGTGGGTTTGGTCCGTCGTACGGCCATGGAAGATTATAACCACCACATATATATGATGTCAAAAATATGTTTTTTTGTTGGCGTCTCGGTAAGTCCATATGTGGGCTTAGTCCGTCAGACGACCGTGGAGACGATTATAAGCGTCACATATATATTATGTCGAATTTTTTTATGGTTGGCGTCCCGGCAAGTCCCTATGTGGGCTTGGTCCGTCGTACGACCGTGGAGACGATTATAAGCGTCACATATATATTATTTCAAAAATGTTCTATTTCTTGCAACAAGCACATCATAACATATACATCATATGCTTGGGTCTTGATTATACCATTAGCGAGTGTGGCACAAGTCGTCCACCTTCCAGCTCGGGTGTGACTGAAGCTATGCCCCATACCCCTAGTGCTCTTGATTTCTTGTCAACTTTACCTGGTAGTTTATTTACTTATAAATATTTATTTAATTGGCCGTGTCTATGAACCATCATTATCATCAAATTCTCATGACTCTTCCTTTTTTTAGGTTGCGACCAAGAAATTTGCCACTCACAAGACCCTGAGGTGATGGTTGTATCAGGGAAAGGCGCACAGATGGACTGCAGTTTCGTCAAGGACACGTTTGTGGATGCTACAGATTTCGTAGTGAAATGAGCCCTCGAAGGACTAAACGACTCTACCCTTGGTGATCCCGAGTGACGCATCATGCTTCAGAGTGTTTCTCAAACGCTGCCCACGCAAGTGCGTGAGGTAGCTAAGGTGCAGGCCATGTTGGTCGGGCTTATTGACCTTTCCAAGAAGTTGGAGGGTGGCCAGACCGAATTCACGAAGGAATCCGAGCGATATGAACATGTTGTTGCTGAAGTAGAACTTAAGATTAAGTCTGGCCATGCGGTTTCCAAGGCCATAATTGAGGACTTATTTGCTGTAGAAAAGAAGTGCACTAAAATGGAGGCACGGGAAGTAGAGCTGAAGGCCCAGCTTGAAGAGGTTACTGCTACTTTGCACAAGCTTAAATTGGAAATGGAACAGCGTCGGCAAGCACATGATTCCCATCAATCTGAACAGAAGAAGTTGGTGAAGAGTCTACAGGATACCAATGCTGGCAAACGTACAAGGCTTGCTGAATTTAAACAAAAGACAACAGATTTAAAGACTGAAGTGAGTCAGCTGTTGAACAACCTGCAGAACTAGCGAGCTCCTTGAGAGGGTGTAGACTTCGTTTAGTTTTTTTGGTCATTTCAACCCATCATTCCACTTCGAACCATTTAATTTTCAGTCTTCAGTTTCAATTCAGATGTATCAGTGCTTTATTTATTCATGTGGGGACTTCAGATTTATATATGATATACTGGTACGCTGACTAGCACATATTAGACGTTGAAGCATCTTATTTATTTACACTATCGTTGTGTATGGCCTGAAGCCTTATTATGATTCCAATGTATGTACGTACCATTTTTCGTACGACAGTTTTAAGCTTATGGAGCCTGTTTGATGTTTATATATTTTTTTATAAAAAAATTACATCTTAGTTTATACTTGTAAGTTGTTGAAGTTTTTTTCTTGCATTCAAGGGAAAACTTGAGAACCATCTCACAACATTATCCACTAGGTTTATCGGCCAGTGAAACAATAGGCTCTGGAGCATCAGCCTGAACTTTATTTTGAGCCTCTAATGTCCCTCCATGTAGAAATGGTGAGGAGGGAAATATAATCATGATTTTTCCCTCATTCATAGGTTGCTCATAGTGGAGTTTATCCATTCGCTTCCCTTTCCTCCTTTTGTCTATCCACATGTTTCCCCCAAACTTGAGTGTAGAGCAAAATTCTATTCCTTGGTCATGTTCAGGTTGTGATGCAGTCATAGTACCCAAATGCTGATTTGTTGAAGTCCCACATGGACCAATTGGCACATCAAGCCAAATGTCTCCAATGCGGAGTGTCACCGACCGCGGTACCTGACCCTCCATACCTTCAAACTAAAGAAAACCATATATTAGTTTTCTTCATCTTTTTTTGTGTATGCGTACATAATATTTTATGTTTTATGTACTATGGAAATTCATGTGTTGCAATCTATGTTGGAATTCAAAGATGAGGGGAGAAATATGTCCCACCGGGTGTGCCAGAATCTGATGACGGGAAAATGGCGGGTGTGAGAATACGCGTCCATGTCATTGATACAGAGTGAATAATTTAAATGCGTAAATGCATACAATAAAAATAGGATCAAACATTGCAGGTACTTTATTTCCAGAACTTTTACATTTACATAAAGGATTTGTTAATTACATCTCCATAGAGAAAACCCCTGATTAAGAATTCCAACAAATCTATTACATAGCATCACAACACATGAGTACTACAAGATGTAGAAATAAAAGAAGACTACAAAATGTGGAAATAAAAGTCATCCTCGCTGTCTTCGACGTCGGCGTACTCGGAGAGCCTTGATCTTCGTCTATTCTAACATATGAGTTGCATAACATTCATGATTTGACAATGTTCATTCGTATAGCACGTTCATGCCTAGCTCATTAACCATCACAAATATGCAGTGGTTGTCTTTTTTTTCATCATATGAAAATCTATTTAATGGTTAACTAGCCGGGCTAACGGGCATATGTGCAATATAGGGCATAACTCTTTTCATGAGTTAATTTTGACACGCATGTGATTTCTGTGTGCATGCCTGAAATGGTGGAATATTTGGTTTACTTTATAGCAACGTATATAGCGTTGCATTGAGCCATTATATGCGGGGCCATATGAAATTTAGTGATGACATATTCGGTCACACTATGTTATGTTTAGTGCAAGCAACAAAGGCGATGACCCTAGTTACTTTTAGATTTTGGAGATGCATGCACCTATATGGAAGGAATGCATGATTTAATTTTAATCTATATAAGAGATTATCTTATGTCATGAAGTCATATTAATATAGTTTCCTATAGTCTGAAACATATCATATGAGGACATGTAACTAAATGAAACTAGTCAAATATTCATGTGATTCGTATGGGGAGATTTTATAAGGTTTCACCTCACTAGTATTACTACTACCGTCATGTAGAAGCATTCACTACAAAAAAAAGGCACATCCGTGACATTTTGGGCCTAATGAATTTTTTTCTGTCATACTTATGACACTTCTATGACGATAATTGTGACAAAACCCGGTATCATCATAGATGTGGTGGGGTCCTACTTCTATGACAAAAAATCATGACAGAAAATGGGCTTTTCGTCCTGGGCGGGCCTGAGACGCAGCTGCATGACATTCTTTGGGCCGTCCATGATGGAAAAAAACGTGGTAGAAGCGAGGGCGAGGAAAATATCAGGGTGTTCCCGGTTACGGTGGGTGGTCGGGGCCGAGCGATGCGCGTTTCTCTCGTACACGCATGCGCGTGGGTGCAAGGCGTTGGGCTCTAACTGAACCCGAGCGAGGCGTTGGGCTCTAACTGAACCCGAGCGATTGCACTGCAGGCTACGCGTTACTGAACCCGAGCGATCGATCGATGGCTGTTAACTGAACCCGATCAAGCGATTCCTTCGGTACTGCTGCTAACTGAAGCCGATCGATGCTGCCTCTGGATGAACAGTGAGCATTGCTGGGGGGGCGTTTGGATGAACAGTTCCCGGTGGGGGTGGATGAACAGGACCCCGTGGTGTTGCCTCTAGATGAACAGGACCCTGATCTATCGAGCCGGTTGGGGCTGGATGAACACGACCCCGTGGAGGGCAGGATGAACAGGACCACCCCGTGGAGGGCTGGATGAACAGTAGCCCGTGGAGGGGTGGTTGAACAGGGGCCCGTGGAGAGGGCTGGTTGAACAGTAGCCGGTGGAGTAGCGCGCGGTGGAGGCTGGATAAACAGGAGCCCGTGGATGAACAGTCGCAGGTGGAGGCTGGAGGAGGTCGACGGTGGATGAACAGTAGCCCGTGGAGGCTGGAGGGGGTCGACGGTGGAGATGAACAGTATCCCATGGAGTCCCGTTTTGCGGTACGCCACACCCCTCCCAATGAACAGGACCCCCGTTTCGACCGTAGCGCTCCAACACAAGTCCGTTTCCTCCGTTTTGCGGTACGCCACACCCCTCCCGATCAACAGGACCCCCGTTTCAACCGTAGGAGGTCCGTTTCCTCCGTTTTGCGGTATGCCAGACCCCTCCCGATGAACAGGATCCCGTTTCGAATGTGGCCAGTCGAACCCAAGGCCGCTTCCTCCATTCCGCGCTACGCCAGGCCTGGTTTCCATCGGCAGTTCTGTCCAAGCCCTCCCGATGAACACGACGACGCATTCCGTTCCCCCAGCCGGTTGGCTCCCCATGAACACGACGATGACGCTGTTTCTCCGTTCCGACCCAGCCATGTACACGAGCCCTGGCCGTACGTACGCGCGAGTATGCGTTCGAGACCCCGCCCATATGTACGTACGTGGCCGTATTTACTTTCTTGCACCCTGGCCGTTGTACGTACGTGTACATGCTACGTGCGCGCCTCTGCTACGACACGTGTGCGCCTCTACATCGACCAGTATGTACGTACACGTTCGTGACCAGAATGACAACGCTACGTACGCTTCGACCAGGTGGGTCTCGACTGTCAGGCACTTCCTTGCGTGCGAAGATGTAGCTGGTGGGTCCCAGCAGTCAGGGGGCGAATCGTTTTTTTGCCCGGACGCACTTCCTTGCATGCGAAGATGTAGCTAGTGGGTCCCAGCAGTCAGGGGGGAACGTTTTTTCATGAAATACGGTGGCCCGTCCGGTGGGTCCCCGCTGTCAGGTGGAGGAATAATTATTTTGCGCGTAATAACGAGGCACTTCCTTGCTGCGGCCGTGCACCCAGCTGTCAGCCTCTCCACGTACAGTCCACATCCGATGGAAGCCGTTCCTTGACCATGTTGACCACGCTACACCGAGAGCACCAGGGCGGTGGACGACGGCGAGGCCTAGGAAGGGGACGACGCGGAGCCGGGGAAGACGCGGCAGTGGAAGCCCGCGCGGAGAGGAGTACGATGGTTCACTGGTTCGGCTGCGGTGTGAGGCTGCCGTCGCCGCAGGGCCTGGCCAGCGGTGGGAACAGTAGGGGGCGGTGAGGCCTCCGCGGCAGCACAGCCGGCCACGGGAGGCAGGAGCATGCGGCACGACCGGCGCTGCTTTGGGCGGCTGGAGCAAGAAGACCAGAGGTGGAAGAAGCAATACGGCCGTTGGATGGACATCGTGCGGTCACTGGAGCTAGAATCGTTCATATTGACTAAGTTGACAAAGCACTCCGTCCCCGTCAACTTAGTAGGCCCACAAGTCAGCCACCCACCAAGGTGGGTCCCAACTAGCAGGGGGAGTATTCATTTTTTTGTGCGTAATAAGGAGGCATTTCCGGTGGATCCGAGCTGACAGCAGGGGGAACTTTTTTTCACGAAATACGGTGGCCGGTCCGGTGGGTCCCAGCAGTCAGGGGGGAAATGTTTTTTTGCCAAATACGGTGGCCCGTCCGGTGGGTCCCTGCTGTCAGGTGGAGGAATAATTATTTTCCGCATAATAAGGAGGCACTTCCTTGCGGCTGCCGTGGACCCAGCTGTCCGCCTCTCCACGTACAGTACTCTTCCGATGGAAGTCGTTCCTTGACCACGTTGACCACGCCGCGCCGAGAGCACCAGGGCGGTGGACGACGGCGAGGCCTAGGAAGGGGACAACGCGGAGCCGGGGAAGACGCGGCAGTGGATGCCCACGCGTAGAGGAGTATGAGGGTTCACTGGTTCACTGCGGTGTGAGGCTGCCAGCGCCGCAGAATAACAGGGGGTGTGGGTGAGTAGAGGGATGGCCTGGCCAGCGGTGGGAGTAGTAGGGGGCGGTGAGGCCTCCGCCGCATCGCAGCCGGCCACGGGAGGCAGGAGCACGAGGCACGACCGGCGCTGGTTTGGGCGGCTGGAGCAAGAAGACCAGAGGTTGAAGAAGCACTACGGCCGTTGGATGGACATCGTACAGTCACTGGAGCTAGAATCGTGCATATTGACTAAGTTGACAAAGCCCTCCGTCCCTGTCAACTTAGTAGGCCCACAAGTTAGCCTGGCACTATAATGGGTCCCAGCTAGCAGGAGGTATTCATTTTTTGTGCGTAATAAGGAGGCACTTCCTTGCGTGCGAAGATATAGCTGGTGGGTCCAAGCTGTCAGCGGTGGTAACGTTTTTTCACGAAATACAGTGGCCCTTTCGGTGGGTCCCAGATGTCAGGTGGAGGAATCATTATTTTGCGCGTAATAAGGAGGCATTTCCTTGCGTGCGGCCATGGACCCAGCTGTCAGCCTCTCCACATACAGTCCACTTCAGATGCATGTTGGTTGTTGACCATGTTGACCAGGCCGCGCCGAGAGCACCAGGGCGGTGGACGACGGTGAGGCCTAGGAAGGGAACGACACGGAGGCAGGGAAGACTCGGCAGTTTTTACCCACGCGAAGGGGAGTATAACTGTACGAGGGTTTACTGGTTCGTCTGCCGTTGCCGGAGAATAACAGCATGTGTGGGTGAGTAGAGGGATGGCTAGGCCAGAGATGGGAGTACGGTGGGGGGGGTGAGGCCTGCGCGGCAGCACAGCCGGCCGCGGGGAGGAGAGAGCAGGCAGTCCCGCCGGCGCTGGTTTGAGCGGCTGGAGCAGGAAGAGCAGAGATTGAAGAAGCACGACGGCCGTTGGATGGACATCCAACAGTCACTTCTTGTGCGTCAACCTTTTTTTAGGAAAGCCTCAAATCTGTGGAAACCATCATACAGCCCATCTGCCATTATTTCTAATAATTTACAGCCCATTTGCTAATTCTTAAGGTTTTTTTTGGAGCCCACATTCTTTTTGTTAGCATTACAGCCCATATTGTGGCCACGGTTAATAAATTATACAAAATTTTGCATATTTCGGTGCGGTCCGAACTGTTTTTAACCCCGAAATTTTGAGTCACATTCAAACTGATTTTAAAAATAAATGTATATCAATATAAAATCCAACAAATTATCCACGCATAAAAATCAATGCAATTTAAAATCTCGAAATGAAAAAAAGAAATTTGAAATTAATTGCCGGTTTGATGTGTTTTAAAAATGTACAGCCCATTTCTCATTACTGATAGGCCATTTTCTTGGCCAGCCAAATCAAGCTCCCCTCGTCTTGAAAGATTTGCAGCCCAACAGGCCTGACAAAGCGACTTACTTGGCAAATCACAAAAAAACTGGGTTCTGGCCGTGGACCCAGCTGCGGACGTGGACCCAGCTATCAGCCTCTCCACGTACAGTATTCTCCTGATGGAAGTCGGTCATTGACCACATTGACCACGCCGCGCGAAGAGTACCAAGGCGGTGGATGACGGCGAGGCCTAGGAAGGGGACGACGCGGAGCCGGGGAAGACGCGGCAGTGGATGCCCACGCGGAGATGATAACCCACAAGTATAGGGGATCAATTGTAGCCTCTTTAGATAAGTAAGAGTGTAGAACCCAACGAGGAGCTAAAGGTAGAACAAATATTCCCTCAAGTTCTATCGACCACCGATACAACTCTACGCACGCTTGAAGTTTGCTTTACCTAGAACGAGTATGAAACTAGAGGTACTTTGTAGGTGTTGTTGGATAGGTTTGCAAGAAAATAAAGAGCGGGTAAATAAAAAGTAGGGGCTCTTTAGGTAAAGAGCAATAAAGTAAATATAGCGAGTGTGGAAAAGTGATGGTAGGAGTTGCGAAATTGTCCCTAAGCAATTGACTACTTTACTAGACCGATAGCAAGTATTATGTGGGAGAGGCCACTGCTAGCATGTCATCCCTTACTTGGAATTCTATGCACTTATGATTGGAACTATTAGCAAGCATCCGCAACTACTAACGTTCATTAAGGTAAACCCCAACCATAGCATTAAGATATATTGGTCCCCCTTCAATCCCGTATGCATCAATTTCTATGCTAGGCTGAAGCTTCTGTCACCCTTGCCCTCCAATACATAGTCCTATCAACATACAACTAACCCTATGGTGTGATCCACGCGCGCGCTCATAAGATGGGCACCAAAGGACAGCAACATAACCACAAGCAAATTAAATCAATCATAGCAATTCATCAACCACCGATAGGACAACGAAAATCTACTCAGACACCATAGGATGGCAACACATCATTCGATAATAATATGAAGCATAAAGCACCATGTTCAAGTAGAGGGTACAGCAGGTTGCGGGAGAGTGGACCGCTGTAGATAGAGGGGGGAAGGTGATGGAGATGTTGGTGAAGATCGCGGTGATGATGATGGCCCCCGGCGGCGTTCCAGCGCCACCGAAAGCGAGGGGGGAGAGCCCCCCTCCTTCTTCTTCTTCCTTGACCTTCTCCCTAGATGGGAGAAGGGTTTCCCCTCTGGTCCATGGTCTCCATGGCGTGGGAGGGGCGAGAGCCCCTCCGAGATTGGATCTGTCTCTCTGTCTCTCTCTCAGTTTCTGCGTTCTCCCCTGCTGCCCTTTCACCGTTTCGTATATATATAGAGATCCGTAACTCCGATTGGATTGAAACCTTCGCCCAGATCTTTTTCCAAAAATTAGCTTTCTTGCGGCCAAAGTAGAGCATCAACTGCCTTACGGGTGGCCCATGAGGGTCAGGGGCGCGCCTGCCTGGAGTGGGCGTGGGCCCCACCCTCGTGGCCACCTCAGGCCCCGTCTCGCGTTGATTTTACTTCCCAAAAATCACAAATATTCCGAAATAATTCTCCGTCCGTTTTTATCCCGTTTGGACTCCGTTTGATATGGGGTTTCTGCGAAACATAAAACATGCAACAAACAGGAACTGGCAGTGGGCACTGGATCAATATGTTAGTCCCAAAAATAGTATAAAAAGTTGCCAAAAGTATATGAAAGTTGTATAATATTGGCATGGAACAATCAAAAATTATAGATACGACGGAGACGTATCAGCATCCCCAAGCTTAATTCCTGCTCGTCCTCGAGTAGGTAAATGATAAAAAAAGATAATTTTTGATGTGGAATTCTACCTAGCATAATCTTGATCATGTATCTAATCATGGCATGAATATTAAGACACGAGTGATTCAAAGCAATAGTCTATCATTTGACATAAAAACAATAATACTTCAAGCCTACTAATAAAGCAATCATGTCTTTTCAAAATAACAAGGCCAAAGAAAGTTATCCCTACAAAATCATATAGTCTGGCTATGCTCCATCTTCACCACACAAAATATTCACATCATGCACAACCCCGATGACAAGCCAAGCAATTGTTTCATACTTTTGACGTTCTCAATCCTTTTCAACTTTCACGCAATACATGAGTGTGAGCCATGGACATAACACTGTGGGTGGAATAGAATATGATGATGGGGGTTATGTGGAGAAGACAAAAAGGAGAAAGTCTCACATTGACGCGGCTAATCAACGGGCTATGGAGATGCCCATCAATTGATGTCAATGCAAGGAGTAGGGATTGACATGCAACGGATGCACTAGAGCTATAAGTATATGAAAGCTCAAACTGAAACTAAGTGGGTGTGCATCCAACTTGCTTGCTCATGAAGACCTAGGGCATTTGAGGAAGCCCATCGTTGGAATATACAAGCCAAGTTCTATAATGAAAATTCCCACTAGTATATGAAAGTGATAACTCAAGAGACTCTCTATATGAAGATCATGGTGCTACTCTGAAGCACAAATGTGGTAAAAGGATAGTAACATTACCCCTTCTCTCTTTTTCTCTCTTTTTTTGTTTTTTTTCTCTTTTTTTGGGCCTTCTCTTTTTTTGGCCTTTCTCTTTTTTATTTTTTATTTTTTCGTCCAGAGTCTTATCCCGACTTGTGGGGGAATCATAGTCTCCATCATCCTTTCCTCACTGGGGCAATGCTCTAATAATGATGATCATCACACTTTTATTTACTTACAACTCAATATTACAACTCGATACTAGAACAAGGATATGACTCTATATGAATGCCTCTGGCAGTGTACCAGGATGTGCGATGATCTAGCGTAGCAATGACATCAAAAAATAGACAAGCCATGAAAACATCATGCTAGCTATCTTACAATCATGCAAAGCAATATGACATTAAATGCTCAAGTCATGTATATGATGATGATGGAAGTTGCATGGCAATATATCTCGGAATGGCTATGGAAATGCCATAATAGGTAGGTATGGTGGTTGTTTTGAGGAAGATATAATGAGGCTTATGTGTGATAGAGCGTATCGTATCACGGGTTTTGGACGCACCGGCGAAGTTGGCACCAACTGTCGAGGTGAGAATGGCCAATGCACGGTACCGAAGAGGCTAGCAATGATGGAACGGTGAGAGTGCGTATAATCCATGGACTCAACATTAGTCATAAAGAACTCACATACTTATTGCGAAAATCTATTAGTCATCAAAACAAAGTACTACGCGCATGCTCCTAGGGGAAGGGTTGGTAGGAAAAGACCATCGCTCGTCCCCGACCGCCACTCATAAGGAAGACAATCAATAAATACCTCATGCTCCAACTTCGTTACATAACGGTTCACCATACGTGCATGCTACGGGAATCACAATCCTCAACACAAGTACTTCTACAATCCGCAACTACCCACTAGCATGACTCTAATATCACCATCTTTATATCACAAAACTATTGCAAGGAATCAAACACATCATATTCAGTGATCTACAAGTTTTATGTAGGATTTTATGACTAACCATGTGAATGACCAGTTCCTGTCATCTCTCTAAATAGATATAAGTGAAGCAAGAGAGTTCAATTCTTTCTACAAAAGATATGCCCGCACTCTAACAAATATAAGTGAAGCAAAAGAGCATTCTACAAATGGCGGTTGTCTAAGTGAAGAGAAACAGGCAATCCAAACTTCAAATGATATAAGTGAAGCACATGAAGCATTCTATAAAGCCATACTCAAAAGATATAAGTGAAGTGCAAAGAGCATTCTATAAATTAACCAAGGACTATCTCATACCAGCATGGTGCAAAAAAGAAAAAAAGAAAACTAAATGCAAAAGACGCTCCAAGATTGCACATATCGCATGAACGAAACGAATCCGAAAACATACCGATACTTGTTGAAGAAAGAGGGGATGCCTTCCAGGGCATCCCCAAGCTTAGACGCTTGAGTCTCCTTGAATATTTACTTGGGGTGCCTTGGGCATCCCCAAGCTTGAGCTATTTCCTCTCTTCCTTCTTCTCACATCGAGACCTTCTCGATCATCGAACACTTCATCCACACAAAACTTCAACAGAAAACTCGGTAAGATCCGTTAGTATAATAAAGCAAATCACTACTCTAAGTACTGTTGCAAACCAATTCATATTTTGTTTTTGCATTGTTTCTACTGTAATATAACTTTTCATGGCTTAATCCACTGATATGAATTGATAGTTTCATCAAAACAAGCAAACTATGCATCAAAAACAGAATCTATCTAAAACATAACAGTCTGTAATAATCTGAACATTCACCATACTTCTGTACTTGAAAAATTCTGCAAAAATTAGGAAAAATAGAAAATTTGTATATAAAGACATTGCAAAAAGAATCAGAACCATTTGACGTTCCAGTAAAAAATGTAAAATCGCGCACTACAGCCAAAGTTTCTGTCCTGCACCATACAAACCAACAAGCATTGTAAACATCCTAAAGGCAAACCTTGGCACATTATTTTTATTTTTAAGCTTTATAAATGCACACAACAGAAATAAATGACTCTCTAAAACTTCCGGGTTGTCTCCCTGGCAGCGCTTTCTTTAAAGCCATTAAGCTAGGCATATAGTGCTCAAGTAGTGAATCCACCCGGATCCCAAGGTATATCAAAGCCAATTTTAATTAGCAATGATTTGGAATTTAGTGGTGAGCACAAAGCAACATATATAAAGCAATGACGAAGTCTAACTCTCTTCCTATGCATCGGCATGTCATAAAAGAACAATTCATGCACACCTAGTAAAGGCCAATGCATACTATAAGCAGTTTCTTGCAATTTCATCGTGTTGGAAACATAGAGAGGTGGAGATATAGTTCCTCTATCATAATAATTGCAAGTAGGAGCAGCAAGCACATGCATATTATATCTATCAAAATCATCATGTGCAACGGTAAAAGGCAACCCATCAATATAATCCTTAATAAGTGCAAACTTCTCCGATATAGTGTAGTCGGGAGAATTCAAAAAGATAATAGGACTATCATGCGTGGGTGCAATAGCAACAATTTCATGTTTAACATAAGGAACTATAGCAAGTTCATCTCCATAAGCATCATTCATATTGACATCTTGGCCACAAGCATAGCAAGCATCATCAAAAAGGGATATTTCAAGAGAATCAACGGGATCCTAACAATCATCATAGCAATCATCCTTGGTAAGAACGAAGGGAATTTAAACAATGTATGAATTGAAGAGTTACTCTCATTATAAGGTGGGCATGGGTAGCTAATCCGCTCTTCCTCCTTTTGTTCTTCACTCTCCTCATCATCTTTTTCATCCAATGAGCTCACAGTTTCATCAATTTCTTCTTCCATACATTCCTGCAAAATATTAGTCTCTTCTTGGACAGCGGAGTAGTCCTCAATATATGGTTCAACATAGGCATTAGAAGCATAATTATCATAGCAATATTTAAGTATGGCAAAATTTTCAGATTTGTAAAGAGTAGCACCATACTTTTTAATCAAAGAAGCAATTTCATAAGCACCCTTAAAAGCAACAAATTCTTCAATTTGTTGAACATCATAGTAACTATAAACACCTTTAGCATACGAAGATAAGATTACATTGTCAATAAACTCACATTGGTAGGGAAGGTGTTTCTTAGGGTTTTCAGAACAACAAGTAAAATCATATATATAACATAAATTCCAAGCATAGCATTGCAAACGATGAATTTGACCCAGTAAAAGTTTCCCTTTTCCAGATATGCGGTGTCGCACATAAAAACCATGCTCATCTAAGGATTTGCCCTCAACTAAGCTAGTTGGGGTTTCAGCACGAGCACAAAGGGATCGAAGATGATCCAAGTAAAAAGCTTCAGGAGTGTTATAGATTTCGAGTGGTTCTTCAACCATTGGTTCAGTAGGTACAACTAATTTTTTTGGTATTTTGCGTTTCCTACCCATAACTAAAGATAGAAAACAACTAAGAACAGCAAATAAAAATTACTTAGTGATAAAGCAAACAAGCACACACGAGAATATTCACCCCACGCTATTGCTCCCCGGCAACGGCGCCAGAAAAAGGTCTTGATAACCCACAAGTATAGGGGATCAATTGTAGCCTCTTTCGATAAGTAAGAGTGTCGAACCCAACGAGGAGCTAAAGGTAGAACAAATATTCCCTCAAGTTCTATCGACCACCGATACAAATCTATGCACGCTTGACGTTTGCTTTACCTAGAACGAGTATGAAATTAGAGTTACTTTGTAGGTATTGTTGGATAGGTTTGCAAGAAAATAAAGAGCGGGTAAATAAAAAGTAGGGGCTGTTTAGGTAAAGAGCAATAAAGTAAATATAGCGAGTGTGGAAAAGTGGTGGTAGGAGTTGCGAAATTGTCCCTAAGCAATTGACTACTTTACTAGACCGATAGCAAGTATTATGTGGGAGAGGCCACTGCTAGCATGTCATCCCTTACTTGGAATTCTATGCACTTATGATTGGAACTATTAGCAAGCATCCGCAACTACTAACATTCATTAAGGTAAAACCCAACCATAGCATTAAGATATATTGGTCCCCCATCAATCCCGTATGCATCAATTTCTATGCTAGGCTGAAGCTTCTGTCACCCTTGCCCTCCAATACATAGTCCTATCAACATACAACTAACCCTATGGTGTGATCCACGCGCGCTCTCATATGATGGGCGCCAAAGGACAGCAACATAACCACAAGCAAATTAAATCAATCATAGCAATTCATCAACCACCGATAGGACAACGAAAATCTACTCAGACATCATAGGATGGCAACACATCATTGGATAATAATATGAAGCATAAAGCACCATGTTCAAGTAGAGGGTACAGCGGGTTGCGGGAGAGTGGACCACTGTAGATAGAGGGGGGAAGGTGATGGAGATGTTTGTGAAGATCGCGGTGATGATGATGGCCCCCGGCGGCGTTCCGGCGCCATCGGAAGCGAGGGGGAGAGAGCCCCCCTCCTTCTTCTTCTTCCTTGACCTTCTCCCTAGATGGGAGAAGGTTTTCCCCTCTGGTCCATGGTCTCCATGGCGTGGGAGGGGCGAGAGCCCCTCCGAGATTGGATCTGTCTCTCTGTCTCTCTCTGTTTCTGCGTTCTCCCTTGCTGCCCTTTCACTGTTTCGTATATATATAGAGATCCGTAACTCCGATTGGATTGAAACCTTCGCCCAGATCTTTTTCCAAAAATTAGCTTTCTTGCGGCCAAATTAGAGCATCAACCGCCTTACGGGTGGCCCACGAGGGTCAGGGGTGCGCCTGCCTGGAGTGGGCATGGGCCCCACCCTCGTGGCCACCTCGGGCACCGTCTCACGTTGATTTTACTTCCCAAAAATCACAAATATTCTGAAATAATTCTCCGTCCGTTTTTATCCCGTTTGGACTTTGTTTGATATGGGGTTTCTGCGAAACATAAAACATGCAACAAACAATAACTGGCACTGGATCAATATGTTAGTCCCAAAAATAGTATAAAAAGTTGCCAAAAGTATATGAAAGTTGTATAATATTGGCATGGAACAATCAAAAATTATAGATACGATGGAGACGTATCAGGAGAGGAGTACGAGGGTTCACTGGTTCGGCTGCGGTGTGAGGCTGCCGTCGCCGCAGAATAACAGGGGGTGTGGGAGAGTAGAGGGATGCCCTGGCCAGCGGTGGGAGTAGTAGGGGGTGGTGAGGCCTGATACGTCTCCAATGTATCTACAATTTTTTATTGTTCCATGCTATTATATATTCTGTTTTGGATGTTTAATGGGCTTATTTATACACTTTTATATTATTTTTGGGACTAACCTATTAACCGGAGGCCCAGCCCAAATTGTTATTTTTTGCCTATTTCAGTGTTTTGCAGAAAAAGGATATCAAACGGAGTCCAAACGGAATGAAACCTTCGGAAACGTGATTTTTTGAACAAACGTGATCCAGAGGACTTGGAGTGGATTTCAAGCAACAGACGAGGAAGCCACGAGGTAGGCGCGCCTTGATACGTCTCCATCGTATCTACTTTTCCAAACACTTTTTCCCTTGTTTTGGACTCTAACTTGCATGATTTGAATGGAACTAACCCGGACTGACGCTGTTTTCAGCAGAATTGCCATGGTGTTAGTTATGTGCAGAAACAAAAGTTCTCGGAATGACCTGAAACTCCACGGAGACTATTTTTGGAAATAATAAAAAATACTGGCGAAAGAATCAAGGTCAGGGGGCCCACACCCTTGCCACTAGGGTGGGAGGCGCGCCCGCCCCTGGGCGCGCCCCCTGCCTCGTGGGCCCCCTGGAGCTCCACCGACCTCAACTCCAACTCCATATATTTGTGTTCGGGGAGAAAAAAATCAGAGAGAAGGATTCGTCGCGTTTAACGATACGGAGCCGCCACCAAGCCCTAAACCCTATCGGGAGGGCTGATCTGGAGTCCGTTTGGGGCTCCGGAGAGGGGAATCCGTCGCCATCGTCATCATCAACCATCCTCCATCACCAATTTCATGATGCCCACCGCCGTGCGTGAGTAATTCCATCGTAGGCTTGCTGGACAGTGATGGGTTGGATGAGATTTATCATGTAATTGAGTTAGATTTGTTAGGGTTGATCCCTAGTATCCACTATGTTCTGAGATTGATGTTGCTATGACTTTGCTATGCTTAATGCTTGTCACTAGGGCCCGAGTGCCATGATTTCAGATCTGAACCTATTATGTTTTCATGAATATATGTGAGTTCTTGATCCTATCTTGCAAGTCTATAGTCACCTACTATGTGTTATGATCCGGCAACCCCGAAGTGACAATAATCGGGACCACTCCCGGTGACGACCGTAGTTTGAGGAGTTCATGTATTCACTATGTGTTAATGTTTTGGTCCGGTACTCTATTAAAAGGAGGCCTTAATATCCCTTAGTTTCCGTTAGGACCCCGCTGCCACGAGAGGGTAGGACAAAAGATGTCATGCAAGTTCTTTTCCATAAGCACGTATGACTATATTCAGAATACATGCCTACATTACATTGATGAATTGGAGCTAGTTCTGCGTCACCCTATGTTATGATTGTTACATGATGAACCACATCCGACATAATTCTCCATCACCGATCCAATGCCTACGAGCTTTTCACATATTGTTCTTTGCTTATTTACTTTTCTGTTGCTACTGTTATAATCACCATAAAACCCAAAAATATTACTTCTGCTATCATTACCGTTACTTCCATACTACTTTGCTACTAAACACTTTGCTGCAGATATTAAGTTATCCAGGTGTGGTTGAATTGACAACTCAACTGCTAATACTTGAGAATATTCTTTGGCTCCCCTTGTCTCGAATCAATAAATTTGGGTTGAATACTCTACCCTCGAAAACTGTTGCGATCCCCTATACTTGTGGGTTATCAAGACTATTTTATGGCGCCGTTGCTGGGGAGCATAGCTCTATTCTTTGAGTCACTTGGGATTTATATCTGCTGGTCACTATGAAGAACTTGAAAGACGAGAAAACAAAAATTTATCCCTCAAGTACGAGGGGAGGTAAGGAACTGCCATCTAGCTCTGCACTTGATTCACCTTCTGTTTTGAGTAAGCTTGCGACACCTAAACCTGCTTTTGCTATTAATTCTGTATGTCGCATGTTATTGATGATGCCACTTGTGCTATGCATGATACTTATGATGAAACTACTTATATGCTTGATACTACTGTGTCACTTGGTGAATTTCTTGATGAACAACTTGCTAGGGCTAGAGAGAATGAAATTATTGAAACTGATAATATTGGTGAAAGTGATGATGAAGACTCTCCCAATAAATATGAATTGCCTGTTGTGCCTGAGGGCTATGTTATGGATGAAGAAAATGCTAGAGACTTTCTTGCTTGCAATGATAGGAGTGATCTTAAGAAATTATTAGCTAAGCTTAAACAAAAAAACTCTGAATGCTAGAATGAAATATGACCCGGCTTATGCTACTTCACCTATCTTTGTTACTGATAAGGATTATGAATTCTTTGTCGATCCGGATATAATCACTTTGGTTGAATCTGATCCTTTCTATGGCTATGAATCTGAAACTCTTGTGGCACATCTTACTAAATTAAATGATATAGCCACCCTATTCACTAATGATGAGAAATCCCGCTACTATTATATCCTTAAAATATTTCCGTTCTCATTAAAGGGTGATGCTAAGACATGGTTTAATTCTCTTGATCCTGGTTGTGTGCGTAGTCCCCAGGATATGATTTATTACTTCTCTGCTAAATATTTCCCCGCTCATAAGAAACAAGCTGCCTTAAGGGAAATATATAATTTTGTGCAAATTGAAGAAGAGAGTCTCCCACAAGCTTGGGGGAGGCTTCTCCAATTACTTAATGCTTTGCCTGATCATCCTCTCAAGAAAAATGAAACACTTGATATCTTTTATAATGGACTAACCGATGCTTCCAGAGACCACCTGGATAGTTGTGCTGGTTGTGTTTTCAGGGAAAGAACACCGGATGAAACTGAAATTCTATTGAATAATATGTTGACCAATGAAAACAATTGGACACTTCCTGAGCCAATTCCTGAACCAACTCCTAAGCCAACTTCGAAGAAACGGGGTGTTCTATTTCTCAGTCCTCAAGATATGCAAGAGGCAAAGAAATCTATAAAAGAAAAAGGTATTAAAGCTGAAGATGTTAAGAATTTACCTCCTGATGAAGAAATACATGGTCTTAATTTACCGCCTGTGGAAGAAATACATGGTCTTAATCCATCACCTATTGAAGAAACACATGGTCTTGATAACCTGACACAGGTAGTAAAGGTAAATTCTCTCTATAGATTTGATGAAGGTGATATTCCTCGTTACAAGTCTGCTAGCCAATGCTTAGATGAGTTTGATAATTTTATTGTCAAACAAGAAAACTTTAATGCTTACGTTGGTAGACAATTGAAACACAACTCTGATATGCTTGAACACTTGGGTGATTATATGTCTAGAGTTAAAGGTGAACTTAAACTCATTAGTAAACATGCTTCTATGGTTACCACTCAAGTAGAACAAGTACTTAAAGCTCAAAATGATTTGCTCAATGAATTAAATAGTAAGAATAATGATTATGCTGTTAGAGTGGCTACTAGAACTGGTAAGATGACTCAGGAACCTTTGTATCCTGAAGGACACCCTAAGAGAATTGAGCAAGATTCTCAAAGAACTAATATAGATGCACCTAGTCCTTCTAAAAAGAATAAAAAGAAAAACGATAGGACTTTGCATGCTTCTAGTGAACCTATTCCTGAACCACCTAAGAATCCAAATGATATTTCTATTTCCGATGCTGAAACACAATCTGGTAATGAACATGAACCAAGTGATAATGTTAATGATGATGTTCATGCTCAACCTAGCAATGATAATGATGTAGAAATTGAACCTGCTGTTGATCTTGATAACCCACAATCAAAGAATCAACGTTATGATAAGAGAGACTTTGTTGCTAGGAAGCACGGTAAAGAAAGAGAACCATGGGTTCAGAAACCCATGCCTTTTCCTCCCAAACCATCCAAGAAAAAGGATGATGAGGATTTTGAGCGCTTTGCTGAAATTATTAGACCTATCTTCTTGCGTATGCGTTGAACCGATATGCTCAAAATGAATCCTTATGCTAAGTATATGAAAGATATTGTTACAAATAAAAGAAAGATACCGGAAGCTGAAATTTCCACCATGCTTGCTAATTATACTTTTAAGGGTGGAATACCAAAGAAACTTGGAGATCTAGGAGTACCCACTATACCATGCTCCATTTAAGTTGGCAAGTCCCGTAGCATGCACGTATGGTAGAAGTTGTGTAACAAGTTTGATACATAAGTGTTCTTTTATTGCTTCCTTATGAGTGGCGGTCGGGGACGAGCGATGGTCTTTCCCTACCAATCTATCCCTCTAGGGGCATGCGTAGTAGTACTTTGCTTCGAGGGCTAATAAACTTTTGCAATAAGTATATGAGTTCTTTATGACTAATGTGAGTCCATGGATTATACGCACTCTCAACCTTCCACAATTTTCTAGCCTCTACGGTACCGTGAATTGCCCTTTCTCACCTTGAGAGTTGGTGCAAACTTCGCCGGTTCATCCAAACCCCGTGATATGATACGCTCTATCACACATAAGCCTCCTTATATCTTCCTCAAAACAGCCACCATACCTACCGATCATGGCATTTCCATAGCCATTCCGAGATATATTGCCATGCAACTTTCCACCGTTCCGTTTATTATGACACGCTTCATCAATGTCATATTGCTTTGCATGATCATGTAGTTGACATCGTATTTTGTGGCAAGGCCACTATTCATAATTTTTTCATAAATGTCACCCTTGATTCATCGCATATCCCGGTACACCGCCGGAGGCATTCACATAGAGTCATATTTTGTTCTAAGTATTGAGTTGTAATTGTTGAGTTGTAAATAATAAAAGTGTTATGATCATCATTATTAGAGCATTGTCCCATGTGAGGAAAGGATGATGGAGATTATGATTCCCCAACAAGTCGGGATGAGATTCCGGACTAAATAAAAAAGGGGGAGAAGAGGCCAAGAAAAAATGGCCCAAAAAAAGAAAATAAAAAATGAGAGAAAAAGAGAGAAGGGACAATGTTACTATCCTTTTTCCACACTTGTGCTTCAAAGTAGCACCATGAACTTCATGATAGAGAGTCTCCTATGTTGTCACTTTCATATACTAGTGGGAATTTTTCATTATAGAACTTGGCTTGTATATTCCAATGATGGGCTTCCTCAAAATGCCCTAGGTCTTCGTGAGCAAGGAAGTTGGATGCACACCCACTTAGTTTCTTTTGTTGAGCTTTCATATATTTATAGCTCTAGTGAATCCGTTGCATGGCAATCCCTAATCCTCTCATTGACATCAATCGATGGGCATCTCCATAGCCTATTGATTGGCCGCGTCAATGTGAGACTTTCTACCTTTTTTGTCTTCTCTCATAACCCCCATCACCCATAGTGCTATATCCATGGCTTGCGCTCATGTATTGCGTAAGAGTTGAAAAGGCTGAAGCACGTTAAAAGTATGAACCAATTGCTCGGCTTGTCATCGGGGTTATGCATGATGAGAGCGTTTGTGTGACAATATTGAAACATAGCCTAACTATATGATTCTGTAGGGATAAGCTTTCTTTGGCTATGTTATTTTGATAAGACATAATTGCTTGGTTAGCATGTTTGAAGTATTATTGTTTTTATGTCAACATTAAACTTTTATCTTGAATCTTTCGGATCTAAATATTCATGCCACAATAAAAAGATTTACATTGAGAATTATGCTAAGAAGCATTCCACATCAAAAATTCTGTTTTTATCATTTACCTACTCGAGGACGAGAAGGAATTAAACTTGGGGATGCTTGATACGTCTCCAACGTTTCTATAATTTTTGATTGTTCCATGCTATTATATATTCTGTTTTGGATGTTTAATGGGCTTATTTATACACTTTTATATTATTTTTGGGACTAACCTATTAACTGGAGGCCCAGCCCAAATTGTTGTTTTTTTTGCCTATTTTAGTGTTTCGCAGAAAAAGGATATCAAACGGAGTCCAAACGGAATGAAACCTTCGGGAACATGATTTTTGGAACAAACGTGATCCAGAGGACTTGGAGTGGACGTCAAGCAACAGACGAGGAAGCCACGAGGTAAGGGGCGCGCCTACCCCCCCCCCCCAGGCGCGCCCTCCACCCTCATGGGCCCCTCGTGGCTCCACCGACCTACTTCTTCCTCCTATATATACCTCCTCGTGGTAGGGCCGAATGGGGAAGAAATTCCCGTTAGTTTGGTGTATGACCAAGTAGGGGTGGCCGCCAAATATTCCCAACAGGATTGTAAGTTAGATCGCCTGTTGGACGGTATAGAGGAGGAAGTGTTTGAGTCCAAGTGACTATGTACTTGCCTCACCGTATGGAATTCTAGCTGAATTGTATATCATTTGTCATGGCAGACCTTTTCTCTTCAACCTCTGGACCCAAAGGCGCGGAGTGTTTCCGAATCCCGTCGCGGCCGAATAGGCTGGGGTATGCGTGGAAAACTAAGCGTAGGGGTCATAGTTGCTTGAACAGACAAGTTGTATCCGGCTAGTTATGTTATATTACAGTGAGATTGTAAGAAACATCTTCCAGGGAGAATAGTTCCGTTAAGGGTTCCTTTCCCTGGGTATGCATGCATTAGTAGACATGTCAGAATTGTGATGTGAAAATCACAGTGTGTATAGCTTCTGGGGGTTCACAATAGAGTGAGTGCAAGAACGTATTTTTCATTCACTGACCGAATATTCCCTTAAGAACGCTAGCTTTCGGCTTCACCCAGTCTGAGGTACACATCCGGATGACCCGGCAGTAACAATCGCAGAGGTGCTCCCTTCACCACCTAGCCGAACAATCGGGAACGTAGGGGTAAGCACAGGAGCCAGGCAACCCAGCTTGGCCAAAACTTAAG
The DNA here is from genome assembly GCF_002575655.3 of Aegilops tauschii subsp. strangulata. Lineage (NCBI taxonomy): Eukaryota > Viridiplantae > Streptophyta > Magnoliopsida > Poales > Poaceae > Aegilops > Aegilops tauschii. Next base: position 421,783,173 of record NC_053037.3, on the reverse strand, counting down.
TCATATCGATGCATATAATGGTGAAGAAAAGACATACGAAAAAAAAGAAACGCGTATGTGTGATGAGCTTAATGCTCGGCAAGTAATATTAACAAGCTTCTGTTAAGAGAAGCCCCCGGGTATAATGAGCGCACGTTTGTAAAAATGTGTACGTCAGCAGTATTCGGTCAAGCCGAATGAGAGCTTTAAAGCGAAAAAATTGTGTAAAAGGGGGAAAGAGTTATGGAAACTGTAAGGGAGAAGGAGACTAACAAAGTGTTCGGCGCTAGGCATAGAACCTTCGGAGTCTGGCCGCATTCCAGGGGTTCGGCTCTAGGCGATTGTCTGATGCGTCACGAAGACGGTACGCTCCTCCGGTAAGAACTTCGTCAATTATGAAGGGACCCTCCCATTTGGGCTTGAGTTTGTCCTTTTTCTTCTCCGGCAAGCGTAGAACGAGTTCGCCAACGTTGTAAGTCTTGGCCCGTACTTCTCTGCTTTGATATCTTCGAGCCTGCTGTTGATAAAATGCTGAACGGGCTTTGGTGACGTCGCGCTCTTCCTCTAGGGCGTCTAGGCTGTCCTACCGATCCAGCTCGGCCTCTTTCTCTTCGTACATACGCACTCGAGGTGAGTCATGTATAATATCGCAGGGCAATACAACCTCTGCACTGTACACCATGAATAAAGGTGTGTATCCGGTAGTACGGTTGGGCGTGGTCCGCAGCCCCTAGAGTACGAAGTCGAGCTCCTCGACCCAGTGTTTGTCTGATTCTTTCAAAGACCGCACTAGTCTGGGTTTGATGCCGCTCATAATAAGACCATTAGCTCGCTCGACTTGACCGTTTGTTTGCGGGTGGTAGACAGAGGCGTAATCGAGCTTAATGCCCAGATTAGCACACCAGGTTTTCACCTCGTCAGCTGTGAAATTTGAACTGTTATCGGTGATGATGTTGTGCGGTACACCGTAACGGTGTACCACATCGGATATAAATGCAATCACCGGTCCGGACTCGGCCGTTTTAACTGGTCGAGCCTCTATCCACTTGGTGAATTTGTCCACCATGACCAGCAGATATTTTTTCTTATGGCTTCCCCCTTTAAGGGATCCGACCATGTCCAAGCCCCAGACCGCAAAGGGCCATGTAATGGGGATTGTTTGTAGAGCGGTTGGGGGCATATGGCTTTGGTTGGCGAAAAGTTGGCATCCGACACAGCGCTGGACGAGGTCCTGTGCGTCTGCCCGGACCGTAGGCCAGTAAAATCCTGTACGAAAGGCCTTGCTGACAAGTGCCCGGGCTGCAGCGTGGTGCCCACCGAGACCGGCGTGAATTTCTGCCAAGAGTTGTCGCCCCTCCTCCGCGGAGATACACCTTTGAAGGACTCTGGTAGTGCTTTTCTTGTAGAGCTCTCCTTCATGAACTTCATAGGCCTTCGAACACCGGACGATTCTGCGAGCCTCGTTCTGATCTTCTGGGAGCTTCTTCCTATTAAAGTAGGCCAAGAATGGTTCGGTCCATGGGGCGATTACTGCCATTATGAGGTGGGCAGATGGCGTTACTTCGGTGGTTGAGCCTCCGATGATATCGGCGTGTTCGTTTTCTGTGTTTGTGTTCGGAACGGTACTGTCATTGGTATCTCCCCCTTGCCATACCACGGATGGCTTAAAGAGCCTTTCGAGGAAGATGTTAGGTGGGACGGGGTCGCGCTTAGCGCCGATGCGAGCAAGGACGTCTGCCGCCTGGTTACTTTCGCGGGCGATGTGATGAAATTCGAGTCCCTCGAACCAAGCCGACAGCTTCAAAACGGCATTGCGATAAGCTGCCATCTTTGGATCTTTGGCATCAAAGTCTCCATTAATTTGGGATATTGCGAGGTTTAAGTCCCCGTGCACCTCCAGGCGTTGTATGCCCATTGATACGGCCATCCGGAGGCCATGTAGCAAGGCCTCGTATTCGGCTGCGTTGTTGGAGTCTGTGTATAATATTTGGAGTACGTACTGGACGATATCTCCTGTGGCGGACGTTAATACGACGCCCGCCCCTAGCCCTGCCAACATCTTGGAGCCGTCAAAATGCATCACCCAGTTGGAATACGCGACGTACTCTTTAGGGAGTTCGGCTTCTGTCCATTTGGCGACGAAGTCAGCCAGCACCTGGGATTTGATGGCTCGACGTGCTTTGTACGTGATGCCGAATGGCAGGAGCTCAATGGCCCATTTGGCAATCTGACCCATTGCATCCCGGTTGTTAATTATATCATTGAGGGGCACTTCGGAGGCCACCGTGATAGAGCACTCCTGAAAGTAGTGTCGCAATTTTCGAGATGCCATGAAAACTGCATATGCGCTATTTTTTGATAATGAGGGTAGCGGGATTTGCATGGTGTGAGTACGGTGGATACGTAGTATACCGGCTTCTGGAGCGGAAATTTGTGTCTGTCCTGTTCTCGTTCGACGACGAGTGCGGCGCTCACCACCTGGTGTGTTGCTGATATGTATAAGAGCATTGGTTTGCCGGCGTTTGGCGCGGCCAGGATTGGGTTGCTTGCCAGAAGGGCTTTTATTTCTTCCAGTCCGGCCGTCGCCGCGTCTGTCCACTCGAAGTTATCGGTGCGCCGTAGCAGGCGATAGAGCGGCAGCGCCTTTTCTCGCAACCTGGAGATGAAGCGGCTTAAAGCTGCCATGCACCCAGTGAGTTTTTGGACCTGCTTGAGTTTGGTTGGTGTAGCCAGTTGTGACAGAGCTCGGATTTTGGCTGGATTTGCTTCAATCCCTCTATTGGAAACGATGAAGCCCAATAGTTTACCGGTGGGGACGCCGAAGGCGCACTTTTCCGGGTTAAGCTTGATGTCATATGTGCGGAGGTTGTCGAATGTGAGACGCAAGTCGTCTATTAGTGTTTCGACGTGTCTAGTTTTGATGACGACGTCGTCCACGTAGGCCTCCACTGTTTTGCCGATCTGTTTCTCGAGGCATGTTTGGATCATGCGCTGGTAGGTTGCGCCGGCGTTCTTGAGCCCGAAAGGCATGGTGTTGAAGCAAAACGGCCCGTATGGTGTAATGAATGTTGTTGCGGCTTGATCGGACTCCTTCATTTTGATTTGATGGTATCCTGAATATGCATCAAGGAAGCACAGCGAGTCGTGACCTGCGGTAGCGTCAATGATTTGGTCAATGCGGGGAAGAGGGAAGGGATCCTTAGGGCAAGCCTTGTTAAGGTCTTTGAAATCGACGCATAGGCGCCAGGATTTATCCTTCTTTGGTACCATTACCAAGTTTTCCAACCAGTCTGGATGTTTGATGTCTTTGATGAATCCGGCCTCGATGAGTTTAGCTAGCTCCTCCCCCATAGCTTGTCGTTTTGGTTCGGAAAAGCGCCGCAGAGTTTGCTTGACCGGCTTATATCCCTTTAGTATGTTGAGGCTATGTTCGGCCAACTCGCGCGGGATTCCTGGCATATCGGAAGGATGCCAGGCGAATATATCCCAGTTTTCTCGCAGGAAGTCCCGTAGTGCGGCGTCGACTGCAGGGCTGAGTTGCGCTCCGATAGACGCTGTCTTCTTCGCGTCTGTTGGATGGACCTGAAATTTGACTATTTCTTCTGCTGGCTTGAAGGAAGTGGATTTGGGTCGTTTGTCTAGGATCACATCGTCCTTATCCACGGTGGAGTGTAGTGCAGTTAGTTCTTTGGCCACAAGGGCCTCAGACAATGCCTCGAGGGCCAAGGATGCGGTTTTATTCTCGGCGCGGAGGGCTATGTCCAGATCGCTGACGAGGGTGATTATTCCATTAGGCCCAGGCATTTTTACCTTCATGTACCCATAATGAGGTATGGCTTGAAAGCACATGAAGGCCTCTCGCCCTAACAGGCGTGGTACCCACTGTTGAAAGGGGCCACCTGGAAAGTTATTTCTTCGGACCGATAATTCTCCAGCGTGCCGAACACCACATCAAGTGTAATTTTTCCTGCACACCGACCTTCCCGGCTGGGAATGATACCTCGAAAGGTTGTGTTGCTTTTCTCGATGCGGCTCCTGTCTATTTCCATCTTGTGGAGCGTGTCCTCGTAAATGAGGTTTAGTCCAGTGCCGCCATCCATGAGGACTTTTGTAAGTCGAAAGCCGTCCACGATGGGACTGAGGACTAGGGCAGCTGGCGCTCGGACTGTTCTGTATTTAGGTTCGTCACTGGCATTGAAGGTTATGGCCGTGTCGTTCCAGGGGTCAATTGCAGCGACCTGGCAAACTTCGGCGAGATCACGCAGGGCCCTTTTACGCTTGTTGTTTGAAGCGAATGTCTCGAAGACTGCCAATACTCTATTGTCATCGTTTGCTGGAGGGTGTTGTTCTGGGGTGTCCTTGATAAGGATGTTCTCGCCGCTCTTGGCCACCTGCCGAAGTATCCAACATGCTCTAAGGCTGTGGGTTGCCACGGTATCCGGCGTCGTGTGTATTTTGCATGGTCCATTGAGCCATCCCTCCAGAATGGTGTCGTGCAACGTAATAGGTTTATTTTTTTGACTGTTCGGCTAGGCGTGCCACGGGGGCGCGTCCTTTTTTCCTATAGGGGAGCCGGGATGGTTCCCAGCAAGCTACTCGAGTTTTCCAGGCGCTTTCCACCGCGCTGTACTTTTGTACGATAGTTGCTAGGTCAGCGAACTTTGGTATGCGACGGCGATTGATGGCGTTAAGGATACCTTCGTCCGCGCAGTTGTTGGAGAATGTTGCTATTGCGTCTTTGTCGCGGCAGTCTTTTACCTTGTTTTTAACAAGGAGGAATCTGGCCCAGAAGTGGTGGACCGTTTCCTGAGACTGTTGTTTGATGCTCCTGAGAGCATCTATGTCCGGGTGGGTGGGTGGAATTGAATCCGAACCCTGACCTGATTTTGGATCTGGAGTTTGGAGGTCTACCGGGCTGGACAGTTCGGGCTCCGGGATATCGGTTGATTTTTCAGGCTCGTCGTCCGACTTTATGTTCGGAGGGATAGGCATGCTTTTCTGCCGGAGAGTGTCCGGTTCTTCGAGATCGGCGATCCGAACATAGTCCGTCCTCAATATAGCAGAAGAGTTGCTCCGCTCCTCGACTACCGCTATCTGATGGGTGATCGGTGGAGTTTTAATTTCTCTCTCGTCGGGTTTAAGCCCGACCCGATCATAGTCTGTAGCGACCCCGAAGGCGGCCATGCGATCCAGGAGTTCGTTCAACGATGATAACTCCATTGGATCCATGCGGGCGGAGTATTCGGGATCAACGCGGAGGTGATTTTTGATGACTTGAGAGGTCATCGTCGGCTTAAGGGCTGAGCCAGCGGCCATGACGAAGCCGCCGAGCCGGAGGGTCTGGACCGGGGCCAGGGCTCCTCCGGAGATGATATTATCCTTGACAACAAGGCGAGCCATCGACCCTCTCGGCGACGGCATGGTGGAACTCTCAATGAAAGCACCAATGTCGGTGTCAAAACCGGCGGATCTCGGGTAGGGGGTCCCGAACTGTGGGTCTAGGATCGATGGTAATAGGAGACGGGGGACACAATATTTACCCAAGTTCGGGCACTCTCTATGGAGGTAATACCCTACTTCCTTCTTGATTGATCTTGCTGAATATGACTGTTACAAGAGTTGATCTACCACAAGATCGTAATGGATAAACCCTAGAAGTCTAGCATATGAGTATATGGTAATGAATCTGTCCTATCCGGACTATGCCCTCCGGTTTATATAGACACCGGAGAGATCTAGGGTTACATGGAGTTGATTACATAGGAGGAAATCTTCATAATCGGTCGCCTAGCTTGCCTTCCACACCAAGTAGAGTCCAATTTGGACACGGGTATAGTTTTCGGTCTTCATGTCTTCATAGCCCATCAGTCCGGCCCAATAGATAACTGGCCGGACGCCCGAGGACCCCTTAGTCCAGGACTCCCTCACAGAGCCCGCAAGAGAAGTAGTCGACGAAGAAAGGGTACCGATTTGGAGCGGCCTCGGTGCAATTGGCGGAAATGACGCGCGTCGCAGGATGCCCCGTCTCCCCCCCCCCCCCCCCCGTCTTGACCCCCCACAAGGGTTTGAAGGCCTCCCGGAGCTCGAACACGTCGACCATCGAGGGGAAGCAGGCGAGCTACGTCCGCTGCGCCGCCAGCGCACTCTCCGGCGGCTCCGTCGCTCTGGCGTCCTTGGCCATGGCCTTTGTGGATTTGGGTGCCATGGCGGCTAGGGGAGCAAGAGACAGAAGACGACGGGGACACGACGACGGCGAGCAAGAGCGAAGCTTATGGAGGAAGGAGAAGGGGGCGGCGGCTCTGAGATTGGAAGAAGGCGCGGAAGGGGTAAAGTGAGCAACGCGCCCGCGGTTATTCCTTTTTACGGGGAAAGCGCGGGCCACCTCCTTTCCCATTAACTGCTACATGACGCATGCGTGCGGAAACCGCATCACGCATGACCCCCATGTCACGCACGACCTTCCACGTCGCGCGTGGGTCATGAGGAAGCGCAGCGGACGAAGAGTTAATGCGGTGAAAATCCGCCCTGCCTGCCCGCGCACCGTTTTGGGCCTGGCCTAACAATGTGTCGCGCTTATGTATGGCCCAGGCCCGGGGGCTCCTGTCGGTGTACAAAAGTAGGGGATCTTCTTTTTTGACCCCTTTACTTGTGCACGGGCAGTTAGAGCCACGCGTCGCGGCCACACGAAGCAAGGCAAGGGAGGGAAGCCGGAGAGAAGCCGAAGAACAAGACAGCCAAGGCGACGCCAAGGCCAAGAACACGAAGAAGTAGAAGGACGAAGCAGGCTCCCCCAGTGTCGGTGTCAAAACCAGCGGATCTCAGGTAGGGGGTCCCGAACTGTGCGTCTAAGGCGGATGGTAACAGGAGGTGGGGGACACAATGTTTACCCAGGTTCGGGCCCTCTCGATGGAGGTAATACCCTACTTCCTGCTTGATTGATCTTGATGATATGAGTATTACAAGAGTTGATCTACCACGAGATCGTAGAGGCTAAACCCTAGAAGCTAGCCTATGATTATGATTGTGGTTGTCCTACGGACTAAACCCTCCGGTTTATATAGACACCAGAGGGGGCTAGGGTTACACAGAGTCGGTTACAAGGGATGAGATCTACATATCCGAATTGCCAAGCTTGCCTTCCACGCAAAGGAGAGTCCCACCCGGACACGGGACGAAGTCTTCAATCTTGTATCTTCATAGTCCAACAGTCCGGCCAAGGTATATAGTCCGGCTGTCCGAGGATCCCCTAATCCAGGACTCCCTCAGTAGCCCCTGAACCAGGCTTCAATGACGATGAGTCCGGCGCGCAGCATGTCTTCGGCATTGCAAGGGGGGTTCCTCCTCCGAATACTCCATAGAAGATTTTGAACACAAGGATCGCGTCCGGCTCTGCAAAACAAATTCCACATACCACCGTAGAGAGTACAATATCCCACAAATCCAATCTGCTGACAAATTTCATAGCGTGACATCATGCCACGGCCCGGTCATTATTCGAACCGTTTTTCTCAACCAGCTACTGCACATATTGCGAGGCAGTTTTCTTGGCACGTCTTGTCGAAGCAGAGATCGTGTCCCCTTATCACGGGATTCTCATCAATACGGGTGTGGGTAACCCAACCGCGCCATCAATCACGGCGCTTGGGGAATAAGCAAGTTTACCAGGCAAGTGGGGAGGCGCACAGTTTCTACTGCCCTTATAAAGGGACAAGGAGTCCTCTTTTTCACCCACGCCTTCTTCTTCCCTGCCCATCCACTCTCGCGCACTCAAGCTCCAGCACCCAAGTTCTCATTTTCTCCGCAAAACCAATCCAAACATGTCCGGAGCGAGAGGCAAGTGGATGGTCTCCTCCGTTACGGAGGAGAACATTACGAAGCTCTGGGAAGCCGGATACCTGGCCGTAGACATCGCGCACCGGCTCCCAGACGCGGGGCAGATCGTCCCTACTCCAGAACCCCACGAGAGGGTTGTATTCCTTACCCACTTCGTCCGCGGGCTGGGATTTCCCCTCCACCCGTTTGTCCGCGGGCTCATGTTCTACTACGGGCTGGACTTCCATGATCTGGCCCCTAATTTCATCCTCAACATCTCGGCGTTTATCGTCGTGTGCGAGGCCTTCCTCCGCATCAAGCCCCACTTCGGCCTGTGACTGAAGACCTTCAACGTGAAACCGAAGGTGGTGGTCGGCCAGCAAGCGGAGTGCGGAGGCGCCATGGTGGGCAAAATGCTCAACGTCACTTGGCTCGAAGGCTCCTATGTGGAGACCGTGAAGGGGTGGCAATCGGGGTGGTTCTACATCACCGAGCCGCGCGACACCAACTGGGTGGCGGCTCCCGAATTTCGATCCGGCATCCCCATGCGGCTCACCTCCTGGAAAGAGAAGGGCCTATCCTGGGGCTTATCGGTGGAGCTGACCGGACTCCGGAACTGTGTTAAAAACATGATAAGCAAGAAAATCAAGCTTGTCAACGTGGTCCAGGTCATGCTCTTCTGCCGGATCCTCCCGTGTCAAAGACGGGCATTCAATATGTGGGAGTTCGACCCGGCCGGGCACCAGATGCTGCGAGAGCTTTTCGACGTGACGCACCAAGATGTCTGGAAGGTGCTGTTCAAGGCCGCCAAGGTACCTCCTCCCCTTACCGAGGACCGCGGACTCAGCAAAGCGCCCTGCCAATCCGGTAAGCTCTTTATATCTCATAAGATGTTCCTTTCCCCGGTATAATCATGTGAGGGATCTGAGCCTCCACGCCATTTTCACAGGACTGGGTTGCGACAGCGGAGCGGATCGATTGTCCGGCCCCACTGCCCGAAGATCCAGCAAGGGCTCTCTTAACGGAGATGCTGGTTCCGGCGCCCTATGAGGCGCCAGAGAAGAAGGCCAAGAAGAACGCCACGGGGACCAGGAAAGGTCTCCGGCGCAAGGTTGTATCGGACTCATCGTCCGATAACACCGAAGCGCCCTCCTCGCACGAAAACGAGGAGGGGGAAGAGGAAAGTTCTCCCCCCCCCCAGCCGGGGGAGACAAGAAAAGGAAGGCTGCCCCATCTGGGGAGGCCGAAGGGTCCAAGAAGGGAAGGAGCCTCCTTCCGGACTACTCCACAACGGCCGCTTACAGCGTCGAGGAGTGGTTGCCCAGGGACAAGCCCCTGGCGAAGTCGTAAGTATCCAGATACCATAATAGTTCTAGTATGTTTTGTTTTATTGCTCCTTATCATGCCAAACATGATCATGTAGTCCATCCAAAGCCCATATCGACGTATCCTCCTCGGATGAGTCTTTGGGCCAGTCGGTGATGAACAGCGATTCACTCCCGACCGCCACCTCCCCCCGCCCTACGGACGACGTCGAGGTGTTGTCTCAAAGGGCACTGAACCAAGGGGAGATAGTTCTGGAGGCGCCCCAAGGCGACATCCCAGACGCTGGGCGCATGGGGGGCAAGACTCCCATGGGCTCTAATGATGGGGGCAACAAGTTTGGCCCCCAGTCGAATACTGCGCCAGAACCTCCGGTGGTTCCAGACTCTGTCAGGCGACCCCTCGCTCAGGGGGCGAGCCGTCTGTGCCGATGGCCTTTGTCCATCCAGAGGCATCGGACAACTTGCTGGAAGCGCTTCGCGGTGCTTCCATTGACGAAGAGCACCGCACTATCATGAGTGCGGTGGTCGAGAAGGTTCAGTCCGCCAAAAGCGGACTGACTGAAGCCCGTGCCAGCCTCCTAACAGGCTTTGAGGTAAGTAATCGAATTATGAGAAAATGTTACAGCATAGACAGCAGCCCCTGATGCTCTGTTTGGTGTTCGCAAAGAAAGGCCGAATAGAGGATCAAATAATAATCACAGGAGTCTAATCAGAATATGTCTATGTGAATAAGCAGGCTTCGCTGCTGGCCGCTGCCGCTCGTACTGCGGAGGTCTCCGCACTGAAGCGGGACCTTGAGCGGTCCGAGGAAGAGCTCGGCCTTACCAAGAGGCAGCTCGAAGAGAACAAAGGTAAGTGATACCCCGTCTGTATATTGATAAAGAAAAAAGAAGGTGGTTGTTAGATCATAGGATCGTCATGAATTTTGCTAGGGGCCACGACCGAAGTGGCGGCCCTGAAGAAGGCGCTGTCCGAGGCCGAAGACAAAGCGGCCAAGGAGCGCACCGAGCGCGAGAAGCAAGAGGCCCGAGTCGGCGAGGTCCAGCAAGAGCTCCAGGATTTTGTCAAGAAATACGAGTCCTTGGAGCGTGACTATAAGACGCAGGGGTCCGAGCTTGCGAAGGCCCTCGAGAACGCACAAAATGCCAAGGCCGAAGCCCAAAAGGCCCTCCAGGAGATTCAAGCGGTCAAGAAGATAGCGGCGGGTAAGGCATTCATTATGCAAAGGAAGCATGTGAAGGAAACTTTCCTTTTACTTACCCGAATTCGGAGCTCTCCAGGAGCGTTCGTAGATCTACCCAGCAGTGTATCGGATGCCGCGGAGTTCTACCGGGCCGAGGAAGGGAGCTCGACGGAGAAGTTGTTCTGGTCTCAGTATACTGGGACCGAACATCCGATGCCCTTGAGCGACCAGTTGAAGCAACTAGTCGAGCTTCACAAGGCGGCCGAACTGGCCATGAAGGGTCTCATAGTCCGGATGTGGCCTGGCGAGCCCCTGCCTGGCAGCTACTTCGGCCTGGTAAAGCGGCTTGTGAATTCCTGCCCACGGTTTGAAGTCAAAAAGCGGTCCGTCTGCATTGAAGGTGCGCGCAGGGCCTTTGCCCATGCGAAAGTGCACTGGGTGAAGATGGACGCCGAAAAGCTGGTGAAGGAGGGGCCGCCGGAGGGCAAGGAGCATCGCCACCCCGAAAAGTATTATGACAATGTCCTGAAGGGTGCTCGCCTTGTGGCGGAGGAATGTGCTAAGGATGTAATATTTGAATGAATGTACTCATGTGATCCTGTAATATGAAAACGAGTTCATGTGCGCTATATAACGCTTGTTGATTTAAAATATTACCTTCTGTGCGGCTGTTTATAAAATCTGAGAGTTGGCTAGTCGTCGGCTTCTGCCCCCATGTAACTAGTACTGAGGTGTTCAGGATAAACCTGATCACTCTTTATCCCAGTTTTGGGTCCTTCGAAGGAGGTGTTCAGCACAACGAACCATGCAATCGGACTATAAAGCTTTATCACTCTCACTTAGCCATAGAAGTCTACAATTTTAAATTTTGGCGAAGCCCCTAGTATTCGGAAGGCCAAACTTGCGGCGCTATGTACGCCTAAATCGGACAAGGCCGACTCCTCGCCCGAAGCGGAAAAAATCTTTAAGGATTTGAGACCTCTTGAACATCGACCAGCTCTCACCGCATCATGACAGTCAGTTTTCCGCTTTCTCCACTGAGGTGCTCGTCCGGAAGAACCGGGACACAATCGCAGTAGTTCTCCCAGTGCTACCTTAGCCGATATAGCGGAACGTAAGGTACCGAAACATGGGAGCTGGGCAAACCCAACTATTGACCCAAGACATGATTCGGAGCTGATGCATATAATGCTATAAGTTCGGGGTGCCTCACTGTCGAAAGTGTTCGGACTTTTCATGCCGTGTTATGGGGTACATTGAAGCCCCTGGCGCACTGGACGTATCAGAATGTACGGGTGCAATTTGTCGTAAATAAGCAGACAAGGAAAAAAAGATGAAGGAATGCAATAATGAGCTAGTGTTGTACATTGTTATTTAAATGATACGTCAAAGCGTATGTATACAAGTAGTGCAATAAGTAAAAATAGGACTATTTGACATGTCCTATCCAAGGTCAAGCTGCGTGTGGGTATGTAAAACAGGTATATCGATCGTTATCAGAAACCACCTGGGGATTCCCTTGTACGTCAAAGCTTCCTGCTTCCTTGGTGTTTCTTTCCCGTGACGGGTCCGATAATCAGGTGATCGGAGAGGGCCTTCAGAGAATAAGGGCTTGAAAGGAAGAAAATGTTAAAGATATACGGGTCCTGAAGCGGTTGAGCCGCATTGTGGGCCGTGCCATAGCCGTGCCTCCTCCTATGCCCATGGTATCTTGAGTGCGTAATGATGTACGCGCGGCGCAAATTTCGCTGCTTGACTGGGACTAGGACGGAGGCTGAATTGCTAGGCAAGCTCTGAACGTGCTTGGCGATCCTGTTGCAGGGTACTCCGGACTCGCTTGAAGGTGTCCGGGTTTTTTTCCGCCGAATTGGCGGTTTGCCTCAGAAGGCTGCTTTGCACTTCTGCTGCGAGGGCCGCAGTGTGCTCCTCCATACAGAGCGAGCGTTCTGTGTTTCCATTAACTGTTATAACCCCGCGAGGTCCTGGCATTTTGAGCTTGAGGTATGCATAATGTGGTACCGCGTTGAATCTGGCAAATGCGGTTCGTCCGAGCAGTGCGTGATAGCCACTGCGGAAGGGGACGATATCGAAGATTAACTCCTCGCTTCGGAAGTTGTCCGGAGATCCGAAGACCACTTCCAGCGTGATTGAGCCCGTGCAACAGGCCTCTACACCTGGTATGACACCTTTGAAGGTGGTTTTTGTGGGTTTGATCCTCGAGGGGTCTATACCCATTTTGCGCACTGTATCCTGATAGAGCAGGTTCAGGCTGCTGCCACCGTCCATAAGGACTCGAGTGAGGTGAAATCCGTCAATGATGGGGTCAAGGACCAATGCGGCAGAACCGCCATGACGGATACTGGTGGGGTGGTCCCTACGATCGAAAGTGATCGGACAAGAAGACCATGGGTTGAACTTTGGGGCGACTGGCTCCATCGCATAGACGTCCCTTAGTGCACACTTCCGTTCCCGCTTGGGAATATGGGTTACGTATATCATGTTCACCGTTTTCACCTGGGGAGGAAATTTCTTATGTCCTCCTGTGTTCGGCGGCCGGGGCTCCTCCTCGTCGCTGCTATGCAGCCCCTTTTCCATGTTTTCGGCATTCAACTTGCCGGCCTATTTGAACACCCAGCATTCTCTGTCGGTGTGGTTGGCTGGCTTATCGGGGGTGCCGTGAATTTGACACGAGCGATCGAGTATGCGGTCCAAACTGGACGGGCCCGGATTGCTTCTTTTGAATGGCTTTTTCCGCTGACCGGATTTAGAGCCACTGAATCCGGCATTGACTGCCATGTCTTCGGCGTTGTCGCCGTTGTTGCAGCGCTTGTGTGTGTTGTGATGTGGCCTGCCATTGCTATCTTTGGCATCTGAATTGCCAGGATTTCTTGATGTGTTGTTGCTGCGAGCCAGCCAGCTGTCCTCGCCCGCACAAAAGCGGGTCATGAGTGTTGTGAGGGCTGCCATGGACTTCGGCTTCTCTTGGCCAAGGTGTCGGGCGAGCCACTCGTCGCGGATGTTATGCTTAAATGCCGCTAAGGCCTCGGCATCCGGACAGTCGACAATTTGGTTCTTTTTAGTTAGGAACCGAGTCCAGAATTTCCTGGCTGATTCCCCTGGCTGTTGGGTTATGTGACTCAAGTCATCAGCATCCGGTGGTCGCACATAAGTGCCCTAGAAGTTGTCAAGGAATGTGTCTTCCAAATTCTCCCAACTGCCAATGGAGTTTGCCGGCAGGCTATTCAGCCAATGCCGAGCCGGTCCTTTGAGTTTTAGTGGGAGGTACTTGATGGCATGTAGATCGTCACCGCGGGCCATGTGGATGTGGAGGAGGAAATCTTCAATCCATACCGCGGGGTCGGTTGTACCATCATATGATTCAATGTTCACGGGTTTAAATCCTTTTGGGAATTTGTGATCCATTACTTCGTCAGTGAAGCATAGGGGGTGTGCGGTGCCTCTATGCCGGGCTATGTCACGACGCAGTTCATACGAGTCTTGTCTGCTGTATTCAGCCCGACCGGGTTCGCTTTTAGTATATATGGCGTGACGGTCGTCGTCACGCGTTGGGGCGCGCCCCCGTGATCCGTAGATCGATCTTGTATGTCCTGCTTTGTTTTCCAATACGTCTCGCAGGTCCCGCGTGTTGCCCCGGGCCTTGGTGTTTTTGTTTGACTGGCGATGGGGTGCGGGCTGGCCTTCGGGCTGATATGCCGCTTTGTCTCGGCCACGAGGTGGCCGGTCAGCCGCATCATACGCTGGTAGTGTGGGCTTTAATGCTTCCTCCTCGAGTTGGGGTAGCAACCTACGCTTTGGGTAACTTTTGGTTGGGCGCTCGAGTTCGTATTCCTTGGCCGCCAGGACCTCGGTCCATCTATCCGCTAGCAGATCTTGGTCAGCTTGAAGCTGTTGTTGCTTTTTCTTCAGGCTTTTTGCTGTGGCTATAATCCGGCGCTTGAAGTGCTCCTGCTCGACGGGATCCTCGGGCACGATAAATTCTTCGTCGCTGAGGCTCACCTCGTCTTCGGAGAGGGGCATGTAATTGTCATCCTCTGATTCTCCGTCTGCTGCCTGTTCCTTAGGGCTAGCTTGCCCATCCTCCCGCTCGAAACCTGGCTGGACGGGATTGTCTTCGTATTCGGCACTATCCACAGCATTATTGTCTCTTGTGCCAGTATCGCTGCTTTTGCTATGGCGGGGCTTAGAGCGGCGCCGATGACGCCAGTGCTTAGATTGCTTCTCGGGGGGATTATCCTCTGTTGCCTTATTGCCATCGCTTTCTTTGGGGGTGTCCACCATGTATATATCATATGATGAGGTGGCAGTCCAGTGCCCTGTGGGCGGTGGTTCCTATTCTTCTCCTGCATCGTCGTCCATACCGTCGATGTCTTCGGAGCCAAAATCGAGCATGTCCGTTAAGTCGTCGACAGTGGCTATTAAATGGGTGGTGGGCGGGGAACGAATTTCTTCGTCGTCTGCTTCCCACTCAAGCCGGACATAGTTCGGCCAAGGGCCTCTTGACAAGGAGAGAGACCTTGATGAATTTAGCATGTTGCCCAGGGGCGAGTGCTGAAAGATATCCGCGGAGGAAAACTCCATGATCGGTGCCCAATCAGATTCGATAGGCACGGATGCAGGCGGTTCGGAGCCCGTGGCCGGGGATGAATCCAAGGGTCCGGCAACACAGGTCTCATAGGAGGTGAAGTCAGTATTCGGCTCTATCGCCGTTGAGTGTGCGGCCTCCGTGGCGGGGTCCATCCACCCGTCCTCGGACGGCGCGATCTGCTCCAGATTGAGGGCCAGAGTAGCCACAGGTGTGATCTCCCGAACACCGTCCGACGGCAGAGCTAAGTCATGCTCGTCGAGACTGTGCGGCGCACCTGACATGGGCTCGAATCCATCAAAGATCAAGTCTCCGCGGATGTCGGCAGTGTAGTTTAAGCTTCCAAACCTGACCTGATGGCCAGGGGCGTAGCTCTTGATCTGCTCCAGATGGCCAAGCGAGTTGGCCCGCAGTACGAAGCCGCCGAACATGAAGATCTGTCCGGGGAGAAAAACCTCACCTTGGATCGCATCGTTGCCGATGATCAAAGGAGCCATCAAGCCTTTATCGTGACAGCACAGTGGAACTCTCAATTAAAGCACCAATGTCAGTGTCAAAACTAGCGGATCTCGGGTAGGGGGTCCCGAACTGTGCGTCTAAGGCAGATGGTAACAGGAGGCGGGGGACACAATGTTTACCCAGGTTCGGGCCCTCTCGATGGAGGTAATACCCTACTTACTGCTTGATTGATCTTGATGATATGAGTACTACAAGAGTTGATCTACCACGAGATCGTAGAGGCTAAACCCTAGAAGCTAGCCTATGATTATGATTGTTGTTGTCCTACGGACTAAACCCTCCGGTTTATATAGACACTGGAGGGGGCTAGGGTTACACAGAGTCGGTTACAAGGGAGGAGATCTACATATCCGAATTGCCAAGCTTGCCTTCCACGCAAAGGAGAGTCCCACCTGGACACGGGACGAAGTCTTCAATCTTGTATCTTCATAGTCCAACAGTCCGACCAAGGTATATAGTCCGGCTGTCCGAGGACCCCCTAATCCAGGACTCCCTCACCCGGCAAGACCCTTGCCGGGGCAGCCTCAGCAGCCCCGACAAGACCCTTGCTAGGGCGGCTCGCCCACAACAGCGGAATGAGCCACCCTCGAGCCCATGGGTTCCAACTCAACCAACCACGTTGGAACTAGGGCTCGGGAGGCACCTCCATGGTGGCATGCAGATCTTTGTCAAGACCATAGATATTCAAGATCAGATGAGGATTAAAAGACAACGGTCCTCGGGAAGATCCTTGCCGAGGAGAGCCACAAGACCCCCGGCAAGATCCTTGCCGGGGACGACAGCGCGCCACGGCAAGACCCTTGCCGGGCCACCCGGCAAGGCCCTCACTGAGGACGCCAGCGGGGCCACCTCCAGGCCCGCACCAGCCAAGCTTCCACCGCCGTTCACATGCAGCTGCCAGCCCAACCAGCTGGGCTGGCACCTGTCTGGCAACATGCGCCTCCCAGACCAGATCAGCAAGCACATACGTGGCGACATGCAGATCTTTGTGAAGGCCCTACTGCCGTGCCACCTCAGCTGCTTGCCTGCCTACATGGCGCCGCATGCAGCGCTGGCCAGGGAGCGTGTCGAAGCAAGGGGGAGCGGTGACGGACGGGACGGGTGTCGGCGTCAAAACCGGCGGATCTCGGGTAGGGGATCCCAAACTGTGCGTCTAAGGCGGATGGTAACAGGAGGCAGGGGACACGATGTTTACCCAGGTTCGGGCCCTCTCGATGGAGGTAATAACCTACTTCCTGCTTGATTGATCTTGATGATATGAGTATTACAAGAGTTGATCTACCACGAGATCGTAGAGGCTAAACCCTAGAAGCTAGCCTATGGTATGATTGTTGTTGTCCTATGGACTAAACCCTCCGGTTTATATAGACACCGGAGGGGGCTAGGGTTACACAGAGTCGGTTACAAGGGAGGAGATCTACATATCCGTATTGCTAAGCTTGCCTTCCATGCCAAGGAGAGTCCCATCCGGACACGGGACGAAGTCTTCAATCTTGTATCTTCATAGTCCAACAGTCCGGCCAAAGGATATAGTCCGGCTGTCCGAGGACCCCCTAATCCAGGACTCCCTCAGTAGCCCCCGAACCAGGCTTCAATGGCGATGAGTCCGACGCGCAGATTGTCTTCGGCATTGCAAGGCGGGTTCTTCTCCAAATTCTGAATACTTGTTGAGTAGTGTCCGGTTTCCCATAAATGTTGCACTCCTTGGCTTCCGCGCCTAATAATGGCTATCTTCCACGTGTCGAGCGAATGCGAGAAGCTAGGGCATTTTTACATTTGCCACCCTAGCCATGTGAGTAAATCGTCTATTAAAGAGACGGGGATTCTCAGATCCAGATCACACCATCCTCCCAAAGCGAGCATCCACCGGAGCGAGCCCAGAAAAAATCCATTCCAGCATGGCCGGCCATCGCAGTTCCTCCTCTCGGTCCCGTAGCCCTAAGCCCGGTAATTGGAAGAAGTGTTCCGTCCCCCACAACCAATTAGTAGAGTTACAGACCCAGGGATTTCTCCCTCCAGCGTATATGGTTCCCGTTCGAGCCGGGCTCGCCACCTACAATGGCGGGGAGCAAGCAGAGAACTTTCCCAACCCATCCAAGGGGGAGCGGGTATGCCTTGTCCCTTACTTATTAAGAGGGCTTGGATTTCCAATTCATCCGTTCTTCCGCGGGCTCCTGGAGTTCTACGGCCTCCAGCTGCATAATTTAACTCCCACCTCCATATTACACATCGCTGGCTATGTCGCCCTTTGCGAGCTGTTTCTGGGCTGCGAAGCTCATTTTGAGCTATGGAAGAGGCTATTTTGCCTCGTACCCCGTACACAGGAGGGGTCAATATACCAAGTGGGCGGAGCCGAAACATGGCGCATCGCCGGGACCGGATACCTGTCCGGTACTCCGAAGAAGACATCCGAGGAATGGCCTTCGGAGTGGTTTTATATGGAGGACGTCCCCCTTCCGGACCCTATTCGGATGGGCCTTCCTGAGTTTGACAATGCTCCCTTGAAGAAACGCCGCAGCTGGTGCCGTCGAAGCCCGTAGGAGGAAGATAATGGGGAAGTCCTTTACGTGATGAGTCGGATACAAACGCTGGCCCAGTCAGGATTGACAGTAATTGAGGTTATGTCAATATGTATAATGCGGGGGTACAACCACTTCAATACCGGGGGCAACCCATGTGGCACTTCAACGGAGAAGACGATGCCACCCGCTGCGGTCGTAAGGGACCGGACTCAGTTGCTGCGCTAGCAAAAATCCTGTCGGATTTGTACAAAGGAGAGGAAGAGGAGTTCATCCGCATTAAGCCACGGGATGGATTCTCCACGTACAACCCTCCAAGATGGGTGAGCTGTCACTTTTTACTCCCAACCTTCCCGCATTCTTCGTCATAAGTGTTTACCTTGCCGCTTCATGGCAGGAACTGCGAAAAGCTGTAAGGGAGGTCCACAGCCCGCCTCCACAACCGGAGGACCCTGACCGGGCCCTCGACCCCGGACTCGAAGAGGATCCGGACATATTTGTGGAGCTGATCGATAGGACATTCTATCAATTGAGCTGCGATGATGCCATGGTGGCCATCATAGCCGATTATCCTGGACTACTCCCTGCATCGCATGTAAGTAAAACCGAAGTCCCAACTTCCGAGAAGGATCCCCTTTTCTGCACTTCACCTACCGCACACATATGGTGTCTTACAGGGAAGGCCCTCGGGACGCCATGCCGAACCCGTAGTGACTCGCCAACAAGGGGCACCGAAGCCGGGTAGGCTTAAAAGGAAGGCGGTCAGGACTGAGACGCTGTCTCAGAGGTATGATACAGAACCCCGCTCCGTGGTTGTCGTCTTTTAAAATATAATAACGTCTATGTTTCCTAGTAGGAAAAACGCTCGCCGGACTATATCCGGAGAGGCTGCCGGTCACGCCTCCACCAGTCGGGCTCCAGAGCCGGACATAGAGGCGGACGCTAACATGGGGCGAACGCCGGATGTTCCTCCTACAGAGGATGCGGATAGGCTATCTGCTACAAATTCCGAAGTGGAGAGCGCTATGAATCACAGGCGTCGCCGCGCCGTACTCCGTGACGCTTGTTTCTCCCAAGAGGCCTTTGATGCCTTCAACTCAGGAGACGCGTACATCCGTGCTGCTCAAAATGGTATTGCCAGAGCCACGGACCAGTATGTAAAGGATATACGGGTAAGAAAATCTGATAATTATGTATATCAGTAGCCCCTGAGACTTGAAACAGTTGACACAACTGATTTAAGGATCATTATTTG
The DNA here is from genome assembly GCF_002575655.3 of Aegilops tauschii subsp. strangulata. Classification (NCBI taxonomy): domain Eukaryota; kingdom Viridiplantae; phylum Streptophyta; class Magnoliopsida; order Poales; family Poaceae; genus Aegilops; species Aegilops tauschii. Next base: position 421,763,978 of record NC_053037.3, on the reverse strand, counting down.
TGCAGGTTCTTACAGAGAAGAATACCCAATTGTCTCAAGAGCTGGAAGAGTGCAAAGCCCAGCTACGGGCCGCAGTTGCCGCAATGAAGGAGTCAGAGAAGGCCCCCTCTGGTAACACTTGTCTCTATCAAAAAGAATGACATGTACCGGTTAGTATGCGGCATGCATGCAAATCTAACAATAGATTCTGCAGATGATCCCGGGGTTAATCCGGAGGTAGTGCCAGGGGATGAGCAACATGCTAAACGACAGTTAAAGGCTGGCGAGCGCGTGCTTAAGTAGGTTAGGCGGGAGAAAAATGATCTCCAAGATGCCAATATCCGGCTGAGTGTTGAACTGAAAGATGTTCGGGCCCAACTTGCTGACTCCATAAAGGAGAATAAGAGGCTTCGACGCGGCATTTTTAGTAAGTGCTTGAACGAACTTTTTATTGAGTTCGGCGAAGAAACCGGCTAACAGAGTTATATCTGTAGGTATGCTGACGGGTCGTCCCGTAGAGGAAATGCCCGGGTCTGCAGGTGATCTTCTGCCCAAGCTATCACAACTGCACAAACAAGTTCGGCAGGTGATGCAGGGCATTACCCAAGCCTTGTGGCCATCCGCCTCCCTGCCAGGAGGCATGGGGGAGCTTGTGGATAAGCTCAAGGGAGCGCGGCAGCGCTTCCGATTATGGAAGATATCAGCCTACCGACAAGGTGCGAGGGAAGCCTGGGCCATGGTGAAGACGCGATATACCAAGGCTTACCCGAACCACATGGCCGAGGTCGGACCTGTGGGGCCCGATGGGAAAGAGATCCCCGTCAGTTTGGTGTATGACCAACTAGAATTAGCCGCAAAGTATTCCCAACAGGATTGTAGGCTAGACAGCCTGTTGGATGGTATAGAAGAAGAATTTAGTCAGTCTAAGTGACTGTGTACTTAAAGTGACATGTATTGTCCCTAGCCGGATTGTAAATCATTTGTCATGGCGGCCTTTTCGCTTCAACCTCTGGACCCAACAGTCCGGAGTGTATCCGAATACCCGCTTAGTTATGAAAAAACCGGGGTATGCGTGGAAACCAGGCATAGGGGTCATAAGTGCTTGAACAGACAAGTACCCAACTAGCTATGTTATATTACATGGATAGTAAGAAACATCTTCCAGGGAGAATAGTTCCGTTAGGGGTTCTTTTCCCTGGGTACGCATGCCCTAATGTGCATGTCCGAACTGCGAAAAAGACACAGGATATAAACGTCTGGGGGCATGTATTATAATAAATAAACGTCATCTTTTGTTCACCGACCGGGTATTCCCTTAAGAACGCTAGCTTTCGGCTTCACCCAGTCTGAGGTACACATCCGGCTGACCCGGTAGTAACAATCGCAGAGGTGCTCCCCTTATGCCCTAGCCGAATTAACGGGAACTTAGGGCATAAACACAAGAGCCAGGCAACCCAGCTTGGCCAAAACTTAAGTCATATCGATGCATATAATGGCGAAAAAAGGTACATGTGGAAGAATGACACATGTGTGGGGCATATAGCCCAGAAAATAGTTATATTAAGCTTCTGTATAAGAAGCCCCCGGGTATAATGAGCGCGGCTAGCGCGTCAAGATTGTGTAGTCAAGACACATTTTAGCCTTTGAAGGCCTTGAAGAAGAAAAAAAGAGAAGGGAAGAAAGAGAGAAAGAAAGAAAAGACAGATAACGAATATAAAAAAATTGACAGAGGTAAGGAGACGAACACCGAGTCCGGCACTAGGCGTAGAACCTTCGGAGTCTGGCGGCGTTCCATGGGTTTGGCTCGAGTCAATTGTCTAATGCATCCCGCAGACGGTACGCTCCACCGGTCAGAACTTGGTCAATAACGAAGGGACCTTCCCATTTGGGCTTGAGCTTGTTCTTTTTCTTCTCCGGTAGGCGTAGAACGAGTTCGCCAACGTTATAAGTTTTGGCCCGTACTTCTCTGCTTTGATACCTTCGAGCCTGTTGCTGATAGAATGCGGAACGGGCCTTTGCCACATCGCGCTGCTCCTCCAGGGCGTCCAAACTATCTTGCCGATCAAGCTCGGCTTCTTTCTATTCATACATGCGCACTCGCGGTGAGTCATGAATTATGTCGCAAGGCAGTACCGCCTCTGCGCCGTACACCATGAAAAACGGTGTGTATCCGGTAGTGCGATTCGGCGTGGTCCGCAGCCCCCATAGTACGGAGTCGAGCTCCTCTACCCAGTGCGTATCGGATTCCTTCAAGGATGGCACTAGTCTGGGTTTAATGCCGCTCATGATAAGACCATTTGCTCGCTCGACTTGACCGTTAGTTTGTGGGTGATAGACAGAAGCATAATCGAGCTGGATGCCCATGTTGCTGCACCAAAGTTTTACCTCGTCGGCTGTAAAGTTCGAGATGTTATCGGTGATGATGCTGTGGGGGACGCCATAACGGTGTACAACCCCGGGTATGAAGTCTATCACTGGTCCGGATTCGTCCGTTTTAACTGGTTTGGCTTCTATCCATTTGGTGAATTTGTCCACCATGACCAATAGGTATTTTTTCTTATGGGTTACCCCTTTAAGGGGTCCGACCATATCAAGCCCCCAGACCGCAAAGGGCCAAGTGATGGGGATTGTTTGGAGAGCGGTAGGCGGCATATGGCTTTGGTTTGCAAAAAGCTGGCAACCGTCGCAACGTTGAATGAGGTCCTGTGCGTCTGCTCGGGCCGTCGGCCAGTAGAAACCTATACGGAAGGCCTTGCTTACAAGGGCCCGGGCTGCGGCGTGGTGGCCGCCAAGTCCAGCATGAATTTCTGCCAAAAGTTTCCGTCCTTCCTCTTCGGAGATGCACCTTTGAAGGACTCCGGTAGCGCTTTTCTTATAAAGCTCTCCCTCGTGGACCTTGTAGGCTTTAGACCGCCGCACAATGCAGCGCGCCTCGTTTGGGTCCTCGGGTAGTTCCTGCCGAGTTAGGTAGGCCAGGAATGGTTCTGTCCATGGGGCGATGACAGCCATTATCACGTGGGCAGAAGGTGTTATTTCGGTGGCAAAGCCTCCGATTATGTCAGAGTGTTCGGTATCTGGTGTTGTGGCCGGGTCCGGACTATTGCTGCCGGTCTCTCCTTCCCATACCACGGATGGCTTAAACAGCCTTTCCAAGAAGATATTAGGTGGGACAGGGTCGTGCTTAGCGCCGATGCGGGCGAGGATATCCGCTGCCTGATTGTTTTCCTGGGCCGGCGTTGGTGGAATTCAAGCCCCTTGAACCGAGCTGACATTTTGAGGACGGCGTTGCGATAAGCCGCCATTTTTGGATCCTTGGCATCGAAGTCTCCATTTATTTGAGATATTGCCTGGTTCGAGTCCCCACGCACCTCCAGGCGTTGAATGCCCATGGAGACTGCCATCCGGAGACCATGTAACAGGGCCTCATATTCTGCTGCATTGTTGGAGTCTGTGTATAGTATTTGGAGTACGTATTGGACTGTATCTCCGGTGGGGGATGTCAGGACGACGCCAGCCCCCAGACCAGCCAACATTTTAGAGCCGTCAAAGTGCATAATCCAATTGGAGTACGCGCCGTACTCTTTAGGGAGTTCGGCTTCTGTCCATTCGGCGACGAAATCAGCCAGTACTTGTGACTTAATGGCTCGCTGTGGTTTGTATATTATGTCGAACGGGAGGAGCTCAATAGCCCATTTAGCAATCCGGCCCTTGGCCTCACGGTTGTTTATTATGTCGTTGAGTGGTACTTCAGAGGCCACCGTGATTGAACACTCTTGAAAGTAGTGTCGTAGTTTCCGGGATGCCATGAAGACCGCGTATGCTATCTTTTGATAATGTGGGTACCGTGATTTGCATGGACTGAAGACAGTGGATATATAGTATACCGGCTTTTGAAGCGGGAACTTATGTCCGTCCATCTCTCGTTCGACGACGAGCACTGTGCTTACAACTTGGTGTGTTGCCGCTATATATAGCAACATTGGTTCGCCGACGTTAGGTGCGGCCAAGATTGGGTTTGTGGCCAAAACGGCTTTTATTTCTTCTAATCCGGCCGTGGCCGCATCCGTCCACTCGAAGTGTTCGGTGCGTCGAAGAAGGCGATAAAGAGGCAGTGCCTTTTCTCCTAATCGGGAGATGAAGCGACTTAAGGCAGCCACGCATCCAGTTAGTTTCTGGATTTGCTTGAGGTCTGTTGGGATGGCCAACTGTGACAGAGCTCAGATTTTAGCCGGATTTGCTTCGATTCCTCTGTTGGAGACGACGAAGCCTAAGAGCTTTCCGGCGGGCACGCCTAAGACGCATTTTTCTGGATTGAGCTTAATGTCGTATGTTCGGAGATTGTCGAACATGAGCCTCAAGTCGTCTATTAATGATTCGACGTGTCTGGTTTTAATGACCACATCGTCTACATATGCCTCCACTGTTTTGCCAATCTGTGTCTCCAAGCATGTCTGAATCATGCGTTGATAGGTTGCACCGGCGTTTTTGAGCCCGAAAGGCATGGTGTTAAAACAGAAGGGGCCGTATGGGGTGATAAATGCCGTTGCGGCTTGATCGGACTCCGCCATCTTTATTTCATGGTATCCAGAGTATGCGTCGAGGAAACACAATGAGTCATGTCCTGCGGTAGCGTCAATAATTTGATCGATGCGAGGGAGGGGGAAGGGATCCTTTGGGCAAGCCTTATTAAGGTCCTTGAAGTCAACGCATAGGCGCCAGGATTTGTCCTTCTTTGGTACCATCACCAGGTTTGCTAGCCAGTCCGGATGTTTTATTTCTCGAATGAATCTGGCCTCCAGTAACTTGGCTGGCTCCTCTCCCATAGCTTGTCGCTTAGGCTCAGAGAAGCGCCGAAGAGTTTGCTTGACCGACTTGAATCCTTTTAGAATGTTAAGGCTATGCTCGGCCAGCCAGCGTGGGATTCCTGGCATGTCTGAAGGATGTCAAGCGAATATGTCCCAATTTTCGCGCAAGAACTCCCGTAGTGCGGCGTCTACTGTGGGGTTTAACTGTGCCCCGATGGATGCTGTTTTTGTAGGGTCCGTTGGATGGACTTGTAATTTGACTATTTCATCCGCTCGTTTAAAACAGGTGGACTTGGATCTTTGTCAAGTATCACGTCGTACCTGTCCAATGTGGAGCACAGCGCAGTTAATTCCTCGGCCGCGAGGGCTTCAGATAACGCCTCGAGGGCCAGTGCGGCTGTTTTATTTTCGGCGCGGAGTGCTATGTCCGGATCACTAGTTAGAGTGATGATTCCATTGGGCCCGGGCATTTTGAGCTTCATGTACCCATAATGGGGTATAGCTTGGAAGATCGTGAATGCCTCCCGCCCTAGAAGGGCGTGGTATCTGTTATTGAACGGGGCCACTTGGAACGTGATTTCTTCGGACCTATAATTCTCCGGCGTGCCGAATACCACATCTAGTGTGACTTTCCCAGCACATCGTGCCTCCCGACTGGGGATGATTCCTCTGAAGGTCGTGCTGCTTTGCTCAATGCGGCTTCTGTCTATTTCCATTTTTCAAAGAGTCTCCTCATAGATGAGTTTCAATCCGCTGCCGCCGTCCATGAGCACTTTAGTAAGCCGGAAGCCGTCCACAATTGGACTAAGGACCAAAGCGGCTGGTGCTCGGGCTGTTCGGAATTTAGGTTCGTCACTGTCATTGAAGGTGATAGCCGTATCGCTCCATGGATTTATTGCTGCCACATGGCAGACTTCGACAAGGCTGCGGAGTGCTTGCTTACGCCTATTATTTGAGGCGAAGGTCTCGAAGACTGTCAATACTGTATTGTTGTTCTCCACGGGATGGTGCTCTGCGGTATTGTTGATGAGGAGATCCTCACCGCTCTTGGCCACCTGCCGGAGTACCCAACATGCTCTAAGGCTGTGTGTTGGCATGGTATCCGATGTACTGTGAATTTTGCATGGCCCATTAAGCCATCCCTCCAATACGGTTCCACGCCCTGTAGTGGGCTTTTGTTTCTTTGTAACTGGATCGGGTGACTTATGAGAGTATACCCTTTTAGTTCGGACAAGGGGTTTAGTGAGGGCCGGAGGGTCCCAGAATTTTGTTTGGGTTTTCCAGGCGCTTTCCATCGCACAGTACTTCCGTACTATGGCCACCAAGTCAGCGAAGTGTGCTATGTCACGGCGACTTATGGCGTTGAGGATTCCCTTGTCCGTGCAATTATTGCAAAAGAATGAAATTGCGTCCTCCTCACGACAGTCCTTGACCTTGTTCATTACAAGGAGGAATCTGGCCCAATAGTGGTGTACTGTCTCGTGGGGCTCTTGTCTAATGTGGGAAAGATCGCTTATATCTGGGTGGGTGGGTGGATTTAAGTCCGAACCTTGACCCGATCTGAGACCCAGGGGCGGAGGAGTTTCCGATCTTAGAAGTTCGGGCTCCGGAATGTTGCCCAATAGGTCTGGCCCGCTGCCTGATTCTAGGTTCAGGGTTTGGGCCATGTCCTCCCGTAGACGGGTATCCGGCTCGAAGAGCTCAGGAATCTGGACATAGTTCGTCCTCAAGATGGAGGAAGAATTGCTGAGTTGCTCCTCCACCACCGCTATCTGATGGGTGACCGGCGGAGAGTTAATCTCCCTTTGGTCGGGTTTAAGCCCAATCCGATCATAGTCCGTAGCGACTCCCAAAGCGGTGATGCAATCCAAGAGCTCGTTCAAGGAGGAGAGCTCCATTAGATCCATCTGCTCGGCGAGTCCCGAGCCGACGCGGAGGCGGTTTTTGATGACCTGAGAGGTCATCGTCGGTGCAGCGGCCGAACTGGCGGTCATGATGAAGTCGCCTAACCGGAGAGTTTGACCTACAGCCAGGGCTCCCCCGGAAGTGATGTTGTCCTTGACAACAAGACGAGCCATCAAGCCTTATGATGACGACATAGTGGAACTCTCAATGAAAGCACCAATGTCGGTGTCAAAACCGGCGGATCTCGGGTAGGGGGTCCCGAACTGTGCGTCTAAGGCGGATGGTAACAGGAGGCAGGGGACACGATGTTTACCCAGGTTCGGGCCCTCTCGATGGAGGTAATACCCTACTTCCTGCTTGATTGATCTTGATGATATGAGTATTACAAGAGTTGATCTACCACGAGATCATAGAGGCTAGACCCTAGAAGCTAGCCTATGGTATGATTGTTGTTGTCCTACGGACTAAACCCTCCGGTTTATATAGACACCGGAGGGGGCTAGGGTTACACAGAGTCGGTTACAAGGGAGGGGATCTACATATCGGTATTGCCAAGCTTGCCTTCCACGCCAAGGAGAGTCCCATCCGGACACGGGACGAAGTCTTCAATCTTGTATCTTCATAGTCCAACAGTCCGGCCAAAGGATATAGTCCGGCTGTCCGAGGAACCCCTAATCCAGGACTCCCTCAACGGGCCTCACCCCCGTCCCCGATAAAGCTAGGGGACACCTAAGCGATGCATTAAATGCGTCTTGTCCTGTAATACGAGCGATAAGCTCGTAGCACTGTACGCCTTTCCACCTCCTGTGTGCCACTGTGGCAGCCCCTTTCGACTATAAAAGGAGGCCCATGGCGTACTGGAGAAGGGGTCGGCTCTCTGGAACTACTCGGCCACTGTAGCTAGTTCGAGGGCTCAAGAACACTCAATACATCCACCAAAGCAGGACTAGGGTTTTACGCATCCTCGCGGCCCGAACCTGGGTAAACGATCCTTGTGGTGATTACTAATCCTGCTCTTCTTGCAACCCTGCGCCCCAGCAACCGTAGTAGGGATTCTTGTGATCCCATAGGTGTCGTTCCACACCGACATTCGGTTCCATCCTTTTGGCTTTGGCAACACCGTCCACAATGGTTCCCACAATGCCAAAAGCTATTTTCACATTTGGCTACACATTGTGGAGGCCCTTAACCGTACCACTTGGTTTTGCTCCTGTGTGCTATCTATACAAATCTCAATTATATTGATCTAAAGAATTATAGAATCAAGATTAGTAAAAAGGAGGTGATTTTCCACGGGATGGTGGGGGAGGTTTCGTCCCACATGTCAGTGCTTTACCAAGCCGATCCGCTTCCCACATGAGGCAGAACAACGGCAGAAGCAACACGTGGTTAACTTGAAGAAGATGAGGGAGAATCGGATTCAGCAACGAGTGAAATGATGGTTGCTTCGTCCCTCCACCTTCTTTTTTTAGCATTATTACTTCGTCCCTCCAACTTAACTGCGGGAAAGGTGCAACTTTGTGATTTGACACCTCATTGCTCATTACTACGCCGGCGCCAAGACTGGGTGCTTCACCCCGGCTGCTCTGCACTGTATTCCCGTATGGCACGTGGACCCGGTAGCTTGATGCCCCACATGTCGGCGAAAGGGACTAGAAGATTTATGAAAGCGAGCGCTCCACTCTTACGATGGAGGAGTACACGACACGACAGCCCAGTGAACTGTCACTTGTACTATATATAGTACTATAGTTTTGCTGTTTCGCATGATCCATCGATACAAACCCGATTAAACAGGAAAGGGCGGGATTTTTCCCACGCGGTATATACTGGCCATACATTTCAAAGGCAATTTTAATGCATGCAAACTGAATAATTAAGTAACAATATGATATCTAGTAAAACTAAAAACACATATGATTTATTGTGTTAGAGTGTAGTAGTAGTGCTGTATTGCATAGTTGTTAGATGTAACATGCGAGAACATGTAGAGATGTAGTTTTGGAGGGCCTACAGAGAGAAAAGCGTAATACGTTCACCGAACTTCAGAATAAGCTGATTACGGTCACTATATACGTTTTGCGGTGATTATACGGTCACTTGCTCACGGTTCAGCATCGGATTGCACTCTGTTGACCGGCCAAATAGTTTGTGTGGCACCATGTTGACTAATTAAATTGACCACGTTCCTTGTGGGTCCCACCTATGTGTTCGCATAGGGAAAAGGTCAGATAAACACAAATTTACGCAGGCGTGACAAGACTCCACCCCGTGCGCGGGAATCACCTGGTTGTGTATGTGTCTGTCAGGGCCTGATGTGTGCGCATGCATGTGTAGGTTGAGCACTTCAGCGTGAGAGTGTGTGTTGGTCGTGTGGTGTACTAGTGTGTGCATGCATGCGTGCGTGTGTGCGTGTGAGTGTTGCGTGCGTGCGTGGGTGCATGTATTCGTGTGAGTGTTGCGTGCATGCAGTTCATGTGCATGCGTGCGTGTGTGTATAATCACCACACCAGCTCTTGTGTGTTAAAACAGACGGCTCAGCATACCAATACAAGGCCACCTTGTCCGCTGTGCCCGCGGTCATGACTTCGAACCATTGTCCAATATTTTTTTGTCGTTTGTTTTCATTCTTACTAGCAAGATGCCCGTGCGTTGCACGTGACATCAAGATGCATTTGTATGACTAGTTTATCTTGTGAGAGAAAAGGATGAATGAGGGAAGGCCTTATTTGCAAATGTGGAGAGGTGTGTGGGTACCTTTTTGCAAAATTGTCATAGTTTCTTTCCTATCCGTCAGATATAAATCGGACGGCCTATATTGCAGGATGGCAGGCACACCATGATCACCAACTCTGTTTTTTATAAGAGTGTATTTTATCCCTACTCTTATAAAAAGCATAGTCGGTGATGATCGTGTGCCTGCCATCCTGTAATATAGGCCGTCCAATCTATATCTGACGGATAGGAAGGAAACTATGGCAATTTTGCAAAAAGATACCCACACCCCTCTCCACACTTGCAAATAAGGCATTCCCTTGTTCATCCTTTTCTCCCACAAGATAAACTACTCATACAAATGCATCCTGATGTTCCGTGCAACGCATGGGCATCTTGCTAGTTTTTATAAGAGTGTAGATGTAGAGTAGATACAAGCCGACAGGTGGGCCCGATGGTAGTGAGATAATGTGATGCAACACTAGAGGTGCCATGTGGAGCGTTTAAATGGTCAACTAGCCGTGTCTTGAGCAAATACAGAGTTGTACGGTGAGCCCGTGACTGTATAATAACCACAAAATGTCAATGGTGACCGTAATGAGTGGATTCTGAAGTCCAATGTACGTATCGTGCTTTCACTTCAAATACAATGATCGTCACTGTATATATCGCGAGAGAAAGATGAAACATGCGTGAATGTGCTGGTGGCTTACGTTTAGAGGACCTGGAGATAGTTTGTGTGCGTACGTGAAAGGGGCGTAGAGGGGGGGTATGCGATGGAGAGAGAGATGCTCTTCGTTTCTCTTTATTATGACTAACTTTATATATAGTATAAAAATATACAAATTCACGGTGCGGAACAAATATCATTGTGGGCACCATGCAATGCAAGCGTTCATACTCCTCCATATAACTTTGTAATGTTGTATATATGTAGAAATTCTAAAATATTTTTTTGGCCACACTTTATTCAAAAGGAATGTTATATGCGAAATAAACGTGAAGAGAGGGCTTTTTAGATCAATGGGGTACGTGATGTAACATGTGTGAATGTGTAGTTGATGCATTTGGCAGGGCCTAGAGAGGTACGTGTGTGTATTACGTATTTGGGAGAGGCGTGGATAGAGGGGCCGAAAGGGGGGCGTGGGAGAGATAGCACGAGAAATGAGAGTGGTCTAGAGAGAGAGACGAATATGACATCACGGCGAGAGATTCCCTTGAGTGTGTATATGCAAGGGGGGAGTGGATAGAGGCACCAAGAGAATTTTTTTTATGTGTGGTGTCTGTGTTGGTATGTGTGGGTGTGAGAAGATAACGAGACGTGGGGGCAGAGGGTGTGTCACCGCGTGAGGTCCGGTGGGTCGAGGTGAGGCCCTTCGTTCGGTTCCGTCGTGTGCCACATTGGTCGGCCCGTGACACATTTAGGGAGACCCATGGATGACTAGTCGTACAAGACAAAGATAGCATAATTGTGAAGGACTCTATGTCCACTGACAAAGCCGGCTAGGATTTGTAACCCTAGGTTCTCGGACTAAGGTAACCCCTTTATCTCTGATATTACTATTCATCCAACCTAACTTTAAGGGGCATCCTACAGAATGCTCTGCTAGAATCATACTCGTCGATTAGCAAGTGAGGTGTGAGACAATGCGTGAGAGACAGGCCTAAAGATAATATGCGTACAGGAGACACGTAGGCAGGTCTGTGTATATAGAAAGGGTCGATGGGGATTGTGCGTGTGTATGCTTGTGAGAGGAAGAGTGCTTGTGATAAAGGTTAGTGAAAACAGTCGTAAATGGTTACGAGAGGGAGGAAGGGTTATATCGAGAGCATGTGTGCGAGAAAGACACCTCGCGAGAGAGTGTGTGAGCATGTGTGAGAGACCACCGATGGAGAGTGAAACTACACGTACAAGACTGCTGTACACATTGACTAAAGATATAAATTGTATCCAAATATTAGGATGGGATCATGATATTTGCAATTCGCGTAAGGAACGGTCATTGATCCATCACACATCTAGATTCTATCGAATTTGAGCATGTCTATGTTATTATTCGACACAATTGATCCACATAGTTAGTATTTTGAACTCCAGACAATGCATCGCTTTAGCAATCGAATATAAACGTGAGTATAGTTCATGTTGTGTGTGTAAAGCACATTATACATACGAAAGTTACACAATGAACATTATAAATAGCTACCTATGAACTAGCATACATTTGAATTCGACTTAAGGTGGTTTTAAAAAATCGAATTCAACATGAAGTCCATTCAATTATTTGAATTTGATATCATGGCATTTGCAAATCATACCTAAATTATGGGGGCACCAATCTTTGCTCTGATTTTGTACATAATAGCATATGTAGCCGTGTACAAAATAGATTCTAATTTAGCTCCTCCATTCCAAAATAATCGTAGTTATAGGATTTTCAAGTGTCAAAATTTCAAAAAGAAGCAGATAATTTAATGAGGTTTTCAAACATACAAGGTCAAATTTAACGTTGTCTATTTAGGTCAATCCTCAAAGTTCAAGAGTACTCTAAACGTGAATGCTTGTGTTTCAAAATTTCGAACGAAGTGCCAAAAGAGCCTCTACTCGCCCGAAACCGCGTGAGACCAATGTTTGGTAGTACAAGGAAATTACTTTTCTAATAACTCCGACCCGTGAAACCTACCGGCCCGACGTCCAAAGGTCTAAACCGGGGTAGGTTTATAGCTTCATCTAGACGCCACGCAACCGCCTCCGAAAAACATTCATACACAATGGCCGCCTAAGCACACATGCGCGCGGCCGAAATTGCTCCCGCCCACTATTTGGGACACCTGGGATTACCATCCTACCCCCGACCCGCGGTAGGTCCGAAATTTAAGAGGGGGGGAAAGTTTGTACTTTCCCCAAATTTCAAACAAGCGCGTCCCATCTTCTGTTCAAAAAAGCCAAAAATAAGCGCGTCCCAGACCGAAACATGGTTCTCCCCCTTCCCCCGCCCACCCGTCCGATTCCCCATTCGTACTCCATGGGCGCAAAAACTACCTCTCCACCAGTCGCGAAACCCCGGCGTCCTCCGTCCGCCACCCCATTCCACCCATCAACCACCGCCCTCCTCCATCACGTCGGAGCCGATACCCCGATGTCGTCGTCCACCACAACCTCAACCGCAACACCCTGCACGGCTAGTAGTTGAAGCCGAGGCCGAGTCGTCCGTACCCGAGCCACTTCAACCACGCCGTCCTGCGCCTCACCGTTGCCGCTCCAACTTCGCCACCCTCCACCGCACCGGAGTTGTTCCTGCTACGCCGTCCTTCGCTGCCTCGGATCTGCTTCCCCTCCGCCGACATACGGCCACGGCAACACAGTCAACAATTTGGCCATGGGTTCGTCCAAGCCTGCACCCTCCAGAACATCGGTTTACCCGGCAAAAAGAAGAAGATCGGCGTGACATGTGGAGGCAACCACACCGGCAACCGAAAATGGTACTCCTCTTCCCTTATTCGTGCAAATCTTACGTGTCTGCTTGCACGGTATTCATCCCACATAAGACACTAGTTGACCGCTTCTTCTTGATACTAGATGTTCCTAGTAACTCACGATGCACAAGGTTTCTGCTCATATACTATTTCACCTTAGCTAGAGGTCCGTCGCCCCCCTGAATTTCAATTCCCGGTCAGTTGATTCCCAATTAACGGAAGCATTCCCCGGCGTAACATGCGCTAGTCCGCCTATTACGCCGAGGAAGCAGCGTCTCGGTGTTTATCTTAGGGGTGTGTGGGGCCTAGAGCTACTGGCGCCCGATCTGGAGGTCGGTCGGGATTAAAGGGATGGCCTGGGGGCGCTGCCAAGCACGGCGGTGGTGTGAGGTCGAGGGGAGGGAGGGCGGCAGAGGCAGGGGTCTGGGCCGGTGGTCGCTGGCGGTTCGAGAAAGATCGTCAACAGTGACTGGCGGGAGGTAGACGAAGGCCATCTGCCCGTTCCTTATAGATCGGACGGTTCATTAAAAAAATCGACTGACCAATTTATTTTCAGTCGGCTGTTATCTTGATATGACCACATGTCGTGCTGTGCTGGAGGAGTACCTGCATTTCCTATGCTCATATATTACAAAATCATATGGAGTAAAATCTAATTTTGTTTGCCATGCAATGGTGTAGAGCTATCATATGTCTCCTATCATTTATTTTTCAGCCACCTGGTATCTGCTACTTTTACAGTGCACTAGTCCTGCACACACTTCACCCATACTCTCACTATTGTGTTTTTATGCAAGGGTATTTCAGAGTCTGCCTCGAGAGAAGCAGAAAAGAAAAGAGAGAAGTTGCTCTAGCTTTTTACGCGGGTAAGCACGGCACGTTACAACGCTATAAAGGGTGCAGTGTCAGCAGATGGAGACGGTAAACGTAGCTCTGGAGTTGATGACCTCGCTCGCAATGAACCACCATCCCAGGTGCTTGCTTTAACTTCGCGGTGTCATATGTGGTTGCATGTTCCATATGGTGTCTAGCTTGTATTCGAAAGGCTGAATTCGGTCTTTATTAAGATAAGGAAAGATATTTTTTACATGAACCACCATCCCGTGAGCACCAGAAGACAAATAGCTAGTCAGGGCACTGGCCGAGCCAGTGACAAGCCCAGCAAAGACAGGCATCACCTAGAAGCCAACCAAAAAGCCGCAATGGTGGCGAAGCAGCTCACCTCCCACCAGGCTCTCAGGTCCTAGATGATCATGCTCACCACTCCAGCTGGATGTCTAGCTTGTATTGCTTCCAATTTGGTTAAATTGCATCTGCTTAGCTTACACATTATACCTTTGAATATGACATGCCTTTCTGTTTTTGGTACATACTAGTACATCTATGTATTAACCATGTTCTTACATCAAACTAATGTTCTTGTGTATCCCTCATCAATCACTTATGATGAGGCAGTCAGGCAAGTGGATTACTCCTCATTTAAAGAATGCAGCGTCAGCCTCCCGGCATGATTCTCAAGAAACAGCAAGGCTAGATGAAGATAGTGAACGTAGCTCTGTAGTTGATACCGCATTTCCCCTACACTAGCATCGCAGGTGCTTGCTCTAACTTGGCAGCATGATATGTGGTTGCATGTTGCATATGGTGTCTAGATTGTAATTCTTCCAATCTGGTTAAACTGCATGTGATATTCTGCTTAGCTTATACATTATACCTATTAATGTGACATGCCTTCCTGTATTTAGTACATAGTACATCTGTCTATTAAGCATGTCCTCACATAAAACTATTGTTTTTTGTATCCCGCATAAATCAATATGACGAGACACCTTCAGTATATGCAGTGTGATATTAGTTGCATCTTTGATATGATTTATAGCATGCGCTACTTCTAATTTGTTGAAATGCCATTTATGATGGGACACTTTTAACTTGGTAGAGTCATATTGGTTGCATCTTTCACGTGGTGTAGCTTGCATTGCTTCTTATTTGGTGAAATGGTTTCTGCTTAGTTTACACAAACAACTGTGAATATGCCATGCCGTCCTGTTTTTCGTATTATTCCATCCTTGAATCATGTGTTTGCCTTACATCAAAGTAGTGATTGTCAGTATCATGCACGAATGAGTTCTGAAGAGTGAATTTTATTGCTTTTTCTTGTCGGTTTTACTTGAAAATTCAAAATCAATAAAGCGAAAGGAAGTTAGCAAGGCAGCGGATGAAGGTGCTCCTTCCAAATGGAGGGCCTCTACAGATTCTACTCCTCCATCCGCCCAAGATGATTTCCAAGACAACACATGCATAGACACTCAACGTAGCTGTGTTGGTGATGAGCACGTCTCCCCTAGTGCACCATCACAGGTGCTCCCTCTAACTTGGCACGGTTATATGTGGTTGCATGTTATGTATGGTGTCTAGCTTGTATTGCTTCTAATTTTGTTGAATTTCATCTGCTTACTTTACACATTATACTTGTGACTAAGACACGTGTTCCTGTTTCTAGAACATACAATATATTTCTATCACACCATGTTCTTACATCAAAGTACATTTGTTTTGAAGAACTAAATTGTTATTCGTTTTTCTTGTCGGCTTGACTTAACATGGCACAGAGAAAGAGGAAGCAAGACAAAACGACAGGGAAAGGGAAGCGGAACAATCCTGCAGATTCTGCTGGTGCTGATGGTGCAATAGAAGGTCAAAGTCCAGCGGAAAATTGTACCGACAGGGTATCCCGTGCTACACGAGCTGCAGAACAAGCCAAACAGAAACAAATAGCTGCCACCAAACAAGCAGAGACAACCCTAGTTGTTGCAACACCTTCCACAGTACCACCAGCTGCACGATTTACTCGTTGGTCAACTCAGCTAGCAGCATGTTCCCAAGCTCCCTTGCCACCTGACACTACTTCCGAAGCACTCTTGACACAAGATGAGTTGGCAAGATCAGATGAACTTTGTGAGCTTCAACAGCAAGAAGGTAGTTGCTGGAGTCAAGTTACAGTTGCATGCTTCTTTATATGTAGTCTCACAGTTTGATGTACACTAACACTTCCTATGTTTGTTGTTGGACTAGCACCTAGGCGCAAGAGGAAACAAACATCAGGGATAATGCTCGATAGGTTAACTAAATCTAGAGGATGAAGAATGGAGATCCGTTTTGAGGCAGGTTTAAAAGGCCACGTGATGCTACAGAGTCAGCCAAGTTAGTATCAGAGGTAGCGGGGTTGCTGTTAGGTGTCATGTACGTATCCTCCCAACATGGATTCAGTACAGGAATGACAAAGACGAAACCCAGTTCAACACCTTCCTCGACCATTTATTTGTAAGTATGGTTATGTATGGAAACTAGTAATATCGTCTTGCTCTGTCCAATACTTTCTAGGTTGCTGATAATGAGACTCCCATAATTTTCAACAGATGAGGTTCAATTTGGATAGCCAAGATGATGCAACCAGACAAGCTTGCACCCATGTTTTCAAGTCTGCTCTGCGACAGTATCGGTATAACTTGAGGAAAACTCACTTTCAAGGCAAGGCTAACAGTGAACTTGCCCAAACATCTCCAGTGGAAAATATATCTGATGAAGACTGGAGAGGCCTCGTTAAACACTGGTCCGATCCGAAGTACCAGGTACATTATATATATATATATATATATATATATATATATATATGTCATCAGATCACATGTTGAAGTCCTATTTACGCATGTGCCACACAAATCTATCTTCTTGTAGGTGAACTGTTCAAAGAACAAGGCCAACCGTACGAAAGTGAAATTCCAACAGACGACAGGATCTCGTAGCTATATTGCACACTGCGAGGCTCTTGTAATTAGCTGTTGTTTCACTCTTTTCGATGTACCATATTATCAGATCTATATTGACTTGTTCCAAATGCAGAGGAAAGCCCGCAAGGACCAAAAAGTACCTGAACCAAATGTTGTGGAAATATTCAAGGATTGTCACACCAGCAAGAAGAAAGGGCATGACTACACCAGTCAAAGCCATTGTTGTAAGTCCTTAATCCTCATGCCTTTTAACTACTACTTACTCTTACTTGTGCCTTGAACTGCATGGTTTGCAGCCAATGTCTATTACTCTTTTCAATTTTATACACAATTGTCTTAGCGTATCATTGCACCTTACAAGGTTTAAATGTAGCGACCAGACCTCAAACAGTCTGATCTACCGTGCACCGGTGTCATCCCTGGATCAGTAATGCTGACACGCACAGTACATGGAGGATTTATAACAGAGTAGCAATCACACACTTATTACATCGAGTATCTCAAGAGAGAAATAAGTATGACAAAATATGGCTTAAGGCCATCTAAAATGATAACAGCGGAAGACTTGGAAGATAAGTGAGTCCATCAACTCCAACGGCATCACTGAGTATAAGACCACGACCTAAGGCACCTTACTCATCGTCTGAAAAGTCTGCAACATGAAACGTTGCAGCCCGAAAACGGGTCAGCACATGGAATATGCTGGCAAAATAACACATAGAGAGTAATGAACAGAATGATGCTATCACTGCATGCATATTTGGCTGGTGGAAAGCTCTATGGTTACTGTTTTGCAAAAAGCCAAATTTTCCCTACTGCAAAGGAATAAATTTTATTTAACTATCATGGTGGTTGTGAAACATTGAGATGGTTGACAGCATCTCAATCCCAATTAAGTATCATCATTAACCCAACAAAATTAATTATAGTAACATGGTGATGAGATTCACATGATAATCCAAGTACTAGATACTCAAGATGTCCATAACCGGGGACACGGCTAACCATGATTAGTTTATACACTCTGCAGAGGTTTGTGCACTTTTCCCCACAAGACTCGATTGCCTCCGCTTGATTCTCGCACTACATGATGTTTGAGAAACGGATGACCGAGACACAGTCTTTCAGAAACAATAACTCTTTACTCCGGGTGGACAGTTACACCTACTTTCCCCTACATCTGCTAGCCCACCTCTTCAAGAGATCATGTAACCTACTCAACTATGCAGAGCCCATAATAGCTTGTGGCTGCACACGGAAGTTTCTAGCATGAATAATCTCATGATCCCTTTGAGCCTGGGTGGCGGTCCTTAGAAAACAGGCAACATTGGATTCCCCAGGTGCCTCAATCCACCCATATGTGTGTTTTAGTTGCCACCTTAAGTAAACCATTAATTAACAATCTCACATCTGTCATGGATACACTCACCCAATCCACGTCTACTAGCATAGCATAGCAATATAAGCAAACGTAGAAGTAACTCCCAAAGGTTTGATAATAAAACAGGGCAATAGGTACTACCTCATCTACTTCCCGATTCCCACAGTTTAAATCAGATCCTAACCATGCAATGTTTGAGGGTTGATCTAATGCAATAAAACTGGGTAGTAAAGAGGTATGATCAAAGTGTTACTTGCCTTGCTGATGATCCGTGAAACCTAGAGATTCGAAGTAGCAAGCGGCGCACTCCGGGTACTCTATCGCAAACAAACAAGCATACAGTAAGCACTCACTAATGCACAGGTAAAACTCAAATAAAAGATCCAACCAGAAAGCTCAACTCAAGAACTCCGGTTTGCAAAAAGAATCAAATCAAACGAAGCAACGAAAGTCAAACGGCGAAAGAAACAGGCTTTGTTTACTAATCTGGATCTAAGTCAAATTTTACAGTAGCAAAAACTTGTTTAAGTTGGTTAGACGGAAAGAGAATTTTGAGACGAAACTCTAGGCGCTTGAATCGCCTGATTCCGATAAACGAGCGAAAAGATAAACTAAAACAAAAACAGATCAAAAATCGCGATCTGGAATAATCGCGAAAAATCCGACGAAAAAGAAAACTGACGAATAGTTAATCGAACGGACGTTCGTTAACTGCGACTAACCGACGAACACGTTGGTTATAACGAACGGACCGGCGAACGTTCACTAACTAACTAAACCGAAGAAAAAAATAAACCTATCTATTTTAAAAAATAAACCTAGGGTTTCAAAATAAACCGAATCGGTTTTTTAAATAAAAAACAGACTCGGGGCGGCGGCGGCTTCGGTATACCTCCGGCGAGGTTACTCCGGCGGGGCGGGACGGGCTCCGGCGGGGTCGGGGGTGCGGCGGGGCTGCGGGCGTCGACGGGAGGCGACGGGCGACGATGAGGGGGCTTCGGGCGGCGGCGTTCGGCGGCTCCGGCGTCGGCTCCTTCGGCGGCGGGGCATGGGACGGGGTGAGGGAGGCGGCGGGGTCGGCGGGTACTTATAGAAGGGAAGGGGGGCTGCCGTGGCGGAGGGGGCAAGGCGGCGGGGGTGGCGGCCTCGAGCCGGACTCAGGCGGCGGCGCGTGCTCGATCCGGTCTCCAGGAGGGAGACGGAGGCGCGGGGAGATGGGCCGGCCTAGCTCGGCTGGGCCTCGGCCCAGTCGGGCGCGGGATCTCTTTTTTTTTAAATAATTCTGCCGAACCTAAAAAATCCTAGAAAAATAAATAAAAATCTAAAAATGCCAGAATAAATTTTCACCGTCTAATTAAAATAATTAGAACAAGATGAACATTTTCTTGGCCCTAAAAATGCAGTTTTGAAAACGTGCAATTTTTCTAATGCAAATAAAATTGCAAATAAAATCCGAATAAAATCAAATCTTTGATTTTAATATTTTTCCTCCAATATTTCAATTATTTTGGAGAAGTCATATTTTCTCCTCTCAATTATTTTAATATGAAATATTTTTCGAAGAGAAAAATAATTAAAACCAAAAATCCTCGTTTCATTATTTGATAAAAATCAAATATGAAAACCGGGAAAATCCCCAACTCTCTCCTAGGGTCCTTGAGTTTCTTAGGATTTTGAGGATTTGCCAAAATGCAATAAAATATGCTATGCAATGATGATCTAATGTATAACATTCCAAATTGAAAATTTGGGATGTTACACTAAAAGAGAGGAGTGATGTTACTTTGATCTTGACATGTAATCTAGTTCCGTGCTGGACTTGCCCACACAACATTACAATTGCCTGTTTGTCTGTTCTCAGTTATTTTGTGATATGAATGATGTCATACTATGCTTACTGTATTATAAACTTCCCGTCTTTATCCTTAGTCCTCAATACAATGTGAAGAAATAGACAATACATTAGCGATGGTACATGGTCATATGTTTGGAACCTGGTTTTATTATGTACTTTGCAATAAAATACAACTATTATTTTACATGGGTTGACCAGAATAAGTTTTGTATATAGACCAAAGCTATTTTGTTTGGTTTTGCTGCCTCCTTAATATCTTCTGTTCTGGTACTACTAATGTAAAACCACAAATTTTCAGCGAGCTATGGAAAAAATGGTGGAACCGCCACCTTCTGAAGGTGGCGAGGCAACTATAACTGCAATGTCAGCTCTTGCTGCAATGGGTCAGTACCTGTCCACTAACAGTGCCAAAAGCACATTCCTGCGTAATACTGGCTTGGTTGTTAAGGCAATCTCATCCAAACTGCCTCATGATCAAGATATGCAAGCTCAAAACAATGTTGTATCTGCGCTCCAGACACAAGTCCATTCCCTAACAGAGACCCTTTGTGAAACAAGGAGAGACATTGTTCGATGTTGCCAAGATATGCATGGTTTTGAAACCAGACTATCAGACATTTGCTATGTTGTTCAGGAGCCTAGGAGAACTGAAGGCGAAGGTTATGGTGCTCCATCGGACAATACAGCATGAAAACATAACAGTCAGGTCAAATGAACTGAGCTTCTGAACTTCTGGTGGTGCATTTATCTACTAGACTGTTAACTTTTATGCCAACCTTCCTTTTGTTTTATAGTTGTAATTTGTTTTGGTGCGATACAAAATTTGTTCTTAACGTGCAGCCACCGACTGAAGAAAACAGCAAGCCATTTTTGTATAGTGTAGGGTGTTCCCTATATTTGCACTGGTGGCGAACTTTGATGCCCACCGGCCGTAGTTAACATGGGCCTCCTAAGGGTCGTAGAAACAATGGGCCTTCTAAGGGCCGTAGAAACAATGGGCCTTCTACGTGGCGTAGAAACAATGGGCCTTATACAGGCCGTATCCACAATGGGCCTTCTATGGGCCGTATCATCAATGGGCCTTCTACGGGCTTATGATCGGTCGGCCAAACATGGGCCAATAACAGACCACATTATGGCCGTAAATGGGCTAGAGTTGAAATCGTCCGTTCATGGGCCGACCATAACGGGCCGTCGTTAATCGGTCATATTTTGATGATGCTATGAAAACGGCCGAACGTATTAACGGGCCACAAACGGGCCGACTGTAACCACGGGCTGAATTTGGCCCACAAGCAGAAAATGACAGTAACGGGCCGTAAGTAAATGAATGTGGAAATGAGCCCAAGAATAAATGGGCCCCGAGAAGGCCGAAAGATAACATGGGCTGGAAACGGCCCAACGGAATAATTGGCCGTTAATGGGTATAAAGTGATACACTATTCATTACGGGCCAGTTTCACCACATGCCGTTAATGGGTATAAAGTGATACACTGTTCATTACGGGCCAGTTTTACCACGGGCTGTTAATAGGCCGAGAGTAATAAGGGCCTCATATGGGCCGAAAGACGTCATGGGCCATACATGGGCTGGAAGTTAAAACGGGCTGGAATTATATTGGACGGCCCAGATGACGCTACTGGGCCTAATTCGGATAGGCCGTAAACGGGCCCTGGGTTAGCGGGCTGTAAATGGGCTATATGCGAACAGGCCATTAACAGGCTTGCATGGGCTGGCCTGCCACCTTTTGACCAAGTCAAACGGGCCGGCCTTTTCACAGGAATGGGCCTCTGTTGGGCCGTGCCGTGTGTCGATGTATCATAGGCGCTTTGGGTCCAATGAGTGGATGACATCTGTCCCAACAGTGAGCCGACGCGTGTTTCCTCCAGTCAATGATGATTTTACACGTGGAAAATCCCCATTGGTTGGGGCTGTTAACGGGTTATCGGATCCAAAACCGGACCCAATAGCTTAATGGCGTTCCGTTATGGTGGATGCCACGTGTCGGTCACCCTTGACGAAAGCACTTCTGTGACGCGCGATTTATCATCATGGAAGTGGACACTTCTGTGATGATAATTTTGGTAATGTCATGGAACACTTCTACGACAGCACAGGTATGACTATCTTGATTCTGTCATAAATTTGTCATGGATGTACATGCATGACAGAAAACGTGACCTACTGTGACAAACACGTATCATCACGGAAGTGTATTTTTTTGTAGTGATTGTGCCCATGTGTAGCATAACCAAATGAAGTATGGTGGTTTCTTCTTGCTTGTATTATCATCAACATAGCACAGTATGCTTGTAGTGTAACCAAACAGAAGTATATATCAGTTTATATTTTGCATGGACATGATGAAGTTAACTAGGCAGATGGCATGCAAATATTATCATTTTTTGGGTATTTGCTTCATGATTACATAACTAGCACCACATGACGCAACAATGACTACATTTAGGGATCTGGACAGGCTATAACTTATATGGAAGAAATATGCCTGAATTTCCAACAACATAGGGCTTTATGAAACCAAATCAATATGAGGTTTATTTTCATTTCTATCCTTGATTTGTATCAACATGGGATGCAAGATCACCATGAGACCAAATCAAGAAGGAACATATTCTTATTTTTAATTGTATCAACATGGGATGCAAGATTGCCATGAGACCAAAACAAGATGAGCATAATTTTTTGGTCTTGACTTGTATCCGCATGGAGATGCAAGATCACCATGAGACCAAAACAAGAAGAATTTTAGTTGCATCGTGTGCACTTAGTTTGCATCATTATAGGAATGAGGAGTGATATATGACCACTAGGCATCTCATGCATTATCTTGGTTTGTATCAGCATGGGATCAAGATCACCATGAGACCGAATCAAGCACAAATTACTTGGGTAGCACCGAATATATATGAGGTGTACGGTGAAAGAGAAGGATCACCAATGGGTATATTTTAACCTTGAATTGTATCACCATGGGACCAAAACAAGAAGGAACATATTCTTATTCTTGAATTGTGTCAACATGAGATGCATGATCTCATGAGACCAAAACAAGATGATCATAATTTAACCATGGTTTGTATCAACAAGGGGCGCTAGACCCCATGAGACCAAACTAGGTGTGCTATATGGAGCGATCGTAGAACACAACTACTTCAGACATATGGTGCAAGAGGAATGCATCAAGAAGGGAGCAAGGAGGTAGCCATGTATTCTCACCTTGCGTGTGAGGAAGTGATGCGGACAAGCACAGCCGGCGTGGAGCAGCTTGTGGGCAGTGCAGATGCTGAGCCGTGCGGCCGGCGACGTATGCAGATGACGGCGAGCGGACGGACGATGACGTCGGCGGCGAGCGGACGGTCAGCGACGACGACGGCGAGCGGACGGCCGGCGACGACGACGGCGAGCGGACGGCCGGCGGCGACGAAGCTAGCAGCGTATGTATGTGCGTGAGTGATGAATGGATGAATGACCGGCTGGTTGATGAATGATGAGCTAGCAGCGGCGGCGGCGGCGTGTGGATGAGAAAATGTGCGACCCGAGAGCAGTCGAGCGGCCTGGTATTTATAGGGACAGAGGGAAGCAGTGGAGGGCCGGCTGGACGCATGCCTGCCCATGTTTTGATCGTGGGATCGTGTCCACGAACGTGGGAGCGTGGCTGGCTCCTTTCCCCCCTTTTTATTTGTTTAATCACTAATTACTGGCAATGTCCCATCAACTGGGCTTAATTAGGCCACATAACGCGTGGGCTTTGGGCATGCTTGCATTCGATCAGCTAATGGAATAGGATATGCATGCATGTACGTAGCATCCAGAAAGCAAAAGGTGCAGATCCATCCCCTAGGGCTTGGCGGCACTAGGGTTCCACCTTTTCCTCCGGCGATCTACCACCGGAGTCCATGTAAAACCTGCTCGATGGCCGGCATTCCGGCCAAGGGGAGTCTACCTATACCTGCTGGACGTACTCCAGCGGTCTGCATGGAGGATCCACCGCAAGATCGGGCGGCGGCTGAAGAGGAAGGGAGGAAGGAGGGGTCACATTCGGCGGATCTACTCAGCAACGGGGGTTCTAACATGACTGGTGCGGAAGATGGAGAGGATAGAGAGAGGGAGGAGGAGGAGCAGAACCTGGAGGAGGAGGAAGAAGATGGTGGATATGGCGGGGCTGATGAAGATTTGGAAGATCAGTTTGCGGGGATGAATCTGCACGGGAAGGAGATGGAAGATCTTGATTTTTCCGGCAAAGTGGATGATCTCATCAGAGAGGTGCGCTGGTTAGGGATATTTTGAGTTCATACAACTCGTCCCTTTGGGCACTCGGCGCTGCTCAACCAGATGCGCAATGCATGGGCTGCTGCGAAGGGTGTCACGTTCAATATCAAAGGCCCCAACTTGTTCCTTGTGCAGTGTCATTGCCTTGGGGATTGGAAGAGGATCATGGATGGCGGGCCTTGGCTTTTCCGCAAGGCGCCGGTAGTTATTCAAGAGTATGACGGGTTCTCTGATGTTTCTCAGTACAAACTAAATAAAATCCCGGTGTGGGCTAGGATCAAAGGCTTGCCGCCGGGACTGACTACCAAGAAGGCCCTAGCAGAAAAGGTTGCAGCTAAGGTCGGAGGGCCACCCTTTACAGTTGTGGTGAATGAGGGGGTGATAAACCCTAATAATTCATTAAGGGCGAGGGTGTATCTGGATGTTAATGAGCCCCTTGTTCGATTTGTGCCAATAACCCTGAGAGAGAGCAAGAGGTATCCAGTGACCTACGAAAAACTCCCCAATTTTTGCTATCGTTGTGGACTGATGGGGCATATAGTAGAGGAATGTGGGGATGGGGTGCATGACCCCAGGACATACGAATGGGGTGACTGGCTGCTTTGGGCTCCGGAGCCGAATCCTGGAGCTCCACCAGAGCGAGACGGAGGAGGAAGAGGTGGTACCAAAGGGAGAGCGGGCGGAAGGGGAGAGAGAGGAGGAAGGCAGGGAAGAGGTGACAGGGTAGAAGGAAGAAACAACACAGGAAGAGGCGATGGGGGGAGAGGATGTGAACTACCAGACCGGACACATGGGAGCAGGGCAGAGGAACATTCGCAAGAGGCTGGTCTCGCCCGACGGAACGCTGAATGTCAGAGGACAACTAGTCCCTAATCTAGCAGGCAAGGTGGCGGACACAGTCCTTATGTTGGAGGGGGGCTCAACCTCAACAGGCAATGATGGAGGGCAGAAAACTCCGGGCAAGGTGCCGATAGTGAAGAGAAGGAAGCAGGGGGATATAGGAGATGCTCAACGCGAAGAACTGATGTCGGAGGCGGCCTCCCGCGAGGAGGACCACCGAATCCAATGAATGTTTTGTGTTAGGACTGCCGCAGTTTGGGAAACCCCACGACAGTTCGTGAAGTCCGTGATCTCACGGCTAAATTTGCCTCGGCCGTGCTCTGCCTAGTAGAAACTCAATTGTCGAGTGCGCGTGTCGATATTTTAGCACAATCTTTTGGTTTTGATAGATCTTTTGCAGTTAGTAGCTCGGGGCGGAGCGGTGGTCTTGTTATTTTCTGGAATGATGCAATAAAATTAGAAGTTATGGGCTACTCGAAGTATCATATAGACACTAACATATCAGATCTTGGATCCTCCCCGTGGAGGTTAACTTGCATGTATGGAGAAGCACAGGTGTCGGAAAGGTACAAAACATGGGACACTCTATGTTCTATGTCAAGATCTTCTCCGCTGCCTTGGATAGCGCTCGGAGATTTCAATGAATTTCTTACCCAATCAGAACATGAAGGAGTAAACTTGAGAGGACAAGGTCAGATGGATGGATTCAGGGACGCCCTTGATATTTGTGGCTTGCTGGACTTGGGTCACAAAGGGAGGTGGTGGACTTTTGAGAAAAGGGTTGCGGGAGGGACATATACAAGGGTCCGTCTTGACCAGGCAGTCGCAGGTGTAGCGTGGAGTTCTTATTTTCCTTTTGCTGAAGTTAGAAACGAAATGGCTGCATGCTCCGATCACGGGCCTATCATTCTCAAACTAACAGATGAAGAGGATACTAGGAGGAAGGCGAAGAGCTTCAAGTATTAAGTTATGTGGGAAAGACATCCAGAGCTATACCCCTTTATAGAAACAACTTGAAAAGGGAAACCAGAGGGTTTTCGGCAATTGAAGTCAGGGACAAGGTAGCGGATCTTAGTGAAAACTTGCACAGCTGGGATAGGCATACGTTTGGCAATGTTAAGCGAGAGATCAAACAACTCACCAGAGAACTTGAGACGCTAAAAAATGTTCCAGGACGGACTGAACCGAGCCACCTTGAAATCAAGGTAGTTGATAGGCTTGTCGAGTTATACCATAGAGAAGAGATACTAAGTAGACAGCGCTCGCGGGTTAACCGGCTTACTTACGGAGACAGTAACACGAAATATTTCTAGCAAAGGGCTTCGATGAGGAGGAGGAAGAACAAAATCACGGCCCTGACTAGGCCGGATGGACAGTTAACGGAAGATGTGGAGGAGCTGGAAGTGCTGACAACCGAGTTTTACAAAGACCTCTACACCTCCGAGGGGTGTAACAATATGCAAGAAGTGTTGGACTCGGTTCCGGTGAAGGTCACGAATGATATGCGGGCACAATTGGATGTGGTGTATACAGAAAAGGAGGTCAAAACAGTGCTTTATCAAATGTTTCCTACGAAAGCGCCAGGTCCGGATGGTTTCCCGGCGCATTTTTTTCAAAAACATTGGCGTGTTTGTGGGGAAGAAGTCACTAGGGCCGTCCTGGCGACCGTGGAAGGGAACGAGAGTGTGGAAGGCATCAATCAAACTTATCTGGTCTTGATACCGAAGGTAAAAAACCCTTCCCTCTTGTCACAGTTCCGACCGATAAGTTTATGCAATGTACTTTATAAGATAGCTTCCAAAGTTATCGCCAACCGACTGAAGTCTGTGCTCCCCGAGATAATCTCAGCAGGACAGTCGGCCTTTGTGCCAGGCCGCTTGATCACAGGATAATATCATTGTAGCCTATGAGTGCCTGCATTTTATGAAGCATAACAAAGCAATCAAACACAGACACTGCACTCTTAAATTGGATATGATGAAAGCATATGATAGGTTGGAATGGGATTATTTAAGAGCAATAATGATGAAACTGGATTTTTCTCATAGATGGGTTGATATTGTCATGAACATGGTCACATCAGTTTCCTATTCGGTATTATTTAATGGAAAGAAGTTGGAGGAGTTCAAACCTAGCAGAGGTATTCATCAGGGAGATCCTATCTCCCCTTACCTGTTCTTATTGGCAGCGGAGGGCCTTTCAGGCCTATTGAAAAATTTAACTCAGTCATCTCAACTGGGTGGGATACAAGTGGCGCCCTCGGCACCACCTGTTAATCACTTATTATTCGCGGATGATAGCCTGCTGTCTTTAAAGCAACTGGAGGAGGGGCGAACGAGGTGTCAAACCTGTTGGAGAACTATTGCCAGGCTTCAGGTCAGAGAATTAACACTTCAAAGTCTTCTATCTTTTTTAGTAAGGGGTGCCCAACCACTATTAAAGATGAGATTAAAAACATCCTTAATGTTCCCAATGAATCTTTGAACGAAAAGTACCTAGGGATGCCTTCTGATATAGGTACATCAAGGAATGGGACTTTTAAGTACCTGAAAGATAGACTATGGAGCAAGGTGAAGGGTTGGATGGAAAAGTGCTTGTCATCTCAAGGAAAGGAAGTTTTGGTGAAATCAGTGCCACAAGCAGTGCCAGTTTTCTCAATGTCATGTTTCAAGTTACCAAGGGGGCTATGCGAGCACTTAAACAAGTTGATAAGACAGTTTTGGTGGGGCAGCAAAGAGGGCAAAAGGAAACCAGCCTGGGTTTCCTGGAAGTCTATGACTTAGCCAAAATTTATGGGAGGGCTAGAGTTTCGTGATTTTGAGCTTTTCAACCTATCTCTCCTGGCAAGACAGTCCTGGAGACTTCTGCAGCAACCAGATTCATTGTGTGCGATAATATTGAAGGCGGTATACTACCCTCAAAATACAATCTTGGAAGCTGAACTAGGCAATCGGCCATCACAGGTATGGCGGGCTATTATGGAGGGGAGGGATGTCCTTAAGCAAGGGATCATTAGGAGAATTGGAGATGGTACAACAACAAGAATTTGGACGGATAACTGGATACCAAGGATCGCTACTATGAGACCGTTAGCTTGTCTCTCGGCCACCCCTCCCCTTTTTGTAAGTGAGTTGATTGATGCACATAATGCAGCGTGGAACAAAGAAGCCTTGGATGCAAACTTTATTGCGACAGATACCTTGGCAATCTTGGCCATCCCGGTTTGTACCAGGCAGATGGACGACCACTGGGCTTGGAACTTTGAAAGGAACGGATTATTCTCGGTAAGATCTGCATACCGAATGCTCGCTGACACAAAACACAGAAGGGAGGACTGGTTAGAAGGAAGATCGGGTTCCTCTGACATCGAAGCAGCAGCAAAATCGTGGGAGACTTTGTGGTTTGTTCAAGTTCCTGGAAAAATTTGGCATTTCATGTGGAGGTTGTCCAAGCTTTCAATCCCAACAGAGGACGTAAGGCATGCTAGGAAAATGGCGGATGATGATAAGTGCCAGCTTTGCGGGACGAGAGACTCATGGCAACATTCTCTGTTTGAATGTTCAGTTGCTAGGTGTGTTTGGGCTCTGGTAGATGAAAACATACTTTGACTTTATACAATCGTCGGCGGAGCTGAATGCCAGGGTGTGGTTATTCTCAGCTTTTGATCATCTACCTCGAGATAGTCTGGTGACGATGGTGGTTACCATGTGGGCAATATGGTGGAAACGGCGAAGGGATATCCATGAGGGAGACTTGCAAAGCCCACACACGACTCATTCTCTTGTCAGAAGCTTTATCGCGGAACTTGCAACTCTCCAGGCTGGGCCGGCGACATCAAATGATGAAACACAAGCAGCTGCGAGATCGGCTGCCAGGCAAGGATGGAGGGCGCCTGAAGTTGGAACTGTTAAAATTCAAGTCGACGGGGGAGTTTCAAGAAACGTGAGAAGAGGTGCAGCCGCTACCATAGGCAGGAACCATGATGGACTTTTCCTCGAATCTTCAGCAATGGTTTTTGATGAAATAAATGATCCACCAATGTTGGAAGCATTGGCTTGCCGTGAGGCTCTTGCCTTAGCTCAGGATCTATATGCAGACCATATTGTTGTTGCGTGTGACTACAAGACAGTTCTGGAGGAAATCAAGAAGGGGTCAGAAGGAAAATACAGCAATATCATCAAGGAGATCCAAGCTCAGGCGAGACTTTTTGTTCGATGTGACTTCATCTTTAAAGGTCGAAAAGGCAATGTTGATGCTCATAATTTAGCAAAATTTTGTACTTCTTTAGTTCAAGGGCGCCACGTGTGGCTGGGAGTACCCCATGATCCCTTTGTTATTCCTGTAAACCGAAACAATAATCAATAAAGTCAGGTTTACCACTCAAAAATGCATGTACGTAGCTATTCCGTATAAGTGCACCTGATCAATTTTAGAGATGGGGAAGCATTTTTCCACGGATATATAATTCATGACGACTTGACATTTTCTTTATACATCATTGCGTGCTATATTATTTTACGTGAACATTAATGTGCTAATTTTTTTTAGCAATGACAGAATAATGCTCATAAACATGATATAGCATTTTTGCAATATTAGCGTCGTCTATGAAGCCTTGAATTTGTGTCAACATTGGAATTTCGCAGTTGATGATGGCGTATGTGTATGAAAGTCATATGTCCTCTAATTTATACAACGATATGGCTCATTTCTTCCCTTTTATTTTCGGGTCTTTTATTTTATCATTATATTTTTATCCGTGTATTCGGCAATTCACTTTATTTTTTTGCTTTATCATTTTATGTAAATGATTTTATTTGAATAATATCTATGCGCCATATTTTACTTTTGGCCGAAATCGGTGTCAACAGAAATTCTCTTTATTGATATAAAAATTCCTCGCAAAGTTTCGTTCCATTTCGAGAACTTTTATTTCTGCACAAAAACAACACCATGGTAGTTCTGCTGAAAACAGAGTCAGTCCGGGGTTAGTTTCATTCAAATCATGCAAATTAGAGTCCAAAACAAGAGGAAAAGCGTTAGGAAAAGTAGATACGTTGGAGACGGAGCAGTCATAACCGTACTTTATTAGATATGGTGCGATCTATGATGTCTCTTACCGATTTACCACTATTGTTTTGGGGTTATGCATTAGAGACAGCTGCATTCACTTTAAATAGGGCACCGTCTAAATCCGTTGAGACGACACCGTATGAACTATGGTTCGGCAAGAAACTAAGCTATCGTTTCTTATAGTTTGGGGTTGCGATGCTTATGTGAAAAAACTTCGGCCTGATAATCTCGAACCCAAATCGGAGAAGTGCGTCTTCATAGGATACCCAAGAGAAACTGTTGGGTACACCTTCTATCACAGATCCGAAGGAAAGATCTTTGTTGCTAAGAATGGATCCTTTCTAGAGAAGGAGTTTCTCTCGAAAGAAGTGAGTGGGAGGAAAGTAGAACTTGATGAGTTAATTGTGCCTTCTCTCGAATTGGAAAGTAGCTCATCACATAAAACCGTTCCCGTGATGCCTACACCAACTAGAGAGGAAGCTAATGATAATGATCATGAAACTTCAGAGATCAAGTTACTACCGAACCTCGTAGGTCAACCAGAGTACGTTCCGCACCAGAGTGGTACGGTAATCCTGTTCTGGAAGTCATGTTACTAGACCATGACGAACCTACGAACTATGAGGAAGCGATGATGAGCCCAGATTCCGCAAAATGGCTTGAGGCCATGAAATCTGAGATGGGATCCATGTATGAGAACAAAGTATGGACTTTGGTTGACTTGCCCGATGATCGGCAAGCCAAATAAATGGATCTTCAAGAAGAAGACTGACGCTGATGGAAATGTTACCGTCTACAAAGCTCGACTTGTTGCAAAAAGTTTTCTACAAGTTCAAGGAGTTGACTACGATGAGACTTTCTCACCCGTAGCGATGCTTAAGTCTGTCCGAATCATGTTAGCAATTGCCGCATTTTATGATTATGAAATCTGGCAAATGGACATCAAAACTGCATTCCTTAATGGATTTCTTAAAGAAGAGTTGTATATGATGCAACCAGAAGGTTTTATCGATCCTAAAGGTGCTAACAAAGTGTGCAAGCTCCAGCGATCCATTTATGGACTGGTGCAAGCATCTCGGAGTTGGAATATACGCTTTGATGAGGTGATCAAAGCATATGGTTTTATATAGACTTTTGGAGAAGTTTGTATTTACAAGAAAGTGAGTGGGAGATCTGTAGCATTTCTAATATTATATGTGGATGACATATTGTTGATTGGAAATGATATAGAATTTCTGGATAGCATAAAAGGATACTTGAATAAGAGTTTTTCAATGAAAGACCTCGGTGAAGATGCTTATATATTGGGCATCAAGATCTATAGAGATAGATCAAGATGCTTACTTGGACTTTCACAAAGCACATACCTTGATAAAGTTTTGAAGAAGTTCAAAATGGATCAGTCAAAGAAAGGGTTCTTGCCTGTATTACAAGGTGTGAAGTTGAGTCAGACACAATGCCCAACCACTGCAGAAGATAGAGGGAGAATGAAAGTCATTCCCTATTGATAGAGGCGAGGATGTCCCGATCTTTCGATGAGATGATAACTATCGATTTGGTGGAGACGACTTTGACGATCCGACTACAAACATGCACGACGTTGTGCCTTAGCAATCGCTAAACCAATCTCCTAAGGTTACTGACGATGCCGGAAGCACAATCAGCCTGACCACGAAGGTCTATTCCTGCAAGCAATCGAAGAACGAGCAAGAATATGATATAGCAATCTGAATATTGCGAATATATATGAAGTACTGATAATGGTGGGGATCCGTAAGCGGTCTTGGTCTGGTCGTTGGACACAAACGAAGTACACGAAGTTGCAATGCCTAACTTTTAACTAAACAAATCTCAAGGAAAAAGCTACTAGAGGGATCTACTTATATAGGAGCAAGGGGTGGCAGCCAAGGAGGTGGGAGGACGTCCCAAGGCAGCCTAAAACCAACCCTAGGTCGTACAAGGCTCATGGGCCCAAGTGGAGGTGATGCAACACCTTTGGACTTGTTGTTTGACTTGGATTCTGCTGTAGCGTTAAATTGTTTAGTCCACATCTCAACTCTCCGGATGAATTTGAAGGTGAATCCAATTGGGTTGGAAAGAGCATGAAATCTACTTTCCAACAAAAAAGGAATCGCCCAATTCGGAGTCTGTATGAAAAAGTTGTTGGCGTTTTGAGTCAGGTATGTCTGTGCAGTCCGAATCTGAAACCAGAACGTGAGAGACTTGGACTCTATCTTCTCTTGGCCCAAAAGTGACGTGAGAGGACTTTTTGAACAGAACCTAAACTTCTCCTTTTCTCTTATCTTCATATGTGGATTGTACAAATGTCACATACACTTGCAATTAGACAAAACACAAAAGTGTGTGAAGTATTTTTGTTCTGGATAACATAAATAGATTATTGAATAATTTGCACTAGAAATCACATGACATATATGCATGTATGCAATATTTTTGGTCGTATCCAAGGTAGTCATGTCCTCATCATCCTCCCCTTCTTGAAAACAAAGCCGTCCTCGGCGTTGCTTAGTCTGAAATCTGGCTAACAAAAGAGACAAGGTGTACACGTTGTATATGTATATGTCATCCGTTTTTACTTATCTTATTTGGTGCACATGTGACACAGTTATACAAAAGCACCCTTCAAAAGTCATGAAATGTAAAGACAATATATTATCACAAGAAGTCAAAGGCATGAAAATATTGCAACTCAGTTTGCACATATAAGTGAAGCTCTTATTCATATCAAAAGATTGACAATGCTTATCATTAAACCATCCCAACATTGATGAACCATCACCAAGATTAGAGGTCATATCAAAATGATTAAACATTGGCACAATTATTTTCAAACATATTTGATCCAAATCTGATTTATTCCCTGATTCACTTGATTCTTTTGCATCGATGGTTAATTCAATGGGTTCACTCAAAATTGTTTGATCACATGGCAAAGTCAAATCATCAACATAGTCCTCTAAAGTAGCTGGTGTGATCAAAGTAGTGGGTAGCTCACTGCATGGTGCATTTAAATTGACAAGACATTCATCATACTCATGTGGAGGTGGAAGATTAGTACCTTTGTCATTACCTCTTATGATCAACTCAGATGATGTAGGCACTCTCGGTGATGATGTGTCACATGGTGGAGGTGATGTAGTCCTCACAACAACGGATGTGGTTGTCATAGTATGCCTAGTAGTTGAAGGGACAACCGTATCAACTCTTGGAATGTGCATCTCGCGCTTGTTCTCCTTGTGGGCAACACGTCGTTTTATTTCCTGTTCAGGTTTGCAAGCAAGATGAAACAAATGGTCCATAGGATAACACTCTTCATGAATTAGTATCTCCTGAATGTCACGATTTAATCCTCCCCAAAATCTATCCATAAAATCTTCTTCACTTTCTTCTAAAGAGGAATGCAGCAAGGTAGTTTGTAAAGTATCATAATATTTCATTACGGTGTCACTACCTTGTTTTAAATGTTGCAACTTTGTAATCATGTCACGAGTATAATAAGCGGGAACGAATGTATGTCGCATGGCAAGTTTCAAATCATCCCAAGTAGTAGGTATATCATTAGGGTGTAACCGACAATATTCACTCCACCAAACTACAGCATAACCAGTGAAAGAACTAACCGCAACCTTAACTTTTTTACGTACATCAAAATTATTGGAAGCAAATATATTATTTATGTCAAACTCCCATTCAATATATAAAGCAGGTCTAAAACGGCCATTAAATGGTGGTATAGAAACATTAACCTGATCATGTGCATTTGGATGTTTGTGCACCTCTCGTGACGGTTGTGGTATTTGCATAGGTGATGGCACGTCTCCCACGGGCTCTAGATCCTGTCACAATTAGTAGAAACAAGAAACAAAATTCAATAATAATGTTCCTATGAACTACTAGGATGTGGTGGTAAAGCGCTCACAGTAAAGCAAATATCAATATCTTACAAGTTCTTACCAAGCAGCAGGTGGTAGGCAACCAGCAGTGTCAAATAACTCTGAAGATTGTGTAAAGCGATTGCCAGGGGAACGTACGTATACACGGTGCAGAAATATGTGGAGCTGGGTTGGCTATATATGGTAGCAAAGTATTAGCAATAATCAATTCAGAGATGCAATGTTGAATAAACGCTCAACGACGGTACTGTGCTGGTCCTAGGCTAGACCGGACTAGAGATGCGAGCCTAGAACACTAATGAGGTAACGGCGTAGCACAACTAGCATCAATGAAGGATACTAAGTAGCTCTGGACAGCAAGATATAAGTGAAGATCACAACAGCAGTGAAGATAATGATGAAAAACAACTGCCAAGCAGGATATACAACAACTCTCTCTCCAACTTTCCTCTTGAAAAGTTTGAGCCAATTTTCTGATAATTTTTTTCAAAGAATGCTACTAACTCAAGCTTTCCAATGCAAAAAGAATCACTCAATTCCGAAGTGATATGAGGAGTCAAAGAATTCTAAAACTGGCCTGAAAAACTGGAATAAGCTGTGTCCGCGAACTTCGGAGGGCAAAAAGACCTATTTAGAAGACGATTTTGAGGTGTCAAATATTGAACTAGCCTCTGCAACTATTTAGATGCGGCTCGTCGCTAGCTTTCATTTAAGTACTCGCGTAGCCAAAACGGACTTCGTATAAGGAAGTTATGCCTGTTTACTGAACAGTGCACAAAACAGATTCAAATCCGAATTCAACTACAAGATTGAGTCTAGATAGATCTGAATTTTGTTTTTTTATCTCTTTTTTTCCTCACACTTTTTTCTTTTTCTTTCTCTGGCTTTTTTTCTTTTTTCTCTGTCTTTTTTTCTCTCCCTCTTTCCAAGACAAACTAGATAAGATGCAGATTGGATCAAGCGAAGATGTGAACGACCTCAACTATGATTATGACAATGAACTATGGGTAGCACGTGGTGGAAATTGATGGATGATGTGGTGGACAACGGAAGGGATAACGATGCAGCGGCGACGTGACTAATGTGAACAGAACTCGAAACTCTAAACGAACTGGACACTAAGACCAGCAACTCGACACGACGATGCAACCGATAATTCAATAATGGAAACAATGAAAAGAAAATTGCAAAGGCTCGGACTGGCTTGGACAAAAGGATGAATAGATCTAACTTTTTTGTGGCTTTTTCTTGGACAATAGGTAAGAAAATAAATCTAATCTAGGGGAAACTGGAAATTCTCACCGAGCAACCTGAAAACTGATACCACTTGATAGAAAAAGTGAAAGTCATTCCCTATGGCTCAGTTTGATACACAGCATGGCATACTTTATAGAACCTATGACTGAGGCATAGGGAATGACTTTCATTCTCTCTCTATCTTCTGCAGTGGTTGGGCATTGAGTCTGACTCAACTTCACACCTTGTAATACACGCAAGAACCCTTTCTTTGACTGATCCATTTTGAACTTCTTCAAAACTTTATCATCTAGGAGTAGATCACTAGACAACGGTCAAAATTATCCTTAGAGGACTAAACAAATATTTCTCAGTTATGTAGGTGATAAAGAGTTCGTCGTAAAGAGTTACGTCGATGCAAGCTTTTACACCGATCCAGATGACTCTAAGTCTCAATCTGGATATGTATTAAAAGTGGGAGCAATTAGCTAGAGTAGCTCCATGCAGAGCATTGTAGACATAGAAATTTGCAAAATGCATACAGATCTGAATGTGGAAAACCCATTGACTAAACCTCTCTCACAAGCAAAACATGATCACACCTTAGTACTCTTTGGGTGTTAATCACATAGCGATGTGAACTAGATTATTGACTCTAGTAAACCCTTCGGGTGTTGGTCACATGGCGATGTGAACTATGGGTGTTAATCACATAAAGCTGTGAACTATTGGTGTTAAATCACATGGCGATGTGAACCAGTTTATTGACTCTAGTGCAAGTGGAAGACTGAAGGAAATATGCCCTAGAGGCAATAATAAAGTTGTTATTTTATATTTCCTTATATCATGATAAATGTTTATTATTCATGCTAGAATTGTATTAACTGGAAACTTGATACATGTGTGGATACATAGACAAAACACAGTGTCCTTAGTAAGCATCTACTAGACTAGCTCATTAATCAAAGATGGTTAAGTTGCCTAACCATAGACATGAGTTGTCATTTGACGAACGGGATCACATCATTAGGAGAATGATGTGATGGAAAGACCCATCTATTAGCTTAGCATAATGATCGTTAAGTTTTATTGCTATTGCTTTCTTCATGTCATATACATATTCCTTTGACTATGAGATTATGCAACTCCCGAATACCGGAGGAATATCTTGTGTGCTATCAAACGTCACAACGTAACTGGGTGATTATAAAGATGCTCTACAGGTAACTCCAAAGGTGTTTGTTGGGTTGGCATAGATCAAGATTAGGATTTATCCCTCCGAGTATCGGAGAGGTATCTCTGGGCCCTCTCGGTAATGCACATGATAATAAGCCTTGCAAGCAATGTGACTAATGAGTTAATTGCAGGATGATGCATTACGGAATGAGTAAAGAGACTTGCCGGTAACGATATTGAACTAGGTATGAAGATACCGACGATTGAATCTCGGGCAAGTAACATACCGATGACAAAGGGAATAACGTATGTTGTCATTACGGTACGACCGATAAAGATCTTTGTAGAATATGTGGGAACCAATACGAGCATCCAGGTTCCGTTGTTGGTTATTGACCGGAGAGGTGTTTCGGTCATGTCTACATAGTTCTCGAAGCCGTAGGGTCCGCACGCTTAACGTTCGATAACGATTTTGTATTACTAGCAAAAGGCCCGTGCGTTGTAACGAAGACATAAATATTTCGTAGTTCAATACCAATTATGTGTGACATTTCTGTTAACCTGCAGAACTCCAGAAATTATGGAATAATGATACCTACAAATAACAATGCACCAGGAGAAATAAAATCACCTTTTTAAGAAGTAAACAACCATGAGCCAACATTCAAGTAATTTAGCTGCTGAGCTTTGTGCATAGTGCTCCCTCCATAAAAAATAAATAGAAGAGCGTTTAGGTCTTTAAAAGTAGTGATCTAAACGCTCTTATATTTCTTTACAGGGGGAGTACTATGCTGCATTACACGGGATGATGATACAAGCAGGACAAAATTGAGTATTATGAAGTGAATCTACCAAACAGCCCTAGGACTACTAACGACCAATCAAGATATTTATGTGACCTTGTAAATCAAGGCCCTTAAGTTTCTTTTGATGCTGGCCTTACTTCATGTAAAGGGACATCAGATTGTTGATTGATGCCAAGCTCGTCCATCTTGTGATAAAGGTATGTTGCTTTCTCTTCTTTTTTAGATGAGCAATAATAGTTCAGAAGTGCACCGTAGGTTCGATGGTTCTTGGCCATCAAATTATTTTTCATCTACCTCGGTGTACGTCATGTTCATACCCTTGTATCAAGCAAGAGCGTCCAAGAGGACTAAGTTAGCTTCAAACAAACTTCATTATACTACATGAAGAATATAGCATGAGAGACTAGATATCTCTGTTGTCAGTTTGGTTCACACCTCCAGCCATGTTGGTCAACTGAAATACACTCAAGCCATAAGCTTGCTACTCAATTGAGATTATGAGCACGATACTAAGCCTAAGATAAAGAAGGAACCTTGAACAAAGTTTGCTTTCAGGACATCAGGATAATAAAAATCTCAATCCACTTGGTATAGCCGAGTAACACTCAAAGTTATGTCAGCTACAATATTAGCAAATTAAAGTCTGAATCATGAATGCCAATTGAAGATCACATTTGTTCGCATTCCAAAGTCAGAGTGCATCAAATTAGTATAAAAACAATGCAATGCATCCTTGCAAATCCCAAGTGCATAATCACAAGTGAAAAGGGACAAACTATTTAGTAACACAAGGGTGGTGCAGATTCAAGTCTGAATCATTATCAATGGCAACTGAATCGAACTCATCTCTGCTTCTGATCCTCTACTGCCGCCCCTGACCTACTACTTCTGCTCTCTGTTGTTGCCCTCGGCTGCTGTACCTCTCCTTCTCCAATGAACTGCTGCTCCTAATCTTCTCTGAACCCAAACTATTGCTGCTCCGCTTCCTCTCTGAACCCCATAACAACATTTAGAAAGCCTAGAATGCACCATAGCAAAAATGCAGGTCTCGACATCGAGTAATAAAATTCTGATCTTGTGATCTTCAGATGAAGTACCTGCGATCAATTCCATGCGTGCAATGATCCAACTACTAAAAGAGTCAGGTTTGAAGCTAGAGCCTCTTGGTAAGAGCTGACGGATTCTACACGAACAAAACAACAAAGCACAAGACCATGATGTATCAAGTCCTAGAAAACTGAGTATTAGTTGCATCTTTACTCGAAAACATTTTTCAACAACTATTAGATGCTCCAATTTATATGCGCATGTCTAAAATTTCTAGGCTGCAAAAGCAAAGAAAACAGGAAATATCAAGACACACAATTGTTCCATTGCATGCGAAGGTAAGATGATCTTTACAACATTCTATCTATCCTACATCTTTGTGAGACCCATGGACTCAATGCAGAAAACTCTTCTAATGGATATTTATATTATTGCTGCTAATGTCAGTCCTTTCAGCCTCGAATTACTGCTCCAGTTTAGATAGGAAGCCCCATTGTTCAGTATAGATGGCAGTTTATATGTGTTTTTAAAAGCAAGAGCACCACCTCATACTATGGAAACCTAAAGAGCAGACAACAAAATGCCCATTTACATAATCTAACATACTTTAACCTAGTAGTCCTGTGACCACAAGTTTATTACTATGGACATTTGCATCTGTCTACTTGTAGTAAAACCACAAGTTTCCAGTATATAGGAGAGCATATGTACACATAAATGTGGACCAAATTCCATTGGCTAGAATTCTGAACCGAATTAATTAGAAGAATACAAACATACCACATCCCCACAGAATAATAGATGGCCAACTGCTCATCCATACAATATGATGATCAGAAGTGTGGAACAATTCACCCGACAATATAGACGGCAACCATCACAGTCAGCTCGTGGTACATGTTATATGTAGAAGGAATCTGAAGTGCTTTGTCTTAGCAAATGTCCTGTAGAAGATGTTGTCTTTACCACACAGGAAAAGTCAGTGGTATCAACTAACTGAAAGCTTATCATCAGAAACAGGTAGATAATATCCTGAGACAACTTTACAGTAGCATATATCTGATCCTTGGATCTGAGTACACCTATGAATCGAAAAGGCAGAGAGCGACAGAAAAATTACTAAAGGGTAACAGATGCAACCACCTCTCCCATTCATTCTCAATCTCTCCATTAGCACCTGCCCCTGGACCTGAGCTAACCCCAAATCAGCACAAGGAAAAATCAAGTTGGGTGTGAGTCCAGACCAGTCATGACCGGGGCCGTTCCATCAAGATAGAGAGGGATACCAGAGGGAGGGAAAGAGAGAGAGGAGAGTGGCTGCACATCGGCGGCGTACTGGAAGACCTTGTCTGTGGTCAAGTGAGTAGAGAGCAGAGCACCTTTACTGAGCGTTTGAGGAGGAAAGGGGCCTGCGCCACTGGTGGCCGTGGAATAGGAGCGACAAATCCACTGGAGGGAGGGGGTACCGCCATACCAAGCCAACCGTGCCCGGCTCCAGTGAGCTGCTGCCTAGGTCGCCACGCCGCCCCTCCTTTCCCCCTTCTTCTCTCCCTTACCTCCCTAACTTCCTTCTGCCCAGGAGCCCCAGATACCATGGATTCGCCCGTGAAGCCATGCTCCGGTCTTTGTCGTCATCACGGCGGCCCCCGGCTCGCCGCCCGCCGTCCGCAGTCGCTCGAGCCGCCGCGTTGACCCGATCCAGAACGAACGCTCGACCGCCGTGCGTGTGTTGCTGGTCCACATGAAAAAGTATAACAGGTTGAATTCTCCAAAATAGAATGGCCTTTTTGTAAAACTAAAACGTTTTCTCAGATTAGTCATTTGAAAGAGGACTGCGGGTTGAATACCAAAAACTACAGGGACTTTTTTTGCAAAAGCGCCGCGACAGTGAGCAGTCGGGCAGAAGCACTAATCACTTTAGTATTAGGGAAAGATATGAGTTATGTGATTTGGTCACCGAATGTTTTTTGGAGTCCCAGATGAGATCACGGACATGACGAGGAGTCTCGAAATGGTCGAGAGGTAAAGATTCATATATAGGACGATGATATTCGGACACCGGAAGTGTTTCGGGGCATACCGGGTACATATCAGAGTACCGGGGGGTTACCGGAACCCTCCGGGGGAATAATGGGCCTTATGGGCCATAGGAGGGAAGCACACCAGCCCACAAAGGGTGGTGCCCCCCCTAAGGAAGGAGGCCGAATAGGAGAAGGAGGTGGGGGTTCGGCCCCCCCTTTCCTTCCTCCCCCTCTCTTCCCTTTTCCCCCTTCTGGTAAAAGGAAAGGGGGAGGCCGAATTGGACTAGGGGCCCAAGTAGGATTCCTCCTACTTGGGCGCCCCCTTGGCTGCCTCTCCTCCCCTCCAACCTATATATACGTGGGGGGAGGGGGGCACCGCTAGAACACACAACATTGATTCCTAGCCGTGTGCGGCGCCCCCCTCCACAGTTTACGTCTCCGATCATATTGTCATACTGCTTAGGCGAAGCCCTGCGCGGATCACTTCACCATCACCTTCACCACGCCGTCATGCTGACGAAACTCTCCCACGACACTTTGCTGGATCAAGAGTTCGAGAGACGTCATCGAGCTGAACGTGTGCAGAACTCGGAGGTGTCGTGCGTTCGGTGCTTGATCGGTCAGAACGAGAAGAAGTTCGACTACATCAACTGCGTTGTCAAACACTTCCGCTTTCGGTCTACGAGGGTACGTGGACACACTCTCCCCCTCTCGTTGCTATGCATCTCCTAGATAGATCTTGCATGAGCGTAGGAAAATTTTGAAATTGCATGTTGCGTTCCCCAACAAAATAGACCATTGATTCAGCTGCATCTACTACTATTACTCCACCTCAAGTATGCTATCTGATGTCCTGCAAGTGCACATGATTTAGTTGTAGACTTTTCAAAGTAAGAGTATCGAGCCCAGAGGGAGTACATGAATCAATATTTTGCCTCTTGAATGGTTTAAATGTTGTGCCTGCAAGTTGAGAGTGATCCAAAGAGATAGTAATGTGATGGAAATGATGAAGCTAGTGAAAGTAAATTGTGGTAATGAAGTTTAGAGCTAAGGGTTGCGAACAAGCGTTTCGAAACAAAAATGATTAAAGTGTTCCCAGGGAGTCTGGATTCCCCACTAGCATGCATCTAAAGCGGTGCCTAAAGACGGTGCTACGTCAGATTTTGAAGCCACTTTCCATATTTCTATTTGTGGGCAGACTCGATACAGATATGTGCTTACACGCGGCAGCCATGTATCACATACACCACCACCGTCCTTTCCCACTCCAGTTACCAAACAGTGATTAAGGGGAAAAACTCCCGTGGATGCAGCCTACTGTTGGTCTCTGTTTTACCCCATGCTGCAACGGTCCAGGATGAAGGGGGATAGGGCCTGTGACGCACCTACTGCCACAAGCAGCCAGTCCGCCAACAACAAGAAGTATTTTGGAAAAAGAAGTGTATCTACGTAATGTCACCCTTGCAGTTCCCAAAATGCGCCTTTTTTTGAAAGGAACACAAAATGCATTCCATTAACTTACACGAACTGGACATACGCCAGCAACAAGGTTTTTTACATGGGACGGAAGCGGGTCAAACCATACTTGATAGTTTCCCCTTTCCAGACTCACACCAAACGCAGCAAGGCAGTGCATTGATATATTACAGACCTTAGGACAAACCTCTATTTTACAGCACTGGAACGAGTACTGAATAACAGATTTCAAGTCCTTAAATAAGACACCTAGTACTGAGTTGGCATATGCCTCGCTGGTCATTGCTTGCTTCAGAACAGTGGCGTCAGTCTCCAGTATGATCTTTTGACATCCCATTCTTGCTGCTTCCTGGATTGCATGAAACATCGTTGCTGCCTCTGCGTGCAAGTGGTCAACAACACATGTTAGATTTCCCGCTCCTGCCACCAGCGTTTCCCCTAATTCATTTCTTATGGTAAAACCCCATCCACCGGAATGAATTGATTATCTGAATGCCCCATCTGAGTTTATTTTCAGGAAATCCTTGGGAGGAGGGGACCATACCTGTATCTTATTTGCCCTTCTCTTCTCTCCTTTTGAAGTGCTCCCAGTATTCTGTAAAAAGTACTCCCTCCGTCCGGAAATACTTGTCATCAAAATGGATAAAAAGGGATGTATCTAGACGTATTTTAGTTCTAGATACATCCTTTTTTGTTCATTTTGATGACAAGTATTTTCGGACGGAGGGAGTAATTGATAAGAGAATAAAATTTCATTTAGGATCCTAATTTTTTGTTCTTGGTTGGCCTTATTTCTTTCTAGCCACCAAGTCCGTAGTAACGCACATACCTTTGTACATGTTTCTTCATTCAGTTGGAGGATTTGTATCATTATCCATTTAGCATTAGGGCAATTCACGAAAAGTAGCCGTGTATCTTCCAACCCTGCAGCCCTTCAAAGAGCCTTCACCAATTTGCATTTCGAAAAACAGTGCCCGCCGTCTTCATCTAGACCGTAACACACTGGGCACCTCGTGTCAAGCTCAATTCCCTTTCTCTTTAGTTCCGTTCTGAGCGGAAGGCTATTATTTGTAAAACGCCAACGTTGACCCAAAGCCACAAACCACGGTGAAAACGCTCGACACCCCCACGTGGAGAGGCCGGCCAACGTATAGAGAGAGCGCGCGCGGCGCGACCGAGCAAGCTCCGCCGCTCGTTGCTTCAAAGTCCAAACCGGCACACCGACCGAGAGAGCCACCGCCCGTCGCCATCCCCCCAGGTCTACCATATCCAGATCGGCGCACGTCACGCGGTCCCGCTCCCCTCTCCCCATCCTCGATCCACAACGGCGAGGAGTCAAGCTGAATGACGCGGGCATCGTCGGCGCGGGAGATAAACATAACCGCGAAACATGGCGGCCTCCCTCTGTCGCAGTTAGTTTGGCTTGTACGTCGTGCACCCTTCCCCCTTATCTCCTTCCCCGACTGACCTGACCGGGACGCCGCATTTGTCCCATCTACGGCACGGCACGGAGAAGAAGAAGCCCAGCTCGACTCCTCCTCCGTCTGCCCATTCCCAGATCCCAGCGCGCCATGCCCGCGCCTGCAGGTGCGTGCAGCCAAGCCCCACCGCACGCCTTCTATTCCGCGTCCCCTAGCTTGGCCCGGCCCTGCTCCGATCCAAGGCCGCGGCGGTGACCCAGTGCCCTCTCCCTCCCGCCACGCCGTCCGCCCGCCCGTCCGCCGCCCATGGACGCCATCACCAACGAGGCGCGCGTGGGGGCGTTCGCGATCGGCCCGTCCACGGCGGCGGGGCGGGCGCTCGCGCTGCGCGTGCTCCTCTGCGGCTCGCTGGCGCGGCTGCGGCACCGCCTCGCCGCCGCGCTGCGCGCCGCGGCGCCCCTGGCTGCGGCCTGGCTGCACCCGCGCCACAACACGCGGGGGATCCTGCTCGCCGTCTGCGCCGTCGCGCTCCTGCTGCGCGGCCGCGGGGGCCGCGCCGGGGTGCGCGCGCGGGTGCAGTCCGCCTACCGCCGCAAGTTCTGGCGGAACATGATGCGCGCCGCGCTCACCTACGAGGAGTGGGCGCACGCCGCGCGGATGCTCGAGCGGGAGACGCCGCGCCGCGCCACCGACGCCGACCTCTACGACGAGGAGCTCGTGCGCAACAAGCTCCGCGAGCTCAGGCACCGCCGCCAGGAGGGCTCGCTCAGGGACATCGTCTTCTGCATGCGCGCCGACCTGCTCAGGAACCTTGGTAACATGTGCAACCCCGAGCTCCACAAGTTGAGGCTGCAGGTACTGCGCTGCCCATCTGCCCAGAATTATCGATGCCACCTGATCCCTGCTTTCGCTTTGATCATAATACTGTTTGTTGCCGGAGTATTAGAATTGTTTCCCCTTTCCCGTAGTCAAAGGACTCGAAATTTGCAGTGTCAGTAATTCCATCTATTATTTGATAAGTTAATAATAAGCCTGTTTGGTTTGTCAGACGATTCGTTCACATTATGTCAATATATGTATATACAGTACATTCTAGTGTCACTGAAATGTTTATTGTTAATGATCTACTAGGTGCCTAAAATCATCAAGGAGTACATTGAGGAGGTATCTACTCAATTGAAAATGGTTTGCAATTCTGATTCGGACGAGCTACCCCTTGAAGAGAAACTGGCATTTATGCATGAGACAAGACATGCCTTTGGTAGATCGGCCTTACTGCTAAGTGGAGGTGCTTCATTTGGCTCTTTTCATGTGGGTGTTGTCAAAACCTTGGTAGAGCATAAGCTTCTACCTAGGATTATT
This sequence comes from Aegilops tauschii subsp. strangulata, assembly GCF_002575655.3. Classification (NCBI taxonomy): domain Eukaryota; kingdom Viridiplantae; phylum Streptophyta; class Magnoliopsida; order Poales; family Poaceae; genus Aegilops; species Aegilops tauschii. The sequence continues at coordinate 421,719,407 of NC_053037.3, read as the reverse complement.
TCAGGATCAAGCGTTGGCGCAATAATGTGTGCTATTGTAGCCACACGGTCATGGCCAGAACTAGAGAGTTTTTTTGAGGAGTGGCATTCCTTGAAATTCTTTGACCAGATGGGTGGGATCTTTCCTGTATTTAAAAGAATTTTGACGCATGGAGCTGTTCATGACATTAGGCACTTGCAGACGCAATTGAGAAATCTTACAAGCAACTTGACATTTCAAGAGGCATATGACATGACTGGCCGGGTTCTCGTTGTTACTGTGTGTTCTCCAAGAAAACATGAGCCACCTCGATGCCTGAACTATTTGACATCACCTCATGTTCTCATCTGGAGTGCAGTAACTGCTTCCTGTGCTTTTCCTGGACTTTTTGAGGCCCAGGAGTTGATGGCCAAAGATAGATTCGGAGAAACAGTTCCTTTTCATGCTCCATTTTTGTTGGGTGTGGAGGAACGAGCTGACGCGGCTACACGGCGCTGGAGAGATGGGAGCTTAGAAAGTGATTTGCCCATGAAGCAATTGAAGGAATTATTCAACGTAAATCACTTCATAGTAAGCCAAGCCAATCCTCACATTGCTCCATTACTGAGACTAAAGGAGATCATCAGGGCTTACGGAGGCAGCTTTGCTGCAAAGGTACGTGAAATGCTTTCTCCATAGTCCTCATTTCTATTATTTGCTTAGTCTGTCGGATTTCAGAGCAATTTCGATGTGACCATGCTTCCCATTAATGCGAACATAAGGATGTTTCCTTTGCTTATATATCTTTCTGATAATACCTTTCATTGTCAATAATGTGTGTCATTTGATGGCTTAGTAGCATCGCAAAGCATAGCACTATGCTCACCAAGGCATATTTGACCATAAATATTAGCTCAACTGTATGGCCAAGTAATTCATTTTGCCAAAGTATCCACTGGAATGATGTGGTGAGTAAACAGTATTGACGTGGTAAAGTAATTTTTCAGTTGTCTAATATGATCTTCTGATCTTTTTTGTATGTAGCTTGCTGAACTTGCTGAGATGGAAGTTAAGCATAGGTTCAATCAAGTTCTGGAACTTGGATTTCCATTAGGAGGAATAGCTAAGTTGTTTGCTCAACATTGGGAAGGTGATGTGACAATTGTTATGCCAGCCACACTTGCTCAGGTTTTGAATATTTCTTAATCCATTCTTTCGTGTGCATGTCAAATATTCACCACATTAATCAGCAGTCTTACTAATGTTCTTTTTCTCTCTGTATCATCAGTATTCGAAGATCATACAGAATCCTTCGTATTCTGAGCTTCAGAAAGCGGCAAGTCAGGGTAGGCGATGCACTTGGGAAAAGCTCTCTGCCATCAGGGCAAACTGCGCTATTGAGCTTGCATTAGATGAATGTGTGGCCCTCCTGAACCACATGCGTAGGCTGAAGAGAAGTGCAGAAAGAGCAGCCGCTTCACAAGGATATGGTGCTACAATTAGACTCTGTCCATCTAGAAGGATTCCATCATGGAATCTCATAGCAAGAGAAAACTCAACTGGTTCTCTCGATGAGGAAATGCTCGCATCTCCCACTGTTACGAGCCATCAAGCAGTTGGAGGGACTGCTGGGCCATCTAACAGAAATCACCATCTCCAACATAGCATACATGATAGCAGTGACAGTGAATCTGAGAGTATAGACTTGAACTCATGGACGAGAAGTGGTGGCCCTCTCATGAGAACAGCCTCAGCTAATAAATTCATCAGCTTTGTTCAGAACCTTGAGATTGACACAGAATTCAGAACAATTTCACCAAGGGGAAGTGAAGGTGATATTGTGACACCGAATAGTAACTTATTTGCTGGTCACCTAATTGGTAGAGAGCCAGTTGATAACCATCCAGGGCCTGTTACTCCTGGTAGGACCTCAGGCAATTCAGGTTGCGATCCTCATGATACTCCTGTTCCTAGGTCTCCATTTGGTCTTTCCACAAGTATCATGGTCCCTGAAGGTGACTTGCTGCAGCCTGAAAAGATTGAGAATGGTATTTTATTCAATGTTGTGAGAAGGGATACTCTCGTAGTGACTACTAGCGGAGTTGAACCTCATGGATCTTCACAGGAAGCAGATGTGGAAACTGTACCGACCGAGTGCCTTTATGGTGCTTCGGATGAAGACGACGACAACGTGGAACTGAATGCCGATCCCGAAGCACTATCTGACCCTGGAGATCAGAGATCCTCAGTTGCAGGAAACCTAGATCCGTCCACTTCCATGGATTGTCAAGCTGACGAAACAAGTACTACTCGATCAGAAGCTCCGTCTCTCTTTGATATCTGTGTGGAGATTCCTCCACCAACCATGATCAGAGAAAATAGTCGGCCCGACGAGCCTTCTTCAGACATAAGACTGGAGACTGTAAAGACAGATTGCCCTGATGAGAATTCAGCTGCTGGGAATGATGAAGTTGACTCAGTTCCTGCCAATAAAGAATCTTCCTATTGTTCTCAGACAGCTGAAAATGGACAGCAGCATCAAGTGGATATGGGATCTGTGAACTCCTGCAGTGTTTCAGTTTCAGAAGATGATAAACATGTCAGCCTCGTTTCGAACGAGAAACCAGTTACTACTTCCAGTGGCGGAGCGGAGAGTATGACATCTGGAAGAAATGAAGCTGACTAGCATAGAACGTGCCTGTTGACTGACCTAATGTTTTTCTGTATTGGGACTTGGTAATTTGAACAATTCAGCTTGATCTGGTCCATGCTATGTCGGCAATTTAAACTCGTGTCATGATCAAACTGAATTGCGTCTATACCTAGGTGTTGTATTTCGGTTGTAGGCCAGTCAACCCCCTAATAAAGCACTAAGAATGAATCTAGAGTTCCGAACTGGCATATATATATATATATGCCTGAGTCCCTCTGTTTCTGAAATTGATGAAAATTCATTCTCTTTTGACTGAAACTGCTCAGGCCACGGCTCTGTCCGAACTATGGCGCTCCCTAGTACTACGAGATTATTTGATTTGAACGCTTCTACTCCCTATGTCTCCTCAGTTTGTGTATCCTTCCTAAGTCGTCCTTTTACCCATTTGAGTTTTGAGCTTGTATTGTTGCAGTTGCCGATTGTTAAACTACGCTGTGTTGAACCTTAGTTGTAATCAGCGAATGAGAAATAGCAAAAATAAACAGTAAAATGTTGTATTCTATTATTTCAGTAAAAGTATATGATAAAAAAGGGATAATAAAGAGTGAGGAAAAAGAACGTTTTGATTCGTTGAGACAAATCTTGTACTCATATAGCTTGTAATCATAGGTGTTTTTTTAGCATGTACTACATGGCATCAGTTTTATGGCATGTAAATTATACAATGTTGATAAAATAACTATTGCTCCAAGTCTTATCTTAATAGAGGGTTTACCTATTTTATTGTTGGTTTTCTAGAGAAAGATATCACCTAATGCACATGATAAGTGCGGCTAGCTTGTTTGCTTCTTTTTTAGGCAAATATATCCTCACTCCATTCCACAATGCAGTGCACATTTAGTTCTCTGAAAGTTAAAACATGTCTATGTTTGTCAAGTTTAATAAAATCTATAAACGTTCACTATCATTAGATGCATCATGAAGTGTACTTTTACAATTTATTTATTTAGTGTTTTAAATGTCGATAGTTTGACTTAAAAAAAAGATATACACTACATTATGGAACCGAGGGAGTTTTAACTAAACAGAGTATAAACATCAAACCGAACAAACTAGAACAAACAAATGGTAAAGAACTAAAGATCCAACATAAACTAACAATTAAATTAACCACCTTTCAAGTCGACATCTCAACATTTCACCATGATTTTTGTGAAACTACGAGAGACCAAACATAAGCTAGATGAAAAAAGGGTTGTATGAGATGTTCAGCTCAATAGGTGATAACCTAACATCATTGAATGTGCTATGCACGGGGATAGACCTCTTGCAATGCAAGTTGTCACCATACTGTCGAAGGAGAAAACCAAAAGCACAAATGAACTCCTGGCCAAAACATACTTACATTGCCATTAAGTTAAAGCATCTACAACCGGGCGCCTCAAACCCGCCTCAAACACTCGGGCGGATGGCCCGGTCAGTGACCGGTCACGAAAAGGCGACCCAGACGAGCTCCTCAAATGGGCCTCAAACGCCGGGACTGACCGACACCTCTCATATCCAGCCCAAATCTGGGGCAGATATGGGGGCGCCCAGTCACGTCCGCCACGTTGGACCCGATAGCCCTACCCTACCACAAATTGCACCAAATCCACCAAACTCCCCCTCCTCCCGCCTCTCTCCAACCTTTCCCGCGTCCGAGCCCTCGACGTCCGACACCCTTGCTCCCCATCCTCATCGCTGATCCCGATCCGCGGCCCTAGATGTCGTCCAGCCCGTCCCCGACCGCCGCGACGGAGGCTGCGTCCGCCTCGTTCGTCGGCGTCCCATTCGGCTTCGTCGTGCAAGCCGGAGAACGTCGCCCGGAGGAACCGACGACGCCAACAACGAGAGAGAGAAGTGGCGGTGTCTCAGGGAGCGGATGCGGACATGGACGAGCAGCTGCCCCCCCCCCCCCCCCCCCCGCCCCGCCGGCGGCCATGCCTGGAACCTCGCACCCCATCCATCCGACCGCTGTCAAGGATTGCGCCATCAGACCAGGTTGGGACAGAGGAGGATCCGACGGCCGGTTGGGTATTCCAGAGAGCTTTCCGCCCACGCAGATGCCGGCGGTGGACATCTGTCACTTGCCGCAGCTCATTGGGCGCGGACAAGCAGGGGCACCGGGGGCGCCCGGGCTGCCCACGACTTGTTCGACGGAATGACAGAACAAGAATCGGTATGTTCTTGTTGCTCCTGTCCGACCAACTTTGCGTCCGGCGAGTGATCCAGCCAGCCAGCGAGGCATCCATCACGCTCGAACATTGATTTTTTTTGGCATGTCCGGATTGTTGAAATATGATTTGTTTTGCTTTGTTTGAAACTATTGAATTGGGACCATTTGTATCACACGATCGACGTGCATGTATTGCATGAATTTGGGGCTCTGCATTTGAGGTGTGTGAATGTGCGTCCATATGAGGGGCCGCCAGGCGTTGTCCGCGGACGCGCCCGTGGCGTATAGGGATCCGGATTTGCTTAGTCCGGTTGTAGATGCTCTTAGGACAAAACATGGGATGGCAGTCCACTGAATTTGGAGTTAGTGATCCGCCAGAAAAACTACCATTGTATATTTATCTCATTTTTTAGCGGACCTTTTTTATCTCAGTTGAAAACTTGAAACGGTCTTTCTGAAAATTTTGACTGCGCGCTTTTTTTTTTTAGACAATTTGACTGCGTGTTGTGTTGCATTGCTGCAAGATTTTTTTTTTTTGAGTAACGCATTGCTGCAAGAGGATCAACTCGTTTGCTATTCGAGCTGGAGGCCCAAAAGTCGCCAGAGCCCAGCCCACGAAGGTATAGCCTCCCCCTCCGCACACCGCACTCCCCACCACCATTTCCTGCTTCTTCGCTAGAACCCTAGCCGCCGCGCCGCCCCAAGAACCGGGAAAGGGAAGCGACGGTCCGGTCTGCCCCTCCTCGTCGTCGAATCCCGCCGCCACCTCGTAAGCCGCTCCTCTCTCCCGATCTCCTCCCTCGCTTTAAGCCCAGAATGGGTGGTTCGTGGCTTCGTGCCCCGCATCATAATGACCTCCGCGCTCTGATCCGACCGTCTCCAGCTTAATCTTCGCCGGCGGGATGGGGAAGGCGAAGCGGGCGTCCATCTTCATCAGGCTCGTGTCGGCCGCCGGCACGGGGTTCTTCTACGTGAAGCGCAAGAACCCTCGGCGGATCACGGAGAAGCTCGAGTTCCGGAAGTACGACCCCCGCGTCAACAAGCACGTCCTCTTCACGGAGGCCAAGATGAAGTGAGCGCGCGCGGTCTTCGCCGGAAGATGGAATAACGCCGTCGAGCCCTGTAACGAACCTGAGAGAGTGAGAGAGAGAGAGAGCGAGAGAGAGACATCTGTTCTTGTTCGTTGTTATTTTTTCCTTGACTGTACTGTCGATGGACTGGGCTGCGGCGCGGTGCAGCTCATCTGTTTCCTTTCTGCCGCTAATCCAAGTCCGTTGCATCCCCATCCATGAAGCTCCTGGTCCGGGTCCCTGTTGCTGCACTGTTGCTATGTTCTCTCCCTCCCTGACATCGTCTAGACAGATTTGACATTTCGCCTGTCTGTGTAACATCTTTCTTGGTCCAACCGAACGTCAGTGACTATTTGGCATTTGTGATCTCTCTCTCTCTCTCTCTCTCTCTCTCTCTCTCTCTCTTCTTGAAAACTAAAAATGGAAATGGAGGTTGCTCACATGATGTGATGTTGTAGCGTACTGATGAATGCGTGCAGCACCTTCATACAAATTTCGTGTGATGGTAGGGCTTTATTCGGAGATTGCAGGAGCTGGTCAGTAAAATTCTCCATGTTAGTAGGATATACTCTAGCATTCAGATAAAATTCTCCATGATTAGATGAATTTTGTAAATACATTGATCAGAGGAACATGGGCGAGTGGACAACAGGACGGTGCAATCTCAGGGGCGCCGCATGTTCTTCTCCACCTAATTCTAGTGGCAGTATACGGCTAAGCAAAGACAGAGACATCACAGCAACAATGCTGAGCACTTAAACCAACGAGAAGGCAAAAACGAAACGAAAATTGGTCATGTGTCAAATCGACACCATCTATCATCAAAGCAGATCCTGCACGGGACTCACCATGCCAAAGAATCCATAAAAGGGCAATGCTTTCACTCACTATGCTTGTTAGTTGTTACTCCATTCATCCTCCTTGATGTCATCAAGAAAGAGGCAAGTCTTTTGATCATTGTGGATGCGGAATATTTGGGTCAAATCATGACAGAAGAGTAATAACCTTGCAATAATTAGGCTTTTGTTGTTAAACTCTTGTCCAACTACTTAATTAATGGATGAGACAAATATTTTGCCTCTGTTTAAAAAAGATGCTTCGAGGTTGTGCCATACTGCAGATTATTGTTGAATGTGCATAACACCTTTTAATGCAAAATTCACATGGTACTAATTCTTGTCTTCTGGAAATTATACGAGTTGGTTAGCAGCAAGATCAGGAACAAGAGAGGGCCTAGCCATCTAGAGGAGAATTTTGAAAGTAAATTCTCAAAAGTTATATGCTATTGTTGTTAGCTCACCCCATAATTCAGCACTAGATTTCACGAATCTGAATCTTTTTATGTTTCTCCAGCCCCCCTTCAGCAAGGGCTCCATGTTAGTAGGTTACTCTAGCATTCAGATACAATTATTTCTAAAAAGTTTAATATCAGTCACTACGTTGTGCGAACTACAATGCTAAAAGTGAGCACCACTGCACCAATATAGGACAAATAAGATGAAAATTGTAAATTCATTGATCAGAGGGAACATGGGCTGAGTGGACAACAGGATGGTGCCGGTTCAGGGGCCACATGTTCTCCTCAACCTAATTCCAGTGGCAGCATACGACCGTGCAAGCTCAGAGGCATCATTCACAGCAACAATGCTCAGCACTCAAATCAACAGACACGGCAAAAACGCAAATAGTTCATGCGTCAACTCGACATCATCTCCCATCAGAGCCGATTCTGTACCGGATCACAGCTTCGAACAAAATCATGGCATCTTGTCATCAGACAGGACAGAACTTACAAGCACCAATTCAAAGTCTTCTGTGCATGCAGTTGGAAGTACTAGTACAATCTAGTAACAACAACAGAGTAGCTTTGCTCCAAAGCCAACATATATTGGTAGAACCCTGAAGAGAGTCGTAACAGGGATGAAATAAGATAGGGTACATTTAGTAACAGTAGCAAAAAGAAAAAAGAAGTGAAATGATGAAGACAAATATACTTTGTTATTTGATATTCTGGGGGTATTTGTACGGCGATTATGAAAAAGCCACACTAAAAAGAATATATGGGTGAAGTCCTAAGCTATACGAATCGACTAAGGTGGACGTTTGTAAGGAGCCTTGTTAGTTTACTGAGGGTTTCTCGAGCCGAGACCGTGTCGGGGTGGTGCTCGCCGCAGATGGAAGTGCGGATGAATATGGCCTTCCGTATCAGGTCATCCCCGATGCCATACTGTCCGCCTCGGAGCATCAGCTTCGCCCGTGTTTCTAGTACAGAAGCTTTCAGAAGAGCCAGCTCCTGCCAAAGATAGGTATACTGGGCTTCTGACTGAACTGGCCTAAAGCAGGAGATTGATGTTTCCCTCCATTTGCCAGCATGGGAAAGCATGGATTCAGCTGCACGCTCCAATGCGTCAGTGCACAGGCGCAGCAGCTCCAGGGCAGCATTGCATCGGGAATATGTGATGAATGTGTTTATCGCAAGTGGCACGACAATCTGCTTCACGAAGAACATCAACTCAGATGGCCTCAGTTCTACCAGAAAAGGATCAGAACCAAATCCAAAAGCCATGAAGCAGGCAGCCCATAGGTGCTCAGAAGAATGTTTAATTGATCCTCGGAGGTACACTGATTGGACTGCAGCTTGAGCCGTTCTTGTGCCTCCTCGCTTGCGAGCATATAGCCTGATCATATCATGGAACTGGATATACTCAGACTTTGCGGTGCACCTGGCAATTCCAAACCTCATCAACATTGCAGCTGCTTCTGCTTCAGATCTCTGCATCCTAGAAGTTGCAAGGCCACAAGTTAGTGCTCGCCACCACTTCCTCCACCTTGGACCCCTCCGATGCTTCTTTGGGATTTTATGTGCAGCCAGAGCCAACATATGAATTGGAACTGCAGATGGTGCAAACCAACCACTCACTTGAACCATACGAATTGCCAGACTCCTGGGGCCATCTGCGTGCTCAAATATAGATAGGCAGACATCCAGGAGTCTAACAAGGATTTCATGATTTTTCAAGCTGATTACTTCTCTGTCATTCCAAGAAAAATCTCTTATGGGCGATGGCCGATTCAACGTGTCAAGAAGCCTGCTTGGAGTAATTGGAAGCTCCGAGAGTATAGCTCCAACAATACCTAGGCCAAGAGTGAGCCTCCCAAGCTTTTCTTCAATGACCTTGAGCGCATCAATTTCCATTAGCGGGTATTCCTTGACAGCCCCCTTCATCAAAGTCATTGCCTCAGCACCAGATAAATAAGAAAGCTTCATTGGCTCCAAGTTCATCACCCGTGGAAGGCGTGTTGTTATGATGAAGTGAGTCTCTCCACCAAATTGTGGGAGAAGGTCCATTATGACTCTCTTATCCCACCAGTCCTTCTCACTCTCCAGATTATCAATGATAACTAAATACGGTATGTCCCGCATCAGTTCTTGTCTTATCTTGGCAATGGCTTCCTCTTCCTGTTCCTCAAAGCATCGGTCACTTCCTTTCTCATGCAAGCGAGTATCAACACTTAAATCTACTTCCAAATGAGTCCGCAAAGACAAATAATTATGTCGAATGTATCTGCTCTCCCCTCTGACCCACAAAATCATCTTATATCTCTGGGAGAACCTGTATGCGTACTCCAAAGCCAAGTCTGTCTTGCCCATTCCAGATTCCCCTGATATGCAAGCAATGCCCTTTCCATAGAGTATCTTCCTAGTTTTTTTCTTCCTTCCATATCTCCCACCATTCTTCACTCTCGGCTGTCGGCCATGCTGCAGTGGAGTGCCCAGTCTCTGCATCTCAATGCCTTCCTCAGTCTCCTTCCACAAAACTGGTTCCTTTCCCTTGATGGTATCTGCATTTAGTTGCTCATAATTGTTAGCAGACCAGCCACTCACAGGGCCTTTTCTTCTGTGTTTTGTCTTGAGCTCAAAATACTTCTTTTCCCCTTCCCCACTGACATCACCAAACAAAATGAGCTCCAACTCCGAGAGCTCCTTTTTCCTCCCGACGAAATCACCATTGCGAGGGAAAGGAAATTCATCTTTCTCCACCCTCAATCTCCACCTATTCACCCGATCAACCACACTTCTCCTACCTAATTTCGTGGCCAAAAGGATAACTGCTTGCAGTATGGAGGCTCTCCAATTGGTATCATTCGCTTCTAACTGCACATCTACCACCCGAGAAAGAGCATCAACTGATTCCCTCCATTCATTCTCCATTCCACCATATAACATCCACAGCTCACCGCCATGTTTTTCCCACAGTTCTCCTCTCTTCTCTATGATATCTCTGGCAAGGCAATCAGCAGCACTCAAGTCAAAGAATATAGGGATCAGATTTTTCTTGCCAAAGAAGTTCCTGAGCTCCTCAATGGTATAAGGATTGCCAAATGACTTCTTTGTAAGGATGACAATTCCATATGTGGAAGCATTCATTACCCTCTCAACAGCATCATGGCTGTGTGAATTCCGACACCTGGCCCGATCAGAAGCAAAGCAACTGATTCCATGAATCTCAAGTTCTGCACGAAGCCAATTTGTGAACCTCAGCAGTGAAGCCTTGCGGCCATGAAACCCTATGTACACATCATAGGTCCGAAGCCTACTGACAGAAGCTGCTGATGGCGTAGGTTGAGAGGACGAAGATTTCCGATATACTCCCACCTGTCTCTTCTGTTTCTCCTTTCGAGTTGAACGATCACAATTGCTAGTCGGAGTCGCTGATGAACTACCTTGGTATGGGCCATTGAAGGTGGAAATGAAGCTGGGATTGTTATAGACAATTGCTGGAGTTCCAAAATTACTTGAAGTGCAAAGGCTGGGAGGAGGAGAAGCATCGTCTAGCAATAACCTTATGCTGGCTGATGGTAACTGCCGCTGCTGCACCAGAGTGTCACTGGAAAGAATATCACCGATTTTCAGTGCGATACCAGTCGGGGAGTTATTGTGCTGGACATGAGCATGCTCCGGGCGACGAGCAGACAGTGACCGTGGTGTGAAGAAAGGTGACTGGTTGGCAGAAACAAATGTGGAGGAAGAGGATGACAGGTTCCTTGATGGTGCTGAGACCAAAGCCCCGACATCAGAGCTTTCCTCTTGAAGCTCCATACACCCATTTTCAGTACTATCCAGCTCTCAAGATGGCCTGTAATTCAACTGATCGACGGTATCTGCAGAAGATAGAAAAAAGTCCATCATGATTTGAAATTGTTCAATCAGTTCGTAGCCGGCACTACATATACATTGGAAATACACGCTTGGGAATAATAATTTCTTCATCAGAATGACGTATGAGTAATTCAACAGCAGCAGCGAAGAAACAACCAAGCCAGCAAACAGCAGTAAAGCATACACATTCTACTCGTTGAAATAAAATGATGAAACTTGGAGAGAAGGGACAAAACGAAACTGTAGCAAAGGTGCATTCTATTGGTCATTCGGATAGAGTAACCCATCATGGCTCAATAATGGCTCAGCGAGTACTACGGCCAGGACGAGAGAGAAAAACTTTCTCTAATTGCTTGATGATAAGTACTCTGATTTTGTTTATTATTAGAGGCCGGCAGGAAAAGGGAAAACAAGGTTGAGATGAGCTGTGCGCTTTACTACAGTAATCAATTTGGCAGTAGGAGAAGAAGAAATAACTGTCATTGGTGACATAACATGCGAGAATTGGGGTTGCCCATGCTTGATGATGCACAGCGTACCAGGTACAACCTGGGCCAGCAGCCGAGATGGGAAAAGAAACCAACCGTGTACGGCTCAGCGAGGGGAGAAAAATGGCAACTCTTTCCATTTCTTTCGTCGCAACCTTTAATGGTAGTAGGAGTAGCAGCAGCGCGCGCGGGGAGAAGCGGATCTAATGGCGCCCGCACCCACCGAGGCTCCAGATCTGCCGGCGGCTCTCGCAGTCGCAGCCGGGTCCCAACGAATCAGCGGAGAAAAAGGCAGGCTCTGAACAGAAACCGAACAAGATCACGCGTGCCATGCCGACGGCTCTCACTCAGATCTGGCAAAGCAGAAAGCCGGAAGAGAAGCCTCGAGAGCACGCCTCCGTTCAGTAGACCACAGGCCAAGCAAGAGGGACGCCTCCACAACCCAGCAAGAGAAACAATCGTCCGCTCTACGGATTGCTAGCTAGCGCACCGGTGGAAACAACAACAGCAACAGAGGAAGGAACTCAAATTTGAAGTACCTGCAGCTTACATTTCTTCTCCCTGGAGACAGCCCCGGCGCGCGCGCGGTTCCTGCTCCCGCGCCGGATCCAGCTCCGCTCAGCTTGCTAGCTGCGGCGCCGGCGGCGAGGATCCACCGGAACCGGCTTTCGTTGCTGTCTGCTAGCTCCGGAAGCAGCAGCAGCAGCGGTGAGTCCAAGGCCAGTGTGAATGTGTGCGCGTGATTCGTCGGGGCGAGGCAGTGTCAGTGTGAGGTGTCGCGGCGGGCCATTTTTATATGGCAGAGTGAAGGGAGGGAGGAAGCAGCGGCGACGGCGGGGAGGGAAGGGGAGGAGGCAAAAGCTGAGCGAGCCGCGAGCGTACTGTATAGAGAGAGGGAGGGAGGATGAGGTTAGTGGTGGTATAATTGGAGGGTTAGGCTGGGATTAATTAAGGCTGGTGGTCCCGAGGTTAGCGACACGTTGGTTGGGTAGGAGAAGGAGGAGACAGACACGAGCGCGCCTGCTATGACCCGACAGCGAGAGCCGGTTCGAGCCCGAGTTAGGTGTGAAAAAAGGAAATGATGGACGCGTAGTGGGGGATCTTCGGGAGCCACCACAATCTGATCCGTAATCCTCAAAAAGGAAAAGAGAAATCTGATCCGGGCTGAAGTTTCGACACAAATGAATAACATCCTCTGCTCAGAGTACACAGAAGAAGGAGAAGTTAAAAATGCTTTAGCAAGCATTGGGGACCTGAAAGCACCAGGACCTGATGGCATATGCCGGCGGTGTTTTTTAAAAGATTTTGGAATACTGTTGGTAATCAGGTTACAAATGAAGCACTCAAAGTACTCGATGGAGGAGAAATGCCAGATGGCTGGAACAACACAATGATAGTACTCATCCCGAAAACTACAACACCGGAAGAGTTGAAGGATCTGCGACCAATAAACCTATGCAATGTGGTTTACAAACTAATTCCCAAGGTGATTACAAATAGGCTTAAATTAATCCTTCCTGATATTATCTCGACAAATCAAAGTGCCTTCGTCCCAGGACGAACGATATTTGACAATATTCTTCTAGCCTATGAGCTGACACATTTCATTTTTTTTAAGCCAAGACTATAGAACAATTGTTCTACGGTATATTTTCATTAATTAAATATGTACACATACAAAAGCCTAAGAAGGCAAAATAAAGGTTTAACCAATGCCTGTATTATGGAACATCATAAAAACTTAAAGGTTATTCTGAATCCAGGTGTGAATCTTGGCTGCCTTATCTGCTTTAGCTCTTAGCTCTAGTTCTGTCATGCCTTCCTTTAAATAGAATTTCCAGGTATCAATCGTTGGTGTAGCTCATCTGAAGATCTTGTCATTTCTGCTCATCCAAAGACTCCAGCATCCCATCACAATCAAGTCCATAGCAAAATCTGGGGGAAGTGTTGCCATGCCTAGGTGAATCTCATCATATGTGGACATCCCTCATGCTTGTTGGGAACAATGGAGTGCCAACACATGAGAGCAAATGGGCAGTCCCAGAATAGATGTACACTTGTCTCATCGGTGTGTTCATAGCATAGGGCACAATATAGTCTTCTAGGTAGATACTTTTTCTTTGGAGCAAATTCCTGGTGCTGACCTTGTCATGTAAAAGAAGCCAGAAGAAGATCTTATGTCTTAGTCGGCAAGATGTTTTCCACAGTAGCTTGAATGTGTTATGAGCTGACTGCTTCCCTTGAATGGATTTGTACATCTTAATGGAGGAGCATGTAGGTGCTGACCATGTGTAGTACCAGTTGTCCTTTCCTTTTGATACCTCTCTGTTGCTGAGCAGCTCTTGCAGATCATTAAATTGAACAAATGCTTCTTGAGACATTGGTCTGTGGAATAAATGGCTAATATCAGTAGTCTCTAGAACATCCTGCAATGAAATATTCTGCTTGATAGCATAGGAGTTCAGTTCTGGGTATTTCAGCTGTAGAGGAAGGTCTTGCCACTTGTCAGTCCAAAACAACACTGTGTTTCCTAGGCCTAGTTTGCATACTGCATGATGCTTAAATGTATCAAGATGTTTAAGCACTGCCCTCCACCAGAAGGACCCAATCTTGTTGTCACCTGGCAGTTTGTCCTGATAATGAGTTTCCCAGATTATGTTAACCTAGGGGATATCGGCTCTGTTGAAAAATTTATGTAGGAATTTAATGAGCAGAGCTTGATTGTGGATTTTTAAGTCTAAAACTCCCAGACCTCCTTGTTCCTTGGCCTTACATACTACATCCCATGATATATGCACCATTCCTCTTTCCTGAGTACCAAATTTTCTCAGAAGCAATCCACGAGGTAAGCGTTGATTTGTTTAATCACTGTCTTTGGAATCTCCAAGGTGCACATGACAAAAGTGGGTAAGTTGGTGAACACTGACTTCAACAGAGTTAATTTGTCCCCAGTAGATAGCATTGTGGAGCAGCTCAACAGCCTATTTTCAATTCTTTTCAGCATAGGGATGAAGTCCTCAATTCTTGGTTTGTTCAAGCGAAGTGGAAGTCCAAGGTAAGTATGTGGCAGAGAGCCAATCTTGCATCCAATGAGAGTGGAAAGTTCAGCCATTTTATGTGCTGGTGTGTTGATAGAGATCATGATGGGCTTAGAGTAATTGACTTTTAGTCCAGTGTACTCAGCATAGTGCAAGAGGAGATTCTTTATGTGCATCAGTTGTGTAGCATCTGCCTTGGCCACTAATATTGTATCATCAGCATATTGAATAATGGGATAGTCAGGACATGAAGCATGAATGAGCGGTGATTCAATCAGGGAATTGTGGTATGCTTCATTTAGTATATATTGGAGAAGATCTAATCACAGATATCAAGGGTGAAACAGGATCACCCTGCCTGACTCCTTTTTTGCAGAGAAACTGTTTCCCTGGCACCCCATTAAGCAGAATAGAAGAGAAGCCAGTACCATAGATCATTCTAATCCATTATATCCATTTATTTCTAAATCCTTTAGCTTGCAAGATCTCAATGATAGTCTCATGATTAAGCATGTCAAATGCTTTCTCAAAGTCTAATTTCAATAGGACCATTTCTCTTTTGCTTTGATGACATTGGTGGATATACTCATAAGACTGGGCCAAGCAATCCTGAATACATCTGTTATTGAGGAACCCATATTGGTTTTTGTGCACCATGTTCAGGATGTATTTCTGCAGCCTATTTGCAAGCAATTTTGTAATAATCTTGAGTGTACAGTTCAACAGAGAGATGGGCCTGAATTCAGATGGTGAGGCTGCAGAGTCTTTCTTTGGGATGAGTGTGATAAAGGAGTAGTTAATACTCTGAATATTCACTTGCCCTGAATGAAAATCTTCTATAAGTTTAGAAGTCAGGAGCAATGATGTCCCAACAACTCTTGAGGAATGTTGCATTGAAGCCATCTGGTCCTGGTGATTTATCTGCAGGCATATTCTTAATAACATTATCAATCTCCTCCTTGGTGAATGGCACTTCAAGTTCTGTGAGATCTTCCATTGGCTGGAGCAGTTGATGCAAATTCAGAAGGTTTGAGGTGGGGGCAGCCGTGCCCATTCTTTCTTTAAATGCTCTGAATAAGATTGCAGCTTTAGCCTTGTGACCATGATGTTCATGTCCTTGTTCATCTTTAATCATGGAGATGGAGTTGTTTCTGAACTTAATAGTTGCTTTGGCCTAAAAATACTTAGTATTAGCTTCACCCACTTTGATTTTTCTAATAGTGGATCTTTGCTTCCAGTATTGCCACTGATTGTCCAGGATGATTTCAAGGTGTACTTTGAGGATGTTCCTGGCATTGTGTTCCTCCACATATAAAAGCCTGAACTCCTTAATGATATCATAGCAAAGAATCATGAAGTTGGTATCTGCAATAATCTTCCTCAAGTCAGACAAATTTTTGGCCCAATTTTTTAGTCCTTTTCTCGGTCTCTTGAACTTAGTTGCAATGACCTTGGCACTGTCACTTGCCTCAACCTCTTGTGACCAGATAGAGCTGACAACCTCTTTAAATTGATGATGTTCTAACCAGAAATTCTCAAATCTGAATATGTTGGCTCTAGGGATAGAAGATTCTATCTGAATTTTAATAGGCACATGATCAGAGACAGTTTTAGCTAGTGGGATGGCAAAAGTTGATGGGTATTTGTTGGTCCAATCTTCTGAGGTGAAGCACCAGTCAAGTTTCTCCAAAAGGGGTGCTTCTTGCATGTTGCTTCAGGTAAATTTTCCGCCTTTAAGTGGGATTTCAATGAGAGCCTGTCTGTTGATTGCTGCATTGAAAGAGAGCATATCATTGATGCAACCCCCTTCCCTGCTACGATTGTGAGGGTATCTGATAAAATTAAAGTCTCCCATCAGTAACCAAGGTGTGTCATCTGGTGTAACAAAGTTTTGTAGCCAGTTCAAAAAGATAATCTTGTCATCTGGTTGGCATGGCCCATACACATTGGTTAAAATCCATTGTTCTCCATTATGCTTTGATGTGAAAATAGCTGATAGTGAAAATTCATTGCTGTGATGGATTTGGCCCGAGAAAACTTGTTCATTCCATGCAATTAGGAGACCTCCAGAAGCACCATTAGATGGTAGAAATGCAAATTTACCAAACCTCTTGGGACAGAAGTTTTTCAGATAGGAGTTGTCAAAAGATTCTTTCTTAGTTTCCTGTAAACAGATAATGGAGCATTGGGATTCCTCAATTTTATTAGCTGCGGTCCATTTCATAGAAACATTGATGCCTCTAATGTTCCAGTTTAAAATGTTCCAATCTCTATTCATCAATGAATTTTGTACTAGAAGCAATCACAGCTCAAAACAGAATCAGACCCAGCAAACTCAGAAATCTTTTCAACCAACTTCTTGCATAAGAAACTTAACTTCTTGCAAAACAAAATCCTCCACACAGGAAGCAGATGAGGTGCCATACTACCAGCATAACTTGCATACATCTTAGTCTCACTTCTTACAGATACCAGAGCATACATAACAAAAGTCATGCTCACAAATAAAAGTTGTGATCTAGCTAAGTGGAGAGCTAGATCCACTTCTTGTTCTGCTCCCTTGCATTCCTGGCTCCCTCCATGCTGGCGCCTCCAATTTTGGTCTTCTTGTGTTTCTTGCTGAGCAGTTCTTCAGTTGTATCCATATCAGAGACCTTGCAAAAAGAGGTGTTTAAGCTTTTAACAGCTTTGGGAGGGATCATTGGTGGGGCAGTATGGCAGGCCAGGCAGTCTTTATCTTTACAAACAGTTTTCTTAAATCCTTTGTTAATTTTCTGAAGTCTACAACTTCTTCTTACCTCTGTTTCAACAAGTGGCGCATTCTCTTTCCTCTTCTTGTTTCTATGCAGGGCAGAAGTAAATGAGGCAGACATAGCTTTAGTAATGTTGTTATCTGCAGATGGGGAGATGTTCTACTCCTTAGAATCCTGTGCCAAAGAACATTCCAGTGAGTTATCAACTGGGCAGGTTTTTGGGATAACAAATGGAATAGTGTTGGCAGCAGCTCCTTGACAAATAATTTCCCACACAGAAGAGGAAATGAATGTTTTGGCCCAGTCAAATTTGCTAGGAGTTAAAAGGACAACTGATAAGAAATTTGCCTAGTCCACTGGTACCTGAATGGTGTCCTTGTTTTCTGCAGTTGGAGCAAAGTGCTTCTTCCAAACCTTGACTCCTTTTGTACCCATATGCTGCTCTTCAATGTTCAAGTTTCCCACTGTGATCATATGCTGACACATTTCTTGCAGAGGAAAAGAAGTGGAAGGAAAGGATATGCAGCAATTAAATTAGACATGAGTAAAGCATATGACCGGGTGGAGTGGAAATTCTTACAAGAAATGCTTGGGTTTCAATGGAAGATGGTATGAACTCGTAATGAAATGCGCCACTACTGTCGGATATCAAGTAAAGGTGAATGGGGATGTAACAGAGACCATCATCCAGAGCACGGGCTTCGCCAAGGTGATCCCTTGTCCCCGGACCTTTTTCTAATATGTGCCGAGGGTTTCTCGGCCATGTTACATGAAGCTGAACGAAATGGAAGATTAAAAGGAATAAAAAATTGCAACAATGCCCCAAGTGTAAGCTATTTATTGTTTGCAGATGACTCACTCCTCCTCATCGAAGCAGACAGAAATAGTGTGCAAGAAGTGAACAGAATATTAAGCAATTGTGAAGCATGCTCAAGTCAAGTCATAAACAAAGAAAAATCAGCTATCCTGTTTAGCAAAAATACGAAAGTTGAAGATAAAGGTGACCTGATGAAGTAGCTGAACATTTCAAGGGAAGGATTCTCAGGGAAATATTTGGGACTGCCGGTGTACATTGGTAAATCTAAAGTAAAGGCATTTCAATACCTGAAGGAGAAAGTGTGGAAGCTACTGCAGGGATGGAAAGAGAAATTACTCTCTAAAGCAGGCAAGGAGATCCTAATCAAGGCGGTTGCGCATGCCATACCTGTTTATGCCATGGCATGTTTTGATCTTACTAAATCATTGTGTGATGAGATCAACTCAATGATAGGAAAATACTGGTTGAGTAATATGGACAAGGAGAACAAGATATACTGGGTGAGTTGGGAAAATATGACAAGGACAAAGAAAGATGGTGGGCTGGGATTCAGAGATCTGCATTCTTTCAACCTCGCCATGCTAGCGAGGTAAGCATGGAGAATTCTAAAGAATCCCACGTCCCTGTGCGCCGAAATTCTCTCAGCTAAATACTTCTCGGACCGAGATCTCCTAAATGCCGAAGCGAAGAGTGGAATCTCCTATGCTGAAGAAGCATACTGAAAGGAGTTCAAGTGCTAAAAAAAGGTATTATTTGGGGAGTAGGGGATGGGAAGAACATTAACATATGGACGGATCCTTGGCTCCCAAGAGATAGCTCAAGAAGGGTCAAGTCTATGAGACGAAATCATTTACTCACAAGAGTCGCTGATTTGATTGACCCAGTTTCTCACTCATGGGATGCACAACTTATCGAGCAGACCTTCAGTGAAGAAGATGCAAATACTATAATCTCAATCCCAATTCAGGAGGGAGCAGAAGATATAATAGCATGGCATTTTGATAAAAAGGGGAACTTCTTTGTAAAATCAGCATACCAAGTGGTTCTCGACAATCAGGGAAGGGAAGCAGATGAGGCATCAACGTCTGCAACACAGACTCCTAAAGGGAATATCAAGCTACCATGGAAGAAATTATGGGCTTTACCATTACCAAGTAAACTAAAACACTTCTTATGGCGTTTCGCAAATAATAGCCTTCCACTCAGAATGAAACTAAAGAGAAGGGGAATTGAGCTTGACACGAGGTGCCCCGCATGTTACAAACTAGATGAAGACGGTGGGCACTGTTTTTTGAAATGCAAATTGGTGAAGGCTCTTTGGAGGTCTGCGGGGTTGGAAGATACACGACTACTTTTGGTGAACTGCCCGAATGCAAAATGGGTAATGATACAGATCCTCCAACTGAATGAAGAAACATGTATAGAGGTATGTGCGTTACTATGGACTTGGTGGCTTGAAAGAAATAAAGCCAACCAAGGACAGAAAATTAGGAGCCTAAATGAAATTTTATTCTCTCATCAACTCCTTTTTACAGAGTACTGGGAGCACTTGAAAAGGAGGAAAGAGAAGAGGCAAGATAAGATACAGGTTTGGTCCCCTCCTCCCAAGGATTTCCTGAAAATAAACTCAAATGGGCATTCACAGAATCAAATCATTCTGGCGGATGGGGTTTTACCATAAAAATGAATTAGGGAAACTCTGGTGGCAGGAGCAGGAAATCTAACATTTGTTGCTGACTCCTTGCATGGAGAGGCAGCAACGATGTTTCACGCAATCCATTAAGCAGCAAGAATGGGTTGTCAAAAGATTATACTGGAGACTGACGCCACTGTTCTCAAGCAAGCAATGACCAACGGGGCATATGACAACTCAGTACCAGGTGCCTCATTTAAGGACATGAAATCTGTTATTAGGTACTCGTTCAAGTGTTGTAAAATAGAGGTTGGTCCTAGAGTCTGTAATATATTAGCGCACTGTATTGCGGCGTTTGGTGTGGGTCTGGAAAGGGGAAACTATCAAGTATGGTTTGACCCGCTTAAAATACTTTGTTGCTGGCGTATGTCCAGTTCGTGTAAGTTAATGGAATGCACTTTGTGTTCCTTTCAAAAAAAATCTGATCCATGAATGTGAATATTCGACTAGGCATTGTTTTTCACAAAGAAAAGCAAAATCAATATTTTTTCTAACGCATTACAGACGCAGACGCTCATGCAAACGCACGTACACTTATCCGTATGAACGCACGCATGCCCACCCTATGAGCACATCGAAAGACTGAGCCGGCACATCATCTTGAGATTGACGAAGTCGTCACAGACGCCATCGTAGTCGATAGGAACTTCTATTTCCACTAAACACATGTCGCAGGAAGGCCTGAAATAAATTCAGTAAAATGCGAGCACCAATGTAAGTCTGGAGCTAGAACTCTGGTGGGCAGCGGATACCATTGTCCTCCTAATCATCCAACCACGGGTTGGTTTGCTACGAAATCACTAGTTAAGGGGTACCTTATGGGTTGCCGCACGTCCCTTCTCAAGTGGTGCAATGTGTAAGGACTGCGTCGGATTTCCCCCTTCCGGTTTTCTCTTTCGTGGTTTCTAGTCTTTCTCCCTTTCACTTTACCCCTAATCTTTTACGATAGAGTTGCAACTTGCTCCTCCCCCATGCCACCGCTTGTCGTTGTTGTTACCTGTTTTTTCGTCACCTCTCTTCTCCGGGCTCGTTCGTCACCTTTGTTGGTTTCCTCTTGTTGGTTAGTTCTCCCATCGTCCCATTTTTTCTCGTGATTAGTGCTTGCGTCACATGGAGATTTGACATAATATTCGCCTCAAGATTTGATATTTCTTGTTTGCCGCGTCTTCTCGTGCTTAGGGATCGGAGTCACTAGGTTGTATTTTGAAAAAAAAGAGTTCATTAGGTTGTATTCTGCAAAAAAAGTTCATTAGGTTGTATGGTGTGGGATTTAGCTATTTTATCTATAGTGGGTTCATATTGTTGGTTTACTCTGTTTTCCCCTTTTCACTTTCCTTTTCATATTAGATTACTGGGTAGGGAGTTCTGTCACAAACCAAATATCCTTGGTGAAATTTGGCGTGTGAATTTGTCTCCCCGCTTTTCTTTTTTTTGAGTGCCTTGACTTTCTTGGATTTTTTTGGATCTTTGATGAATGATCTTGGTAACTTGGCAAGCTCTCTCCCTTGGACAATGAAACCTCTCATTGACATGTGATCCCAAATACTTTCTTAGGATTTCTAAAACCCTAATGCCACGATATATAAAACTATGATTTTGTTTTGGGCCATTACAAAGGAAACTTATTTCCCTTTGCACATATGAATTTCCAATTACTCCTATAAAAGATGTTGGAGTACCCGCCTACGGGCTTTGACGCGTGAGAGTGTCCTCGTGTCGTCCGTTTTGCGTGCGCCTCACGCCATTGGCTCCCTAGAGTTCTCCCAGCCGGCTGATCTCTACGACCACCCTACACCGGACAGATTTTCCTCAAGGGTCCATGACGCGTGGGCCGCAGGCGCGATCGAGGCCACCTATCAGCGGGGCTTTGCGTCATGCCTGCGTGCACACCCGTGCGCCAGGTGAGCCCGGGTCGGCCTGTTGACGGTGTAATACACCGAGGGTGGCTCACTGATACGTCTCCAACATAACTATAATTTTTAATTGTTTCATGCTATGATATTATCAAATCTTATATACTTTTTATACATTTTTATATCATTTTAGGGGACTAATCTATTAACTCAGTGCCTAGTGTCAGTTGATGTTTTCCGCTTGTTTTTGGTTTTTCAGGAAATCTGTACCAAACGGAGTCCAAACACTATGAAACTTTTTGTCCTTTTTTTCTAGATAAAAGAGACCCTAGAAGCTTCGGGAGGAGACCAGACGAGAAGCAAGGAGACGACAAGGCAACAGGGCACGCCCTGATGCCTTGTGAGCCCCACGTGGTCTGTCTGACCTAATTCCACTTCAATGAATTCTCATATATCGGGAATCCCCCAGAGAGCCACCCGAAACAATTTTTCCGCTGCCGCAAGCTTCTGTTCTTTTGTGATCCCATCTGGACGCCTTTTCCGGCACTCCGTCGGAGGAGGAACTGATCAGGGAGGGCTTCTACATCAACCTTGCCGCCCTTCTGATGATGTGTGATAGCTTTGTATTTCTCTCTGATCTATCCGTTTGGTTTTGCCAACTAGATTGATTTATCTTCAATGGGAGATGTAGCGATCCGACCTCAAACGGTCAAATCTCTGTGTATAAGTGTCATCCCTGGATCGGTAATGCTGAAACACACAGTACTTGAAGGATTTATAACAGAGTGCAATCACACACTTATTACATCGAATGTCTCAAAGAGAACTTATTACTCCCTCTGTTCCTAAATATAAGTCTTTTTAGACATTTCAAATGGACTACAACATACGGATGTATGTAGACATATTTTAGAGTGTAGATTCACTCATTTTGCTTCGTATGTAGTCACTTATTGGAATCTCTAGAAAGACTTATATTTAGAAACGGAGGGAGTACAATAATATGGCTTAAGGCCATCTAAATAAGATAATGTCGGAAGGCTTGGAAGATAAAGTGAGTCCATCAACTCCAACGGCATAGCTGAGTGCACGACAACGACCTAGCGCACCTTACTCTTCGTCTGAAAAGTCTGCAACATGATATATGGCTGGTGGAGGCTCTATGGTTATAATGTTTTGCGAAAAGCCAATTTTTCCCTACAACAAAGGAATATATTTTATTTAACTACCATGGTAGTTGATAAACATTGAGAATGGTACCCCCATCTCAATCCCAAGTAACAAGTAATTAATAACCCAACAAATTAATTTAGAGTGATGAGATCAACATGATAATCCAAGAACCAGATACTCAGGATGTCCATAACCGGGGACACGGCTAACCATGATTAGTTTGTACACTTTGCAGAGGTTTGCGCACTTTTCCCCACAAGACTTGACCTCCTCCATTGGATTCCTCGCACTACATGGTGTTTGAGAAACGGATGACCGAGACACAGTCTTTCAGAAGCATTAACTCTTTACTCTTGGTAGACAGTACCAACCTACATCCCCTACATCTGCTAGTCTACCACTGAAAGAGGTCATGCAATATACTCAACTATGCTAGAGCCCATAATAGCTTGTGGCTGCACACGGAAGTTTCTAGCATGAATAATCTTATGATCCCTTTGAGCCTGGGTGGCGAACAAAAGGACAACACTGGTATATCCCCAGGTGCCCGCAACCAATCCACTGAGATGTGTGTTTAAGTAGCCACCTTAAGTTAACCATTAAATAAACAATCTCACATTTGTCATGGATACACTCAAACCCAAACCACGTCTACAAGCATAGCATAGCAACATGAGCATAACGTAGAAGTAACTCCCAGGGTTTGATAATAAAGGACAATAGGTTCTACCTCATCATCTACTTCCCAATACCCACAAGTTAATCACATCCTAATCATGCAGTGTTTGAGGATGGTAACTAATGCAAAAAAACTGGGTAATAAAGGGGTATGATCAATGTGTTACTTGCCTTGCTGACGATCTGCAAACCCTAGAGACTCGTAGTAGCACGCTTCGCACTCCGGGAATTCTATCGCAAACAAACAATAGCATACATAAGCACTCAAGCATAGATGCAAGGGTAAAACTCAAATAAGAAGATCGAATCTGAAAGTTCAACTGAAGAGCTTCAATTTGCAAAAAGAATCGACTGAATCGGAGCTACGAAACTAAAACTACGGTCAAAAAAACTTCGAATACAAATCTGCTTGAAACCAAATTTTAAATTGTGAAAACCATGTTCAAGTTGATTAACCAGAAAGAGGGGCTCGAGATGAAGATTTTGGCGTTGGTTTCGCTGGATTTGGACGAATGGTTAAAAAGTTGTGAGGGTTTGAAGATCAGGGGTTAATATGCGATAAAAATAATCACAGATAGGTCCCTGGCCGAAAATAAACGGAAAAAGAAAAATCTATCGGACGAACGTGCGCTAACAGAGACGAACGGGCGAATTCGTTCGTTAAAACGAACGAACATTCGCAAAACAACCTAAACCGAAGAAAACCGAGAAAACCGAACCGATATAAAAAACCGAACCTAGGGTTTTTTAAAAAACCGATCGGTTTTACCTAAACCGAAAAAATCTGGCGGCGAGATCCAGCGGCGACGGCGCATTCAGGTGGCGGGGTCAACGGGCGGCGGCGCGGGCTGCAGCGGCGGGCGGCGGCGCGATGGCTGAGGCGGCTGGGCTGCGGTGGTGGGGCGGTGGTGGCGGCGGGGGCCTCGGCCTTTAAATGCCGGGGGTCGGGCGACGCTTGGGCAAGGGGTGGGGCGAGGCACTCATGCCCGCCTCGGACACGACGGCGGCACGACGTACCTCGGGACTCCCGTCCCGAGTCGGCGGAGAGGCGGCGTGGCTGGGCTTCGGCCCGCTCGGGTGGGCCGTTGGCCGAGTCGGGCGATGCGTTTTTTTAAATAAATTTCATCAAAAAGGAAAAATCCTAAAAAAAAAATATATAAAATAATTCAAAAATGCCAAAACAATTTTTCACCGTCTAAATAATATATTTAGAACAAGGTGAACATTTTCTTGGCCTAAAAATGCAATTTTGAAAAATGCACATTTTTTCTCATTCGAATAAAATATCAAATAAAAATCCAAATAAAATATTTATTTGATTTTAATATTTTCCTCCAATATTTCTTTTATTTTGGAGAAGTCGTATTATCTCCTCTCGTTTATTTTTATATTGGAAATATTTTCGGAGAGAAAAAAATTAAAACCAAAGTGATCCTCTTTTCAAATTTGAGAAAAATTCAAATATGAAAATACATGAAATCCCCAACTCTCTCCATGGGTCCTTGAGTTGCTTAGAATTTCTTGGATCAGAACCAAAATGCAAATAAAATATGATATGCATATGATGACCTATGTATAACATTCCAAATTGAAAATTTGGGATGTTACAAACCTACCCCCTTAAGATGAATCTCGCACTCGAGATTCGGGTTGGCTAGAAAATAGGTGTGGGTGGTCTTTTCGTAGATCTTCCTCTCGTTCCCAGGTGGCTTCATCCTCGGTATGGTGGCTCCACTGAACTTTGCAAAACTTGATAACCTTGCTGCGTGTAACTTGGGTGGCAAACTCAAGAATCTTGACTGGTTTCTCCTCGTAGGTCAGATCACTATCCAACTGAATTGCTTCCAGGGGCACTGTATCTCTCAGTGGAATATCGGCCATCTCAGCATGGCACTTCTTCAACTGGGAAACGTGAAACACATCATGAACTCCTGACAATCCTTCGGGTAACTCCAACTTGTAGGCCACTTCTCCCATACGTTCCAAAACTCGGTATGGTCCTACAAATCTCGGGGCTAACTTTCCCTTAACTACAAAGCGTTTAACTCCTCGCAGAGGTGACACTCGAAGATATGCTCTGTCTCCGATTTCATAGACTACCTCCTTGCGTTTTGAATCTGCATAACTCTTCTGCCTGGACTGGGCTACCTTCAGTCTATCTCGAATCAACTTAACCTTCTCTTCGGACTCTTTAATCAAATCTGGTCCAAACAACTGATGGTCTCCAACTTCATCCCACATCAACAGTGTCCTGGACCTCCTTCCATACAAAGCTTCGAAAGGGGCCATCTTCAAACTGGCTTGATAACTGTTGTTGTATGAGAACTCCGCGTAAGGCAAATTATCATCCCAACTAGATCCATAATCTAGCGCACAAGCTCTCAACATGTCCTCCAGAATCTGATTGACTCTCTCGGTCTGTCCATCTGTCTGCGGATGAAAGGTTGTACTAAACTCTAGCCTGGTCCCCAAAGTCTTGTGCAGATGGTGCCAAAACTTTGAAGTAAACTGCGTTCCTCTATCTGATACGATGGTCCTCGGAACTCCGTGCAGACATACGATCCTGGTCATATATATCTTGGCCAACTTTGCACTTGTATAGGTGGTCTTCACTGGGATAAAGTGAGCCACTTTGGTCAAATGATCCACTACTACCCAGATAGAATCATATCCCGATCAGGTCCTGGGCAATCCGGTGATGAAATCCATGCCAAGCTTATCCCACTTCATTCGGGTATGGGCATAGGCTGCAGTAATCCTGCTGGCTTCTGATGTTCTGCCTTCACTCTCTGACATACATCACATACGGCTACATACTCGGCAATATCCTTCTTCATTCCAGTCCACCAGAAACGCTCCTTCAAATCCAAATACATCTTGGTGTTTCCGGGGTGTATCGAGTATGGCGAGTCATGAGCTTCCTGAAGTATTAACTTTCGGATCTCCGCATTATTGGGCACATAAACACGGTCCTCAAACCATAAGGTGTCGTGCTCATCTTCACGAAATCCCTTGGCTTTTCCTTTGCTCATCTTCTCCTTTATCTCAGCAATTTCCTTATCACCCTTCTGAGCTTCTCGAATATTTCCCAATAATTTCGACTGAACCTCCATTTCCACGACGAAACCTCTAGGGACTATCTCCAAACAAAGCTCCCTGAGATCTTCGGCTAAATCCTTTGGTAATCCTCCGCTTACGAGGGTATTGACATAACTCTTCTGGCTCAAAGTGTCTGCTACGACATTGGCCTTTCCTGGGTGATAATGCAACTTCATATCATAATCCTTTATAAGCTCCAACCATCTCCTTTGCCTGAGATTCAGCTCCTTCTGTGTGAAAATGTACTTCAAACTCTTGTGATCCGTGTACACATCACAACGGTTTCCAATAAGAAAATGTCTCCAGGTCTTGAGTGCATGCACTACAGCTGCTAACTCCAAATCATGGCATAATTCAACTCATCCGGTCGAAGCTGACATGAGGCATATGAAACAACTCTTCCGTCCTGCATAAGTACACCTCCAAGTCCTGAGCGGGAAGCGTCGCAATATACTTGGAAATCTTTGCGTATATCCGGAAGAATCAGCACTGGGGCTGTAACCAAACGTTTCTTCAGCTCCTGAAAACTTGCCTCACATTCATCTGTCCATTTGAACTTGGTGTCCTTCTTCAAAAACTCCGTCATGGGCTTCGCAATCTTAGAAAAATTCTCAATGAATCTCTGGTAATATCCTGCGAGTCCTAGAAAACTGCGGATCTCTTCAACTGAGGTGGGTGCTAGCCAATCAGTGACAGCCTGAACCTTGGTAGGATCCACTGCTATACCTTCTCCTGATATAACATGTCCAAGAAATCCAACTTCCTTCAACCAAAACTCACATTTGCTGAACTTGGCATACAACTGATGTTCCCTGAGCTTCTTGAGAACTAAACGCAAATGCTCCTTGTGCTCCTCTTCATTCTTCGAGTACACCAAAATATCATCAATGAACACCACGACAAACTTATCCAATAACTCCATGAACACCTTATTCATCATATTCATGAAATAGGCAGGGGCGTTAATCAATCCAAATGACATAACCGTGTACTCATATAGCCCGTACCTTGTGGTGAAGGTTGTCTTAGGTATATCCTGTTCTCGGATCTTCAATTGGTGGTATCCTGATCGCATATCGATCTTGGAAAATACTTTAGCTCCTTGCAACTGATCAAACAAATCATTGATCATCGGTAGCGGGTACTTGTTCTTGATTGTCACTTCATTCAATGCCCGATAATCAACAACATTCTCAAAGATCCATCCTTCTTTTCAACCAATAGCACTGGGGCTCCCCACGGTGACGAACTTCGTCGAATGTAACCTTTTTCCAATAACTCCTTAATCTGCTTCTTAATCTCCTCCAGATCATTTGCGGGCATCCGGTATGGTCTTTTCGATATCGGTCCGGTGCCTGGCAACAGCTCTATCAAAAACTCAATATCTCGATCCGGCGGCATGCCTGGTAGCTCCTCTGGAAATACATCCGGATAATCCTTCACTACAGGCCCTCTTGGGCGCGTGCCTGGATACATACTTAATCCTTTTTCCCTCCAGGGTGGTGAGTAGAATTGACCTACTAGCACAGTCAATGTTCCCTCCATACTTCGATAGCCAATCCATGCCTAGTATTATATCCAATCCTTGTGACTCCAAAATTATTAGGTCTAAGGGGAAAACATGGCTACCAATGGTTAAGGGTATCCGATTGCACCATCGGCTGGCCATATACTCTGCCCCTGGTGAGCTTACTAGCATGGGTGACCTAAGGGCTAAGGTGGGTAACTTAAACTTGTCCACAAATCCCCTTGATATGTATGAATGCGATGCACCGGTATCAAAAAGAATGAGAGCGGTAAATGACTTAACCAAAAACTTACCGGTAACTGCATCTGGCTGCTCTTCAACCTCCTCCACGTTCACGTGGTTCACTTGTCCCCTGTTGAAAGGGTTGGGCTTCTTCCCAGAGCTTCTATTGCCATTACCATTCTTTGCTTCAGGACACTCATTGGCATAGTGTCCAGTCTTCCCGCACTTGAAACAAGTAATGTGACTTTGGTCCTTCTTGGCGGGTGTGGCTGGGTTAGAACGGTTCTGATTGCTGCCTGCTCCATTCCCGTTTCCATTCTTGGGGCCACTGTGGTTATGCGAACTTCCTCCATTGTGGGTATGGCCTCCATGGTTATGAGTATATCCTCCCGAGTTCGGGGTAAAACGAGGCTTTTGCTGAGCTCCTGAATTGTACTTCCCTTGTCCATACTTCCGTTTGCGGCTCTCAATCTGCTGCTTCTTCCCTTCAATCATAAGAGCCTTGTCTACCAACTCCTGGTAGTTGTTAAATGTTGCCACCATTAACTGCATACTCATCTCATCATTCAGCCCTTCCATAAACTTCTCCTGCTTCGCGGCATCTGTGGCCACATCATCTGTGGCATAGCGGGCTAACTTACTGAACTCATCCACGTACTGGCCCGCAATACAGTTTCCCTGGCGTAAGTTGTGAAACTCACGCTTCTTCATGCTCATAGCTCCAGTTGAGACGTGAGCAGTGCAGAATGCTTGCTGAAACTGCTCCCACGTGACATTGGCTATAGGGAAAGTGGTTGTGTAATTCTCCCACCATGAGGCTGCGGGTCCATCCAATTGATGTGTGGCAAAACGCACCTTCTCAGCATCTATGCAACCTGCGGTGGTCAGCTCCCTTCCAATCCTGCGTAGCCAGTCATCAGCAACTATTGGCTCGGTGCTACTGGAAAAAACCACCGGCTGCAACCTCAGAAAACGGGCTAAGTTGTCAACTGGAGGTGGTGGTGGTGGGTTGTTGTTGTTGTTGTTGTTGTTGTTGTTGCCTTGGTTCTGGACTAGTAGCTGCATCAAGGCGTTCTGCTGTTGGATCAACTGAGTGAGCTCCGGTGGGAAGAAAAATCCGGGGTCACATCTCGGAGGCATTTGATGGGTTTAGAGGGGAGAGATTAGAATAGAATGAGGTCTAATGAGAAAGCACTACCCATATGCACATGAGACAAACACATTCATATCACTCCACTCAATTCAAACAAGGGCATACAATCGATCTAACTATCGTTACAGTGCTCGAACTACTACTATATACATGGGGAAAATACTACTACTAATATGGTGGTCGACTAGAAGTTTTGATCGGTGGAAGACTCCATGATATCCGCTCCAGCTTCGTCTTCATAATCATCATCACTGCTATCGGGGTCGGAGTCGGTGTCGTCGATGATGATGTAGTCTTCCGAACGGATGTCATCGGGATGGTCGTCATCTCCTCCTGGCGCGGGGTCTCCCATGAATACTCCTAGCTTCCTCGTCAGGTCGTCATTCTTCTCCACTAGTATTGCGATTTCCTCCTCGTAGCCGTCGCATGTAGACTTGAGTTCCTCTTCAAGCTCCATGTTCCCGTTCATCACCTTCTTCAGATCTATCATGCTTGCGCACATTTGGTTCTCCTGGCGACAAATGTGCTGGTTTAACTCCTGGATGAAAGTTGTAATGGACCTATCCCTCCTGGTGCTGATCATCTCCCATTGCTCATCTCGGTGCCCACATATCTGGTAGATGGTGTCCTTAAGTTCCTTGTGATAAACTTCGCCGATGCGTCCCATGGCGATGTGGGCTGCCATGCTCTTACCTAGACTCCAGGTTGGTGCATCAAAGGAAAACTCTATGGGCTCAGTAACTGGCGTGAATGTCCTTCCTAGAACTTGAACTCAAATCATCCAATGCTCCTCTTCTGGTAAAGTGGCGGTGTAGGTCCCGGTGAAGTTTGGTATTCCTATGTTCAGGTACCTAGTGACTTCCTTCAAGTGTCGCCCAAAAGGTGTGTCTTCATCCGGTTATGCAAACTTGTTCCTTGAGTCCGCCATCCTATAGAGTAGAAAATGGAGAGGAGTCAGAAATGAGTAGAGAAGAGTGACCTAGGCTCATCTTAGGGGTCGTGTCCCACAATCAGCGTGTGCTCTGATACCATCTTGTAGCGATTCGACCTCAGACGGTCAAATCTCTGTGTATAAGTGTCATCCCTGGATCGGTAATGCTGACACACACAGTACTTGAAGGATTTATAACAGAGTGCAATCACACACTTATTACATCGAATGTCTCAAAGATAACTTATTACAATAATATGGCTTAAGGCCATCTAAATAAGATAACAGCGGAAGGCTTGGAAGATAAAGTGAGTCCATCAACTCCAACGACATAACTGAGTGCACGACAACGACCTAGTGCACCTTACTCTTCGTCTGAAAAGTCTGCAACATGATATGTTGTAGCCCGAAACGGGTCAGCACATGGAATATGTTGTCAATATAACATAGTAGAGCAATGAACAGAATAAATGCTATCACTACATGCATATATGGCTGGTGGAGGCTCTATGGTTATAATGTTTTGCGAAAAGCCAAATTTTCCCTACAACAAAGGAATATATTTTATTTAACTATCATGGTAGTTGATAACATTGAGAATGGTACCCCCATCTCAATCCCAAGTAACAAGTAATTAATAACCCAACAAATTAATTTAGAGTGATGAGATCAACATGATAATCCAAGAACCAGATACTCAAGATGTCCATAACCAAGGACACGGCTAACCATGATTAGTTTGTACACTCTACAGAGGTTTGTGCACTTTTCCCCACAAGACTCGACCTCCTCCGTTGGATTTCTCGCACTACATGGTGTTTGTGAAACTGATGACCGAGACACAGTCTTTCAGAAGCATTAACTCTTTACTCTGGGTAGACAGTACCAACCTACATCCCCTACATCTGCTAGTCTACCACTAAAAGAGGTCATGGAACATACTCAACTATGCTAGAGCCCATAATAGCTTATGGCTGCACACGGAAGTTTCTAGCATGAATAATCTTATGATCCCTTTGAGCCTAGGTGGCGAACCAAAGGACAACACTCGTATATCCCCAGGTGCCCGCAACCAATCCACCCAGATGTGTGTTTAAGTAGCCACCTTAAGTTAACCATTAAATAAACAATCTCACATCTTTCATGGATACACTCAAACCCAAACCACCTCTACGAGCATAGCATAACAACATGAGCATAACGTAGAAGTAACTCCCAGGGTTTGATAATAAAGTACAATAGGTTCTACCTCATCATCTACTTCCCAATACCCACAAGTTAATCACATCCTAATCATGCAGTGTTTGAGGATAGTAACTAATACAATAAAACTGGGTAATAAAGGGGTATGATCAATGTGTTACTTGCCTTGCTGACGATCTGCAAACCCTAGAGACTCATAGTAGCACGCTTCGCACTCCGAAAATTCTGTCGCAAACAAACAATAGCATACATAAGCACTCAAGCATAGATGTAAGGGTAAAACTCAAATAAGAAGATCGAATCTGAAAGTTCAACTGAAGAGCTTCAATTTGTAAAAAGAATCAATCGAATCGGAGCTACGAAACTAAAACTACGGTCAAAAGAACTTCGAATACAAATCTGCTTGAAACCAAATTTTAAATTGTCAAAACCATGTTCAAGTTGATTAACCAGAAAGAGGGGCTGGAGACAAAGATTTTGGCATTGGTTTCGCTGGATTTGAACGAATGGTTAAAAAGTTGCGAGGGTTTGAAGATCAGGGGCTAATCTGCGATAACAATAATCACGGATAGGTCCCTGGCCGAAAATAAACGGAAAAAGAAAAATCTATTGGACGAACGTCCGCTAATAGAGACGAACGGGCGAATTCGTTCGTTAAAATGAACGAACGTTCGCAAAACAACCTAAACCGAAGAAAACCGAGAAAACCGAACCGATCTAAAAAAACAAACCTAGGGTTTAAAAAAAACCAATCGGTTTTACCTAAACCGAAAAAAATCCAGCGGCGACGACGCGTTTCGACGAGGCGGCGGGGTCAACAGGCAACGGCGTCGGCGGCGCGGGGCGGCGGCGCAGCGGCGGGCTGCGGCGCGGGCTATAGCGGCAGGCGGCAGCTGAGGTGGCGGGGCTGCGGTGGTGGGGCGGTGGTGGCGGCGGGGGCCTCGGCCTTTAAAGGCTGGGGGTCGGGCGAGGCTTGGGCAAGGGGCGGGGCGATGCGCTCGTGCCCGCCTCGGACACGGCGGCGGCGCGGCGAACCTCGGGACTCCCGTCCCGAGTTGGCAGAGAGGCGGCATGGCTGGGCTTCGGCCCGCTCGGCTGGGCCGTTGGCCTAGTCGGGCTACGCGTTCTTTAAAAAAAAAATTCCACCAAAAAGGAAAATTCCTAAAAAAATATATATAAAAAAATTCTAAAAATGCCAAAACAATTTTTCACCGTCTAAATAAAATATTTAGAATAAGGTGAACATTTTCTTGGCCTAAAAATGCAATTTTGAAAAATGCATATTTTTCTAATTCGAATAAAATAGAAAATAAAAATCCAAATAAAATATTTATTTGATTTTATTATTTTTCCTCCAATATTTCTTTTATTTTGGAGAAGTCCTATTATCTCCTCTCGTTTATTTTTATATTGGAAATATTTTTGGAGAGAAAAATAATTAAAACCAAAGTGATCCTCTTTTCAAATCTGAGAAAAATTCAAATATGAAAATACATGAAATACCCAACTCTCTCCGTGGGTCCTTGAGTTGCTTAGAAATTCGGATCAAAACCAAAATGCAAATAAAATATGATATGCGTATGATGACCTATGTATAACATTCCAAATTGAAAATTTGGGATGTTATAGGAGAGGTGCTTTGTAATGGGTTCAATCTTGCGGTGTCCTCACCCAATGACAATAAGGATAGCAAGGCATGTATTTGTATTGTTTCCATTAAGGGTAAAATGACGGGGTTTAATCATATTGCTTGGTTTTATTCTATCCACATCACGTCATCTTGCTTAAAGTGTTACTTTGTTTGTCATGAACTTAATACCATAGATGCAGACATGAGTCGGTTGATTGGTGGAGTAATAGTAGTAGATGCAGGTAGGAATCGGTCTACTTGTCACGGACGTGATGCCTATATACAAGATCATTGCCAGGAATAACATCATAACTATGCGTTTTTCTATCAATTGCTCAACAGTAATTTGTCTATCCACCGTATGCTATGTTTCTAGAGAGAAGCCTCTAGTGAAAACTATGGCCCCAAGTCTACTTTAATCATATTACTAAAACCAAAAATTCCTTTCTGCAATTTATTTATTTTTCAATTTATCTATCTACTACTACCAGATTTAATCCTTGCAAGTAACGAGTTCAAGGGGATTGACAACCCTCTTGCCCATATTGGGTACAAGTATTTGCTCTTGTGTGTGAAGGTACTGCTTACTAGGATTTGCTTGGTTCTCCTATTTGTTCGATTACCTTGGTTCTCACTAAGGGAAATACTGACCGCTACTGTATTACTTCACCCTTCCTCTTCGGGGAAAATCCCAACGCAACTCACAAGTAGCAGAAAGAATTTATGGCGACGTTGCCTGGGAGACATCATCAAATACCTACAGGTTCCTTCACACAAATTATCAATTATTTGCTCTACCTTTTATTTTCCTCTCCTTTTCATCTCCCTTCACTTCGCTAAAAAAATAGAAAAACACAAAAAAATATTTTTCTTGTTTGCTTTCTTGCTTGCTTTGTCACTATGTGTAGCTCTACTATTTCTCCGCTCTCCCTGATTTTGAGGTTCTTTACTTCAAACAGAAACAAGGAGAGAATCTAAAATATGCTTGGTTTAGAATAATAGAATCTTATCGTATCTCCACTATAAGAACTGATATAAAAATCATACTTCAAAACTTTTATGTGGGGCTCACTATGCTTAATAGACAACTTCTGGATTTTGCCGCCAAAGGGAATTTTATTGAAAGTGATGCTAATACTGCCTATGAAATAAAAGAGGGGACAGTAGGAACTCCACCTCCACAAGAAGGAATTTAAATCCTAGAAAACTAGGGGAAGTGCAGAAAAAATTGGTTGACTTGCAAAAGTTTAATGAACCACTTAAAACCCTTAGTTTGAATCTCGATCGCATGAATTCCCTTCTTACTGTTTGCAATAGAAGGCTTGACGCCCTAGATAATAAAATTGCTTCCCCCACTGACATTAATGGGAAGCATAGGGAGCCTCCGGGTTTTGAGAAAAGCCCAACTAGGGTGGTTAAAACGATAGATGATAATACTTGAAATAATGCATTACGCCTAGCTAGGGGTGTAAAACAATAGCATTAGTTGTGAGGCAACCCAATAGTTATCTTATTTTTTCTTTTTATTTGGGTTTTGTGTGATGATTGTGTTTTTATCTTTCAATTAGTGTTTGTGCCAAGTAAAGCCTTTGGGATGATTTGGATGATAGTTGACTTGATTCTGTGAAAAAGTAGGAACTTTTGCTCTGAATCGAGGAATTACTATAATTCACTGGCACGTGCTCTTGATCTATTTTTTAAAAAATGATTGATATACGAATTTGCCATGTTGTCCTAATTTTTCAGAATGTTTGGAGTTACATAAGTATAGTTTTGTTTAGATCATTACAGACTGTTTTGTTTTAGACAAATTCTGTTTTTATTGCATAGTGTGCTTATTTTAATGATGCCATGGATTATATCGGGGGTATAAGTCATGGAGAGGTTAGAATACAATAGGTATTATGCAACAATAATTATGAATGAGTTTACAATAGTACCTAAAGATTATGATTTGTTTATTATACTAACGGATCTCACGAGGTTTCTGTTGAGTTTTGCGTGCTAAAGTTTTCAAGTTTTGGGTGAGATCATGGTGGATGAAGGAATAAGGAGCGGCAAGATCCTAAGCTTCGGGATGCCCAAGGTAATATTCAAGGAAGACCCAAGCGCATAAGCGTGGGGATGCCCCGGATGGCATCCCCTCTTTCATCTACAATCCATCGGTATATTACTTGGAACTATATTTCTATTCATCAAATGATATGAGTATTGCTTGGAGCGTCTTGTGCCATAGTTTTGCTTTGTTTGTTTTTTAGTTTGCCCCAATCATTGTTTGCTGGACACACCTTTTGAGAGAGACACACATTTATCATGATTTTTTAGAAGACTCTATGAGCTTCACTTATATCTTTTGAGCTAGGTAGTTGCTCTTGTGCTTCACTTATATTTTTAGAGCACGACAGTGGTTATATTTTATAGTAATGATTGCACTCTCATGCTTCAGTTAAATCTTTTGAAAGTCTATTAAATAGTAAGTGGTTTAATTATGAAATATATGGTTTAATTATATTGATGTCATAATATGAAAGGGTATTGGTTCATGATCATTGGTTAGTAGAAATATAGGTATTAAAGTTTGTTATTAACTTCTCGTCTCAGTGTTGGTCATGGCATGATGGGGAGGTTTGAGCATTTTTATGTCTGATTGAAATCCTTGAGTGATGTCATAATTAGGGACGCGTGATGGTTAACTCCTACCAACCTCCTCTCTAGGGGCATGCGAGTAGTACTTTGCTTTGAGGGCAGATAAACTTTCACAATAAGTATATGAGTTCTTTATGACTAATGTGAGTCCATGGATTATACGCACTCTCATCCTTCCGCATATTGCTAGCCTCTTCGGTATGATGCATTGCCCTTTCTCACCTCGAGAGTTGGTGCAAACTTCGTCGGTGCATCCAAACCCCGTGATATGATACGCTCTATCAAACATAAGCCTCCTTATATCTTCCTCAAAACAGCCACGATACCTACCTATCATGGCATTTCCATAGCCATTCTGAGATATATTGCCATGCAACTTCCACCGTTCCGTCACATGATATGTGTGTTCATCATCATATTGCTTTGCATGATCATATAGAGCTGACGTGATATTTGTGGCACAGCCACCGTTCATCATTGTTATACATGCTACGCTAGATCATTGCACATCCTGGTACGATGCCAGAGGCATTCATATAGAGTCATCTTGTGTAAGTTTTATCGAGTTGTAAGCAAAGAGAAGTGTGACGATCATCATTATTAGAGCATTGTCCAGTATGGAAAAAGGATGATGGAGACTAATGATTCCTTCAAAGAGTAAGGATGAGGTTTCAGACTTACAAAAGAGAGGCGAAAAGGGCCCAACAAAAAAATGAGAGTAAAAGAGAGAAGGGGCAATGTTACTATCCTTTTACCACAGTTGTGCTCCAAAGTAGCACCCTGTTCTTCATATAGAGAGTCTCCTGAGTTGTGACTTTCATATACTGCTACTTCTTGAGCTTGCGTTGGTTTTTCCCTTGAAGAGGAAAGGGTGATGCAGCAAAGTAGAGATAAGTATTTCCCTTAGTTTGAGAACCAAGGTATCAATCCAGTAGGAGAAAACACACAAATCACCAATACCTGCACAAACAATCAAACAAATTGCACCCAACGCGATAAAGGGGTTGTCAATCCCTTCACAGTTACTTGCAAAAGTGAGATCCGATAGAGATAGATGAAACTAAACAAAAGGTAATGTGAATATTTTTAGTATTTTTGGTTTATAGATCGGAAAGTTAAAGATTGCAAAATAGTAGATCAGAAACTAATATGATGGAAAATAGACCCCGAGGCCATAGGTTTCACTAGAGGCTTCTCTCATGAAAGCAAATAATACGGTGGGTGAACAAATTACTGCCGAGCAATTGATAGAAAAGCGCAAAGTTATGACGATATCTAAGGAAATGATCATGAATACAGGCATCACGTCCGTGTCGAGTAGACCGAAACGATTCTGCATCTATTACTATTACTCCACACATCGACCGACTCCTACCTGCATCTAGAGTATTAAGTTCATGAAGAACAGAGTAACGCATTAAGTAAGATGACATGATGTAGAGGAATTAACTCAAGCAATATGATGAAAAACCCATCTTTTTATCCTCGATGGCAACAATACAATACGTGCCTTGTTGCCCCTATTGTCACTGGGAAAGGACACCGCAAGATTGAACCTAAAGCTAAGCACTTCTCCCATTGCAAGAAAAACCAATCTAGTTGGCCAAACCAAACTGATAGTTCGAAGAGAATTACAAAGATATCAAATCATCCATAAAAGAACTCAGAGAATATTCAAATAATATTCATAGATAAGCTGATCATAAATCCACAATTCATCGGATCTCGGCAAACAAGCCGCAAAGAAGTATTACATCGGATAGATCTCCAAGAACATCGAGGAGAACATGGTATTGAGAATCAAAGATAGAGAAGAAGCCATCTGGCTACTAGCTATTGAG
The DNA here is from genome assembly GCF_002575655.3 of Aegilops tauschii subsp. strangulata. Taxonomy (NCBI): domain Eukaryota; kingdom Viridiplantae; phylum Streptophyta; class Magnoliopsida; order Poales; family Poaceae; genus Aegilops; species Aegilops tauschii. Next base: position 421,681,604 of record NC_053037.3, on the reverse strand, counting down.
CCGTAGGTCTGTGGTAAAATACTCACGCTTCATCGGAAGGGTAATAGAGTTGATGTAGAAGCCCTTCGTGATCGAATCCCCTCCGCTAGGGTGCCGAAAAAGGTCCCTAGATGGGATCTCACGGGTACAGAAGGTTGCGGCGGTGGAAAAGTGTTTTCGTCGATGCCTCTGGTGGTTTGGGAATATATGTGAATATATAGGCAAAAGAATTAGGTCAGGAGGGTCACGGGGGCCCACAAGACAGGGGGCGCGCCCTACCCCCCATGGCGCGCCCTCCACCCTTGTGGCCGCCACGTGGCTCCTTCGACTTCATCTCTAGGTCTCCTGGGTGTCTTCTGGTCCAAGACAAATCATCGCAAAGGTTTTATTCCGTTTGGACTTCGTTTGGTATCCTTTTCTGTGGAACTCAAAACAAGGAAAAAACAGAAACTGGCACTGGGCTCTAGGTTAATAGGTTAGTCCCAAAAAGAATATAAAATAGCATATTAATGCATATAAAACATCCAAAACAGATAATATAATAGCATGGAACAATAAAAAATTATAGATACGTTGGAGACGTATCAAGCATCCCCAAGCTTAATTCCTACTCGTCCTCGAGTAGGTAAATGATAAAGACGGAATTTTTGATGTGGAATGCTACCTAACATATGTATCCATGTAATTCTATTTATTGTGCATGAATGTTCAGATCCATAAGATTCAAAATAAAAGTTTAATATTGACATAAAAACAATAATACTTCAAGCATACTCACAAGGTAATTATGTCTTCTCAAAATAACATGGCCAAAGAAAGCTTACCCCTACAAAATCATATAGTGTGTCTATGCTCCATCTTCATCACACAAAATATTCAAATCATGCACAACCCCGATGACAAGCCAAGCAATTGTTTCATACTTTTGATGTTCTCAAATTTTTTCAACTTTCACGAAATACATGAGCGTGAGCCATGGACATAGCACTATAGGTGGAATAGAATATGGTGGTTGTGAAGAAGACAAACAGAAGGAGATAGTCTCACATCAACTAGGCGTATCAATGGGCTATGGAGATGCCCATCAATATATATCAATGTGAGCGAGTAGGGATTGCCATGCAACGGATGCATTAGAGCTATAAGTTTATGAAAGCTCAAAAAGAAACTAAATGGGTTTGCATCCAACTCGCTTGCTCACGGAGACCTAGGGCAATTTGAGGAAGCCCATCATTGGAATATACAAGCCAAGTTCTATAATGGAAAATTCCCACTAGTATATGAAAGTGACAACATAGGAGACACTCTATCATGAAGATCATGGTGCTACTTTGAAGCACAAGTGTGGTAAAAGGATAGTAACATTGTCCCTTCTCTCTTTTCTCTCATTTTTTGGGCATTCTCTCATTTTTTGGCCTCTTTTTTTGTCCGGAGTCTCATCCCGACTTGTGGGGGAATCATAGTCTCCATCATCCTTTCCTCACATGGGACAAATGCTCTAATAATGAAGATCATCACACTTTTATTTACTTACAACTCAAGAATTACAACTCGATACTTAGAACAAAATTATGACTCTATATGAATGCCTCTGGCGGTGTACCGGGATGTGTAATGAATCAAGAGTGACATGTACGAAAGAATTATGAACGGTGGGTTTGCCACAAATACGATGTCAACTACATGATCATGTAAAGCAATATTACAATGATGGAGCTTGTCATAATAAACGAAACAGTGGAAAGTTGAATGGCAATATATCTTGGAATGGCTATGGAAATGCCATAATAGGTAGGTATGGTGGCTGTTTTGAGGAAGGTATATGATGGGTGTATGGTACCGGTGAAAGTTGCGCGACACTAGAGAGGCTAGCAATGGTGGAAGGGTGAGAGTGCGTATAATCGATGGACTCAACATTAGTCATAAAGAACTCACATAATTATTGCAAAAATCTATTAGTTATCGAAACGAAGTACTACACGCATGCTTCTAGGGGGATAGATTGGTAGGAAAAGACCATCGCTCGTCCCGACCGCCACTCATAAGGAAGACAATCAATAAATAAATCATGCTCCGAATTCATCACATAACGGTTCACCATACGTGCATGCTACGGGAATCACAAAATTTAACACAAGTATTTATACAATCCACATTTACTCACTAGAATGACTCTAATATCACCATCTTTATATCTCAAAACAATCATAAGGAATCAAACTTCTCATAGTATTCAATGCACTTTATATGAAAGTTTTTATTATATCTCTCTTGGATGCCTATCATATTCGGACTAATTTTATAACCAAATAAAATTACCATGCTATTTAGAGAATCTCAAACTAATATAAGTGAAGCATGAGAGTTCAATAATTTCTATAAAATAAAGCCACCGCCGTGCTCTAAAAAGATATAAGTGAAACACTAGAGCAAAATTGCCTAGCTCAAAAGATATAAGTGAAGCACATAGAGTATTCTAATAAATCACGATTCATGCGTGTCCCTCTCGAAAGGTGTGTACATCAAGCATGATTGTGGCAAAATAAAAAGCAAAGACTCAAATCATACAAGACGCTCCAAGCAAAACACATATCATGTGGTGAATAAAAATATAGCCTCAAGTAAAGTTACCGATAGACAAATACGAAAGAGGGGATGCCTTCCGGGGCATCCCCAAGCTTAGGCTCTTGCCACTCCTTATTCCATAGTCCATCAAATCCTTACCCAAAACTTGAAAACTTCACAACACAAAACTCAAGAGGAAATCTTATAAGCTCCGTTAGTATAAGAAAATAAATCACCACTTTTGTTACTGTTGTGAACTCATTCTTTATTTATATTGGTGTAATATTTACTGTATTCCAACTTTTCCATGGTTCATACCCCCCGATACTACCCATAGAGTCATCAAAATAAGTAAACAACACATAGAAAACAGAATCTGACAAAAACAGAACAATCTGTAGTAATATGTAACTCTCGAATACTTTTGTAACTCCAAAAATTCTGAAAAATTAGGACAACCTAAGCAATTTGTTTATTAATCTTTTTAAAAAAGAACCAGTATTTTATCATGCTTCTGTTAAAAATAAGAATTGTTTCCCTGAGCACAAAAGTTTCTGTTTTCCAGCAAGATCAAATCAACTATCACCGTAAGCCATCCTAAAGGTCTTACTTGGCACAAACACTAATTAAAACACAAAACAACATCCAACCAGAGGATAGATGAATTATTTATTTCAAAACAGAACCTAAAAAGCAAAAACAGAAATAAAATTGGGTTGCCTCCCAACAAGCTCTTTTCTTTAAAGCCTTTTAGCTAGGCATTGCTAATTTTAATGATGCTGACATGAAAGATAGCAATTGAAACACGAAGAGAGCATCATAAAACATGTGACAAACAATTTTAAGTCTAACATGCTTCCTATGCACAGGGATCTTATAAGAAAACAAATTATCAAGGCAAGCAAAAACTAGCATATGCAAGGAAGAAGAAAGGAACAATAGCAATCTCAACATAACGAGAGGTAATTTAGTAACATGAAAATTTCTACAGCCATATTTTTCTCTCCCATAATAATTACATCTAGGATCATAATCAGATTCAAGAATATAGCTATCATATAAATTTTTCTCTTCATGATCCACATGCATGCAAAGTTGACACTCTTCGAAAATAGTGGAATTATCATCAAATAAAGTCATGACCTTTCCGAACCCACTTTTATCAAAAATTTCATAAGATTGATCATACTCCAAAGTAGTGGGATAATTATTTCCTAAAGTTGACACTCTTCCAAACCCACTATCAATATTATTGCAAACATTATTATCAATATCATATTCATCATGGGGCTTAAATAAATTTTCAAGATCATAAGAAGAATCACCCCAATCATGATCATTGCAACAAGTAGTAAACATAGCAAAATTAGCATCCCCAAGCTTAGGGTTTTGCATATCATTAACATAATCGACATTAATAGAATTTATAATAACATCATCGCAATCATGCTTTTTTATTTAAGGAGCTATCGTGAATGACTTCATAAATTTCTTCTTTCAACACTTCATCACAATTTTCAGATTCACGAATTTCAAGCAAAACCTCATAAAGATAATCTAGTGCACTCAACTCACTAGCAATTGGTTCATCATAATTGGATCTCTTAAAAATATTAGCAAGTGGATGAGGATCCATAACTTTTCGAAAATTATACCAAGCAAACGAGCAAACAAACCAAGTAAGACATAAGGGCAAACGCAAAGACGAACGAAAGAAGGGCGAATAAAAAGGCAAATCTTTTCGAAAATTGTTTTAGAAGTGGGGGAGAGGAAGACGAGAGGCAAATGACAAATAATGTAATGCAAGTGATGAGAGTTTATGATGGGTACTTGGTATGTCTTGACTTGGCGTAGATCTCCCCGGCAACGACGCCAGAAATTCTTCCTGCTACTTCTTGAGCTTGCGTTGGTTTTTCCCTTGGAGAGGAAAGGGTGATGCAGCAAAGTAGAGATAAATATTTCCCTCAGTTTGAGAACCAAGGTACCAATCCAGTAGGAGACAATGCACAAATCACCAATACCTGCACAAACAATCAAACAACTTGCACCCAACGCGATAAAGGGGTTGTCAATCCCTTTAGGTTACTTGCAAAAGTGATATCCATGTATTGAGTGGAGTTTAAAATGTTGAAGCGCTTTAAAAAGTATGATCCAATTGCTTGGTTTGACACCGGGGTGCTCATGATTTATCTTAATGCGGTGAGGCGGACTCATGGCATGCTAACATGATAAAATGAGTAGGGATAACATTTGTTGAGCATTGTATATTTTGAGAACATAATAATTATGTTCTTATATTCATGGATATTATTATGTTGATATCAATTATTTCATCCTTTCTCAATATTTATACCGCAAAAGAGATTACATGATAAATGATCGCTCTCTGACTATATCGCCAGAAAAGCTCCTATCTGCTAGGACTACGTCGGTATTTCCCCAAAGAGGAAGGGATGATGTAGCACAGCGAAGGTAGGTATTTACCTCAGTGAAGAAACCAAGGTTATCGAACCAGTAGGAGAACCAAGCAACACAACGTAAACAACACCTGCACACAAATAACAACACCTCGCAACCCGACGTGTTAAAGGGGTTGTCAATCCCTTTCGGGTAACGATGCTAGAAAATTCTAGTAGACTAAAATAATAGATAAAAAATAAAATAAAGTGCAGCAAAGTATTTTTGTATTTTTGGTTTAATAGATCTGCATAAAAATGCAAAGGAAAAGTAGATCGCAAGCAAATATATGAGGAAGAAGACCCGGGGGCCGTAGGTTTCACTAGTGGCTTCTCTCGAGAAAGATAGCAAACGGTGGGTAAAAAAATTAGTGTTGGGCAATTGATAGAACCTCAAATAATTATGACGATGTCCAGGCAATGATCATTACATAGGCATCACGTCCAAGATTAGTAGACCGACTCCTGCCTGCATCTACTACTATTACTCCACACATCGACCGCTATCCAGCATGCATCTAGTGTATTAAGTTCATGGAAAAACGGAGTAATGCAATAAGAACGATGACATGATGTAGACAAGATCCGTTTATCTGTTGCATTAGATATAGATCCCACCTTTTTATCCTTAGTAGCAACGATACATACGTGCCGTTTCCCTTTCTGTCACTGGGATCGAGCACCGTAAGATCGAACCCACTACCGGGCACCTCTTCCCATTGCAAGATAAATAGATCAAGTTGGCCAAACAAAACCCAAATATCGGAGAAGAAATACGAGGCTACAAGAGATCATGCATATAAGAGATCAAAGAAACTCAAATAACTTTCATGGATATAAAAAGATATGACTGATCATAAACTCAAAGTTCATCAGATCCGAACAAACACACCGCAAAAGAGTTATGTAACATCCCAAATTTTCAATTTGGAATGTTATACATAGATCATTCTTGCATATCACATTTTATTGCATTTTGTTTTGCGATCCTAGAAATTCTACGCAACTCAAGGACCCGCGGAGAGAGTTGGGGATTTCATTATTTTCATATTTGGGTTTTCTTAAATTTTGAAAATAGGATCATTTGTTTTAATTATTTTTCTCTCCAAAAATATTTCATATCAAAATATATGAGAGGAGATAATATGACTTCTCCGCAAATAATGAAATATTGGAGGAAAAATAAAAACAAATATTTGATTTTATTTGAATTAGGAAAAATACGCGTTTTTCAAAATTGCATTTTAGGCCCAAATAAATGTTCATCTTGTCCGGCTTATTTTTAGAGGACGGGGACATTTATTTCGGGATTTTCGGAGTCCATTTAGTATTTCTTTTCTTACTTTTTTTGCACGTCTGAATTATTTAAAAAAAAATCGCGAACCGCCTTACGGGCCGTGTCCGACCCGGACTCCTCAGCCCGGCCGGCCTTATAAGCCGCGGCCCGACCCCGCCGCCAGCCCAAGTCGCCACCGCCACCTAACCCTAACCGATCCGCGCCGCCGCCGCCGGATCCACCGCCGCCGTCGCCGACCCCACCGCCGACGCCCGACGCCGCCGCTCGACGCCGTCGCCCCCGCCGTCGCCCGTCGCCGACCCCGCCCGTCCCGCCGCCCGCTGGAGCCCCGCCGCCCCTCGCCCGACGCCGCCCCGCCGGAGTTGCTCGCCGCCGCCGCCGTCACGCGAACCGAGGTAGCCGCCGGTTTTCTCGAAAAACCGTTCGGTTTTAAACCGAGATGCATTTTTTTATTAGATCGGTTTATTTTTTTCCGGTTTAACTAAATAGCGAATGCCCGTTCGTACGTTCATTTTAATGAACGGTTTTCGTCGTTTAGCCGCAGACAGCGAACGTTCGTTCGTTAGCCTGTTCGTCAGTTTTTTCTTTTTCTCGGATTTTCCGCGATTATTTTCGATCGCGATTTTTGATCCGATTTTCGTTTCAGTTTAACTTTTTGCTCGTTTATCGGAATCAGGCGATTCAAGCGCCTAGAGTTTCATCTCGAAACCCTCTTTCTGTTTAACCAACTCAAACAAGTTTTTGCTAATGTAAAATTTGACTTAGGTCCAGATTAGTAAACGAAGCTTGTTTCTTTCGCCGTTTGAGTTTCGTTGCTTCGTTCGATTTGATTCTTTTTGCAAACCGGAGTTCTTAAGTTGAACTTTCTGGTTAGATCTCTTATTTTGGGTTTTATTCATGCACCCTTGCTTGATTGCTTATGTATGTATTGTTTGTTTGCGATAGAGTACCCGGAGTGCGAAGCGTGCTACTACGAGTCTCTAGGTTTCACGGATCATCAGCAAGGCAAGTAACACTTTGATCATACCTCTTTACCACCTAGTTTTGTTGCAGTAGATCAATCTTCAAACTATTGCATGATTAGGATCTGATTAATATGTGGGTTCTGGGAAGTAGATGAGGTAGTACCTATTGCCCTGTTTACTATCAAACCTTTGGGAGTTACTTCTACGTTTGCTTATATTGCTATGCTATGCTCGTAGACGTGGATTGGGTTTGAGTGTATTTCATGACAGATGTGAGATTGTTAATTAATGGATCAACTTAAGGTGGCTACTTTAATTTACATCTGGGTGGATTGAGGCACCTGGCGAACCCAGTGTTGCCTGTATTTTTGGATATCCCGGAGTACCCGTGTGATCATCCTATGGACCGCCACCCAGGCTCAAAGGGATCATGAGATTATTCATGCTAGAAACTTCCGTGTGCAGCCACAAGCTATTATGGGCTCTAGCATAGTTGAGTAGGTTACATGATCTCTTGAAGAGGTGGGCTAGCAGATGTAGGGGAAAGTAGGTGTAACTGTCCACCCGGAGTAAAGAGTATTGTTTCTGAAAGACTGTGTCTCGGTCATCCGTTTCTCAAACACCATGTAGTGCGAGAAATCAAGCGGAGGCGATCGAGTCTTGTGGGGAAAAGTGCACAAACCTCTGCAGAGTGTACAAACTAATCATGGTTAGTCGTGTCCCCGGTTATGGACGTCTTGAGTATCTAGTTCTTGGATTATCATGTGAATCTCATCATCATGTTACTTAATTTAATTTGATTGGGTTAATCACGTTCTTAATTGGGATTGAGTTGGAGGTACCTTCTCAATGTTTAACAACCACCATGATAGTTAAATAAAATTTATTCCTTTGTGGTAGGGAAAATTTGGCTTTTCGCAAAACTGTAACCATAGAGCTTTCCACCAGCCAAATATGCATGTAGTGATAGCATTATTCTATTCATTACTCTCTATGTGTTACATTGCCAGCATATTCCATGTGCTGACCCGTTTTCGGGCTGCAACGTATCATGTTGCAGACTTTTCAGACGACGAGTAAGGAGCCTTAGGTCGTGGTCTTATACTCAGTGATGCCGTTCGAGTTGATGGACTCACTTTATCTTCCAAGCCTTCCGCTGTTATCGTTTTTAGATGGCCTTAAGCCATATTTATTTGTATTGAGTTCTCTTGAACTATTCGATGTAATAAGTGTGTGATTGCTACTCTGTTATAAATCCTTCAAAGTACTGTGCGTGTTAGCATTACCGATCCAGGGATGACACTGATGCACGGAGACTAGACTGTTTGAGGTCTGGTCGCTACAAGTTACATCATATGGATCTCCGAGAGACCATTGTATTGAGAATTCAGCGAGAGAGAGAAAGCCATCTAGCTACTAACTACGGACCCGAAGGCCTACAAAGAACTACTCACGCATCATCGGAGAGGCACCAATGGAGGTGGTGAACCCCATCCGAGATGGTGTCTAGATTGGATCTGGTGGTTCTGGACTCTGCGGCAGCTGGAGGAATATTTCGTCGACGCTTCTAGGGTTCTGGGATTTTTGGGGTATTTATAGAGCAAAGAGGCGATCCGGGGGGCACCCAAGGTGGGCACAACCCACCAGGGCGCGCCTGGGCCTCCTGGCGCGCCCTGGTGGGTTGTCTTCTCCTCGGGACTCCCCGAGGTGCAACGAGGGCCCAATTTCATTCTTTTGGTCCATAATAAATCATCATGAAGTTTTGTTGCATTTGGACTCCGTCTGATATTGATTCCCCGCGATGTAAAAAACATGGAAAAAACGGCAACTGGCACTTGGCACTATGTCAATAGGTTAGTACCAAAAAATGATATAAAATGACTATAAAATGATTATAAAACATCCAAGATCGATAATAAAATAGCATGGAACAATCAAAAATTATAGATACGTTGGAGACGTATCAGCATCCCCAAGCTTAACTCCTACTCGTCCTCGAGTAGGTAAGTGATAAAAATAGAATTTTTGATGTGGAGTGCTGTTCATCATGTCATATCATATTCTTTTCTTTATAGCATGGACATTTGGACTTTTATGTGATTCAAAGCAATAGTCTAGTTTTGACATAATAATTTAGATACTCAAGCATATCAACCAGCAACCATGTCTTTCAAAATATCAATGCTAAAGCAAGTTATCCCTAGCACATCATGCTCAAACATTGATCCATTCATGAAACTCACTCGAATATTAGCTACACCCAATACTTAAGTACGATCATATTGCCTCCTAGTTGGTGATTTTTATGAGAGAAGATGGAGACTCAAAATAAAAGTTGCATAAAGTAAAAGAAAGGCCCTTCACAGAGGGAAGTAAGGATTTGTAGAGGTGCCAGAGCTCAAAGCGAAAAAATTAGAGATAAAAACATTTTGGGAGGTGTATCCATCCCACCAACGAAAACGACTCGGAGTTACGAACACTTTCCATGCTAGATATGCCATAGGCGGTTCCCAAACAGAAAAATAAAGTTTATTCCTTTTTCCGCCATTCTTTCACTTTCCATGGCTAACCGTATCCACGGGTGCCCTCCATACCAACACTTTCCAAGGAATTTATTATTTGACAACATAAAGTAAATTCATTTTGCATTTCGGGACTGGGCATCCCTAAAACCTTTGCCTTACTCTCGTGCAATGACAAGTGAATAAACACTCGTCGTGAGAATAACACATCCAGCATGGAAAATATTAGCCACCCATTACCGTTCCGCAAGCGAAACAAACACACAAAAGAGAAGTTTATTTTGAAAATTAGAGATGGCACATGTAAATTTGCTTAGAACGGCAAAAGAATACCGCATATAGGTAGATATAGTGGACTCATGTGGCAAAACTGGTTTAAAGGATTTTGGATGCACAAGTAGAGATCATACTTAGTGCAAAATGAAGGCTAGCAAAAAGATTAAGAAGCAACCAACCAAGAAATGAATAATCTCATAAGCAAGAACTAAGCATAATTAACACCAAATAATGCACCATAAGTAGGATATAATTTTCATTGCATGATTATTGACTTTTGTGCATGCATAGGGAATCACAAACCTTTACACTGATATTCTTACTAGAGCACAATTACTCATCAACATAACTCACATATCACATCATCATATCTCAAAACTATTACTAAGAATCAAGTTTATTTTATCCAATGATCTTCATGAAATTTTTTTCTTTATCCTTCTTGGATATCTATCACTTTGGGACTAATTTTCATGTGTTGCTTTTCATAAGCTCAAACAAATATAAGTGAAGATCATGAGCATAACAAATTTTCTTTCTCTCAAAATAATTTAAGTGAAGCAAGAGAGAATTTATTCAAAATTTTACAAACTCTCAAATAAATCTAAGTGAAGCAAGAGAGCATTTCTTCAAAAATAATAAAGCACACCATGCTCAAAAAGATATAAGTGAAGCACTAGAGCAAGTCCTAGCTCATAAAAGATTTAAGTGAAGCATGGAGAGCAATTCTAACAAGTCATGATATAATTTTGGCTCTCTCAATTAAGTGTGTCCAGCAAGGATTGATGACTTAAAACACAAAATAAAACAAGCAAAGACACATATCATACAAGATGCTCCAAGCAAAACACATATCATGTGACGAATAAAAATATATCCTCGAGTAAAATACCGATAGTTGTTGGAAGAAGGCGGGGATGCCACTCGGGGGCATCCCCAAGCTTAGCTGGTTGCTCATTTTTGGAGAATAGCTTGGGATGCCGGGGCATCCCCAAGCTTATGCTCTTACATCCTTCCTTCATCCATCGTAAGATAACCCAAAACTTGAAAACTTCAATCACACAAAACTCAACAAAATTTTCGTTAGATCCGTTAGTGTAAGAAAAATAAATCACTACTATAAGTGTTGTATCAAACCAATTCATATTTTGTTTTAGTATTATATCTAGTGTATTCCAACTATTCTATGGCAAAAACTCATCAAAGAAAACCATAGAGCCATCAAAATAAGCACACAACACAAAGAAGACAGAATCTGTCAAAATAGAATAGTCTGTAGTAATCTGACTTTTGCGAATACTTCTGGAACTCCAAAAATTCTAACAAATTAGAACGACCAGGGTAATTTGTATATTAATATTATGCAAAAAGAATTAGAGAAAAAGATATTTTTTGTGATTATGAAAATTATTTCCGTGAGCGCAAAGTTTCTGTCTTTTTCAGCAAGATCAAACAACTATCACCCAAGAAGATCCTGAAGGCTTTACTTGGCACAAACACTAATTAAAACACAAAAAACACAATCATAACAGTAGCATAATTGTGTTAACACTCGAGAAAAGAAAGCAAAAAGCAAAAATAAAATTTATTCATTGGGTTGCCTCCCAACAAGCGCTATAGTTTTACGCCCTTAGCTAGGCATAAAGCAAGGATCTAAGTTTTGTCATCTTTGTCCAACTCTTCAATCAAACACTTAGAATCCTTCAAAGATTTAGCATAAAGACTTTCAATAGCAATACTTCTAGGGGTAAATTAAAAGATTTCATTCTTGCAAAAAGGATCTCTTATCACTTCAACAAAATCAGGGTGGATACTAATCATCTTAAGATCTCCTTTATTGCTATCACTAGAAGTTGCACCCTTGTTCCTGGATCTCCTACTCTTTACGGGAGTTTCCTCAATAATTGAAGTGGTAGTAAAATCCGTGCTTAGATTACTAAAGATTTCTTCCAATTTATCAATCTGAGGCGGACTTTCTTCTATTCTTTCATGGATTAAGGTACCCTTCTCTTTTAACAACTTAAAAATATCGCCTGCTTTTGACCCAAGATTAGTAGCAAAATTATGCATCTTTTTATGTATAATTTCCATATGATCTTCGGTGAGCATTTTCTTTTCAATAGCATCTAGTCTTTCCATAACATGCTCAAGAGTCAAAATTGTTTCATTAACCATAAGAGGTGGTGAGTCCACTAAATTTCCCATAGCATTAAGAGCATCAAAAGGAGGACTCATTAAGAAATTTTCACCGGTAATCGTATCAAGGACGAATCTATACCAAGTGTTGATGCCAACATAAAAACAACGCAGAAGCACAGCGGTAGATTGCTTACGGATAGATCTATTATGAGCATTGCAAATTCTATACCAAGCACCTTTTAAATTTTCTCCTCCCCTTTGTTTAAAGTTGAGGACTTCATCCTCGGGAGTGCAAGCAATAGAGGAAGAACTATCCATAACGGCAAACAAGAATGCATGCAAAAATAGATCCGGCAAGAAAACAGTGAACAAAAAAAAGAGAGGCGAATAAAACGGCAAATTTTTGTGAAGTGGGGGACAGGAAAATGAGAGGAAAATGGCAAATAATGTAAATTGCGAGGAGATGAGATTTGTGATTAGGAACCTGGTTATGTTGAAGATCCTCCCCGGCAACGGCGCCAGAAATTCCTTTTGATCCCTCTCTGACTATAGCGCCAGAAAAGCTCCTGTCTGCTAGGACTACGTCGTTATTTCCCCAAAGAGGAAGGGATGATGTAGCACAGCGAAGGTAGGTATTTCCCTCAGTGAAGAAACTAAGGTTATCGAACCAGTAGGAGAACCAAGCAACACAACGTAAACAACACCCGCACACAAATAACAACACCTCGCAACCCGACGTGTTAAAGGGGTTGTCAATCCCTTTCGGGTAACGATGCCAGAAAATTGTAGTAGATTGAAATAATAGATCGCAAATAAAATAAAGTGCAGCAAAGTATTTTTGTATTTTTGGTTTAATAGATCTGAATAAAAATGCAAAGGAAAAGTAGATCGCAAGCAAATATATGAGGAAGAAGACCCGGGGCCATAGGTTTCACTAGTGGCTTCTCTCGAGAAATATAGCAAACAGTGGGTAAACAAATTATTGTTGGGAAATTGATAGAACCTCAAATAATTAGGACGATATCCAGGCAATGATCATTACATAGGCATCACGTGCAAGATTAGTAGACCGACTCCGCCTGCATCTAGTACTATTACTCCACACATCGTCAGCTATCCAGCATGCATCTAGTGTATTAAGTTCATGGAAAAACGGAGTAATGCAAATTAGAACGATGACATGATGTAGACAAGATCCGTTTATCTGTTGCGTTAGATATGGATCCCATCTTTTTATCCTTAGTAGCAACGATACATACGTGTTGTTTCCCTTTTTGTCACTGGGATCGAGCACCGTAAGATCGAACCCACTACCGGGCACCTCTTCCCATTGCAAGATAAATAGATCAAGTTGGCCAAACAAAACCTGTTGGGGATATGACTATCAGGCATGACCCGCCAGGAGGGGCCGGGTCATCCTTATGATGATTCATCTCCATGAAGCCCAAGAACGTAATGGCGGTTCATAGATAGGCTGAGTAGAGGGCCCAAGCCCAAAGGCGGCTTAAGGCCCACGGTTATAAACCGCCATGTATGTATGACATGTATTGTAAGGCATATGTAATTGATCTCCGAGCCGGACACGTATATGAGCCGGCCGGGACTCTGTAGACCGCAGGGCGTCAACCCGTGTATATAAGGGGACGACCCGGCGGCGGCTTAGGACAGAAAACAAACGATCGAGAGCCAGGCTTAGCGTATTCTCTCCCTGGTCATCAAAACCCTAGCAATACCACCTCAAACTAGATTAGGCCTTTACCTTCACCGCAAGGGGCCGAACCAGTATAAACTCCTCGTGTCCTTTGTCCTGTTTAACCCCTTTAAGCTAACTTCGTTGCGATGGCTCCACGACTAAGTCCTCACACTAGGACATCTGCCGTGACAATTCCATGATAGTTGGCGCCCATCGTGGGGCTATTGCACGATGGTTCCAAGTTCTTAGAGGGCAACTTCGAAGGGCTCAAGGGATACGGCATGGGTCGGATGACCAAGAGTCGTTGCGGCAAGCTCTACATCGACGACGCAGGCTGGGGCCCCGAGGCTGGCTCAATTGCGTACGGGTACCGTGTCCCCTTTGGTGGAATTCACGTCTTCATTGGCAAGATCGGCGAACCGGGCCCGAGCTGGACATCTGCACCGACATCATCGAGACGGCTCAGCGTGCAAGACCCGCCCGTGTTCAGCCCGCAATGAAGCATGCCTTCGTGGGATTCATCAACGGTGCGGAATCTGAATCGGTATCTAACGGTGAGACGGTTGTCTATTTAGATGGCGAGTCATCCACTAGTGAGACCGAGTCACTGTACCAACTGCAAGATGGCCGGCTTGGGGGCTGTTCCGATGGCGATAGTATTCCGGACCCCCGTGAGCCACCAAACCGGGTCACGATCTTCATGGCCGGTACGCAGCCGGTGCAACACTCATCGACTGCAGCAGCACTGATTTCCGGGTCAACAGTGGCGACGGTTGCCGGAGCAGGAGGCCCTGTGCGCCCGCCGGCTCAAGTCTTAACTGACTTACTGGATAAGCTGACAGCGTTGGTAACAACGGTGGTTAACCCGGCAGATCAGGATCAGCATAATGCGGTGGTCGCAAAATTGCTGATGAGATAGCACAAGCCAAGGAGGAGCTAAATGCGGAAAACGTAAGGATGGCCGAGGAGCGGACCACTTTGGATGCTCAGGCGCAGCGGATTCAGTCGGAGTCTTACCGACTCATGTTAGATCAGAACACATCAAACGACGTCATGAGGAGGAGGCATCAGACTCGTCTGCCCGCGGTTTACGAGGCAAGGAATCTCTTTAACACGCCAGGAGCAGGAACTAGTAACCAGCTAGTGGTGAATCGGGTTGAAGCACCTGGGACGGGTACGCCGGTTCAGCCACGTACGACAGACCCACCTCATCAGAACAATAACCCGCCGCAGCACGTGCCAACGCCGCCGGGTCATTACTCAACAGTGTTGATGCTGGAGAACAATTGCCGGTTCATACCCCTAAAGCAGAAGTTGGGACGGCTGAAACATCACTGCAATGACATGGGGACCCTCATGGCGGCTCTAGTTAAATATGCTGACTCTGATGGTACCAAGGACCCTGATTCTGATGATGAGAAGCCGAGGAAGGGAAAGAAGAGCAGCAACGCCAAGGGGCAGCAGCATAACCCGGCGAACCAGGGAGGCAACGGTAAGCGCAAGGCTGATAATAGTTTTGACTTTGTGGCTAACACCAATGCACAGAATAATGGTCAGCATCGTAAGGGTAAACCGCCCCTGCAGACTGGAGGGTCAGGCATCAATCTTGAGCAACTGTTAAATCAGCCCCGCCCGAAACACGGGACGCGGGAGAGGCCGTCTGGGCACCTCTGGAAAGATTGCTACATTATGAAGGAGTTCAAAAATTCGAATCTTTTCCAAGACAGTCATGGACCGGGTGGCGGCTCAGGTTTCCATGGGCCGGGTTACAGCAGAGGCGGCTCTAACTCGAGGTTTCAAGGAAATCAAGGCAATCATGGCAACCAAGGTGGTTACAATCAGCAGAACAATCAGGGGAATCAACAGCAGCAATAGTCTGGTTATCAAAGCAACCCGAAGCAGTTGAATAGTGGGCAGTATCATGTCTTTACTACTAGCTTATGTAAGCATGATCAGAAGCTTCATAAGAGGGCAGTCAATGCCGTTGAGCTGGCGGTTCCCCGTTATTTACGCTGGTCTGAGCATCCCATCATATGGAGTCGGGAGGATCACCCGCCCCGGGTGGATAATTCGGGTCACCTGGCATTGGTGGTGGCACCTCAGGTTGGAGGGTATAAGTTCACCAAGGTACTCATGGATGGGGGGAGCAACATCAATATTCTCTATTATGAGACTTTTTGTCGCATGGGGTTGGCAGATAAAAATCTTAAACCGTTGAACACTGTTTTCCATGGCGTGGTGCCTGGTAAGTCGGCATACCCGGTTGGTAAGATAGCTCTGGAAGTTGCTTTTGGAGATGACCATGACTCTAGATCAGAAACCTTTACCTTTTAAGTGGTGAAAATCAATAGCCCTTACCATGCTCTATTTGGACGGCCGGCTTATGCTAAGTTCATGGCCAGGCCCTGCTACGTTTATCTGCAGCTTAAGATGCTGGGTCATAAGGGGACCATTACAGTACATGGGAGCCGAAAGATAGCTCTGGAGTGTGAAGAAGGAGATGCTGCTTATGCCGAGTCTGCTTGCGCAACAGAGGAGCTGAAATTTTATAAGGATAATGTTGACCCGGCGGACATGACGTCTCTAAAGAAGCCAACCACATAGCAGGATCCTTCACTCAAATTTAAGTCGGCAGATGACACTAAGATGGTTGACTTCGTTCCTGGCAATTCATCGAAGCAGTTCAGTATCAATGCCAATCTGGATCCAAAATAGGAAAGCGCGCTCATCGAGTTCATCCGTGAGAACCGGGACATCTTTGCATGGAAACCTTCAGACATGCCGGGTGTACCGAGAGAACTCGCTGAGCACACTCTTAAAATTGATCCAAAGTTTAAGCCGGTCAAATAGTTTCTTCGCCGATTCAACGAGGAGAGGCGGAAGGCCATTGGAGAGGAAGTGGCCTGGCTCTTGGCAGCTGGGTTTATCGTTGAAGTTTTCCATCCTGAATGGTTGGCTAACCCAGTGCTGGTACTCAAGAAGAATGGCACTTGGCGGATGTGTGTGGATTACACGGACTTGAACAAGGCTTGTCCGGCTGATCCGTTTGCTCTCCCTCGTATTGATCAAATCATTGATGCTACGACGGGTTGTGAGCGCTTGAGCTTTTTGGATGCTTATTCAGGTTATCATCAGATCAAGATGGCAGTTAAGGACCAGGAGAAGACAACTTTCATTACTCCGTTTGGAGCCTTCTGCTATGTGTCCATGCCTTTTGGGCTCAAGAGTGCCCAGGCGACTTATCAGTGGTGTGTGCAAAATTGCCTTCACAGTCAGATCGGGCGCAATGTTCATGCTTATGTTGATGACATTGTGGTGAAGTCAAGAAAGAAGGAGACCCTGATTGATGATTTGAAGGAGACGTTTGACAATCTCCGAGTCTACAAGATGATGCTTAATCCGGCTAAATGTGTCTTTGCCGTGCCTGCAGGCAAGCTCTTGGGTTTTTTGGTTTCTAATAGAGGCATTGAAGCTAACCCAGAGAAAATCAAAGCTATTACTTCTTTGGCTAAACCGGCGTGCGTTAATGATGTTCAGCGCCTGACGGGTCGTATTGCGGCTTTGAGCCGGTTCATAAGCCGGTTGGGTGAGAAGGCTATACCCCTCTATGAAATGATGAAGAAGACAGATCATTTTGTTTGGAGTGATGCTGCTAACCAAGAATTTGAGGATCTAAAGAAACAATTGGCTGAGCCACCCATGCTTGCTACCCTTGTTGATAAGGAGCCGCTATTGTTGTATGTGGCTGCTAATAGCCGGGCCGTCAGTGTGGCTATCGTGGTAGAAAGGAAGGAGGCAGGCAAGGAGTATACGGTTCAATGGCTAGTTTATTATATCAGTGAGGTGCTCATTGAGTCCAAGCAGAGATACCCACATTGGCAGAAGCTTGTGTATGGAGTGTTTATGGCAAGCCGGAAGCTTAATCAGTATTTACAGGGTCATCCCATCACTATGGTCAGTTCTGCTCCTTTGGGAGATATCATTCAGAACAGGGAGGCAACTGGCCGGGTTGCTAAGTGGGCCATTGAGCTTGGACCTCACGGGTTAAAGTATATGCCTCGTACGGCTATCAAGTCCCAAGCACTTGTGGATTTCATCAATGACTAGACAGAATTACAGGCACCGGAGGAAAAGCCAGATAACACATATTAGACTATTCACTTTGATGGGTCCAGGAAATTGGAGGGCTCGGGGGCTGGAGTTGTGCTAGCTTCCCCTCGAGGTGATAAATTTTGTTATGTTCTCCGTTTAAAGTTCCCTTGCACTAACAATACAGCTGAATATGAGGCCTTGCTCCATGGTCTTCGGATGGCTAAGGAGATGAACTTAAGCCGGGTAAGGTGTTTTGGCGACTCAGACTTGGTGGCTCAGCAAGTCTCTGGTACTTGGGATTCCAAGGATCCACTCATGGCGGCTTATCGACGAGAGGTGGATATTATTGCTGGTCACTTCAAAGGTTATCAGGTTGAGCATATCGATCGGCGCAAAAATGAAGCGGCGGACGCCTTAAGCCAGTTGGGTTCTCAACGTAAACCGGTGCTGCCCAATGTCTTTCTTGACGTTTTGCATAACCTGTCGGTGAAGTTACCTACAGAGGAGGATTTTGCTATTCCTGACCCGAAGGCATAGTTGGTGGCAGCCCTTCATGTCATCCCTGATTGGACAGTCCCATATTTGGCATATATGACCCGGGGCGAGTTACCTGAGGATGAAACTTTGGCCAGGCAGATAACCCGACGGTCCAAGTTAATGACTATTGTCAATGGGGAGTTACATCATTGCAGTGTCACAGGGGCGTTTCAGCGTTAAGTTTCTCCTGAAGAAGGCTGTGAGATTTTGTGTGAGATCCACGAAGGAGATTGTGGTCATCATGCCGGCTCTAAATCCCTGGTGGCCAAGGCTTTTCGTCACGGGTTTTATTGGCTGACGGCTCATGCTGATGCTGAGGACTTGGTCAAAAGATGTGACGGTTGTCAGAAGTTTTCACGTCGAGCTCATGTTCTGGCTCAGGAGCTGAGGGTGATCCGAATCACTTGGCCGTTTGCAACATGGGGGCTTGACATGGTTGGACCTTTCAAGAGGTCCAAGGATAAGAAGACCCACCTCTTGGTGGCGGTTGATAAGTTCACTAAGTGGGTCGAGGCAGAGCCGGTCAGCAGGTGTGATGCAGCCATGGTGGTTCAATTCATGAAGAAGGTGATCTTCCGCTTTGGTTTTCCACATAGCATTATAACAAATAATTGGACTAATCTCTCCAAGGGTGCTATGAAAGAATTTTGTCAACGTGAGCATATCCGGCTCAATATATCGTTAGTGGCTCACCCCCAATCTAATGGCCAAGAGGAGAGAGCCAATCAAGAGATCTTGAGAGGCATCAAACCCCGGCTTATGGTTCCTTTGCAGCGAACACCGAGTTGTTGGGTGGAGGAGTTACCTTCTGTGTTATGGAGCATTAATACAACCCCCAACAGGTCTACAGGTTATGCACCTTTTTTCATGGTCTACGAAGCAGAGGCGGTTCTCCCTATTGACATCCATCACGACTCGCCTCGTGTGGCGGCTTATGTTGAAGCTGACAATGAAAAAGCATGTCAGGAAGCACTTGACTTGTTAGATGAGGAGCGTGACATCGCAGCGGCTTGTTCGGCGATTTACCAACAAGATCTACGCCGTTACCACAGCCGCCGGGTTAAAACCAGAACTTTTCAAGAAGGCGATCTAGTGCTCCGGCTCATCCAGGATCAGACTGATATGCACAAGTTATCCCCACCTTGGGAAGGACCCTTTGTGGTCAGCAAGAATCTGAACAACGGGTCATACTACCTTATCGATATTCGAGAGCACAAAGACTCACGTAAGTCAGAGGAGGAGACCCACCGGCCGTGGAATATTGCTCACATTCGGCCTTATTACACCTGAGCCACAGGCTCTTCTGATGTATATATTTTGACAGTGTTATATTATGATCAATATAATAAACCGACATCCCTGCTAAAGATGGGCCTCTATCGTTTTTTCTTAATAAGTTGGTTACTTGGGGGCTTCTGCTTTATAGAGCAAAGTTATGATTACCCTTTGATCTGGCTTATGGGCCACAAAAAAAACTTGGGGGCTTGCGACCCAGGATAAAGGGACCAAAGAGAGTCTGTTGCAAAAGCACCACTCAAACATAGGTACCCATTGAGCATAGCTCAGAAAAATTACTTGGGGGCTCTTTTTGTTCTAAAGAAGAAGAGTTGCTATAACCTTGTGATAGGCTTAAAAGCCAGGCTTGGAAGCTAGGTGTATTCACCTAAAACCCCGGGTTATCCTGCCTGTATGCCAGATGCTTCTCCATCAGGTAAACCTGATTGACCCGGCGAACTCTTAACAACCAATCTTCTCAACAAGGCCCTGAACTTTTTAAGGTTAAAACGCCGGTCTGTCATGTGAGGGCACGACTTACGGATAGCAAGGAGAAGCTCAGGATGATAAAGCCGCCTTCCTTGAAACTTGGATAAATCGGCCTGTGATGCACGATGCTACTCTGACCCCGCGTACTCCTGATAAGTCTATCTTTAAATAAGAACTGAACTTATCTGGGTTGAAATGTCGATTGGTTAATGTGAGTGCCGGCTCACGGAAAGCGCGTACCTTCCAGTGGCTAATGCTAGTTTCATTGAAGAAGATATTTTGGCTTGGAGGCCTATGAAAGCCTTGGATTTTTCTATTGATTTGATTTGAACGTCTTTTTGCGATTTTTCTCTTGTGACATAGTAATACATGGTTGGAAACCAATAAGGCTTATAATGCCTTATGAGTCATATATGACATTAACCGGTGTTCATTAACCCGGCCTGGCTTTTGACTATAAGTCGCTAGTATGACATAAAATAGTATCCGGTGTTTATTGACCCGGCCTGGCTATATTCATAAGCCAGCAACGTATGCTGATTACCAATGCTCAAATTTTGGGTTATCGCCCTTATTCTACTGGTTTGGTAAACCAACAGTGTGATCAAATATCACAGGTATGACATAATTTGTTATAATTAAGCCAGTCCTGATTATAGGAGTATTTATGTATTGGGCATTATGACTCGTCCCGCGGTAAACCATGGGACACTTGTGATCTGTTTATGCATACAGGAACAGATTCAAAAGCTGCTATTATAAACATCAGTGGCAGATAGTCAATTGGCAGTCTTATGCAACGCAGAACATGCACGATGGCATGACAGATTCAAAGTTTCACTATCCTATTACATGCCTCCATGGGACGAATAAGATCAAAGTGTTTTTCAAAATTTCAAAGTTTAGAGCCGCCCGACGGTTCAGTCTTCTTGGCCTTGCCGCTCAGAGTCTTCTGCGTCATCCTTTGCTGGCTCTTGATCTTCTTCCGCTGGCTGAAAAGTTGGTGATGACCAATCGATGCCAGATAAAGCTTCAAATTCAGCTTCATCATCTATAAGCTCAGACGGATCGACTTCAGGAGCAAAGGTATGCTTACGGATTGGCGGGATTAAGTCCATCACTTTGTAAGCCGGAGTTGGCATCTTCTTATTCTCCTGGTCATAAGCCGGATGATACTTGGAGAGGTCCGAGTCATTGGCAATGAGAGTGGCCATCGGACGGATTTCCTTTACGCAGGCTGAGAAATCTTTCTGATCAAAAGGTGTACCATCTTCTTTCAAGCTTGGGTAACCAGTGGCTACCTCAGACGGGTCAAGTTCTGGTACCCATGCCTTGGCCCAGCTTAAAGCCGTCACAGCGCCGGCTCTGGCAGATGATCGCTTTATCTCCTCAAATCTTACAGGCATCACAGAGAGCTTCTTCAAAACATCTATCAACAAAGTTGGTACTTGACCTGCTGGTGAAATGGCGGCTACTGTACGTTGAGTCCCGGTGTACAGCTGCTCAACAAGTGCGTAGACAGCTTTAAGCTTCACAAGAATATCTTGATTGAGATTGCTGCTCCTGGGACCTGGATATATCGCAGAATGATTAAATGGCGAGTTATATGATCAAAATAATGATTCATTTCTGATGCTTAGTAAGGCGGCTCACCAAAGATAGCTGAAACCATCTGATTTACACGGCGTTTTAAACCGGTAAGCTTAGTGGCCACTTCTTCAAGCGCTGCCTCTGCCTTCTTAGCACGTTGGGTCAAAGCCGTCTTTTCATCCGCCCAAGTCTTTTTCTCTGCTTCATACCCGGTCTTCAGTTTTTCCGACTCAGCCACGCTAAATTGGAATTTCGACTCAGCCTTCTGGGTCTCAGTTTCCTGAGTCGCCAGCTGGGTCTTGGCATCATTCAATTGGGACTCCAGTTCAGTAATGGCAGCCTGTATAAGGTATAGAATTATCAAATATCAAGTTTATCAGATTACAAGTCCCAAGTCTTTTGCCAGCAACAACACTTGACACTTGGGGGCTAATGTCTATCGAAGCAAATTTTTCAAGACAATGGCTCTAATGAATAAAGTCCCAAGTACTTTGCAAGCAAGACTACTTGGCACTTGGGGGCTAATGCATACCGTTTGTTTTTTCTTCATCATGAGCCGGAAGTGATGTAACAGTCCCAATCGACTCATGGGGGCTATGTTGGGGAATGTAGCAATAATTCAAAATTTTCCTACATGTCACCAAGATCAATCTAGGAGATGCTAGCAACGAGAGAGGGGGAGTGCATCTTCATACCCTTGAAGATCGCTAAGCGGAAGCGTTACAAGAACGCGGTTGATGGAGTCGTACTCGCGGCGATTCAAATCGCGGAAGATCCGATCTAGCGCCAAACAGACGGCGCCTCCGCGTTCAACACACGTACAGCCCGGGGACGTCTCCTCCTTCTTGATCCAGCAAGGGGAGAGGAGAAGTTGAGGGAGAACTCCAGCAGCACGACGGCATGGTGGCAATGGAGCTCGTGGTTCTCCGGCAGGGCTTCGCCAAGCACTACGGAGGAGGAGGAGATGTATGAGGAGGAAGGGGCTGCGCCAAGGGAAGGGTGTGGTTGCCCTCCCACCCCCTCACTATATATAGGGGGAAGGGGAGAGGGGGCCGGCCCCTCTAGATGGATCTAGAGGAGGAGGCGGCGGCCAGGGGAAACCCTAGATGGGTTTGGGCGCCCCCACCCCCTAGGAAACTTGCCCCCCAAGCCGGGAGGGGCGGCTGCACTAGGGGTGGCGCCCCCACCTCTCCTGGTTACGTGAGAGGGGTTGGGAGGGGCGCACAGCCCCTTAGTGGGCTGGTTTGCCCCTTCCCCTTGGCCCATAAGGCCCCCCAACGCTTGCCGGGGCCTCCGAAACCCCTTTCGGACATGCTGGCCATAGCCTGGTACCCCCGGAACAATTCCGGACTCCAATACCCTTCGTCCAATATACCGATCTTCACCTCCGAACCATTCCGGAGCTCCTCGTCATGTCCGGGATCTCATCCGGGACTCCGAACAACCTTCGGTAACCACATACTATTTCCCATAACAACTCTAGCGTCACCGAACCTTAAGTGTGTAGACCCTACGGGTTCGGGAACCATGCAGACATGACCGAGACACCTCTCTAGCCAATAACCAATAGCGGGATCTGGATACCCATATTGGCTCCCACATGTTCCACGATGATCTCATCAGATGAACCACGATGTCGGGGATTCAATCAATCCCGTATACAATTCCCTTTGTCCATCGGTATGTTACTTGCCCGAGATTCGATCGTCGGTATCCCAATACCTCGTTCAATTTTGTTACCGGCAAGTCTCTTTACTCGTTCCGTAACGCATGATCCCGTGGCTAACTCCTTAGTCACATTGAGCTCATTATGATGATGCATTACCGAGTGGGCCCAGAGATACCTCTCCGTCATACGGAGTGACAAATCCCAGTCTTGATTTGTGCCAACCCAACAGACACTTTCGGAGATACCTGTAGTGCACCTTTATAGCCACCTAGTTACGTTGTGACGTTTGGTACACCCAAAGCATTCCTACGGTATCCGGGAGTTGCACAATCTCATGGTCTAAGGAAATGATACTTGACATTAGAAAAGCTCTTAGCAAACGAACTACACGATCTTGTGCTATGCTTAGGATTGGGTCTTGTCCATCACATCATTCTTCTAATGATGTGATCCCGTTATCAATGACATCCAATGTCCATGGTCAGGAAACCATAACCATCTATTAATCAACGAGCTAGTCAACTAGAGGCTTACTAGGGACATGTTGTGGTCTATGTATTCACACATGTATTACGGTTTCCAGTTAATACAATTATAGCATGAACAATAGATAATTATCATGAACAAGGAAATACAATAATAACCATTTTATTATTGCCTCTAGGGCATATTTCCAATAGTCTCCCACTTGCACTAGAGTCAATAATCTTGTTCACATCACTATGTGATTGTAATGAATCCAACACCCATGGGGTTTGTTCATATCTTGCTTGTGAGAGAGGTTATTAGTCAACGGGTCCGAACCTTTCAGATCCGTGTGTGCTTTACAAATCTCTATGTCATCTTGTAGATGCAGCTACCACGCGCTACTTGGAGCTATTCCAAATAACTGCTCTACTATACGAATCTGGTTTACTACTCAGAGTCATCCGGATTAGTGTCAAAGTTTGCATCGATGTAACCCTTTACGACAAACTCTTTTACCACCTCCATAATCGAGAAAATTCCTTAGTCCACTAGTTACTAAGGATAAGTTCGACCGCTGTCATGTGATCCATTCCTGGATCACTCTTGTACCCCTTGACTGACTCATGGCAAGGCACACTTCTGGTGCGGTACACAGCATAGCATACTGTAGAGCCTACGTCTAAAGCATAGGGGACGACCTTCGTCCTTTCTCTCTCTTCAGTCGTGGTCAGGTCTTGAGTCTTACTCAATACTCACACCTTGTAACACAACCAAGAACTCCTTCTTTGCTGATCTATTTTGAACTCCTTCAAAATCTTGTCATGGTATGTATTCATTTGAAAGTACTATTAAGCGTTTTTTATCTATCCTTATAGATCTTGATGCTCAATGTTCAAGTAGCTTAATCCAGGTTTTCCATTGAAAAACACTTTCCAAATAACCCTGTATGCTTTCCAGAAATTCTACCTCATTTTTGATCAACAATATGTTAACGACATATACTCATCAAAAATTCTATAGTGCTCCCACTCACTTCTTTGGAAATACAAGTTTCTCATAAACTTTGTATAAACCCAAAATCTTTGATCATCTCATCAAAGCGTACATTCCAACTCCGAGATGCTTACTCCAGTCCTTAGAAGGATTGCTGGAGCTTTGCATACTTGTTAGCATCTTTCAGGATTGACAAAACCTTCTGGTTGTATCACATACAACCTTTCCTCAAGAAAATCGTCGAGGAAACAATGTTTTGACATCCTATCTGCAAGATTTGATAAATAATGCAGTAACTGCTAATATAATTCCAACAGACTCTTAGCATCGCTACGAGTGAGAAAGTCTCTTCGCAGTCAACTCCTTGAACTTGTCGGAAAACATCTTAACGACAAGTCGAGCTTTCTTAATGGTGACACTTACCATCATTGTCTGTCTTCCTTTTAAAATCCATCTACACCCAACAACCTTACGACCATCAAGTAGTTCTTCCAAAGTCTATACTTTGTTTTTTTATACATGGATCCTCTCTCGGATTTTTTGGCCTCGAGCCATTCGTCGGAATCTGGGCCCACCATCGCTGCTCCATAGCTCGTAGGTTCATTGTTGTCTAGCAACATGACTTCCAAGATAGGATTACGTACCACTCTGAAGTAGTACGCATCCTTGTCGTCCTACGAGGTTTGGTAGTGACTTGATCCGACGTTTCATGATGACTATCATAAGCTTCCACTTCAATTGGTGTAGGTGCCACAGGAACAACTTCTTGTGCCCTGCTACACACTAGTTGAAGTGACGGTTCAATAACCTCATCAAGTCTCCACCATCCTCCCACTCAATTCTTTCGAGAGAAACTTTTCCTCGAGAAAGGACCCGTTTCTAGAAACAATCACTTTTGCTTCCAGATCTGAAATAGGAGGTATACCCAACTGTTTTGGGTATTCTATGAAGATGCATTTATCCGCTTTGGGTTCGAGCTTATCAGCCGGAAACTTTTTCACATAAGCGTCGCAGCCCCAAACTTTTAAGAAACGACAGCTTAGTTTCTCTAAACCATAGTTCATATGGTGTCGTCTCAATGGAATTGCGTGGTGCCCTATTTAAAGTGAATGCGGTTGTCTCTAATGCCTAGCCCATAAATGATAGCGGTAATTCGATAAGAGACATCATGGTATGCACCATATCCAATAGGGTGCAGTTATGATGTTCGGACACACCATCACACTATGGTGTTCCAGGCGGTATTAGTTGTGAAACAATTTCCACAATGTCTTAATTGTGTGCCAACCTCGTAACTCACATATTCATCTCTACGATCATATCACAGACATTTTATCCTCTTGTCACGACGATCTTCAACTTCACTCTGAAATTACTTGAACCTTTCAATAATTCAGACTTGTGTTTCATCAAGTAAATATACTCAGCATCTATCAAATCATCTGTGAAGTAAGAACATAACGATATTGACTGCGTCCCTCAGCACTCATTGGACTGCACACATCAAAATGTATTACTTCAAACAAGTTGCTTTCTTGTTCCATCTTACTGAAAACGAGGCCTTTCAGTCATCTTGCCCATGTGTTATGATTTGCATGTATCAAGTGATTCAAAATCAAGTGAGTCCAAACGATCCATCTGTATGGAGTTTCTTCATGCATATCTACCAATAGACATGGTTCGCATGTCTCAATCTTTTCGAAAACGAGTGAGTCCAAAGATCCATCAACATGGAGCTTCTTCATGCGTTTTATACCAATATTACTCAAATGGCAGTGCCACAAGTATGTGTACTATCATTACTATCTTATATCTTTTGGCATGAACATGTGTATCACTACGATCGAGATTCAATAAACCATTCATTTTAGGTGCAAGACCATTGAAGGTATTATTCAAATAGACAGAGTAACCATTATTCTCCTTAAATGAATAACCGTATTGCGATAAACATAATCCAATCATGTCTATGCTCAACACAAACACCAAATAACAATTATTTAGGTTTAACACCAATCTCGATGGTAGAGGGAGCATGCGATGCTTGATCACATCAACCTTGGAATCACTTCCAACACATATCGTCATCTCACCTTTAGCTAGTCTCTGTTTATTCCGTAGCCTTTTATTTCGAGTTACCAACACTTAGCAACCGAACCGGTATCTAATACCCTGGTGCTACTAGGAGTACTAGTAAAGTACACATTAATATAATGTATATCCAATATACTTCTGTCGACCTTGCCTGCCTTCTCATCTACCAAGTATCTAGGGTAGTTCTGCTTCAGTGACCGTTCCCCTCATTACAGAAGCACTTAGTCTTGTGTTTGGGTTCAACCTTGGGTTTCTTCAATAGAGCAGCAACTGATTTGCCGTTTCATGAAGTATCCCTTCTTTCCCTTGCCCTTCTTGAAACTAGTGGTTTTACTAACCATCAACAATTGACGCTCCTACTTGATTTCTACTTTCGCGGTGTCAAACATCGCGAGTTGCTCAAGGATCATCATGTCTATCCCTGATATGTTATAGTTCATCACGAAGCTCTAATAGCTTGGTGGCAGTGACTATGGAGAACAATCACTATCTCATCTGGAAGATTAACTCCCACTCGATTCAAGCAATTGTAGTACTCGGACAATCTGAGCACATGCTCAACGATTGAGCTTTTCTCCCTTAGTTTGCAGGCTTAAGAAACTTGTTAGAGGTCTCATACCTCTTGACGTGGGCACTAGTCTGAAATCCCGATTTCAGTCTTTGGAACATATCATATGTTCTGCGACATTTCAAAACATTTTTGGCGCCTCAATTCTAAACCGTTAGCATCACGCACTGAACTATCACGTAGTCATCAAAACGTGTATGCCAGATGTTCGCAACATCCACAGACGACGCTCGAGGTTCAGCACACCGAGCGATGCATTAAGGACATAAGCCTTCTGCGCAGCAATGAGGATAATCCTCAGTTTACGGACCCAGTCCGCATAATTTCTACTATCAACTTTCAACTAAATTTTCTCTAGGAACATATCTTAAACAGTAGAACCAAAGCGTAAGCTATGACATAATTTGCAAAGACCTTTTGACTATTTTCATGATAATTAAGTTCATCTGATTATTTAATGAACTCCCACTTAGATAGACATCCCTCTAGTCATCTAAGTGATACATGATCCGAGTCAACTAGGCCGTGTCCGATCATCACGTGAGACGGACTAGTTATCATCGGTGAACATCTTCATGTTGATCGTATCTACTATACGACTCATGTTCGACCTTTCGGTCTCTTGTGTTCTGAGGCCATGTCTGTACATGCTAGGCTCGTCAAGTCAACCTAAGTGTTTCGCATGTGTAAATCTGGCTTACACCCATTGTATGCGAACGTTAGAATCTATCACACCCGATCATCACGTGGTGCTTCGAAACAACGAACCTTCGCAACGATGCACAGTTAGGGGGAACACATCTCTTGAAATTTTAGTGAGGGATCATCTTATTTATGCTACCGTCGTTCTAAGCAAATAAGATGTAAACATGACAAATATCACATGCAAATCATAAAGTGACATGATATGGCCAATATCATCTTGCGCCTTTTGATCTCCATCTTCGAGGCGCGGCATGATCACCTTCGTCACCGGCATGACACCATGATCTCCATTATCATGATCTCCATCATCGTGTCTTCATGAAGTTGTCTCGCCAACTATTACTTCTACTACTATGGCTAACGGTTAGCAATAAAGTAAAGTAATTACATGGCGTTTTTCATTGACACGCAGGTCATACAATAAATTAAGACAACTCCTATGGCTCCAGCCGGTTGTCATACTCATCGACATGCAAGTCGTGATTCCTATTACAAGAACATGATCAGTCTCATACATCACATATATATAATTCATCACATCCTTTTGGCCATATCACATCACATAGCATACCCTGCAAAAACAAGTTAGACGTCCTCTAATTGTTGTTGCATGTTTTACGTGGCTGCTATGGGTTTCTAGCAAGAACGTTTCTTACCTACGCAAAAGCCACAACGGTGATATGCCAATTGCTATTTACCCTTCATAAGGACCCTCTTCATCGAATCCGATCCGACTAAAGTGGGAGAGACAGACACTCGCTAGCCACCTTATGCATCAAGTGCATGTCAGTCGCTGGAACCTGTCTCACATAAGAGTACGTGTAAGGTCGGTCCGGGCCGCTTCATCACACAATGCCGCCGAATCAAGATAAGACTAGTAACGGCAAGCAAATTGAACAAATCATCGCCCACAACTACTTTGTGTTCTACTCGTGCATAGAATCTACGCATTGACCTAGCTCTGATACCACTGTTGGGGAACGTAGCAATAATTCAAAATTTTCCTACGTGTCACCAAGATCAATCTAGGAGATGCTAGAAACGAGAGAGAGGGAGTGCATCTTCATGCCCTTGAAGATCGCTAAGTGGAAGCGTTACAAGAACGCGGTTGATGGAGTCGTACTCGCGGCGATTCAAATCGTGGAAGATCCGATCTAGCGCCGAATGGACGGCGCCTCTGCGTTCAACACACGTACAGCCCAGGGACGTCTCCTCCTTCTTGATCCAGCAAGGGGAGAGGAGAAGTTGAGGGAGAACTCCAGCAGCACGACGGCATGGTGGCAATAGAGCTCGTGGTTCTCTGGCAGGGCTTCGCCAAGCACTACGGAGGAGGAGGAGATGTATGAGGAGGAATGGGCTGCGCCAAGGGAAGGGTGTGGCTGCCCTCCCACCCCCTCACTATATATAGGGGGAAGGGGAGAGGAGGCCGGCCCCTCTAGATTGATCTAGAGGAGGAGGCGGCGGCCAGGGGAAACCCTAGATGGGTTTGGGTGCCCCCACCCCCTAGGAAACTTGCCCCCCAAGCCGGGAGGGGCGACTGCCCTAGGGGTGGCGCCCCCACCTCTCCTGGTTACGTGAGAGGGGTTGGAAGGGGCGCACAGCCCCTTAGTGGGCTGGTTTGCCCCTTCCCCTTGGCCCATAAGGCCCCCCAACCCTTGCCGGGGCCTCCGAAACCCCTTTCGGACATGCTGGCCATAGCCTGGTACCCCCGGAAAAATTCCGGACTCCAATACCCTTCGTCCAATATACCTATCTTCACCTCCGGACCATTCCGGAGCTCCTCGTCATGTCCGGGATCTCATCCGGGACTCCGAACAACCTTAGGTAACCACATACTATTTCCCATAACAACTCTAGCGTCACCGAACCTTAAGTGTTTAGACCCTACGGGTTTGGGAACCATGCAGACATGACCGAGACACCTCTCCGGCCAATAACCAATAGTGGGATCTGGATACCCATATTGGCTCCCACATGTTCCATGATGATCTCATCGGATGAACCACGATGTCGGGGATTCAATCAATCCCGTATACAATTCCCTTTGTCCATCGGTATGTTACTTGCCCGAGATTCGATCGTCGGTATCCCAATACCTCGTTCAATCTCGTTACCGGCAAGTCTCTTTACTTGTTCCATAACGCATGATCCCATGGCTAACTCCTTAGTCACATTGAGCTCATTATGATGATGCATTACCGAGTGGGCCCAGAGATACCTCTCCGTCATACGGAGTGACAAATCCCAGTCTGGATTCGTGCCAACCCAACAGACACTTTCGGAGATACCTGTAGTGCACCTTTATAGCCACCCAGTTACGTTGTGATGTTTGGTACACCCAAAGCATTCCTACGGTATCCGGGAGTTGCAAAATCTCATGGCCTAAGGAAATGATATTGACATTAGAAAAGCTCTTAGCAAATGAACTACACGATCTTGTGCTATGCTTAGGATTGGGTCTTGTCCATCACATCATTCTTCTAATGATGTGGTCCCGTTATCAATGACATCCAATGTCCATGGTCAAGAAACCATAACCATCTATTGATCAACGAGCTAGTCAACTAGAGGCTTACTAGGGACATGTTGTGGTCTATGTATTCACACATGTATTACGGTTTCCAGTTAATACAATTATAGCATGAACAATAGACAATTATCATGAACAGGGAAACACAATAATAACAATTTTATTATTGTCTCTAGGGCATATTTCCAACAGGCTACGCAGTCAAGATCTTTCTTCTTATACAAAGACAAATTAGGACCGGCTCATTCCCGTGGATTAAACCGGCCCTTGGGGGCTACAGACGGAAAGTTCAACTTGTACAAACATCCGGTTTACATTTAAACCGGCCAAGGAGGGATTCTAGGACAGAAGTTATGGATTTTCTAAGATCTACAACCTATTCAATCTTATCATAGCCAGTAGACTTGGGGGCTGGAAGGATATGTATACAAATTACTTAAAAGCTAGAAGTCATACCTCATATTTTTTGTGCATCTGCTTCACCATATCAATTTCAAGGTCGCAGCTGGATTGGACCTGGCTGAGATAGCCAGAAAGGATCTCGCTGCTGCTCAATTGCGAGTAATGAGAAATGTCAAACTTCTGTTTCCGCCTCTCAATAACTTCTTGTTTGGCAGTATGTTTGGCCAGAGCTATTGGATTTCCCGGGTCAACAAAGCCGGTGCCAGTAATCAGTACGTCATCATCAGGAGTCCCTGACTATAGCGACCAGACCTCAATCAGTCTGTGCTGCTGTGCACCAGTGTCATCCCTGGATCAGTAATGCTGACACGCACAGTACAAATGGAGGATTTATAACAGAGTAGCAATCACACACTTATTACATCGAAAATCTCAAAAGAGAATAAGTATGATAAACATGGCTTAAGGCCATCTAATACGATAACAACGGAAGGCTTGGAAGATAAGTGAGTCCATCAACTCCAACGGCATCACTGAGTATAAGACCACGACCTAAGGCACCTTACTCGTCGTCTGAAAAGTCTGCAACATGAAACGTTGCAGCCCGAAAACGGGCCAGCACATGGAATATGCTGGCAATGTAACACATAGAGAGTAATGAACATAATAGTGCTATACTACATGCATATATGGCTGGTGGAAAGCTCTATGGTTAC
This sequence comes from Aegilops tauschii subsp. strangulata, assembly GCF_002575655.3. NCBI lineage: Eukaryota > Viridiplantae > Streptophyta > Magnoliopsida > Poales > Poaceae > Aegilops > Aegilops tauschii. The sequence goes on along the minus strand of NC_053037.3, from coordinate 421,649,584 downwards.
AGTTTTGCGAAAAGCCAATTTTTCCCTACTGCAAAGGAATAAATTTTATTTAACTATCATGGTGGTTGTTAAACATTGAGAATGGTTGACAGCATTCTCAATCCCAATTAAGTATCATCATTAACCGATCAAAATTAATTAAAGTAACATGATGATGAGATTCACATGATAATCCAGGTACTAGATACTCAAGTTGTCCATAACCGGGGACACGGCTAACCATGATTAGTTTATACACTCTGCAGAGGTTTGTGCACTTTTCCCACAAGACTCGATCGCCTCCGCTTGATTCTCGCACTACATGATGTTTGAGAAACGGATGACCGAGACACAGTCTTTCAGAAGTGTTTGCACCTTACGATGTGATAGACCGTACCACCTACATCCCCTACATCTGCTAGTCTACCACTGTAAGAGTTCACACAACTTAATCAACTATGCTAGAGCCCATAATAGCTTGCGGCTGCACACGGAAGTTTCTAGCATGAATAATCTCATGATCCCTTTGAACCTGGGTGGCGGTCCAAAAGAAAAACAGGCAATCCTGGAATACCCAGGTACCTCAATCCACCCAGAGGTGAGTTTTAGTTGCCACCTGAAGTAAACCATTAATTAAAAATCTCACATCTCTCGTGAATATCTCTCAAACCCAATCCACGTCTATGAGCATAGCATAGCAATATAATAGCAAACGTAGAAATAACTCCCAAGGGTTTGATAGATAAAACAGGTAATAGGTACTACCTCAACTACTTCCCAATACCCACAACTTAATTAGATCCTAATCATGCAATGTTTGAGGATTGATCTAATGCAACAAAAACTGGGTATGGAAGAGTATGATCAAAGTGTTACTTGCCTTGCTGATGATCCGTGAAACCTAGAGATTCGAAGTAACAAGCGGCGCACTCCGGATACTCTATCGCAAACAAACAAGCAAACAATAAGTACTCATCTAATGCACAGGTAAAACTCGAATAAAAGATCCAACCAGAAAGTTCAACTTAAGAACTCCGGTTTGCAAAAAGAATCAAATCGAACGAAGCAACGAAAGTCAAACGGCGAAAGAAACAAGCTTCGTTTACTAATCTGGATCTAGGTCAAATTTTACAGTAGCAAAAACTTGTTTGAGTAGGTTAAACGGAAAGAGAATTTCGAGACGAAACTCTAGGCGCTTGAATCGCCTGATTCCGATAAACGAGCGAAAAGTTAAACGAAAACGAAGATCTGATCAGAAATCGAGATCTGGAATAATCGCGGAAAAATCCGACGAAAAAGAAAACTGACGAACAGTTAAACGAACGAACGTTCGTTAACAGCGAAAATCCGACGAACACGTTTGTTAAAACGAACGGGTCGGTGAACGTTCACTAAATAATAAAACCGAAAAAAATAAATAAACCGATCTGAAAAAAAACGAAAACTAGTTTTTTTTTTGAAAAAACGAACGGTTTTTTTTAGAAAACCGGCAAGACGGCGGCGGCTCGGTACCTCGTCGGGACGGGCTCCGGCGGGGTCGGGCGGGGCTCCGGCGGGGCTCGGCGAGGGCGGCGGGGCTCGGGGCGGCGAGGGGCGGCGTCGGCGGCGGCTTCGGCGAGCGGGGCAGCGAGCTCCTCGGGCGGCGGTGTCGGGCTCCGGCGGCGGCGGCTTGGGGTGGGGACGGGGTAAGGGAGAGGGGCGGCGGCGGGTATATAAGAGAGGGGGGGGCTGGCGTGGAGGAGGGGCAAGGCGGCGGCGGCCGTGCTCGCCTCGGACTCGGGCGGCGGCGGCGTCGTGCGCGCGAGGGAGACGACGGGAGGTGGGCCGGCCTGGCTCGGCTGGGCCTCGGCCCGGTCGGGCACGGTTTTTTTTGTTTTTTTAATATTCCGCCGAATCTAAAAAAATCACAGAAAAATAAATACAAATCCAAAAATGATAAAGCAAATTTTCCCCGTCTAATTAAAATAATTAGAACAAGGTGAACATTTTTCTTGGCCAAAAATGCAGTTTTGAAAACGTGCAATTTTTTAATGCAATTAAAATTGCAAATAAAATCCGAATAAAATCCAATATATGATTTTAATATTTTCCTCCAATATTTCAATTGTTTTGGAGAAGTCATATTTTCTCCTCTCATTTATTTTAATATGAATTTTTTTTCGGAGAGAAAAATAATTAAAACCAAAATCCTTGTTTTATTATTTGATAAAAATCAAATATGAAAAATCGAGAAAATCCCCAACTCTCTCCGAGGGTCCTTGAGTTGCTTAGGATTTATCGAGGATTTGCCAAAATGCAATAAAAAATGCTATGCAATGATGATCTATTGTATAACATTGCAAATTGAAAATTTGGGATGTTACAAACCTACCCCCCTTAAGATGAATCTCGCCCTCGAGATTCGGGTTGGCTAGAAAATAGGTGAGAGTGGTTCTTCCGTAGATCTTCCTCTTGCTCCCAGGTGGCTTCATCTTCCGTATGGTGGCTCCACTGAACTTTGCAAAACTTGATAACCTTACCGCGGGTGACTCGGCTGGCATACTCAAGAATCTTAACTGGTTTCTCCACATAGGTCAAATCACTTTCCAGCTGAATCGCTTCCAGTGGCACTGTATCTCTCAGTGGTATCTCAGCCATCTCTGCATGGCACTTCTTCAACTGGGAAACGTGAAATACATCATGAACTCCTGACAATCCTTCAGGCAATTCCAGCTTGTAGGCAACTTCTCCCATACGTTCCAAAACTCTGTATGGTCCGATAAAACGAGGTGCTAACTTTCCCTTAACTCCAAAGTGCTTCACTCCTCGAAGTGGTGATACTCGAAGATAAACTCTGTCTCCGACTTCGTGAACTGTCTCCTTACGTTTAGAATCCGCATAACTCTTCTGCCTGGACTGGGCTACCTTGAGCCTATCACGAATCAACCTCACTTTCTGTTCAGACTCCTTAATCAAATCTGGTCCAAACAACTGACGGTCTCCAACTTCGTCCCATAACAATGGTGTTCTGCACCTCCTTCCGTACAAAGCTTCGAAAGGGGCCATCTTCAAACTGGTTTGATAACTGTTATTGTAAGAAAACTCTGCATATGGTAAATTGTCATCCAACTAGATCCATAATCTAGTGCACATGCTCTCAACATGTCTTCCAAAATCTGATTGACTCTCTCAGTCTGTCCATCTGTCTGTGGGTGAAAGGCTATACTGAATTCTAGCCTGGTTCCCAAAGTTTCATGTAACTGCTTCCAAAACTTCGAGGTAAACTGGGTTCCTCTATCTGATACAATGGTCCTCGGAACTCCATGCAAACATACGATTCTGGTCATGTATATCTTTGCCAACTTAGCACTGGTGTAAGTGGTCTTCACTGGAATGAAATGAGCTACTTTCGTCGAACGGTCGACTACAACCCATATTGAGTCATAGCCTGAACGAGTCCTGGGCAATCCCATGATAAAATCCATGCCTAGTTTATCCCACTTCCATTCGGGTATCGGCAATGGTTGTAGCAATCCTGCTGGCTTCTGATGTTCTGCCTTCACTCTCTGACATACATCACAAACTGCTACATACTCCGCAATATCCTTCTTCATTCCGGTCCACCAGAAAGTATCCTTCAAATCCAAATACATCTTGGTATTTCCTGGGTGAATCGAATACGGTGAATCATGGGCCTCTTGCAAAATCAACTTCCTGATCACCGGATCATTGGGCACGTAAACGTGATCCTCAAACCATAAGGTATCGTACTCATCCTCACGAAATCCCTTGGCTTTTCCTTTGCTCATCTTTTCCTTTATCTCGTTAATTTCCTTGTCTGTCTTCTGAGCTTCTCTGATCTTTTCCATCAAGGTAGACTGAATCTCCAATGTTGCTAAATAGCCTCTTGGGATTATCTCCAAACATAGCTCGCGAAGATCCTCGGCTAACTCCTGGGGTAACTCTCCTGTCATGAGTGTGTTGACATGGCTCTTGCGGCTCAATGCGTCTGCTACTACGTTAGCCTTCCCTGGGTGATAATGCAATCTCATATCATAGTCCTTAATAAGCTCCAACCATCTCCTCTGCCTGAGATTTAACTCCTTCCGCGTGAAAATGTACTTCAAACTCTTGTGATCCGTGTACACCTCACAATGGTTTCCGATGAGAAAATGTCTCCATGTCTTCAACGCATGCACTACGGCTGCTAATTCCAAATCATGCGTGGCATAATTCTTCTCATGGGGTTTAAGTTGTCGTGAAGCATATGACACAACTCTTCCTTCCTGCATAAGCACTGCTCCAAGTCCTCGACGAGAAGCGTCGCAATAAACTTCATAATCCTTGCGTTGATCTGGCAGAATCAACACTGGTGATGTAACCAATCGTTTCTTCAACTCTTGGAAACTAGCTTCACATTCCTCAGTCCAATTGAACTTGTGTCCTTCTTTAATAGCTCAGTCATGGGTTTAGCAATCTTTGAGAAATTCTCAATGAACCTCCGGTAGTATCCTGCAAGTCCAAGAAAACTCCGGATCTCTCCAACTGACGTGGGTGATTCCCAACTTGTTACCGTGTCAACCTTGGTGGGGTCTACTGCTATTCCTTCTCCGGATATAACATGTCCGAGGAATCCAACTTCCTTCAGCCAAAATTCACATTTGCTGAACTTGGCGTATAACTGATGTTCTCTGAGCTTCTCAAGTACCAATCGCAAATGCTCCTTATGCTCTTCTTCATTCTTGGAATAGACTAAAATATCGTCAATGATCACCACGACGAACTTATCCAAAAACTCCATAAACACTTTGTTCATCAGGTTCATGAAATAGGCAGGTGCGTTAGTCAGACCAAATGACATAACGGTATACTCATACAGCCCATATCTGGTGGTAAAAGCCGTCTTAGGTATATCCTGCTCTCGAATCTTTAACTGATGGTATCCTGATCGTAGATCGATCTTGGAAAATACCTTAGCTCCTTGTAAGCGGTCAAACAAATCATTAATCATCGGCAGTGGGTACTTGTTTTTGATGGTCACTTCATTCAATCCATGGTAATCAACAACCATCCTCAACGATCCATCTTTCTTCTCCACTAGAAGTACTGGTGATCCCCAAGGTGATGAACTTGGGCGAATATAGCCTTTATCCAATAACTCCTTAATCCGCTTCTTAATTTCCTCCAAATCTTTTGCGGGCATCCTGTACGGTCTCTTAGATATTGGCCCTGTGCCTGGCAAAAGTTCAATCAGAAACTCAATGTCTCTATCCGGTGGCATGCCTGGCAACTCTTCTGGAAATACATCCGGGTAATCCTTCACCACTGGCAGTTCCTCCTGTACAACTCCTGATAAGGAATTCACTTGAGTCCTCCTTGGCACATGCCGGGATACATACTTGATCCTTCTTCCTTCTGGGGTGGTAAGCATAATCGACTTACTGGCACAATCGATGTTCCCTCCATACTTTGATAACCAATCCATGCCTAATATCACATCCAATCCTTGCGATTCCAATATTATTAGGTCTGAGGGAAACAGGTAGTTACCAATCCTTAATGGTAACCGATCACACCATAAACTAGCCATATACTCTGCTCCTGGTGAGGTTACTAACATGGGTGACCTAAGGGCTTGGGTTGGCAGTTTATACTTATCCACAAATCCCCTTGATATGTATGAATGCGATGCACCAGTATAAAAAAGAACGAGTGCAGTAAATGACTTAACCATAAACTTACCTATTACTGCATCAGGTTGTGCTTCAACCTCTTCCACACTCACGTGGTTCACATGTCCTTTGTTGAAAGGGTTCGGCTTCTTCCCTGAGCTTCCATTTCCATTACCATTCTGGGCTTCGGGACATTCATTGGCATAATGTCCAGTCTTCTGGCACTTAAAGCAAGTGACTTGGCTCAGGTGTCTCTTTGCTGGGGTTGAAGGGTTGGTACGGTTCTGTCCGTTGCTTCCTCCGTTCCCATTACCATTCTTGGAGCCATTATGGTTGTGCGAACTACCTCCTCCATGGGTATGCTGAAACTGTCCTCCCGATTTTGGGGCAAATCATGGCTTCTGTTGAGCTCCAGAATTGTACTTCCCTTGTCCATACTTCCTCTTACGGTTTTCAATCTGCTGCTGCTTCCCTTCAATCATGAGTGCTCTATCTACCAACTCCTGGTAGTTGTTGAAGGTTGCTACCATTAGCTGCATGCTCAGCTCATCATTCAGTCCTTCCAAAAACTTCTCCTGCTTGGTTGCATCTGTAGCAACGTCATCTGGTGCATAACGTGCTAACTTACTGAAATCCTCCACATACTGACCTACGGTGCGTTCTCCTTGGCGTAGGTTGCGAAACTCACGCTTCTTCATAGCCATAACTCCTGCTGAAACATGGGCTGTACGGAAAGCTTGCTGAAACTGGTCCCATGTGACAGTGTCAATAGGGTGTGTGGCTGTGTAATTCTCCCACCATGATGTTGCGGGTCCATCAAGCTGATGTGCGGCAAAACGCACTCTTTCCGCATCTGTGCATCCTGCAGTGGCCAACTCCCTTCCAACTTTGCGGAGCCAATCATCTGCAACAATCGGCTCGGTGCTGCTGGAAAACACCGGCGGATTTAGCCTCAGGAAATGGGCTAAGTGATCAACAGGTGGTGGTGGTGGGTTGTTGTTGTTGTTGTTGTTGTTGTTGTTGTTGTTGTTGTTGCCTTGGTTCTGTACTAACACTTGCATCAGGGCATTCTGTTGCTGAATCAACTGAGTGATCTCCGGTGGGAAAACAAATCCGGTGTCGCGTCTCGGAGGCATCTGATGGGTTAGAAAAGATGAGAGTTTAGAATAGAATGAGGTCTAGAGGGAAAACACTACCCATATGCTCATGAGACAAACACAATCAATATCACTCAATCAATTCAAACAAGGCATACAATCGATCTATCTAGCATTACAAAAGTGCTCGAACTATACTATATAAATGGGGGAAAACTACTACTGGTATGGTGGTCTACTAGAAATTTTGATCAGTTGAAGACTCCATGATATCTGCTCCAGCTTCATCAACAAAGTCATCTTCACTGGGGTCCGAGTCGGTGCCGTCGATGATGATGTAGTTATCCGGGCAAGCGCATTCATCATCTTCTGCTTTTGGCACTGGATTTCCCATGAATACTCCAATCTTCTTCTCTAGGTCGTCATTCTTTCCTACTAGTGCGACGATTTCCTCCAAATAATCCTCGCGTGTAGCCTTGAGTTCTTCCTCCAGCTCCTTGATCTTTGTCAACGCCTTCTTCAGATCTATCTTGTCTTAGCACATCTGGTTCTCCTGGCGACGAATGTGTTGGTTTTGCTCCTGGATGAAAGCTGCAATTGATCCATCCTTCTTGGTGCTAATCATCTCCCATTGCTCGTCTCGGCGTCCACAAATCTGATAAATAGTATCCTTAAGCTCCCTGTGGTAGACTTCTCCAATGCGTCCCATAGCGATGTGGGCTGCCATGCTCTTCCCTAAACTCCAGGTTGGTGCTTCAAAAGACAACTTTATAGGCTCAATGACTGGCGCAATCGTCCTTCCTGGAACTTGAACTTGAATCTTCCAGCTCTCCTCTTCTGGTAATGTGGCGTTGTAGGTTCTGGTGATGCTTGGTATTCCTATGTTCAAGTACTTAGTGACTTCCTTCAAGTGTCATCCAAAAGGTGTCTCTTCATCTGGTTGCATGAACTTGCTCCTTGCATCCGCCATTCCTAAAAGAGTAGAAAGTGGAGAGGGGTCAGAAATGAGAAGAGAGAAGTTTTCTAGGGTTTAATCTTAGTGGTCGTGTCCTACAGTCAGCGTGGGCTCTGATACCACCTTTTGTAGCGACCAGACCTCAATCAGTCTGTGCTGCTGTGCACCAGTGTCATCCCTGGATTAGTAATGCTGACACGCACAGTACAAATGGAGGATTTATAACAGAGTAGCAATCACACACTTATTACATCGAAAATCTCAAAAGAGAATAAGTATGATAAACATGGCTTAAGGCCATCTAATACGATAACAGCGGAAGGCTTGGAAGATAAGTGAGTCCATCAACTCCAACGGCATCACTGAGTATAAGACCACGACCTAAGGCACCTTACTCGTCGTCTGAAAAGTCTGCAACATGAAACGTTGCAGCCCGAAAACGGGTCAGCACATGGAATATGCTGGCAATGTAACACATAGAGAGTAATGAACATAATAGTGCTATACTACATGCATATATGGCTGGTGGAAAGCTCTATGGTTACAGTTTTGCGAAAAGCCAATTTTTCCCTACTGCAAAGGAATAAATTTTATTTAACTATCATGGTGGTTGTTAAACATTGAGAATGGTTGACAGCATTCTCAATCCCAATTAAGTATCATCATTAACCGATCAAAATTAATTAAAGTAACATGATGATGAGATTCACATGATAATCCAGGTACTAGATACTCAAGTTGTCCATAACCGGGGACACGGCTAACCATGATTAGTTTATACACTCTGCAGAGGTTTGTGCACTTTTCCCACAAGACTCGATCGCCTCCGCTTGATTCTCGCACTACATGATGTTTGAGAAACGGATGACCGAGACACAGTCTTTCAGAAGTGTTTGCACCTTACGATGTGATAGACCGTACCACCTACATCCCCTACATCTGCTAGTCTACCACTGTAAGAGTTCACACAACTTAATCAACTATGCTAGAGCCCATAATAGCTTGCGGCTGCACACGGAAGTTTCTAGCATGAATAATCTCATGATCCCTTTGAACCTGGGTGGCGGTCCAAAAGAAAAACAGGCAATCCTGGAATACCCAGGTACCTCAATCCACCCAGACGTGAGTTTTAGTTGCCACCTTAAGTAAACCATTAATTAACTATCTCACATCTGTCGTGAATATCTCTCAAACCCAATCCACGTCTACGAGCATAGCATAGCAATATAATAGCAAACGTAGAAGTAACTCCCAAGGGTTTGATAGATAAAACAGGTAATAGGTACTACCTCAACTACTTCCCAATACTCACAACTTAATTAGATCCTAATCATGCAATGTTTGAGGATTGATCTAATGCAACAAAAACTGGGTATGGAAGAGTATGATCAAAGTGTTACTTGCCTTGCTGATGATCCGTGAAACCTAGAGATTCGAAGTAACAAGCGGCGCACTCCGGATACTCTATCGCAAACAAACAAGCAAACAATAAGTACTCATCTAATGCACAGGTAAAACTCGAATAAAAGATCCAACCAGAAAGTTGAACTTAAGAACTCCGGTTTGCAAAAAGAATCAAATCGAACGAAGCAACGAAAGTCAAACGACGAAAGAAACAAGCTTCATTTACTAATCTGGATCTAGGTCAAATTTTACAGTAGCAAAAACTTGTTTGAGTAGGTTAAACGGAAAGAGAATTTCGAGACGAAACTCTAGGCGCTTGAATCGCCTGATTCCGATAAACGAGCGAAAAGTTAAACGAAAACGAAGATCTGATCAGAAATCGAGATCTGGAATAATCGCGGAAAAATCCGACGAAAAAGAAAACTGACGAACAGTTAAACGAACGAACGTTCATTAACAGCGAAAATCCGACGAACACGTTCGTTAAAACGAACGGGTCGTGAACGTTCACTAAATAATAAAACCGAAAAAAATAAATAAACCGATCTGGAAAAAAAACACGAAAACTAGGGTTTTAAAAAAACGAATGTTTTTTTTAGAAAACCGGCAAGACGGCGGCGGCTCGGTACCTCGTCGGGACGGGCTCCGGCGGGGTCGGGCGGGGCTTCGGCGGGGCTCGGCGAGGGCGGCGGGGCGGCGAGGGGCGGCGTCGGCGGCGCCTTCGGCGAGCGGGGCGGCGAGCTCCTCGGGCGGCGGTGTCGGACTCCGGCGGCGGCGGCTTGGGGCGGGGACGGGGTGAGGGAGAGGGGCGACGGCGGGTATATAAGAGAGGGGGGCTGGCGTGGAGGAGGGGCAAGGCGGCGGCGGCCGTACTCGCCTCGGACTCGGGCGGCGGCGGCGTCGTGCGCGCGAGGGAGACGACGGGAGGTGGGCCGGCCTGGCTCGGCTGGGCCTCGGCCCGGTCGGGCGCGGGTTTTTTTAAAATATTCCGCCAAATCTAAAAAAAATCACAGAAAAATAAATGAAAATACAAAAATGATAAAACAAAATTTCCCCGTCTAATTAAAATAATTAGAACAAGGTGAACATTTTTCTTGGCCAAAAATGCAGTTTTGAAAACGTGCAATTTTATTAATGTAATTAAAATTGCAAATAAAATCCGAATAAAATCCAATATATGATTTTAATATTTTTCCTCCAATATTTCAATTGTTTTGGATAAGTCATATTTTCTCCTCTCATTTATTTTAATATGAAATATTTTTTCGGAGAGAAAAATAATTAAAACCAAAATCCTCGTTTTATTATTTGATAAAAATCAAATATGAAAAATCGGGAAAATCCCCAACTCTCTCCGAGGGTCCTTGAGTTGCTTAGGATTTATCGAGGATTTGCCAAAATGCAATAAAATATGTTATGCAATGATGATCTATTGTATAACATTCCAAATTGAAACTTTGGGATGTTACATTGACGGCTTAGGAGAACTTGAGGGGGCAGAAGTCGAAGGATTAATAGCAGGGCCATCAACACTAAGATCTGGAATTTCAGGCGGAGTGATAGTAATAGGTTCTTCCGGCTGCTTATCAGAGGCTTTAGGAACGGAGACTTGTGGCTCCGGCTCAGCAGTTTTCGGCGCTTCAGTTGGTTTATTCGCCTTCGCCTTCTTGTTGGGTTTTGCTTGTCCACTATGCAGATTATGACAAGTCAGTGCAAATATAAGGGTACAAAGAATTACAAGATAAAGTTAATTGCTATTACCCAGAGGCGGTTTTGAAAGCCGGCAACTCAGTTTGTGATGAGTCGCCAGAGGAAGAACGGGCAAGTTCCTGATTAAAGGGTTATCAACAGAGTTAGAAAGATAAGATCCGCCAAACGGGTAAAGTGAGTAATTAGAAAAAAGAACCTCGTTCCGACGCTTTCGAGGGGCAGGAGTGTTTGGTAAACCGGAAGATAACTCGTCACCTCCATTGGTCCAGGTCTGACGGCGTTCTCGTGCTGTTGTTGCTTCAAAATAAAGTGAGGATCCAAATAAGCCAAGGGGTGTGAAAACCTTACTTTCCGGGTTACTTGTCGGAGTTTCTGTCTTGGCAATGGGTCTGAGTGAGAGGAAATAATAGTTACCTCTTCTTCAGCTGCTTGGCTGGCTCCCGTGTCAGCCTGATAATAATCAGTGTCAATAAGATGGTTGAAAAATAAGCCAAGAGAGTCAAGGGCTACCTCCGATTCAGAGGTATCATCCGGCTTGAGAAGGTCAGAGGCGCTTGGTTTCTTCTTCTTCCTGGTGGTCTTCTTGGTGACTTTCCTAGCTGCCTTCTTGGCAGCCCTGGCCTTTTTAGCAGCCTCGTGATCACACTCCACTTTCCAGAATTCCGATTTAGCATGCAAAAGGTGTCAAAGGTCGAGTTAATAAGATATTTAAATGATGAGGTGAAGATAAGTGAAGTTCGGAGGCTTACATCTGGTGGCGGGTTAAGCTTGCAGAAAGGGGCCAAACCCACTTTGACACAATCTTCTGGGTCTTCATTTAGAAGAGACTTAACCATTTCATTGATTGCTTCATCAGTTAATGTTCATCGCCAGTATAAGTACACATCAAGCCGGTGCGGCGGCTCAACGGAATGATCCGCCAAGAAACCCATCACCCAACTAAATCAACACCGGTCAGCCCATTTCCTAGCAGAGCTTTGACCTTCACGATAGTCGGAGCAATCTTCTTCCATTCAGCGGCAGTAAGCTTTTCAGGAAGATTATGTTTTGGGTCCAGGCGTTCAACACGATAACCCGGCAGCGGATTCTCGTCAGCCGAAGATGAATCCTTGCAGTAAAACCACGTCTGGTTCCAGTCTTTGGGGTGACTCGGCAAGCAGGCATAAGGAAAGATGGCATCCCTTCTACGTTGAATTGAAATTCCGCCGAGTTCCAAGCTAGGACCATTGGTGAATTCAGTCTGGCGGATTAAGTAAAAATACTCCCTGAAGAGTTCAACACTGGGATCCTCTTGAAGGTACAACTCACAGAAGACTTGAAAATTGCAAATATTTGACACGGAATTGGGTCCGATGTCTTGAGGGTGGAGCTGGAAAAAGTGCAGAACGTCTCGGAAAAACTTAGAGCCGGGCGGTGAGAAGCCCCGGTTCATGTGGTCAGTAAACACGATGACTTTGCCGTCTTTCGGCTGAGGTTTCTCCTCGCCCGGGTTAGGAGCACGATAATGCATCACACTCTTGGCGGGCAAATACCCGACTTTGAAAAAGTCTTTGAAAGTGCCTTCGGTGACGATGGAAGGGACCCAATTGCATGTGTACACTGTTTTGGGCGGCATTGTGAAAGAAAGCCTAAAGGAAAGAAAAATTACCGGTTCAAGTTAATTGGTGAAATCACAGTTTAAGTGATGACGGCTTACATTCAGAATGGCGGCTTAAGTGAGGACTAATGGTATATGAATAATTGAAAGCCGGATGTGTAAGCCGCCATGAAGGGTACAGGTATTCAAAATCAGACAGAGGGTAAAATTCTACTAAGTGCTGGACGAACATGTTTCACAGATTACAGTCATGGATTTAGATCTGAATAAATTCGAGACCTACATAGGTGACAACGGAAAACAGCAGTGCTCTAGAAGGGATATGTAGCAATGAGGGTATGTTCTAATATCAAAAACAGGTGCAAAAGCTACTGCCGTACAAGATTCATGTGGCTTTTGGATCTAATCTGCGAATCTAGACAAAGAATAAAGACGGGTGGTGATGAACACCGACGAACACGAAAGAACACCGAAACCCTAATGCCAGATCTATGGCGGAGGAAAGAAGGGCTTACCAGTGCTGATGAGATGGCAGGGAGGTGTCGTGGTTCTCTGGTCCGTTCAGGGTGATCCAGCGTCCGGAGTTGAAGACGGAGGCAAAGGTCGACGACGGTGGAGCTCGTGCAGGTCGGCACGTCGCAAGGAGGAAGAAGAAAAGGAGAAGGAAAGAAGGGGGAATGAGAGGAGAGCCCGAGGTCTTATTTATAAGCCTGGAAGGACAAACGACATGCGCGAAAATCGAGGAGACAAAAAATGGACAAGTGACGATGCGGGCGCCTCGATTTCCGGAAAGACAGTAAAGTAAGAGATTTATTAAGATTTGGGTTATGTGAAGCATTAATGACATATGACGTCATGGCGGGTTACTGAAATTTCAGAAGATGACGTCATGGCGGGTTACAATATTTCACTGTCGAGATGAGGAAGGATTTTCTAAATATTGAGATTGACATGAACATGTTCAAATCAACCCGGGGCCTAATGTTGGGGATATGACTATCAGGCATGACCCGCCAGGAGGGGCCAGGTCATCCTTATGATGATTCATCTCCATGGAGCCCAAGAACGTAATGACGGTTCATAGATAGGCTGAGTAGAGGGCCCAAGCCCAAAGGCGGCTTAAGGCCCACGGTTGTAAACCGCCATGTATGTATGACTTGTGTTGTAAGGCATATGTAATTGATCTCCGAGCCGGACACGTATATGAGCCGGCCAGGACTCTGTAGACCACAGGGCGTCAACCCGTGTATATAAGGGGACGACCCGGCGGTGGCTTAGGACAGAAAACGACCGATCGAGAGCCAGGCTTAGCGTATTCGCTCCCTGGTCATCCAAACCCTAGCAATACCACCTCAAACTAGATTAGGCCTTTACCTTCACCACAAGGGGCCGAACCAGTATAAACTCCTTGTGTCCTTTGTCTTGTTTAACCCCTTTAAGCTAACTTCGTTGCGATGGCTCCACGACTAAGTCCTCACACTATGACATCTGCCGTGACAATTCCACGACAAAACCAAAATATCGGAGAAGAAATACGAGGCTATAAGAGATCATGCATATAAGAGATCAAATAAACTCAAATAACTTTCATGGATATAAAAAGATATGACTGATCATAAACTCAAAGTTCATCAGATCCGAACAAACACACCGCAAAAGAGTTACATCATATGGATCTCCAAGACACCATTGTATTGAGAATTCAGCGAGAGAGAGAAAGCCATATAGCTACTAACTACGGACCCGAAGGCCTACAAATAACTACTCACGCATCATCGGAGAGGCACCAATGGAGGTGGTGAACCCCATCCGAGATGGTGTCTAGATTGGATCTAGTGGTTCTGGAATCTGCGGCGGCTGGATGAATATTTCGTCGACGCTTCTAGGGTTCCGGGATTTTTGGGGTATTTATAGAGAAAAGAGACGATCTGGGGGGCACCCGAGGTGGGCACAACACACCAGGGCGCGCCTGGGCCTCCTGGCGCGCCCTTGTGGGTTGTCCCCTCCTCGAGACTCCCCCAAGGTGCAACCAGGGCCCAACTTCTTTCTTTTGGTCCATAAAAAATCATCGTGAAGTTTCGTTGCATTTGGACTCCGTCTGAATTGATTTCCTGCGATGTAAAAAACATGGAAAAAACAACAACTGGCACTTGGCACTATGTCAATAGGTTAGTACCAAAAAATGATATAAAATGACTATAAAATGATTATAAAACATCCAAGATTGATAATAAAACAACATGGAACAATCAAAAATTATAGATACGTTGGAGACGTGTCAATAAACATGCTAGATAGCATTCAACATAAAAAAGATGTTTTATCATTTACCTACTCGAGGACGAGCAGGAATTAAGGTTGGGGAGGCTAATACGTCTCCATTGTATCTACAATTTTTGATTGTTTCATGCTATTATATTATCAATCTTGGATACTTTTTATACAATTTTATATTATTTTAGGAGACTAACCTGTTAACTCAGTGCCTAGTGCGAGTTGCTGTTTTCTGCTTGTTTTCGGTTTTCTAGGAAATATGTATCAAACAGAGTCCAAATACTATGAAGCTTTTTGATGGTTTTTTTTGGACAAAAGAGACCCTAGAATCCCGGGAGGAGACCAGATGAGAAGCGAGATGGCAAGGCAACAGGGCGCGCCTAGGGGGTGGGCGCGCGCTAATGCCTTGTGGGCCCCACGTGGCTCCGTCTGACCTAATTCCACTTCTATAAATTCTCAAATATTGGGAAACCCCTAGAGATCCACTCGAAACAATTTTCTGCCGCTACAAGCTTCTGTTCTTCCGTGATCCCATCTGGAGGCCTTTTCCGGTACTCTGTGGAGGGGGAATCGATCATGGAGGGCTTCTACATCAACCTTGCTACCCTCACTACAAAAAAAGACACATCCGTGACATTATGGCCCAAACGAAAAACTTTTTATGTCATGATTATGACACTTCTATGAATATAATTGTGATAAAAACAGGTATCATCATTGATGTGGTGGTCTCATACTTCTATGAAAAAAAATCATGATAGAAAATGGGCTTTTTGTCCTGGGCGGGCCGGGGACGCACCTGTATGACATTCTTTGGGCCGTCCATGACATAAAAATGAAAGAAATATGCCCTAGAGGCAATAATAAAGTTGTTATTTATATTTCCTTATATCATGATAAATTTTTATTATTCATGCTAGAATTGTATTAACCGGAAACTTAGTACATGTGTGAATACATAGACAAACAGAGTGTCACTAGTATGCCTCTACTTGACTAGCTCGTTGAATCAAAGATGGTTAAGTTTCCTAGCCATAGACACGAGTTGTCATTTGATTAATGGTATTACATCATTAGAGAATGATGTGATTGACTTGACCCATTCCGTTAGCTTAGCACTTGGTCGTTTAGTATGTTGCTATTGCTTTCTTCATGACTTATACATGTTCCTATGACTATGAGATTATGCAACTCCCGAATACCGGAGGAACACTTTGTGTGCTATCAAACGTCACAACATAACTGGGTGATTATAAAGATGCTCTACAGGTGTCTCCGATGGTGTTTGTTGAGTTGGCATAGATCGAGATTAGGATTTGTCGCTCCAATTGTCGGAGAGGTATCTCTGGGCCCTCTCGGTAATACACATCACTATAAGCCTTGCAAGCAATGTGACTAATGAGTTAGTTACGGGATGATGTATTACAGAACGAGTAAAGAGACTTGCCGGTAACGAGATTGAACTAGGTATTGAGATACCGACGATCGAATCTCGGGCAAGTAACATTCCGATGACGAAGGGAACAACGTATGTTGTTATGCGGTTTGACCAATAAAGATCTTCGTAGAATATGTAGGAACCAATATGAGCATCCAGGTTCTGCTATTGGTTATTGACCGGAGATGAGTCTCGGTCATGTCTACATAGTTCTCGAACCCGTAGGGTCCGCACGTTTAACGTTCTGTGACGATCGGTATTATGAGTTTATGTGTTTTGATGTACCGAGGGTTGTTCAGAGTCCCGGATGTGATCACGGACATGACGAGGAGTCTCGAAATGGTCGAGACATAAAGATCGATATATTGGATGGCTATGTTTGGACATCGGAATGGTTCCGGGTGAGTTCGGGCATTTACCGGAGTACCGGGGGGTTACCGGAACCCCCCGGGGAGTCAATGGGCCTTAATGGGCCATAGTGGAAAGGAGGAGGAGGCCGCCAAGGTGGGGGCGTGCCCCCAAGCCCAATCCGAATTGGGAGGGGGGCCGACCCCCCTTTCCTTCTCTTCTTCTCCCCCTTCCTTCCCTCTCCTACTCCAACTAGGGAAGGGGGAATCCTACTCCCACCGGGAGTAGGACTCCCCCCTTGGGCGCGCCTAGGAGGCCGGCCCTCTCCCCCTCCTCCACTCCTTTATATACGGGGGAGGGGGCACCCCATAGACACACAAGTTGATCATTGATCTCTTACACTACAAAAAAATGCACTTCCGTGATGATACGTGTTTGTGACAGTAGGTCACGTTTTTTGTCATGCATGTACATCCATGACGATTTTATGACAGAATCAAGATAGTCATACATGTGCTGTCGTAGAAGTGTTCCATGACATTACCAAAATTATCATCACGGAAGTGTCCACTTCCATGACGATAAATCGCGTGTCACAGAAGTGCTTTCGTCAAGGTTGACCGACACGTGGCATCCACCGTAACGGAACGCCGTTAAGCTATCGGGTCGGGTTTTGGATCCGATAACCCGTTAACAGCCCCGACCAATGGGGATTTTCCACGTGTAAAATCATCATTGGCTGGAGGAAACACGTGTCAGCTCACCGTTGGGACCGATGTCATCCGCTCATTGGACCGAAGGCGCCTATGATAAGGCGACACGTGGCACGGCCCAAGAAAGGCCCATTCCTGTGAAAAGGCCGGCCCGTTTGACTTGGTCAAAAGGTGGCGGGCCGGCCCACGGAAAGCCTGTTAACGGCCTGTTTGCATATAGCCCATTTACAGCCCGCTAACCCAGGGCCCATTATGCCCTATCCGAATTAGGCCCAGTAGCGTCATCTGTGCCGTCCAATATGATTCAGCCCGTTTTAACTTCCGGCCCATGTGTGGCCCATGACTTCTTTCGGCCCATATGAGGACCTTTGTAACTCTTGGCCCATTAACGGCCCGTGGTGAAACTGGCCCGTAATGAACAGTGTATCACTTTATACCCATTAACGGCCCGTTATTCCATCGGGCCGTTTCCAGCCCAAGTTATCTTTCGGCCTTCTCAGGGCCCATTGATTCTTGGGCTCATTTGCAGAATTCGGTTACATACGGCCCGTTACTGTCATTTTTTGCTTGTGGGCCAAATTCAGCCCGTCGTTACAGTCGGCCCATTTGCGGACCGTTAATACATTGGGCCGTTTTCATGTCAAAAAAAAAACTCGTTGGGCTGTTTTCATAGAGTTATCAAATACGGCCTATTAACGGCCCGTTATGGTCCACGAACAGTACGGCCCATGATTGGCGAAATGATGATACGCCCCGTAGAAGGCCCATGGATCCTACGGCCCGTATGAGGCCCATGGATAGTATGGCCCGTAGAAGGCCCATGTATCGTATGGCCCGTAGAAGGCCCATGTATCGTATGGCCCGTAGAAGGCCCATGGACCCTACGGCCCATAGAAGGCCCATGGACCCTAAGGCCCATATACAAGGCCGATGGATCCTACGGCCGGACGAAGGCCCATGGACCATGGGCCTGTAGGAGGCCCATGGTTACAACAGTCCGTGTGTTGCCATGATTATTTTGGCCTAGTTACCAAAAATAGGCTATTGTGGCCACTAGAAAAAAACAAAAAAAAAACTGTAGTGACTACAAGCAAACAACTAAACAAGACAATAAGGAAATAAATAAGCAAGCAATTAACGCTAGCCTATTACCGCTATTACACATATTACATCCACTGGGCATCAAAGTTCGCCACCAGTGCAAATATAGGGAACAAAGCAGCACATTACATACACTGGCCGTCAAAATTGGCCACCAGTGCAAATAAACGCGGCAGCAAAACAAGAGCATAACTGAAACAACTTCAGAAGAGCTCAAGAAACGTTATCCTGGGTATCCACCATGCTGGCAATAATCTTAGCAAGCTGATTAGCTTTGTCCTGTTTGGCGCTAAAATCCTCCAACGCTTGCTGTTGCACGAAAAAGTATGCATCTGAATGCTCCAGGGACTTCAACAGTCCTTCCGCTTCTTGTCACAGCACAGCTGATCGATGTCTTTCATCTTGTAGTTGAGACTCAAGAAACCGAACTGATTCAGACAGTGAGTTTGAATAGCTTGTGCAAGCGGTAGTGGCCAGTAACTCGAACACTAAACCAAGACAGGACTTTGGGGTTGTCTCGCTGTCTTCAAGATAGTCTTCCTTAGCTTTTTTATCAGCTTTGTTGGAGACCAACAAGGATGTGTCACTATCCTGAACCTTATCTGCATTACTTCGTTTACCATTGCTTAATAAGGCACTCTTCCCCAATATTCTGTCAGCATTCTAAAAGAAGAAACAAGCAGACACATAACAAGTTTAGCATGTACTAGTATATGAAACTCATTTCGGTGAACCAGTTCATTAGTAAGGTGGACAGGATTAAACTACCAAGTCTTCTATTGCCAAGTACTAGTACATAATAAAAGCATCAAACAAACATATATCTATGTTCTATGGTCACTGCATTGTCTTGCCAAATCAAAATAGAGACACGGTTCAAATCATATCAGTTCAAGACAAAGCAGCAGTGAAAGAATAGAAAGCGTGGGAAACTACATGGCACAACAAGATTTCAGATGGGTACCACGGGTCTACATGTACAACAACACTATTGGCTCTGTTGTGATGCTAGTAATGTGCATGATATGAAAGTCAACTGTATACACAATTGAAATTGAAATCAACAGAGCTATTGATAAGAGAAAACCTGTTAAAGAAACATGCGTGAACATACCTGCCGTGCCATTGGAGTTTCGATTGGATCCTTCAATTTAAAAATAAGTTTGTATGAGTAAATATAGTGATACAAGAGCAAAGCAATCATAGTTAAAAAAGGTGTGCCTAAGCGAGCACTTAAGCGCGCCTAGGATCTAGGCGTTGGCAAAACGCATTGCGCATAACTACGCATAATCTGTGCATAACTGCGCATAAGCATGCGCTTTGGTCAGTGAAGCGCAAGGCGGTGGCAAAATGCACAATTAACGCCTAGCGCTTTTTTGAACTATGATAGCAATGGAATCTTAAATTAGAACAGTTGTTCTTCAGGTTTAGGCACTTGTTCTACATGAACAGAGTACAGTAAGACGCAAGAATATAATACTTAAAAAATAGAAAAAGAGCTCATGGACCTTACCACATTCTTGGTTCGGGACCAGTACAGAACAAGGCGTTCCCAGTCATCGTCCAGTAAATGTGTCTCAGGAGAACGTAAGGGAATTTGATGAGTTTCTTTGCCGGTGAAGTACGTTTTCTTCAGGTAATTCCGATACTGCCACCAAGCATTCTTGAAGATAGCAGAGGTATTAGCACAGGTTACCTCATCCTGAGTTTCCAAATCGGTCCTTCTCTATAGAGAAAAATGGGAAAAATTTGCTGTATTATAACCATCTTGGAGGTAGGATGTATGGGACGAAGCAAAGTAATTGCCATGAATAACATTACTTACACATAACTCCTGGACAAACACCTGCAACTGGCATTTTCCTTCATCTTCAGTATAATATTTCCAAGATGGGAAGATACGCACATACGCTTTAACAACACCAAATGCGATAGATGCTAAACTACGACTAGCTGGTTGTGCTTCCTCCACAGGAATAGGCGTACTAACTGGTGGAGTTGGGGTTCGCCGTGATAGTACTGGCCCTTTGGGCACCGGAGCTTCCTTACTAACTGCTCTTGTTTGGGAGCTCCGTGGTGGAGATGGTGCTGTGTCAACAGGAACTGGGTTACTATCGGCTCGGGTTGGGGTTAGATTGGGTGAAGCTGGTTCTCTGTCCATCGCAGTAGGGGTACAATCTTCGAGAGTTTGGGTTATGTGTGGTAGGGCTGGTTCTTGTGCATGTACAACCGGGGTGCTATCTCCACCAAGAGGTAGCACTATTTTATTTGAAGACTGTGTTTTTAGTCCGCTAGATACTGGCATCACCCGCTCCAATTCAAATGGCTGATAAACAGGAAACATAGTTGAATGTACAGACATTGTATGAGAGACATATGCAATAGATAGTGTGGAAAAAAGAGGGCATGAAATAGTTGACATGTATATTGTTTAACTAAAACGGATAGCATGACATAATTTCACATATATGATGTCTATCTAAACTGGATAGCATAGCATAACATAATTCAAAGATATGATGAATAACTAAATAGGATCGCATGACATAATTCACCTATATGTTATCTAAGTAATCAGGATCGCATCATTTAATTCACATATGTGATTATATGCTAAACAGAGGGCATTCGATATGATGTCTGAACTAAGAACATGGTGTTGAATATTGTGTATATGATGTCTAAAGTATGCAATGCAAGACACCGTATGCATGATATGAGCAGTATAACCGTGCCAAGTTAGAGCATACACCTCAGTGGGGGAATAGGACTGGTCATCTATCTCTGAATCCATCTCTGAGGAGCTATCGGGACCCAACAAGAGATTTGCTTCGACAGGTAGCACTGTCTGCTCTGAAGGCCTTGTTTTCACTCCAGATTTTTCCATCTCCCACCCAAATGGCTGATTCACACGAAGAGTAGTTTAATGTACAAACATTGTCGACAAATGGAAATGTAATGAAGGAAAGGATGGGCAAGATATCATTCAAATATATCATGCCTGGTTAAACAGGATGGCATTGCACATTTCACATATATTATGGCTGGCTAAAAGACATGAGACTGCATAATTCCCATATATGATATAGAAACTAAACAGGTGGCATTACAGAACATGTCTAAACTAAGCAGATGACATATATGATGTCAAAAGTAGGCACTGCAAGGCAACATATGCATGATATGACTAACATCATCATGCCAAGGTAGAGCAAACACCTTGGGGGGTAAATAGGAGTGGTCACCGGCGTCTGAATCCGCCTCAGAACATATATCTTCCTCTGGATTGCAAACTGGAGAGGGGTGGGGAGGGTTTGCCATTGAACCCACCATGGAGCGATGTCTGCATGACATTGTATTGCCGCGCAAAACTCTTCTCTTTTTCTCTACATGTTCAGCATGACTGTGTACAATATCTGACATGCATACGAAAAAAATATGGTGAGATTATGTAAGGAGAGCATGCAGAAATTTAGAGTGATGGTAACAACCAGTGGATCGATGTTTTTCCGTTGAACCAAAATAGCCCTAATGGATCGACGTGAATGTATAGTAATAAGTGATGCAACAAGTGTACAACCTCTTTGCCATAGCCGTGTCGACCTCAGCATCATTGGGTTGCTCGCTGAAGCAGTTGAGGCAGAGGTGGCTGTCGGAGGTGTGGAGGAAGATCTGAGGAATCTGTAGACGGCGTCCAGGGCACTGCTCTGTTGTGATGGATCGTTCTGTCGTTGGAGCAGCTCCGGTGAGCCGTAAGACGTCAAGACTAAAGCAGCACAAGACAGACATCGTCAATCTCAAGTGGGATTCTAATAGCATCTCCAATAGATGATGTAAAATGGATGTAAAATTAACATCACCAAAAACAACCTGACTACAAGAGATGAGGTAAAAACTGTTGACTCTGAACTTAACTGTCGAAACTGAAATTTACTTTGGAATCTGAATGCTACTGTCGAAACTGAACGCAATGGTAGCAAAGAGGCACTTGACATGTAGTTTAGGGAGGGCCTGCAGTTCATCTTCAACCTGCACCCCCCTGAGCCGCCAGCCACCACCGGCCGAACCGCCGGCCCCAGTGCCGCCTCGCCGCCCCGAAACAACTCGCCACCGCTGCCCCGGCCAGCCCTCTAGGCCCCCCGCCCCCACCCTGAACCCTAAGATAGATAGTGGGGTACCTCTCCGGCGAGCCCCCGTCCCTGCTGCGGGTGGTTCTTCCTTAACTCCGGTGAGCCCCCCAACCCCTGAAAATCGACTGACCCAAAAGTCGATTCAGTCGACTGAAGTGTGGCTTAATCGGAGCAGAGCAGCAGCACGAGCGAGGGGGAGAGCAGCAGCAGCAGCTGGGCGAGCGAGCGATCGATCCAGCGAGAGCCGGAGCAGCAGCAGCAGCGCGAGCGAGCGAGCGAGAGCCGGAGCAGCAGCAGCAGATCCGGCTGGTATGGACGCCGCCGCCAAAGGGGCCTCGCACTGGGGGAGAGCCGTCGTGGAGATGTCGCCCGCGGCGCCGGCTTCAAGGTAGCCGCTCCATGGGGGTGCGGGATGGAGCACCGTCGGCGCCGGGAGGTCGATTTAAGGAGAAGGTGCGATGCGATGAGTGTACAACCTCTTTGGTGGCGCCGAGTAGGCCTCGGCTTCGTCCGAGGAGTCGGTGAGGATGCTGCGGTTCCGGTGGAGCAGGTTAAGGCAGCGCTGTGGGGATGGAGCAGCTGCGATAGACGAGGCGATCGTCGGAGCAGCTCCTTGGAGGTGGAGGACGGGGCGGCTGAACCGGCGGGACGGCGAGATGGACGACGGATCCTCATCCGGGGAGGTGGACGAGGGACGTCGAGCTGTTGCGGTGGACGACATCGTCGGGGAAGAGGCTCCGGCTGGGCAGCGGTGACGTGGCGGACGGAGGAGGGTGGGGTTTCGCGGCTGGAGCGAAGAGGTTATGGCGGCCTGGGATTTCGAATGGCGAAAAGGGGGCGATGGGTGGGGGTGAAGCATGACTTAGGGACGCGCTTGTCCAAAATGTAGGGTGTGTTAAACAAGTACCCCCACCGATTTGAACTAGCGGCCCTTTCGGCTCAGGGTTAGAAGGGGGATTTCGCGTGTCGGGATTTGGCAGCTGGAGGGAGTTTTCGCGCGCGTTGTAATTTCGGGATAGGAAGGCGCGGGTTGTGAAGGCGCCAGTTTTGGGAGCACGATATCTGAATTTTCGGGATATAACAAGATGCGGGTTGAATTCTAGGGACAAGCCTAACATGTAGTAATATTGTACTTGTACGTACCAAATCAATTCGCACTTCCCTCAACCAAAAAGAAAATGAAAAAAATAAAACTATTCACACCACACAAAGAGAGAGTCTTGCCCCGTTTTACTATACAAATGCTATTCAAAGCTACTCCCTCCTTCCATCTATATAGGGCCTAATGCGTTTTTCGATGCTAACTTTGACCAAATATTAGAGCAATGATATATGACATGCAACTTACACAAAGCACACCATTAAATTCGTCTGTGAAAGGTTCTTTCAATGATATAATTTTCACATTGTGCATGTCATGTACTATTAATCTTGTCAATAGTCAAAGGCGGTCTTAAAAATCTCATTACGCCCTATATAGATGGAAGGAGGGAGTATGAATCCATGTTATGTCCGATTAAATTTTTTCGCTTGCTGTATAATGCATGTAACCTACTCATACCAACATTTTAGTGCATTCCAAATGTCTATACTACCGCTGCAATTCGAACTAAATTTGAATTCGTTTCTCTATTTCAATAAGAATCTACAATCATGATTGTTGCCAACTTCAACCATCATAGTTTCCTTGATATCCACCAGATATAAATCGGACGGCCTATAATGCAGGATGGCAGGCGCACCATCATCAATAACTCCGTTTTTTTTGTAAGAGTAGAGATAAAATATATTAAATGTAGTATAACATGTTCATAACCACACCATGTGTATCACCGTTATATATATTCACACATGCGTCAGTTTGAAACACTATGATAAATTCTTCAAATATCCAAATTCGCTTTTTATAATGAAGTATATATGATCTATATTCGTCTTTTACACCCACACAACCCTCTTATCTTTGTAGCTAGCACTAACTTTCTCTTGTGCATGCACACACCCGCATCCCTCTCACCCTCCCTCAGCATTCTCTAGCTCCATCGCGCAAATTCGTGTTTTCACTTTAGGTCGTTCACCCACGGTGTGTGTAGGCCCCCCAACTCCTCCTCTACGGCACACATCGATCGATATGCCTCTCTAGCCAGGTGTGCCTAGCACAAACACAAGCTTCCCCTCTTCTCTTGTCACCGAACATGCCTCACGCCCACCACTCTTTTCATCGTTCTCGTACTCGCACACTCCTCCCCCCTCGATATAGTATGCCTCTCGTACCACCTCCTACATGCATCCCTCTCTCTCTATCCTTCTCCTCGTGCCTCATTTGCTTCTAACACACACATGCATGTATACCGATCGATCTCCCAACATATACCTAGATTGACTTTAACTACCCCCCATCGATCGACGTACCTCACAAGTTATGTCTCTCCTTTCTCTAACAAAGGGCGATTGATCTTCATATGTAGTTACGTCTGCTTACCACAGCCACATCGTCCCCCCTCATCATTCGTGCATGCCTCCTGACCCGTCTCTCACACGCACGTGCATAGACAACAAGCAGCCATCTCCTCTCATTGATACTGCGGGCGTGCCCTCCGTTTGTCTAGCAAGCCTATCCCACCATTTGTTAGAAGCAACTCCACTACCACCCCCTCCAACACTCTAGCTCTGTCTCTCTCCCAACCTTATTCCTCTCCTGCACATATGCATGGATGCCGATCGATCTCCCTTAATACATGAGGCAGATCGATCTCCTTAATACATGAGGTAGGCCTCTCTCCTCCTCCACACATATACCAGCCATTGTACCTCTATAGTTAATTGGGCCTCCCTCTTCCCCCACCACACACCGATAGTCGAGCGCTGCAGGTAGGTATCCATGCCGCAGAGACAAACTGCACATGTCCCATCTCACGTTCCAGTAGGCCAGCCACTCTATATCTTTGACGTGGGCACACACAAATTCGATGGCACTCTTTATCGATCGCGCGCGCACACACACACACATCATCCCTCTCTTCGATTCTATGGACACCTCAAGCTGATGATACCTCCACTCTCTTCTCGTGGATCGCCCCCTCTATATATATGTTATATCCAGGACTCTATTTCACACACATTGCATATGTTACATTTTTGGATTGACCCCCCCCAAAAACTCTCAAGAACCCACACACTATATCTCTCTAGGTTTGTATCTCTCTCACACAACCCCACGTAGGTGGTGTACGCATACAAGAAGAGAATAGGTGCACCATGCACATACTCATGCTTCGTGCCCAGCCACACCCGCGCGGGTACGCGGTGGAGCTCATTTCTTTACGAAATGGCAGCCCACGTGCTAATTTGAACGCATGTAGCGGTTGTTTACCTAGGGAGGTCGTGTACCATGCGTGCTCGAAACAAAGTTCGACTTGACGCGTTGCCGCGTTATTTTTAAATAAAGTTATAGTGCTCAATGGCACGTACACAGAATATAAAACGATTTTTATGGAGAAAAAGGTAGCCCGCTCACTATATACAATGGAGCCTGCCTGCCTGGTTTGTCGCTCTTCAGAGTATCTCACACAAGGCTGCGGTGGCCTCTCTCTCTCACCGTTGGTCACTGATCCGGCCGCATCCCGTCCGCCGGGGGAAAGGGAGTGCGGTGGCCTCTCTCTCTCTCTCACCATTGGTCATTGATCCGGCCGCATCCCGTCCGCCGAGGGAAAGGGAGGAAGTGCATTGTTTCTCCGTTTGACGGCGCCGAGGCAACACGTCCCGATCTGCGGTACACGCCATTCTCTCTGACCAAGCTCCGGCGCGGCAGGGCCTACGCCACCTGCTCGCAGATTCCGCCCGCCGCCGCTCACCTAGTTACACCCCGACGACCTCCAGGTATCCCCTCCGGCCTTGCTCCACTGCCCGTCTTCCCACGTCGCTGCATGTGGATCTTCCATAGTTCTTTGCCCAAAACGTAGCTCGTCCGGCGTACTTTCCATATTGCATTCTCGTCCTCGCACCGTTTTAGACAAACACAACCATGTTGTTATCTTCCCTTAGGACAAGGAATATGCTTCTTTTTTGTCGTCGCATGTGTCATCAACTATTATTGGCCAGTAATTGTTTCATTTCTACTCGTTGCTATTGCGACCTTTTGGTGAACTGCACAAATCACTTTTCTCTTAAGAGTGTTTTGTGCAGTTGTACTAAAATGTCACACGGGTAACGTCTCTACATTTCAGTGCGACTGCACAAAGGGAGATTGGTTTTGCTCTACCCTCCTCATCCAACTCCAAGCCTAATCTTCTCCAACTAGTTAGTCTTAAGAGAGACTGCAAAGGTGACCGGCTTCTATTTGTGTGTTTATTGTTTCATCAGCAGTCCTCTATTATCGTAATCACACTTAATATCTTTGGAACAGGGACGCTCAGCTCTATTTTAGTGGAACTGCACAAAATGATCGGAATGTTGCATGCTCCAGACAACTACTTTTTTCCCAACATGCCTTGTTGATTTAGACAGAGCTGGGGGGACGTTGCTGCCAATGAAAGCATGTATCAATTTTAATTTAACACCTTCTCACAACTCTGTCTTCAGTTGTGATGTAATTATTAGCTCTGATCTACTAATAATTGACATGCATTAGCAAGGAAGTTAGTTTTTTATTGTTTCCGAAAGAGCATCGATGGCAAGACACGCGAAACAAAAGCTGAAAGCTAACACCATTGTACAATTTCATGTCGCTGGAAAATTATTTGTACAGTACGTCAATTATGTGCCATTGCCAGAAGCCTCTTCATCATCTGGGCCCATGTGCCATGCACAAAATTATACTCCTTCGTTCCTAAATATTTGTCTTTTTACAAATTTCAAACGGGCATATTCTAGAGTGTAGATTCACTCATTTTGCTTCGTATGTGTACTCCCTCCGTTCCTAAATATTCTATTCGTCTTTCTAGAGATTTCAACAAGTGACTACATACGGAGCAAAATGAGTGAATCTACACTCTAAAATATGTCTATATACATCCGTATGTGCCAGTCCATTTGAAATCTCTAAAAAGACAAATATTTGAGTAGTCACTCGTTGAAATCTCTAGAAAGACAAATACTCCGGAGTATATTTAAGAACCGAGGGGGTAGTGCACAACCACATGGGAGACTCAGCCCGGTCGTTGCGCCGCATTAATAGTGAGTAATGAGCAGTCAAATCATAAGCCCCACCTTTCCCACTGTAAGTTGCTCTGAAGAAGCAACCATCAATACGCTCTTCTTTGAATCCGCTCATACTACTCCATCCGTCACTGTTTATACAACGCGCTTCAGAAAAAAGAAAAAAAATCTGTGGGACCAAGGCGACTAGCGATCGGCCTGAAAAATAGCATTGGTAGTTATAGCACGGCGTCTATTACTAGAGGGAATAATGCGTACACACATGCATGCAGTGCTTCCACCCTGGGTACACACATGCATGCACTTACTCCACTCCGTAGTAGTACAGTACATGGAGAGAAAATTGTGGACTTGATTGCGGTTACCACGCCCTAATTAATTGAGCATTAAACCAAACGCATCTAAAGTCTCTCTGTTGGTGGAAATGCATTGGGAGAAATGCATCATAATGAAGCGCGCCCTGTAAACTGTGACGGAGGGAGGAGTAGTATGAAGGTGCAAAACCAAGTACGCGTATGGCCAGTCGGTCAACGCACCTCCTCTTGGCATATCTCTGACATGTGGGAGAGGAGTGTGAGCAGACCGATCTCAATTGATGGCAAAGAGCCAACCCGCCGTTCCTTGAGAGAGACGAGGAGCGAGAACACACAGATGGGCTCGCACGGAGGCCAAGATATATTCGAGCATGGTTGGTTGATCGATATCATTCATTACATGTTGGGCTGCCGTTTTCCGCCCTTCTCCGGAATAAATGTGTACTTTATCAGAGATTAAAAAATAAGAGTACAGACGCTCCACCATGCGGTTCTAGTAGTAGTCTGCGCTTAGCTCTTCGCCTCTTCGTGAAGTCGAACAATGATGGTACTCCGCATGTTGGGTACTACAGTGTATGCCTCTGACAATCTGACACCGAATGGACTGATGCATGTCCACCGAGGGTAGGTTGCATTAGTCAAAAGGCGTAAGCGAGCTTCACCTTCTCCTGCAAGCTTCTCCTCGTTCTGCGAGTTGACGGGACACACCAAAAAGTAGTGCTAGTGCATACTCCCTCCTTTCCAGTTAATATGGCTTAATCTTTTTTGCGGGTAAATGAGAGAGCTTTATTCATATATAAGCATTCTTAGGACGATCAGCCAAGACACTGGTCACTAGGAAGTGAGGTACCCTGCAAAAAAAGAAGTAGGAAGCGAGGTGTTTCATCAAGCCAGCTCTCGGCCACATTCAAAGTGCAGCAAGCACGGTTCGCACGAAGATGCGCCGCAAGGTTTGCTGACCTGTTTACATGCTGAATAACAAAAAAAGAGGAAATATTACTGAGCGCTACTATTTGTAACAGGATATGTGCCAGAATTAAGCGAGAATTGTGGCGAGTGTTCCATGCAATCAACTTCCATTATCACATGCGAGAACCCTCGAAGAGAACCAAATGTGTTGAAGATTGCTTTATCACATTTTAAAATTATAATAAGAGTGCATACGCTCCTCCATCCGGTTCCTAGTACTAGTATAGTACGTACCTTTATAGACTATAGTAGTAGTACTAGTAAACTTTGCGCTTGGCTGTTTGCCTATTCGGGAAGTCGAACAATAATAGCACTAGTAGTATAGTGTATGCTTCTGGCAATCTGACACCGAATTAACTGTTGCACGTCCACCGCCTGAGTGAGGGAGAGCTTGCATTAGTCAAAAGTTTCTCCTTGTCCTGCGAGGCACCGCGCGCAAGCTTCTCCCGTCCTGCAACCTTCTCCTCGTTCGGCAAGTTGACGGGACACAAAAAAGTAATGCTAGTCCATACTGCCTCCTCTCCGGTTAATATGGCTTAATTTCAAACGAGATAAATACACTGTCTGTCACTGTATATTTGTAAAAATACGGTCAGTGGACTTCATAATATGCTCATTGCGCTCAATATATATATTTTCCAGTGTTTATACGGTCACTAGCTCACCCTGACTGAGTATGTGTGTGCATGCACGTGTAGGTTGAGCACTTGAGCGTGACCGTGTGTGTTCCGTCATGTGCTCGGACATGCATGCATTAGGGCGTCGCGCGCGTTTTTGCGTCCATGTGTACGTGTGACTGTTGCATACACGTAGGGGGAGTATGTGTAGGGGCCACTAAGGAGCAGTCAAATCACACAGAAAGTTAGTCGGAAGAAGCAACCATCATTTCACTCTTGAATGACACGTACGCAATATAAAATGGTTGATATGGAGAGAAAAAGAAAACCACTATGTATACACTAGCAGGAGCCTAAGCTACAAGCCTGCTTGCTTAGGTTACTCTCTTCACAAGCATAGAACGACGGGCCTGATCCCGCAGCTGGGGGAAGGGAACAATGTTCTGTGTAGACGCGGTCGACATCGGCGAGGGAGAAAACCCACAGTCGGTGCGTCCCAATCGGGGGTCACCACGGTATGGGCCGATGTCGCGTCCCAACCGCCCTTCTAGCTATAGCCCGACGTCCCAGGTAGTCCATCTTCCTTTTGGAGCCGGCTTGCTCCACTGCCGTAGCTCCATCTCCATGTCGATCTTTCTCTACTTCTACCGGCTTCTACTTGTGATGAGTTTATGTCTCATGAACTAGTGCCAGTACTATTATTCTAATCACACTTCTTCAATATCTTTGCCATCAGGGATGCTCAGGTCGATTTTAGTGGAACTGCACAAAAGCATCGTATGATCCGAGGGTGCCAGCCGTCTTTCCTTTGACAGGTTCTACCTGGCCAGGAAATTAAATCATGTTTAGGGTTTAGGGTTTAAGTCGTAGTGACCCCATTAGTAGTTTTTCTTTCGTACACGCTCTCACAACTTTTTTCTTTAGTTGTGAAGTAAATATTGGCTATGATCTATGAATCATTGAGATGCATCAGCATGCGTGTTAGTTTTCCTTTGTATTTGATGGAATGTTGTAATGGGGAAACCTTGGAATAGGAATGAAGATGGAGTGGAAAGTTTCCGTTTTTCCGGAGAAAAAATGGAAATGGAGAGAAACCAATGTTTCGTTTCATTGGATCGCGCCATCGAGCAAAACCAACGTTTAAATCATGTCTGTCGTGTTCGTGTCTCACCCTCCTCCACGGCTTGACCCCACACGGTCGCTCGGCATGCCACTCACCGCAAACCGAGTATACGATAACTTTCCCGCCTGCTTGTCGATGGATCGCGCCATGGAGTACTAGCACTACTGGAAGAGATTGACGAGTTGGGGGAGGACAGCTAGCTGTAGCACGGACTCCCAAGAACTTTTTACATGCATGTTGTAGCCGGCTATTGCGACCTTTGAACGCGGAGCAACCGCATGCACCCGGAAGCGGCGCGGGCGACGCTCTCTCGGCCGGCGCGCCGCTTCAATGCCAGCGCCAGTGAGAGGTCGCGTCCGCTCTGGCCGGGCATGAATGCGGCACTGACCGTTTCGGGCAGGAAGCACGCGCGGGTGATGAAGAGGGTTCAGGTTGGTCAGGACCGGCCGTGGCAGCGGTCCGGACGTGCGCAAACAAGAGATGTTGTACGTTAATATTGATGCGTATATAATTAACAACGTAAATAATGTGCCAGTTGGACAAATATGATTGGAGATGGAGATGGAGATGGAATTTTACGTAAACACGGATATGATTGTCTATGTCTATGTGTATGTGCGCGACGACTCTCGCGACCTGGAAGCGGGGGCGTGTTTTTGATCGAGTTTGCTTTCTTGGTACGTTAGAAAATTAGTTTGTCTAATTCACATCTAGATGTTATTTAAGGATATCACATCTAAGCTCCCACAAGTATATAATGTAGCAACAAGAAACAAAAAAAAAACTAGGAAAAAAATAGAGCACAAACAGACTGGACATCAACTTAGATGTGACATAACTATGTCACATCTAGATGTGTCCTAGACAGACCCTTAAAAATTGTCCGCCAATTTTCGTTTCTTTTTTCCGGGAACGCGCGTATTCTATTTAAAACCACTGCTATGGAGAGATTTTTTTACTCCATCATAGCCTCTTGTTTGATAGAGTTTCTCGCGTCTCGCTCTCTCACCCTCTTCATATATGTTACACGCTGGAGGCTAAGCGTTCATTTGCTAGGGTTTGCTATATTCACAGTCTCTCACCTTCTCTTCACCAGATCTAAACAAGATTGCGTTGGCCTCTTGTCTCTCTCTCCCCCTCACAGCTGGTGAAGGAGGCGTTCGTATCCCGTCGCACCGGGAAGGGGAGGAGGTGCAGCGTTCACTCTATCGCCTTCGGCGAGGGAGGCAATCCACTGCCGGCTGCGCTGTTCTTTTTCACCCAGCGCCTGTGCGGGAGGGCCACCGACCCCTTCTTCCTCGCTGCCGTATGTAGTGTGGGCAGATCCGGCCTCCCGCCGCACGCCTTGCCACATCCCGACGACCCTAAGGTATAAGTTTCTTTGAAACCGTCGTTGCTCTAGCTGCATGTGGATCTTTTTCGATCTGTAGTCGAATCTAGGTCTTGGTTCAAAGAGGAAAGAAGGGTGCGGTGGGCTGGAGCAAGAATCTAGGACGTGGTTCAATGAGGAAAGGAGGGGCGGAAAGTAGTATAGACTGGCTATCCAGCCGCTTTGTAGGTCGAAAAGGGAAAAAGGGGGTAACCCAGTACACACATCTGTAAGGAACCGATCTCTTTGTTGAAAAGGGAAAGAAACTGGGGGATCGGGTAGTTTGTGCAGGACTAGATTTGCTGCCCTCACATAGGAAGAAGGTTCAAAGAGAACAAATATGGGACCAACGCATATATGCTGCTTGGCTACATACTCTGCATCACCCATTTATACGTGTGGACACACATGGTGCTGGCATGTCCCATACAACTATTTTGCTATTGTTAATCTAAGAACGCCGCCGGAAAATTGAATCAATGCCACTGTTAAAAGTAAATTACATTTTTTAACGAATGTTGTTTCAAGAGAATGTCTCTGTTAATATGAATCAATGCAACCGTTTTGGAAATGCTACTGTCCTACTTTGTTTTCCATCCAAGATAAGTTAGATGCTTCTTTCTGTCACCGTTTGTTTCATCCTCCTTTATTAGCAAGTAATTGTTTCCTTTTTTAACTCTGTTAAAATAGGGCTATCGATTCAACTTGTTGCTATTGCGACATTTTGCTTCGCTACTCGAAACACTTATGTTTTAAGAGTGTTTTGTGCAGTTCAACTTGAATGTCACACCGGTGACTTTGCTTAATTTTGGTGGAACTGCACAAAAGGTGATCGCGATTTGTTTCCAGTCTTCGTGGCGAGTTGTTTCAAATCTTGGTCTCAACCACATGATGTGCAGTGTGCTTTGAGATGTTGTGCTACTTGTTTTGGTATTGTTTTAAATCAATGTTGAATTTAAGCTATTGTATTGATGTCTTTTCCCATTAAGTAGTGAACAAAAATGGGACCAACCCAGACATGATGCTTGTTGCTTTGTTACAACAAATTCAGCATCACCCCCTTTATAAGCCAGTAATTGATGCCACTCTCAGAATTAACTACTGAATCTTATTTCAAAACTGCAACACTTGTTAGGGATTGGCGGGATTACCATTTTTGTGGCCGCATGTTTCATCCTCCTTTATTAGCCAGTAATTGATTCCTTTTTTGCCTCTGTTTAAACAGGGATATCTATTCAACTTGTTGCTATTGCGACATTTTGCTTCGCTACGCGAAACATTTTGCTTGATTTCAGTGCAACTGCACAAAACGAGATTGGATTTCCTATTCGTGTTGGCAGATTCGTATTTACTTGTCCGTCTCATGAAAGGTCAGTACAGGCCTTCATCCACATGATTGTGCAGTGTGCTTTGAGATGTTGTGCTACTTGTATTGGTACTGTTTTAAATAAATGTTGAATTGAAGCTATTGTATTGCTGTCTATTCCCATTAAGTAGTGAACAAAAATGGGACCAACCCAGACATGATGCTTGTTGCTTTGTTACAGCAAACTCTGCATCACCCCCTTTATAAGTAGATGGAAGCACATACTGTTGTTGTGCCCACTCTCCCCTGGAACTGTTTATGCTTTTTGTTAATCTAATGCCGCTGGTAAAATTAAGCAATGCCACTCTCAGAATTAATTAACTACTGAATCTTAGTTCAAAATTGCAACACTTGTTAGGAATGGTACTATCCTGCTTTGTAGTTCTTTCTACATGTTTAACCAAGGTATCATTAAGATAATGTCTCTGTTAAAATGAATCAGTTGCATTGTTTTAGGAATGGTACTTTTCTGCTTTGTCGTTCTTTATACATGTTGAAACAAGGCATTGTTAAGATAATGTCTCAGTCAATATGAATGAATCACACTGATAGAGAATTGCTACTCTCCTGCTTTGTTTCCCATTAAGATAAAGTAGATCAGTAGATGCTTTTCTTCTGGGAGTACAAGTCATCAACCGTTATTTCTCAGTAATTGTTTCCCTTATACCTATTGTTGCTTACAGGGATATCAAAATTAAAGCTCGGTTTTATTCCGACTTCGATTTTAGTTGAACTGCACAAAAGGAGCCAATGTGTCCAAGGCAAACTGCAGCATTACTGGGTCCAGTTGGTCGTTCCACTTTGCAGAAAGAAGCAGTCACTATTTGCGCTACATTACAGAAGGAATGACCGAGAAGCTTTACAGAGTATTATTAGACACCGGTGACATGACTAGTCTGCAGAGACCATTGGCAATTTAACAACACGTGGAGTGCCCTGGGCAAAAAGTGCCCAAACAAGTACAAGAAGCTACGACAGGACTCCACGATCATAGGCATTACATATTTTGAATGGGAAAAGCTTGTCAAAGTTTAATCATTGATGTTAGCAAGAAGACGTTAGTTTAATATATTGGAATTGGAAAACCTTGTCAAAATTTGCTCATTGATGTTAGCCAGAAGACATGCATTTGATATTTTTGAGTGGGACGCCCTTGCTGTGAGCAGCGTCGAGTATTTTTCCTATTCCTGTGTTCAGTTTAGAAGTAAATAGTTACTCTGCTGAGATATTCCTGTGTTAAGAGTTTGTTCTGAATATTGTCTATGTAATGCCAGGCCTTGTGTTTGATTGCAAAGTTGAGCTTGGAATGTTGTGGCATGCGGCATCACGAGCTGTTCACCGTGCCTCCTGAGAATACTGCTTCGTATTGTTTTGCATGTCGATCTAATGCCAGTGATTTGCTTGTTAAGAAGATCATCCTCTTCTGTTG
Organism: Aegilops tauschii subsp. strangulata; assembly: GCF_002575655.3. NCBI lineage: Eukaryota > Viridiplantae > Streptophyta > Magnoliopsida > Poales > Poaceae > Aegilops > Aegilops tauschii. The sequence continues at coordinate 421,614,843 of NC_053037.3, read as the reverse complement.
TTTCCATGCTTAAGAAGTTCATCATCTGATATTTCATTCATAGCCTATACGACAAGTCGGGTAGGTTAGACGTGAAACCATATGATCTGCCAACCAACTCATGATATTAGGCCGTGATTGGATCGTCGTTTTCCAACCAAAACCGCTTGTAAAACTGACGCTTGTAAATTAAAGCAGATGGTCTCGGGCGAAGGCGCTTGGTTGGTCGATTTCGACTAGTAAAATATCGGAAGTACTTCACACACGATAAAAACGCTGAACGACACTCGGACGATTGCTAATCCAGCCGTTAGCTGCTGTTTCAGCCTTGCCCATGGATGGCATGATACGCACGTCGTGCATGTATCGTCTGGTAATGTCGTCCATATAGTAGTGCTCGTAAAATATACACTGGTCTCTCAAATTACACGCGTAACCCGCCGGTTTTACTTACAGACCTCGGGCCCTCGGTTTCATTACGCCTGTATTTTACGCGTTGTTTTCCGATGACGAGTAAATTACACTTGTATGTTAATACAGGTTTGAAATAAACCAGAGCTCCCAAGCGCGGCCTTACCGTTTCATGCCGTCTCAGTTTCTCGAAGGTGCTCATAGGTGTCCGATGATCCTGGCTTCCTGAATGAGCAGCGGGCGCTGTATCAGACCATCCGTAGGGCCCGTCAGGCCCTCTCTGTTGTCCTTTGAGTTGTTGCGCTCGCCGTGGCGCCGAGCATTGTTAACATCGTCAATGAACATGAGGATTCAGGAGATGACTTCATTTTGACTGGATGACACTAGGGACCCACTAGGGCCATAGCCGTACGTACGCAAGTGCCTCCTTATTATGTACAACTATATATTTTTTGGTTTCTCCTGGTTTCCTGACATCACGGTCCCACACCATTTTCAACCTATGTAGTCAATATAAACGAGAGAATTGCACAAGGTGCGGCCGACAGCTGGGACCAGGCAGCTCGAGCAGTATTTGTGTTTTTGAGGCGTGAGCACTGCAGAGCTTTTCTTGGCGATGATTTCGTTGTTGTTCAGAGGAGAGCAGGGTATTAACTGGGCGGGCTGTGGCCCGTCTAGCCCCGGCCAGATATCCAGCCCAGATACTAATTTTTTCAAGATGAAAATGGCTAGCCCAGCTATACGTCATTTTGAGGAATACACAGGCAAGGTCAACTTGTTATTCTCCGCCCCGCTGGGCTGCAAATCTTTCGTAGGAGGGATGCATTAGGCTTAACAGGAAAATGGAATTTAGAAAATAATAAATGGGATGTAATTATAAAAACTGGGCAGTAACTATAAAAAATGCACCAAACACGAAATTAGTTTATAAAATATTATTTATGGATTTTGAAAATCTTAAATTTTCATTGTTGCGCGTGCAATGTTTCGTTGGATTTTTACGTAATACAAATTTATATTTAATCTGACTAGAAATTTTGGGATAAAAATATTTTGGATCCCTTCAAAATGTGGGAAATTTTATTGAATTCTATCTTCAACGGTTGGTTGAAATTATTAATCGTTGTCCTAGCTAGAAATGGGCTGTACTTTTAATAAACTGTAAATGGGCTGTTGTAAATTCCATTAGAATTCAAAAATGGGCTGTACATTCTTACAAAACGCAAATGGGCTATAAGTTCTCTGCCACACACTTGTGGGCCTACTAAGTGACGCATCCCCTAAAAAAATAAGTTGAGGCGTATGCAAGGCTTTGTCAACTTATTATAGTCAACACACGGTTCTAGCAGCAGTGGCCGTTGGATGTCTATCCAACAGATATCGTGCTTCTTCTTCAATCTCGGATATTCTTAGCTTCGGCCGCCCAAAAAATGATTCCTCCCCCTAACGTCTGGGGCGCACCGTTTCGGAGGCTGACCTGTGGGCCTACTAAGTTGGAGCGTACCAAGGGCTTTGTCAAGTTAGTCAATATAAACGATTCTAGATTCAGTGACCGTACGATGTCCATCCAACGGCCGTAGTGCTTCTTCAACCTCTGGTCTTCTTGGTCCAGCCGCCCAAAGCAGCGCCGGTCGTGCCGCCTGCTCCTGCCTCCCGTGGCCGGCTGTGCTGCCGCGGAGGCCTCACCGCCCCCATACTACTCCCACCGCTGGCCAGGCCATCCCTCCACTCACCCACACCCCCTGTTATTCTGCGGCGACGGCAGCCTCACACAGCAGCCGAACCAGTGAACCCTCGTACTCCTCTCCGCGCGGGTTTCCACTGCTATGTCTTCCCCGGCTCTGCGTCGTCCCCTTCCTAGGCCTCGCCGTCGTCCACTGCCCTGGTGCTCTCGGTGCGGCGTGGTCAACATGGTCAACGACCGACTTCCATCGAAAGAGTACTGTACGTGGAGAGGCTACAGCTGGGTCCACGGTGGCCGCAAGGAAGTGCCTCCTTATTACGTGCAAAATAATTATTCCTCCACCTGACAGCGGGGACCCATCGGACGGGCCACCTTATTTCGCGAAAAAACGTTTCCCCCCTGACTGCTGGGACCCACTGGACGGGCCACCGTATTTCGCGAAAAAACGTTCCCCCCGCTGTCAGCTCGGACCCATCGGAAGTGCCTCCTTATTACGCACAAAAAATAAATACCCCCTGCTAGCTGGGACCCACCTTGGTGGGAGGCTGACTTGTGGGCCTACTAAGTTGACGGGGACGGAGGGCTTTGTCAACTTAGTCAATATGAACGATTCTAGCTCCAGTGACCGTACGATGTCCATCCAACGGCCGTAGTGCGTCTTCAACCTCTGGTCTTCTTGCTCCAGCCGCCCAAAGCAGCGCCGGTCGTGCCGCCTGCTCCTGCCTCCCATGGCCAGCTGTGCTGCCGCAGAGGCCTCACCGCCCCCTACTATTCCCACCGCTGGCCAGGCCCTGCGGCGACGGCAGCCTCACACCGCAGCCGAACGAGTGAACCCTCATACTCCTCTCCGCGTGGGCATCCACGGCCGCGTCTTCACCGGCTCCGCGTCGTCCCCTTCCTAGGCCTCGCCGTCGTCCACCGCCCTGGTGTTCTCGGCGCGGCGTGGTCAACGTGGTCAAGGAACGACTTCCATCGGACGTGGACTGTACGTGGAGAGGCTAACAGCTGGGTCCACGGCGGCAGCAAGGAAGTGCCTCCTTATTATGCGGAAAATAATGATTCCTCCACCTGACAGTAGGGACCCACCGGACGGGCCACCGTATTTCGCGAAAAAAACATTTCCCCCCTGACTGCTGGGACCCACCAGCTACACCTTCGCACGCAAGGAAGTGCGTCCGGGCAGAAAAAAAAACGATTCGCCCCCTGACTGCTGGGACCCACCAGCTACATCTTCGCACGCAAGGAAGTGCCTGATAGTCGGGACCCATCTGGTCGAAGCGTACGTAGCGTTGTCATTCTGGTCGCGAACGTGTACGTACATATATACTGGTCGATGTAGAGGCGCGCACGTGTCGTAGTAGAGGCGCATACGTGTCGTAGTAGAGGCGCGCATGTAGCATGTACACGTACGTACAGCGGCCAGGGTGCAAGAAAGAAAATACGGCCACGTACGTACATACGGGCAGGGTCTCAAACGCCTACTCGCGCATACGTACGGCGAGGGCTCGTGTACATGGCTGGGTCGGAACGGAGAAACAACGTCATCATCGTGTTCGTGGGGAAGCTACGGAATGCGTCGTGTTCATGGGGAGGCAACGGAATGCGTCGTGTTCATGGGGAGGGGTGTGGCGTACCACAAAACGGAGGAAACGGACCTCCTACGGTCGAAATGGGGGTCCTGTTGATCGGGAGGAGTGTGGCGTACCGCAAAACGGAGGAAACGGACCTCCTACGGTCGAAACGGGGGTCCTGTTGATCGGGAGGGGTGTGGCGTACCGCAAAACGGAGGAAACGGACCTCCTATGTTCGGAACGGGGGTCCTGTTGATCGGGAGGGGTGTGGCGTACCGCAACACGGACGAAACGGACCTCCTACGGTCGAAACGGGGGTCCTGTTGATCGGGAGGGGTGTGGCGTACCGCAAAACGGACGAAACGGACCTCCTACGGTCAAAACGGGGGTCCTGTTCATCGGGAGGGGTGTGGCGTACCGCAAAACGGGACTCCACGGGATACTGTTCATCTCCACCATCGACCTCCTCCAGCCTCCACGGGGTCCTGTTCATCCAGCCTCCACCGCGCGCTACTCCACCGGCTACTGTTCAACCACCCCTCCGCGGGCACCCCTCCACCGTCTACTATTCATCCAGCCCTCCAGACCACGGGGTCCTGTTCAACCACCCCTCCACGGGCACCCCTCCACCATCTACTGTTCATCCAGCCCTCCACCACACCACGGGGTCCTGTTCATCCAGAGGCAACGCCACCGCTCACTGTTCATCCAACCCCCCCCCCCCCCCCGCAACGCTCACTGTTCATCCAATCGATCGGCTTCAGTTAGCAGCAGTAGCGAAGGAATCGCTCGATCAGGTTCAGTTAACAGCCATCGATCGATCGCTCGGGTTCAGTAACGTGTAGCCTGCAGTGCAATCGCTCGGGTTCAGTTAGAGCCCAACGCCTCGCTCGGGTTCAGTTAGAGCCAACGCCTCGCACATACGCGCGTACGTGTACGAGAGAAACGCGCATCGCTCGGCCCCCGACCTCCCACCGTAACCGGGAACTCCCCGAAATTTTCCTCCCCCTCGCTTCTACCATGGTTTTTTCGTCATGGACGGCCCAAAGAATGTCATGCAGCTGCGTCTCCGGCCCGCGCAGGATGAAAAGCCCATTTTCTGTCATGATTTTTTGTCATAGAAGTAGGAGGCCACCACATCTATGATGATACCGGGTTTTGTCACAATTATCGTCATAGAAGGGTCATATGTATGACAATTTTTTTCGTTCGGCCCAAAATGTCACGGATGTGTCTTTTTTTTTGTAGTGTTAGCCGTGTGCGGTGCCCCCCTCCACCATAACCCACCTCGGTCATATCGTTGCAGTGCTTAGGCGAAGCCCTGCGCCGGTAGCTTCATCATCACCGTCATCATGCCGTCGTGCTGACGAAGCTCTCCCTCGACACTCAACTGGATCGAGAGTTCGCGGGACGTCACCGAGCTGAACGTGTGCAGATCGCGGAGGTGCCGTACTTTCGGTACTAGGATCGGTCGATCGTGAAGACGTACGACTACATCAACCGTGTTGTCATAACGCTTCCACTTACGGTCTATGAGGGTACGTGGAGTACACTCTCCCCTCTCGTTGCTATGCATCACCATGATCTTACGTGAGCGTAGGAAGTTTTTTGAAATTACTGCGTTCCCCAACAGTGGCATCCGAGCCAGGTTTATGCGTAGATGTTATATGCACGAGTAGAACACAAGTGAGTTGTGCGCGATAATAGTCATACTTCTTACCAGCATGTCATACTTTGATTTGGCGGTATTGTTGGATGAAGCGGCCCGGACCACAATTACGCGTACGCTTACGCGAGACTGGTTCTACCGACATGCTTCACACATAGGTGGCTGGCGGGTGTCAATTTCTCCAACTTTAGTTGAATGGAGTGTGGCTACGCCCGGTCCTTGTTGAAGGTTAAAACAACACATACTTGACGAAAAATTGTTGTGGTTTTGATGCGTAGGTAAGAACGGTTCTTGCTCAGCCCGTAGCAGCCAAGTAAAACCTGCAGCAACAAAGTAGTGGACGTCTAACTTGTTTTTGCAGGGCATGTTGTGATGTGATATGGTCAAGACATGATGCTAAATTTTATTGTATGAGATGATCATGTTTTGTAACAAAGTTATCGGCAACTGGCAGGAGCCATATGGTTGTCGCTTTATTGTATGAAATGCAATCGCCATGTAATTGCTTTACTTTATCACTAAGCAGTAGCGATAGTCATAGAAGCAATAGTTGGTGAGACGACAATGATGCTTCGATGGAGATCAAGGTGTCAAGCCGGTGACGATGGTGATCATGACAGTGCTTTGGAGATGGAGATCAAAGGCACAAGATGATGATGGCCATACCATATCACTTATATTGATTGCATGTGATGTTTATCCTTTATGCATCTTATTTTGCTTAGTTCAGTGGTAGCATTATAAGATGATCTCTCACTAAATTTCAAGGTACAAGTGTTCTCCCTGAGTATGCACCGTTGCGAAAGTTTGTCGTGCTGAGACACCACGTGATGATCGGGCGTGATAAGCTCTATGTTCACATACAACAGGTGCAAGCCAGTTTTGCACATGCAGAATACTCGGGTTAAACTTGACGAGCCTAGCATATGTAGATATGGCCTCGGAACACTGAGACCGAAAGGTCGAGCGTTAATCATATAGTAGATATGATCAACACAGTGATTTTCACCATTGAAAAGTACTCCATCTCACGTGATGATCGAACATGGTTTAGTTGAGTTGGATCACGTGATCACTTCGATGATTAGAGGGATGTCTATCTAAGTGGGAGTTCTTAAGTAATTTTGATTAATTGAACTTTAATTTATCATGAACTTAGTACCTGATAGTATTTTGCATGTCTATGTTCTTGTAGGTAGATGGCCTGTGCTGTTGTTCCATTGAATTTTAATGCGTTCCTAGAGAAAGCTAAGTTGAAAGATGATGGTAGGAACTACATAGACTGGGTCCGTAACTTGAGGATTATCCTCATTGCTACACAGAAGAATTACGTCCTGGAAGCACCGCTAGGTGCCAAACCCGCTGCAGGAGCAACACCATATGTTATGAACGTCTGGCAGAGCAAAGCTGATGACTACTTGATAGTTCAGTGTGCCATGCTGTACGTCTTAGAACCGGGACTTCAATGACGTTTTGAATGTCATGGAGCATATGAGATATTCCAGGAGTTGAAGTTAATATTTCAAGCAAATGCCTGGATTGAGAGATATGAAGTCTCCAATAAGTTCTACAGCTGCAAGATGGAGGAGAATAGTTCTGTTAGTGAGCATATACTCAAAATGTCTGGGTATAATAATCACTTGATTCAACTGGGAGTTAATCTTCCTAATGATAGTGTCATTGACAGAATTCTTCAAACACTGCCACCAAGCTACAAGAGCTTCGTGATGAACTATAACATGCAAGGGATGGATAAGACAATTCCTGAGCTCTTCGCAATACTAAAGGCTGCGGAGGTAGAAATCAAGAAGGAGCATCAAGTGTTGATGGTCAACAAGACCACCGGTTTCAAGAAAAAGGGTAAAGGGAAGAAGGGGAACTTCAAGAAGAATGGCAAGCAAGTTGCTGTTCAAGTGAAGAAGCCCAAGCCTGGACCTAAGCCTGAGACTGAGTGCTTCTACTACAAAGGGACTGGTCACTGGAAGCGGAACTGCCCCAAGTATTTGGCAGATAAGAAGGATGGCAAGGTGAACAAAGGTATATGTGATATACATGTTATTGATGTGTACCTTACTAATGCTCGCAGTAGCACCTGGGTATTTGATACTGGTTCTGTTGCTAATATTTGCAACTCGAAACAGGGACTACGGATTAAGCGAAAATTGGCTAAGGACGAGGTGACGATGCGCGTGGGAAATGGTTCCAAAGTCGATGTAATCGCCGTCGGCACGCTACCTCTACATCTACCCCCGGGATTAGTTTTAGACCTGAATAATTGTTATTTGGTGCCAGCGATGAGCATGAACATTATATCTGGATCTTGTTTGATGCGAGACGGTTATTCATTTAAATCAGAGAATAATGGTTGTTCTATTTATATGAGTAATATCTTTTATGGTCATGCACCCTTGAAGAGTGGTCTATTTTTGTTGAATCTCGATAGTAGTGACACACATATTCATAATATTGAAGCCAAAAGATGCAGAGTTGATAATGATAGGCAACTTATTTGTGGCACTGCCGTTTGGGTCATATTGGTGTAAAGCGCATGAAGAAACTCCATTCTAATGGACTTTTGGAATCACTTGATTATGAATCACTTGGTACTTGCGAACCATGCCTCATGGGCAAGACGACCAAAACTCCGTTCTCCGGAACAATGGAGCGAGCAACAGATTTGTTGGAAATCATACATACTGATGTATGTGATCCAATGAATATTGAGGCTCGCGGCGGGTGTCGTTATTTTCTCACCTTCACAGATGATTTGAGAAGATATGGGTATATCTACTTAATGAAACATAAGTCTGAAACATGTGAAAAGTTCAAAGAATTTCAGAGTGAAGTGGAAAATCATCGTAACAAGAAAATAAAGTTTCTATGATCTGATCACGGAGGCGAATATTTGAGTTACGAGTTTGGTCTTCATTTGAAACAATGTGGAATAGTTTCGCAACTCACGCCACCTGGAACACCACAGCATGATGGTGTGTCCGAACGTTGTAATCATACTTTATTGGATATGGTGCGATCTATGATGTCTCTTACCGATTTACCACTATCGTTTTGGGGTTATGCATTAGAGACAGTTGCATTCACGTTAAATAGGGCACCATCAAGATCCGTTGAGATGACACCGTTTGAACTATGGTTTGGCAAGAAACCAAAGCTGTCGTTTCTTAAAGTTTGGGGTTGCGATGCTTATGTGAAAAAGTTTCAAACTGATAAGCTCGAACCCAAATCGGAGTAGTGCATCTTCATAGGATACCTAAAAAGAAACTGTTGGGTACACCTTCTATCATAGATCCGAAGGCAAGATATTTTGTTGCTAAGAATGGATCCTTTCTAGAGAAGGAGTCTCTATCGAAATAAGTGAGTGGGAGAAAGTAGAACTTGATGAGATAATTGTACCTTCTCCCGAATTGGAAAGTAGTTCATCACATAAATCAGTTCCAGTCATTCCTACACCAATTAGTGAGGAAGCTAATGATGATGATCATGAAACTTCAGATCAAGTTACTACCGAACCTCATAGGTCAACCAGAGTACGGTCCGCACCAGAGTGGTACGGTAATCATGTTCTGGAAGTCATGTTACTAGACCATGACGACCCTACGAACTATAAGGAAGCGATGATGAGCCCAGATTCCGCAAAATGGCTCGAGGCCATGAAATCTGAGATGGGATCCATGTATGAGAACAAAGTATGGACTTTGATTGACTTACTCGATGATCGGTGAGTCACTGAGAATAAATGGATCTTCAAGAGGAAGACGGACGATTATAGTAGTGTTACTATCTACAAAGCTCGAATTGTCGCAAAATGTTTTCGACAAATTCAAGGTGTTGACTACGATGAGATTTTCTCACTCGTATCGATGCTTAAAAGTCTATCTGAATCATGTTAGCAGTTGCCGCATTTTATGAAATTTGGCAAATGGAAGTCAAGACTGCATTCCTGAATGGATTTCTGGAAGAAGAGTTGTATATGATGCAACCTGAAGGTTTTATCGATCCAAAGGATGCTAACAAAGTGTGCAAGCTCCAGCGATCCATTTATGGACTGGTGCAAGCATCTCGGAGTTGGAATAAAAGTTTTGATAGCGTGATCAAAGCATATGGTTTTATACATACTTTTGGAGAAGCCTGTATTTACAAGAAAGTGAGTGGGAGCTCTGTAGCATTTCTGATATTATATGTGGATGACATATTGTTGATTGGAAATGATGTAGAATTTCTGGATAGCATAAAAGGATACTTGAACAAGAGTTTTTCAATGAAAGACCTTGGTGAAGCTGCTTATATATTAGGCATCAAGATCTATAGAGATAGATCAAGACGCTTGATTGGACTTTCACAAAGCACATACCTTGATAAAGTTTTGAAGAAGTTCAAAATGGATCAAGCAAAGAAAGGGTTCTTGCCTGTGTTACAAGGTGTGAAGTTGAGTCAGACTCAATGCCCGACCACTGCAGAAGATAGAGAGAAAATGAAAGTTGTTCCCTATGCTTCAGCCATAGGCTCTATCATGTATGCAATGCTGTGTACCAGACCTGATGTGTGCCTTGCTATTAGTTTAGCAGGGAGGTACCAAAGTAATCCAGGAGTGGATCACTGGACAGCGGTCAAGAACATCCTGAAATACCTGAAAAGGACTAAGGATATGTTTCTCGTTTATGGAGGTGACAAAGAGATCGTCGTAAATGGTTACGTCGATGCAAGCTTTGACACTGATCCGGATGACTCCAAGTCACAAACCGAATACGTATTTATATTAAACGGTGGAGCTGTCAGTTGGTGCAGTACTAAGCAAAGCGTCGTCGCGGGATCTACATGTGAAGCGGAGTACATAGCTGCTTCGGAAGCAGCAAATGAAGGAGTTTAGATGAAGGAGTCCATATCCCATCTAGGTGTCATACCTAGTGCATCAGGTCCAATGAAAATCATTTGTGACGATACTGGTGCAATTGCCTTGGCAAAGGAATCCAGATTTCATAAGAGAACCAAGCACATCAAGAGACGCTTCCATTCCATCCGCGATCAAGTCAAGGAGGGAGACATAGAGATTTGCAAGATACATACGGATCTGAATGTTGCAGACCCGTTAACTAAGCCTCTCTCACGAGCAAAACATGACCAACACCAAGACTCCATGGGTGTTAGAATCATTACTGTGTAATCTAGATTATTGACTCTGGTGCAAGTGGGAGACTGAAGGAAATATGCCCTAGAGGTAATAATAAAGTTGTTATTTATATTTCCTTATATCATGATAAATGTTTATTATTCATGCTAGAATTGTATTAACCGGAAACTTAGTACATGTGTGAATACATAGACAAATAGAGTGTCACTAGTATGCCTCTACTTGACTAGCTCGTTGAATCAAAGATGGTTAAGTTTCCTAGCCATAGACATGAGTTGTCATTTGATTAACGAGATCACATCATTAGAGAATGATGTGATTGTGACGCCCCCGATTCAATTGTACACTAATCATACACGCAAATGTGTACAATCAAGATCAGGGACTCATGGGAAGATATCACAACACAACTCTAAAAACATAAATAAGTTATACAAGCATCATATTACAAGCCAGGGGCCTCGAGGGCTCGAATACAAATGCTTGATCATAGACGAGTCAGTGGAAGCAACAATATCTGACTACAGACATAAGTTAAACAAGTTGCCATAAGATGGCTAGCACAAACTGGGATACAGATCGGAAGAGGCGCAGGCCTCCTGCCTGGGATCCTCCTAAACTACTCCTGGTCGTCGTCAGCGGGCTGTACGTAGTAGTAGGCACCTCCGGTGTAGTAGGAGTCGTCGTCCACGATGGCGTCTGGCCCCTGGGCTCCAACATCTGGTTGTGACAACCAGAGAGAATGGAAAGGGAGAAAAGGGGGAGAAAAGCAACCGTGAGTACTCATCCAAAGTACTCGCAAGCAAGCATCTACACTACATATGCATGGGTATATGTGTAAAGGGGCTATATCGGTGGACTGAACTGCAGAATGCCGGAATAAGAGGGGGATAGCTAGTCCTGTCGAAGACTACGCTTCTGGCAGCCTCCATCTTGCAACATGTAGAAGAGAGTAGATGGTAAGTTCACCAAGTAGCATTGTATAGCATAATCCTACCCGACGATCCTCTCCTCGTCGACGTGTGAGAGAGCGATCACCAGGTTGTATCTGGCACTTGGAAGGGTATGTTTTATTAAGTATCCAGTTCTAGTTGTCATAAGGTTAAGGTACAACTCCGGGTCGTCCTTTTACCAAGGGACACGGCTATTCGAAAAGATAAACTTCCCTGCAGGGGTGCACCACATAACCCAACACGCTCGATCCCATTTGGCCGGACACAGTTTCCTGGGTCATCCCGGCCTCAGAAGATCAACACGTCGCAGCCCCACCTAGGCACAACAGAGAGGTCAGCACGCCGGTCTGAATCCTATGGCGCAGGGGTCTGGGCCCATCGCCCATTGCACACCTGCACGTTGCGAACGCGGCCGGAAGCAGACCTAGCCTCCCTTATACAAGAGTAGGCATTCCAGTCCAATCCGGCGCGCGCCGCTCAGTCGTTGACGTCATGAAGGCTTCGGCTGATACCACGACGCCAAGTGCCTATAACTATTCCCGCGTAGTTGGTTAGTGCGTATAGGCCAGTGGCCAGACTCAGATCAAATACCAAGATCTCGTTAAGCGTGTTGTTTTGAAGTAACCGTGAACGCCGACCAGGGCCAGGCCCTCGTCTCTCCTAGGTGGTCTCAACCTGCCCTGTCGCTCCGCCACAAGTAACAGTCGGGGGCCGTCGGGAACCCAGGCCCACCTCTACCGGGATGGAGCCACCTGCCCCTTCAGCCCCCCATCTCCGAACAGTATCATAAGTAATGTAACAGTATAAGTATATAGCATATGCCCGTGATCACCTCCCGAAGTGATCACGGCCCAGCAGTATAGCATGGCAAACGGAAAAGTGTAGGGCCACTGATGGAACACTAGCATCCTATACTAAGCATTAGGATAGCAGGTAAAGGTATCAACAATTGTAGCAACAATGACAGGCTATGCAGCAGAATAGGATTAACCGAAAGCAGTAACATGCTACACTACTCTAATGCAAGCAGTAGAGAAAAGGAATAGGCGATATCTGGTGATCAAGGGGGGGCTTGCCTGGAAGCTCAGCCGAGAAGGAGGGGTCGCCAACACCGTAGTCGTACTGGGTAGCAGCAGCGTCGGTCTCGGAGTCTAGCGACAGAAGAGGGGGAAGAAACAATAAATATAATGCAAACATAAGCATGACGATGGAAGATATGATAATGCGCGGTGCTAGGTGTGCCCTAACGCGGTAGGAGGTGGTACCAGCGATGGGGGGAAACATCCGGGAAAGTATTCCCGGTGTTTCGCGTTTTCGGACAAATGAACCGGAGGGGGAAAGTTGCGTGTTTGCTATGCTAGGGATGTGTGGCGGGCGAACGGGCTGCGTATCCGGATTCGTCTCGTCGTTCTGAGCAACTTTCATGTACAAAGTTTTTCCAACCGAGCTACGGTTTATTTTATATTAATTTTAAAAGATTTAAATCATTTTTAGGATTTATTTAATTATTTTAAATCAACATTATCCAGAATAGTGTTTGCTGACGTCAGCGGTCAACTGTGACCGTTGACCGGTCAAACTGACAGGTGGGGCCCGTTCGTCATTGTCTTAGGCTAACTAAGCATGTTTAATTATTTTAATTAAGTCATTATGTTAATTTAATAGATTTAATTAAGTTAATTAATTAATATTTTTTAAATGGGGGCGTGGCCCATATGTCATAGGCTCTGGGGGAGCCTAGCGGGCACTGGGCGAATGGGCGCAACGGGTGCCCAGCACCCGTTCGTTCGGGCACACGCCTTGACCGCTAGAGGGGCAACAGCGACTGCATGGCGCCGGGGCAGCGCGGCGAGGGGATGGTTGTAACCGTGGGGGACGCGGGCGGCGGACAACACGGCACAACGCAGCTGCGGCGTGCGGGGCAGAGCGGTGGAGGCGGGACGGCACGACGAGGCGCGGTCGGCGGCAGGCGCGGGGAACGGCGGTCGCGCGTAGCCAGGGTGCGCCCGGACGACCCTGTTCGCGGCCAAGCAAAGCGGCGGCGGCAACAGCCGAGCTACAGCGGCAACGAGCGGGCGCATCGGTTCGCGGGGGAGCAAGGGCGAGGCCATGCACTGGGCACTAACGACGCAGGCGTTCGGCCAGGCCGCGGCCGGCAGTAGGGGAGGAGGCGCGCGATGGACGCGCACGCCGGGCGCGCAACATGGGGGTATGCGGAGCGCGCGGTGAGCGTGGCAACGACGCGGTGGCAGGCTCAGCCGGTGCGAGGTTGCGGCACGGGCGGCGGAGCCCTTAGCGCTGGAGGCTCGGGCGCGGCCTTGGCCGCGGCCGGAAGCGAAGCAGAGCGGGGGAAGCAGGGGCGGGCCGGAGCGCATGGCGCGGGGCACACAACAGCGGTGCGAGCACGGGGAGGAGGAAAGGGGTGCTACGCGGGCGACCGACAGTGATGGACGAGCGCAGTGACCAAACGAGGTGGGAAAGAGAGGCCGGGGTTGGCCTCACCGTGGTGCGTAGGGAATTGGCAGCGGGGCGTGGGGAGGATGACGGAGACGACGCGACGCAGGGGATGCAGTCCGGCGGGGAAGGGCTCCGGCGACGGCGGGGCGGTCCGGCGAGTCGAGGAGGCCCTCGAGCGGCAGCGGACGGGGCGTCGTCGCCCCGATCCAGATCGGATCGGGAGGGGGAAGCAAGAGGGAGTGGGGGAAGTGGGGGGGGGACCGTGTGGGGAATGTGCGCTAGGGTTTGAGTGGGGGAGTGGGGTTATCCAGCCAGGGTGGGCCGGCTGGGCCGCGTGTGTGGCCAGCTGGGCCTGTTGGCCCAGTTTGCCAGGGGGTCTTCTTTTGTTTTTTTTCAAGTTTCTGTTTTCCTTTTAGTTTTCCTTCTATTTTAGTTTTCTAAAATATAAAAGTGGCACCTAAAATAGTGTTACAAATTATGTCACTGCCACAAATAATTTGGCACTTTAGATAAACTAGTTTGTATTTATTTATTATTTAATGAGCATTTAAATATTTGTTTTACAATTGTTTTAATTATTTTAGTGCATTTAGATATTTTATAAAAATGTGGATTCTCCATCATAATTACCTATACATTATTTGTCACCTCTAGAACATTTTAGTTTGAAGGTTTGAAAACTTCTACCGTTTGACTTTATTTTAAATTTGAATTTCAAATTGATTTTGAACTAACGCGAGGTTAACTACAGTGACAGTGGTGACATGGCATCATTAGTAGAAGGTTACTGTAGCTTAATTATCCGGGCGTCACAATTCTCCTCCACTACAAGAAATCTCGTCCCGAGATTTAGGAGGGGAGTAAGGGGAAAGGAGTTGGTTACGAAATTCTAACGAGTCTTCTCGGTCTTGGTTGCTCTTTTCGAAGAGGTCGATCCATTACTTTGATGTCTTCACTTCTCTGCTTCAGGTGTTCATGATGCAGCCGTCATCCTTTCTTCGGGAACTCGATCGTACTTACGAATAGGTAAGGGGCAGCTTGAGAACGATAGGATGCTATAAGGGGTAATCATCTGGGGGCTGTCCCGTGTATGAGCACATGACCATCTCTCGAGTTGAACAAATAAAACACATCGAGAGCAAAGTAAGAAGGTGCAATATGAAGTTTCGAGCGGGCAGGCAATCGTTTGATGCCTGTTACAAGGCGTGAAAGGGGTTCAAAGCAACGGGAATAAGTATTGTGTCTAATACTAGAATAGATCACTAGGAAGGTGGCTCGTGATCTTCCATACGAAGCCAAGCGTGAGAAATAGCTTTAGGAACAGGGGTGTACAAGAGAGTCAGGTTTTGATCCTGTGGAACTGTGGGTTATGGGCCCACCATGTGGGTTAAAAGTAGAAAGGGCGCTGATCAATTTGCACGATCAAGATAGCAAGGCAGGTCAAAGTATCGCCTGTCAGTTATGTCAGCAACAACAACGGTACCAAGGGCGAGGGACGAAGAGAACCATTTTTCCCGCTCGTTGAACGAGGCGGACCAATAGGCAAAGTTCTCATCCATCGGTAGTTACCGGAATGTCATCAACAATAGAAACAGGGTCTTGCTGATAGAATTGCACACCGAGGTGTTTACATAAGCAGGAGAATAATACTGCTTAGATCATATAGATCACAAGAAAGGTTAAATCAAACAATGGAAAGGAAAATATGATTATCAGATTAAACAGAACAATGGAAAGGAAAATGTGTTTAAACACATATTGCAGGGGTATATCCTTCCCAAGGACAAGCAGAGCATGATGTCCATGCCAGGATAGAAAGTAGGAAACCTTTTAGGAAAGGGGAGAGAAATTTCATGGCATTACCCATACAACGGTGTTTGGATAAAGAAAACTTAGCATTGCGCTTCCGATGATCTTATTGATGTTTGAGTACCATAGTCATGCTTACAGATAGCATTGGCATGGTCTTCAAGCAAAGATCAGACTTTGGATACACAAAGGATCCATCAGGAACAACTTATAGAATAAGTCTTACAATTTCCTCATGGAAGATTGGTTAACCTTGCTAAAAAGGAAACTATAACAATAGTTCCTCCGGCCAGGTGTGCTAGGCACGATATCACCTTATTGGGTCATATAAAGACCAATGTTATAACTCTTGGAAATATGTTCCCACCATCATATCTGACCGAGGTTCAGATCTGATTGGTGTCAGGATAACTCAAACTCAGTATGCCCGAGAAGAAAAGGTGTGACACAAATTGACGAGATGACATCGAAGATTCTCGGGAAATGAACTATGGAAGCGAGTTCCGAAACAACAGTTCATCATTAAACCGAGAGGATGAGGAGGTGGAGGATGGACTTGGCAACAACTCATCGAGATTTCCAAAAAGATGGATCTCCTGAATAATGTAAACAAGGAGATAACATTTGTCAGATCAAATGATGTAATGATGTATGGCTGAGGAAAACATACGCAAGTAAACATTGGTTAAAAGGTGCACCCGAAAGATGGGCTCAGGTAGCATGATCAACATTAGAATGGTGTTTCAATAACCAATAGTCTTAGAACGAACTATCGACCATCAACTACAAAGCAATAGGGTTGCTAGAAGTACAGAATCCAAGCAGCACTATTCACTTGTTGGTATCGCGGTTGGAATCAACACGGGGACCAAGAAAGAATGGTGATGGTGACAAGTATCACTAAACCAAGAATTCTTAAGAGGTGGAGCAATCCTCTCAACATCCTTGACATAAAAGTCAATAATGCTTCAAGGTAGAATCATAATATAAGTTGGATAGAAAGTAACTCAAAGTATAACACAAAACATGAACACGTTTGGGTTGGAGGTAAGGCAATAAGGTAGTCGATGATAACATAAATCATAGAGGGAAAGGATGGTATTTCTCATCATTCAATTGATATCCTTGAAGAGCTCAAAATGCTGATGATGAGCATAACACATTTGTCGAGAGATTTCATGAAGATGTAATCGATCGGCGATGACATCAAGAAAAAGCAATGGTGAAGCGAAGGGTCATTGGAACCACGGATATGACACACACTCAGAATCAAGCTTGATGTTCATGGAGAAATGATAAGACGAGGAAGATCGACGTAAGCTTGGCTCATCGTCAAAAGTTGTGCTCCGGGAATAAGGACCAGGTAGCACAGTAAATTTTAGCACGATAATGATATAGCCGATCAGGCTTGGGATGACTTGAAGGATTATTAAACTCGTAAGCAACGAAAATTACTTAAGAGTTATTGAATCAGAGTGCGGACTCGATTCACTATTTGGTGTTCTCGGTTGACGACAACCCAGAACCCAGGAAATTGGAATCGGAACAGTTGATGAAGAACCCATAAGAAGTTATGCAGTTCCATGATATTCTCGAGATACCAGAGTGTAATACTCGATGGTAGAGCAGAGTAGAGGGTGGACACATGAAATGATCTGCAGAAGACAAGTACTTCATCTTGTCTGAGAAATGGAATCAAAGGAGATCAATCATGGTCGGAACCACGATTGCAAAGGATCAATTCACAGATACCAGATGATATTATATCAAGGAAATAGTTATTATTACAAGAAGCTTCCATGATAGGATCTACATCGTGTCCATGGGCATGAACACAAAGTTCA
The DNA here is from genome assembly GCF_002575655.3 of Aegilops tauschii subsp. strangulata. NCBI lineage: Eukaryota > Viridiplantae > Streptophyta > Magnoliopsida > Poales > Poaceae > Aegilops > Aegilops tauschii. The sequence goes on along the minus strand of NC_053037.3, from coordinate 421,597,320 downwards.
AGGTCGACTCCCACTTCTTCAATGTATAAACTCTCATTCACTTCTCATTTTCGACGAGGTTGTAGTGTTGAAATTTTTCTGACGGGATGCCAGTAGAGTATGACCCGCAGTAGTTTCCGGGTTCACACAGATTAGAGAAGGCACATGTCCAACCCATCGGGGCCTCTTAGGAACATATACCACAAACTTCAGGAGTAAATAACACAAGCTCGATAGCTGAGCATGGTTGACAAAGCAGAGGATACAATTTACCAAAGGCATTATGTATCCGAGAAAAGACTCACAAAGTTATTGAATATGAAGGTCGTCGTCGGATAAAATCCAATAAAGGTTCTGGCGGTCCTCAAGGGATCGGATGTGAGCATCGGTACTCAACCAGAAGAAGAAAGAAAGCAAGGCGATCGGAATATCAAAACAACTGACTAATTCAAAGCTCAAATGCAAAGGAATTATGAGTTCCAAATCAAGGGATCAGAAGCAAACACTCTGATCAAGGATGGATAAGTTGAATAGACTTAGGGGTACAACCGACGGCAATTGATTGGTCGAGAACCAGCTCATGTTCAAAAATGACGTCTGAGCCGGAAGGAGGAGTTCTAATTGCGACTAATGATTGCGAGCATCCGCATCATATTGAATCGACGATCTCAAAACGATAGTGACAAAGGATGTCAATAAATAATGCTAGGCATTTGGAATTAACCATAATGCATGCAGACAAGAATTTCAAGAGCCATAGGTGGCAGAGGATTCTCGAAAGATCGGATAACATTACAAAGAATTTTGGGAAACACCTGAACAACTGGGGAGAAACAAATCCTCAGTAAGTGTGAGGATTAATTTGTAGGTGTATTTAGGCGACAAGGAACTGCAAGGCAGTAGGCACAAAGGATTCTCGGAACAACGACGAGTATTTCGGGGTATCTTGTAATAACAAGACCAACTGGGGATGAATGTAAGAATGACAACTGCATGTAGTTATCCATAAGGGTTGATGGTGGGAGGGGAATTGCAAACGCGATGAACACAAGTTCTCGGGTTAACAGCGAAGAGTATCTTCAGGGTCTTCTGGTGCACCGAGTAATCATCTGGAGTGAGGGGCTCTCCAGGAGGAAGTAGTTACGAGAACCTAGAGTCGGTGTTAGTAAAATCATTTAACCCGAATAGAAGAGAGATCAGAGTCCCAGAGTATAAGTCGAGGAATAAAAGATCCTACTACCACCCAATGGAGACGTGGGCCCGTAAGCCACACAGCCATGTTAGTAAAAGTTTTGCAATGACTAGACTCAACTTCGGCCAAGGAGTTGGAAAGGGGATTCCTATAGGCAGTCGGCTCTGATACCAACTTGTGACGCCCCCGATTCAATCGTACACTAATCATACACACAAACGTGTACGATCAAGATCAGGGACTCACGGGAAGATATCACAACACAACTCTAAAAACATAAATAAGTCATACAAGCATCATATTACAAGCCAGGGGCCTCGAGGGCTCGAATACAAGTGCTTGATCATAGACGAGTCAGCGGAAGCAACAATATCTGACTACAGACATAAGTTAAACAAGTTGCCATAAGATGGCTAGCACAAACTGGGATACAGATCGAAAGAGGCGCAGGCCTCCTGCCTGGGATCCTCCTAAACTACTCTTGGTCGTCGTCAGCGGGCTGCACGTAGTAGTAGGCACCTCCGGTGTAGTAGGAGTCATCGTCGACGGTGGCGTCTGGCTCCTGGGCTCCAACATCTGGTTGCGACAACCAGAGAGAAAGGAAAGGGGGAAAAGGGGGAGAAAAGCAACCGTGAGTACTCATCCAAAGTACTCGCAAGCAAGGATCTACACTACATATGCATGGGTATATGTGTAAAGGGGCTATATCGATGGACTGAACTGCAGAATGCCGGAATAAGAGGGGGATAGCTAGTCTTGTCGAAGACTACGCTTCTTGCAGCCTCCATCTTGCAGCATGTAGAAGAGAGTAGATGGTAAGTTCACCAAGTAGCACCGTATAGCACAATCCTACCCGACGATCCTGTCCTCGTCGACCTGTGAGAGAGCGATCACCGGGTTGTATCTGGCACTTGGAAGGGTATGTTTTATTAAGTATCCAGTTCTAGTTGTCATAAGGTCAAGGTACAACTCCGGGTCGTCCTTTTACCGAGGTACATGGCTATTCGAATAGATAAACTTCCCTGCAGCGGTGCACCACATAACCCAACACGCTCGATCCCATTTGGCCGGACACAGTTTCCTGGGTCATGCCCGGCCTCGGAAGATCAACACGTCGCAGCCCCACCTAGGCACAACAGTGAGGTCAACACACCGGTCTAAATCCTATGGCGCAGGGGTCTGGGCCCATCGCCCATTGCACACCTGCACGTTGCGAACGCGATCGGAAGCAGACCTAGCCTCCCTTATACAAGAGTAGGTGTTCCAGTCCAATCCGGCGCGCGCCGCTCAGTCGCTGACGTCACGAAGGCTTCAGCTGGTACCATGACGCCGAGTGCCTATAACTATTCCCACGTAGTTGGTTAGTGCGTATAGGCCAGTGGCCAGACTCAGATCAAATACCAAGATCTCGTTAAGCGTGTTATTTTGAAGTAACCGCGAACGCCGACCAGGGCCAGGCCCTCCTCTCTCCTAGGTGGTCTCAACCTGCCCTGTCGCTCCGCCACAAAGTAACAGTCGGGGGCCGTCGAGAACCCATGCCCACCTCTACCGGGATGGAGCCACCTGCCCCTTTAGTCCCCATCTCCGAACAATATCATAAGTAATGTAACAGTATAAGTATATAGCATATGCCCGTGATCACCTCCCGAAGTGATCACGACCCAGTAGTATAGCATGGCCAACGGACAAGTGTAGGGCCACTGATGGAACACTAGCATCCTATACTAAGCATTAGGATAGCAGGTAAAGGTATCAACAATTGTAGCAACAATGACAGGCTATGCAGCAGAATAGGATTAACCGAAAGCAGTAACATGCTACACTACTCTAATGCAAGCAGTAGAGAAAAGGAATAGGCGATATCTGGTGATCAAGGGGGGGCTTGCCTGTAAGCTCAGCCGAGAAGGAGGAGGAGTCACCGCCGTAGTCGTACTGGGTAGCAGCGGCGTCGGTCTCGGAGTCTAGCGAGAGAAGAGGGGGAAGAAACAATAAATATAATGCAAACATAAGCATGACGATGGAAGACATGACAATGCGCGGTGCTAGGTGTGCCCTAACGCGGTAGGAGGTGGTACCAGCGAAGGGGGGAAACATCCGGGAAAGTATTCCCGGTGTTTCGCGTTTTCGGACAAATGAACCGGAGGGGGAGAGTTGCGTGTTTGCTATGGTAGGGATGTGTGGCGGGCGAACGGGCTGCGTATCCGGATTCGTCTCGTCGTTCTGAGCAACTTTCATGTACAAAGTTTTTCCATCCGAGCTACGGTTTATTTTATATTAATTTTAAAAGATTTAAATCATTTTAAGGATTTATTTAATTATTTTAAATCAACATTATCCAGAATAGTGTTTGCTGACGTCAGCGGTCAACTGTGACCGTTGACCGGTCAAACTGGTAGGTGGGGCCCGTTCGTCATTGTCTTAGACTAACTAAGCAGGTTTAATTAAGTCATTATGTTAATTTAACAGATTTAATTAAGTTAATTAATTATCTAATTAATTAATTAAAAAATTTCTAATTAATTTTCTAATTCTTTTTTTTAAATGGGGGCGTGGGGCCCATTTGTCATAGGCTCTGGGGGAGCCTAGCGGGCACTGGGCGAATGGGCGCAACGGGTGCCCAGCACCCGTTCGTTCGGGCGCACGCCTCGACCGCCAAAGGGGCAACGACGACGGCATGGCGCCGGGGCGGCGCGGCGAGGGGGTGGTCATGACCGTGGGGGACGCGGGCGGCGGACGACACGGCACAACGCAGCCGCGGCGTGCGGGGCAGAGCGATGGAGGCCGGACGGCATGGTGAGGCGCGGTCGGCGGCAGGCGCGGAGAACGGCGGTCGCGCGTAGCCAGGGTGCGCCCGGACGACCCTGGTCGCGACCAAGCAAAGCGGCGGCGGCAACAGCCGAGCTACAGCGGCAGCGAGCGGGCGCAGCAGTTCGCAGGGGAGCAAGGGCGAGGCCATGCGCTAGGCACTAACGGTGCAGGCGTTCAGCCAGGCCGCGACCGGCAGTAGGGGAGGAGGCGCGCGATGGACGCGCACGCCGGGCGCGCAGCATGGTGGGTATGCGGCCTGATCCAGATCGGATCGGGAGGGGGAAGCGAGAGGGAGTGGGGGAAGTTGGGGGGGGGGACCGAGTGGGGAATGTGCGCTAGGGTTTGGGTGGGGGAGTGGGGTTATCCAGCCAGGGTGGGCCGGCTGGGCCGCGTGGGTGGCCAGCTGGGCCTGTTGGCCCCGTTTGCCAGGGGGTCTTTTTTTTAAGTTTCTATTTTCCTTTTAGTTTTCCTTCTATTTTTGTTTTCTAAAATACAAAAGTGGCACCTAAAATAGTGTTACAAATTATGTCACTGCCACAAATAATTTGGCACTTTAGATAAAGTAGTTTGTATTTATTTATTATTTAAAGAGCATTTAAATAATTGTTTTACAGCTGTTTTAATTATTTTAGTGCATTTAGATATTTTATAAAAATGTGGATTCTCCATCATAATTACCTATACATTATTTGTCACCTCTAGAACATTTTAGTTTTAAGGTTTGAAAGCTTCTACCGTTTGACTTTATTTTAAATTTGAATTTCGAATTGATTTTGAACTAACGCGAGATTAACTACAGTGACAGTGGTGACATGGCATCATTAGTAGAAGGTTACTGTAGCTTAATTATCCGGGCGTCACAGTGATTGACTTGACCCATTACGTTAGCTTAGCACTTGATCGTTTTGTATGTTGCTATTGCTTTCTTCATGACTTATACATGTTCCTCTGACTATGAGATTATGCAACTCCCGAATACCGGAGGAACACTTTGTGTGCTATCAAATGTCACAACGTAACTGGGTGATTATAAAGATGCTCTACAGGTGTCTCCGATGGTGTTTCTTGAGTTGGCATAGATCGAGATTATGATTTGTCACTCCGATTCTCGGAGAGGTATCTTTGGGCCCTCTCGGTAATACACATCACTATAAGCCATGCAAGCAATGTGACTAATGAGTTAGTTATGGGATAATGTATTACGGAACGAGTAAAGAGACTTGCCGGTAACGAGATTGAGCTAGGTATTGAGATACCGACGATCGAATCTCGGGCAAGTAACATACCGATGACAAAGGGAACAACGTATGTTGTTATGCGGTTTGACCGATAAAGATCTTCATAGAATATGTAGGAACCAATATGATCATCCAGGTTCCGCTATTGGTTATTGACTGGAGATGAGTCTCGGTCATGTCTACATAGTTCTCGAACCCGTAGGGTCGGCACGCTTAACATTCTGTGACGATCTATATTATGAGTTTATGTGTTTTGATGTACCGAAGGTTGTTCGGAGTCCCGGATGTGATCACGGACATGACGAGGAGTCTCGAAATGGCCGAGACATAAAGATCGATATATTGGATGGCTATGTTTGGACATCGGAATGGTTCCGGGTGAGTTCGGGCATTTACCGGAGTACCGGGGGGTTACCGGAACCCCCCGGGGAGTCAATGTGCCTTAATGGGCCATAGTGGAAAGGAGGAGGAGGCGACCAAGGTGGGGGCGCGCCCCCCAAGCCCAATCCAAATTGGGAGGGGGTCCGGCCCCCGTTTCCTTCTCTTCTTCTCCCCCTTCCTTCCCTCTCCTACTCCAACTAGGGAAGGGGGGATCCTACTCCCACTGGGAGTAGGACTGCCCCCTTGGGCACGCCTAGGAGGCCGGCCCTCTCCCCCTCCTCCACTCCTTTATATACGGGGGAGGGGGCACCCCATAGACACACAAGTTGATAATTGATATCTTAGCCGGGTGTGGTGCCCCCCTCCACCATAATCCACCTCGGTCATATAGTTGCAGTGCTTAGGCGAAGCCCTGCGCCGGTAGCTTCATCATCACCATCATCACGCCGTCGTGCTGACGAAGCTCTCCCTCGACACTCGTCTGGATTGAGAGTTCGCGGGACGTCACCAAGCTGAACGTGTGCAGATCGCGGAGGTGCCGTACTTTCGGTACTAGGATCGGTCGATCATGAAGACGTACGACTACATCAACCGCGTTGTCAAAACGCTTCCGCTTACGGTCTATGAGGGTACGTGGACTACACTCTCCCCTCTCGTTGCTATGCATCACCATGATCTTGCGTGAGCGTAGGAATTTTTTTGAAATTACTGCGTTCGCAACAAAAAAATCATGGTTGAAGTGAGGGCGAGGAATATTTCGCGGAGTTCCCAGTTACGGTGGGTGGTCGGGCCGAGCGATGCAGTGTGGTTTGCTCGTTTCTCTCTCATACGCGCGCGTGGTGTGAGCCGCATGTTTGCTATAACTGACCCGAGCGGGGCATTCGCTTACTGAACCTGAGCGATGGATCGATCCCTCTACGTACTGAAGCCGATCGATTCTTCGCTGCTAACTTAACCCGAATGATTCCTTCGCTGGTGCTGCTAATTGAATCCGATCGATCGCTGCTGCTGCTTACTGAAGCCGATCGAACCCCCGTGCGAGATATAGCTAGCTAGTTGGGTTACCTCTGGAGGAATAGTGCCCGTTGCTGTCGCACACGCGATGCGTAGAAAACGAGTCGAGACGTGCTGAGTCCAACCGGTTGGTTGGCTATTGATAACCCACAAGTATAGGGGATAGTTTGTACACTTCTTTGATAAATAAGAGTGTCGAACCCAACGAGGAGCTAAAGGCAGAACAAATATTCCCTCATGTTCTATCGACCACCGATACAACTCTACGCACACTTGACGTTTGCTTTACCTAAAACAAGTATGAAACTATTTTGCGAGAATAAAACTACGAGTACTTTGCGAGAATAAAACTACGAGTACTTTGCGAGAATAAAACTACAGATAAATTGCAAGGTAATAAAAGTGGATAGCTTTTGTCAACAAGAAAGTCATTTGTCCCTAGGCAATCGATAACAATTACCGGTAATCATTCTTGCAATTTTATATGAGGGAGAGGCATGAGCTAACATACTTTCTCTACTTGGATCATATGCACTTATGATTGGACCCCTAGCAAGCATCCGCAACTACTAAAGATCATTAAGGTCGTGAAACCCAACCATAGAATAAGTATCAAGTCCTCTTTACTCCCATATGCAACAACCCACCTACTCGGGTTTAAGCTTCTGTCACTCTCACAACCCACCATAAGCGAATCATGAACATATTGCAACAGCCTACAGCGGGGGCCCCTCACGTTTGCGCGAGATGGAGGGCACCGTAGGGCAGCACCATAAATAAAATACAATCATACCAACCAAGATCACGATTAACCCACAAGACAAAACGGATCTACTCAAACATCATAGGATAACGACATATCATTGGGAAATAGTATATGGAGTTGAGCACCATGTTTAAGTAGAGATTACATCGGGGAGAAGGGGTGTTACACGACTGCATAGAGGGGGAGAAAGTTGGTGTTGACGGTAGCAAGATTGTTGATGTAGATCGCCGTCACGATCCTTGCCCCGGCGGCACTCCGGCGCCACCGGGAGAGAAGAGGAGAGAGCCCCCCTCCTTTTCTTCCTTGCCCCCCCCCCTAGATGGGAGGAGGGTTTCCCCTCTGGTCCATGGCCTCCATGGAGGCGGAGGGGCGGGAGCCCCTCCGAGATTGGATCTCCCTGTCTGTTTTCTTCTGTTTCGCGCTCCTAAGATCAGGCCGAAACCATTTCTTATATTCCGTGAGATCCGTAACTCCGATTGCGCTGAGATTTTAACATGATTTTTTCGGATATAAGCTTCCTTGCCCCCGAAGTAGAGCTCCAACCGACGTTCGAGGAGGGCACAACCCACCACCACGCGCCAGGGGCCTCTGGCGTGCCCTGGTGTCTTGTGGGCTGTGTGGGCCTCCGTTTGCGGTGATTCCAACTCCCAAAAAATAAATATATTCCAAAATAATTATCAGTAAAATTTTATTGCATTTGGACTTCGTTTGATATGGATATTATGCGATACAAAAAACATGCAAAAAACAGGAACTGGCACTGGGCACTGGATCAATAGGTTAGTCCAATAAATCATATAAAAAGTTGCCAAGAATATGTGAAAGTTGTATAATATTGGCACGAAACAATCAAAAATTATAGATACGACGGAGACGTATCAGCATCCCCAAGCTTAATTCTGCTTGTCCTCGAGTAGGTAAATGATAAAAAAGATAATTTTTGATGTGGAAAGCTATATTCCTGCTTGTCCTTAGATTATTTGCCACACTTTGAACAATTCAGTTTTCCTGTTTGACAAATTTGAATTTGAATTCATATCGCGATTTGGATCAACCAAGGATTAGCAACAGTAAGAGTGGTGATGTGGCACCATTAACTTGGGATTACTGTAGCTTGATTATCCGGGCGTCACAATTCTCCTCCACTACAAGAAATGTCGTCTCAAGATTTTAGGAGGTAGAAGAAAACAAGCGAGGTATTCATCTCGAAGACGATCCTCGAGTTCCCAAGTGGCTTCATCTTCAGAAGGTTTTGACCACTGAACTTTTCTTAGAAATTTGATAGCCCTCTGTCGGTGCGACGTTCAGCTTGATCGAAAACGCAGACCGGACAGATACTTCAGACTTTGATGTAGCGTTTTCAATTCTCACAAAGGAGAAGCGTCTCACGCATTCAAGGAATAAATCCGTGCTTCGGCATTCCGAACCAGATGAGCATGGTAGCTCACTATCTCACTCAAACGATATAGTACATGGACGGTTTTAGTGGCGCAAATGATTGAAGCGGTATGTGTCTTCAACCATTTTTTATTCCCAGAATGAGGTCAGTATTGTGTGACTTCAAAATAATGGGGGAAACATGGAATTCCAACCCTTCAAAATCTACTGGGACGTTGTGACTAACCATGGTGGTTCATCATTGGCCTGCGGAATGCAGCCTGGAATTTCGGCCAAGTGATGGCAGTTCCAACAAGTAAGGAACGCCTGTGGCTGTCACACCATTGAGCATCAGGGCCTTTCAGGTAGTAAGCCGCGAAGGTCACATAGTTGGTAGGGGCTACATCAGCAGACTCCAACTCGAAAGTGATGTCATAGAGCCAGTCGTCAGCATCAAGGGGCTGAGTTGAGCTGCGGTAGTCGACAGGGTTGAGACACGCAAAGTCTTGCAGAGTCACTGAGGTTGGTTGCTGATTCATATTGGGACACGGAAACTGAGTCACGACTCCTTCCATGAACTATCGATTCAGCATCAAACTGCTATATCATTCCGACCATGGATTCGGGCAGTGGTGGATTGTTGCCACCACGGCCATGACTAGCGGGTCTAACCATCCTGCTATATCATAAGAGGGGGTAATTTAGCAAGGGTGGAGTAAGTGTAAGGAGTCATTCATGACATAACTTGAACAGTGAGCAAAGGCGCAGTCTATATAAAGCAGTAGTCATTGAAGACATACCGATACATATACGGAGCCAATTACACGATGTTCGTATGAGTTCAGACAAGAGAATCATCCTAGACATACTAGTTGGCACGCATGCATGCGATGGAGGGATATAACAACGAGACATAGCAAAGGCTGTATCAACGTCGAAGATAACCACTAGAGTGAGGGATCTGCAAGTGCCGACGCAAGTTGCCCTCGATAAGAGGAACTTGCGGTCAATGAACATTGTGAAGCAGAACTTGGCTCTCAATTCGAGAAAGGGGTAATACAAATCTTCGGGTGGATGCGATCACTAGATACTAATGTTAGATTTAGCAAAATCATTTATCCCAAATAGAAGAGAGATAAGAATCCTAGAGTATAGAGGAGGAGTAAAAGATCCTAATACCACCCAATGGCGACGTGGGCCCGTAAGCCACACAACCATGTTAGTAAAACTGCTTTTCAAAGACTAGACTCAACTTCGGCCAAGGAGTTGGAAGGGAGGTTCCTACAGGCAGTCGGCTCTGATACCAACTTGTGACTCCCCCTATTCAATCGTACACTAATCATACATGCAAACGTGTACGATCAAGATCAGGAACTCACGGGAAGATATCAGAACACAACTCTAAACACAAATAAAAGTCATACAAGCTTCATATTACAAGCCAGAGGGCTCGAATACATAGCTCGATACACAAGAGTCAGCGGAAGCAAAAAATATCTAAGTACAAACATAAGTTAAACAAGACTGCCTTAAGAAGGCAACACAAAGATCAGCGATCGAAGAGGCAAGGCCTCCTGCCTGGGACCTCCGAACTACTCCTGGTTGTCGTCGGTCTCCACGTAGTAGTAAGCACCCTCTGGGTAGTAGTAGTAGTTGACTGGGGTGGCATCTGGCTCCTAGGATCCCCACCATCTGGTTGCAACCAGAAAGAAGGAAGACGAGGGAAAAGGGGTAGCAAAGAAACCGTGAGTACTCATCCAAAGTATTCGCAAGCATTAGATCTATACTAAGTATGCATTGGTATCAAATGGAAGGGTTGTATCTGTGGACTGAACTGCAGAATGCCAGAATAGAGGGGAAGGCCTAGCCTATCGAAGACTAGCATCTTCAAGCAGCTCCAAGCATCTTGCAGCATGTAGAAGAGTAAAGAATAGCAGTTTATAATTAACAAGCATGTTGTAGTATTAATGCCCAAAGATCCTTCCTCGACTCCCTACGAGAAAGCAATCCCGGAGTCAACATATCCATCACATATCTCAAGTATCCATTTCTAGTTGTAATAGATCGGGATACAGGTCTGAACGTCCATTACTGTGGACACGGTATTTGAATAAATAACTTCCCTACAGGGGTGCACCACGTTACCCAACACGCTCGATCGCTCTAGCCGGACACACTTTCCTAGGCTCAGCAGAGAGGTCCCCGCCGGTCTACATCCTAAGCACTCCGAGGTATTAGGCCCATCGCCCGTTGCACTCCGGGTCATTGCGAGAAGGGTGGATACCAGCACCGCCTCGGATGGCCAGCACGACCCGACCGTGCCGCAATGCTGAACTGGACGTCTGACAAAGCTTCGGTTGATACCACGACGCCGAGGCCCATAACTATTCTCGCGTGGTGGTTAGTGCGTAAAGGACAGAGGCCAACTCAGAACAAATACCCAAACCTGTTAGTGCATTATTAAAGAAGTGACGGCTGGCGGGACAAGTCCAAAGCTACCACCCATCCTGGGTGATACCGCTAAACAGCCAGCCGCCACCGTAACTCCTCTGGTGCTCTCCGGGCCCGCCCGACTTTCACCAATGTCTCAAGTAAAGTCAAGGTAACAGTGTGTCCATACATCAAGGGGGAAACCCCGAGGAATCACCGTCGGTAGATTCCACTCGATGTAATCATCAAGGTGAACATATGAGGAACCACCCTCGAGGTTCACACTTGAGGTGTTGCACGACAGAGCCGTATCGTGAATGATGAAGGAGGAATCACCCTCGTTGACCACGACCGAATAGCTACGCTACAGAGTTATCATCAAGGGTGCGTTACGAGGTATCACCCTCGGCACTTGATAGTAACTATGCAGCATCGTACAACTAAAGGGGGTGAGGTGCTGTGTCGGTCTCTTGTCATCGATCACGTTGATCGAGTCATCAATGATGAAGCAGGGGCAACAAGGACAAGCTGGGGGCCACTGATGGATCACTAACCAACCTATACTAAGCAGTTTAGGGTAAGTAGGTAGGTAACAATAACAGGTAAAAAAACAGGCCATGCATTAGAATAGGAGCAATCAAATACAGTAGCAAAATCTAATGCAAGCATGAGAGAATGGAATGGGAAATATCAGGATGATCAAAAGGGGGGCTTGCCTGGAAACTCCGCTGAAAAGGAAGAGGGGTCGTCGTCGACGTAGTCGATCATAGTGGCATCAGCAGCGGTCTCAGGGTCTACCAGAGAAGAAGAGGGGGAGGAAACAATAAATATAGAGCAGACAAGTGGAATACTATGCATGACAAGACAATAAGCAGCGCTAGGGGTATTCTAACGTAGTGTTACACGTTACCGGCGAAGGGGAATAACATCCATGAATGTTTTCCCGAAGTTAGCCATTTCTGGACAGATGAATCGGAGGGGAACGGTTGCATGTTCGCTATGCTAGGGGCACGTGACACATGAACAAAAGGCATATTCAGATTCGTCATATTTTTCTGAACAACTTTCATGTATAAAACCTTTTCATCCGAGTTACATATTATTTTATATGATTTTTTAAAGATTAAATAATATTCTAAAATTACTTTTAATTCGAAAATAGAGGTTAAATGCTATGGGTACCCAGCTCTGTGTACACAAAAGTGTACCAGAGGGTGACATGTGGGTCCACGGGGTCCCAGTTCACCAGTCAGCGTTGACTGGTCAACATGGTGTGGCCCCCCTGTCATTGACTCATCTAACTAACTTCAGTTTTAAATTAACTAATCTACTTCATTAGGTTAATTAAGATTAACTAATTAAGTTAATTAACCGTTTAATTAATTAATTAATTTTATTAATATATATTTTTACATTTTTTTAAAGTAAACAGGGGCGTGGGGCCCCGTTGTCATAGGCCCAAGTGGCCTTAGCGGGGCGGGCGTAACGGGCAGTGGGCGAGGAGGCCGAAGCTCGGCGCGGCGCGGCGAGGCCAGGGCGGGAGCTCGTGGCGACAGCAGCGGCCTGGCGCGGGCGGCGGTTGGAGGAGGGCAGCGACCGACGCGGGGTGAGCAGGGGAGGCGCAGGGCCAGGGAGGCGCGACGGCCAGCACTAGCGGGGCAGCGGGGAGGGCGGCGCAGCTCGACTGCGACACAGGCGGGCGAGCGGGGAGGGGGGAGCAGCGGAGCAGAGTAGCAGGCGGCGGCCGGGGCACCGGTGAGCGCGGCTACGGCGGCCGATGGCAGGCGCGGGTAGCCGACGAGCGAGGCGACGCGGGCGCGAGGACATGCGGCTGGGCGGACGGGCGCGCTAGCAGGCAGCAGCGCGAGCTGCAGCAGCGAGGGCGAGCACCGGTGCGGGGCTGATGAGCGGGCGCCGAGCAAAGGCAGGGGCGCGGCGCAGGGCGCGGTGAGGCCGAACGGGCGTGAGAGATGGCGCGGTGGCCTAAGGCGTTCTGGTCGGGGGAAAAGGAGGGATGGTTTGGATGGGGGGCCTCACCGGACCTGTAGTTTTGCAAGAGCATTCTCGGGGAGGGGCCGGAGCACAAAACGGCGACAGACTTGAAGAAGAAGATGGCGGTGCCCGAGGAGGAGGATGGCGTCGATCCGCTCGATGCAGGGACGCCCAGCTCGAGCCCGCCCATGTAGATGTTGTAGGGGAGGTGGACGCGTCGGAGGGGCTCAAGGACGGTCGTGGCTGGGGCTACATCGGCGTCGCGTCCTTGGCGGAGCTCGGAAGGAGGGGAAAGGGGATCTGGGCGAGGGGATAGGTGGAGGAGGAGAGAGGGGAGTGGGGCGTGGTGAATGAGCAGAGGAGGAGGGAACCGAGGCGTCGGGGGGATCCTTATCCCCTCCTGGCGTTGGCGTCGACGAGGTGGTTGGGCGGGAGCACGTCCCTGTTGCGGTCGAGACAGAGGAATAGGAAGGGAGGGGGGAGCGACCGGGAGGGAAAGGTGGGTCGGCTGGGTCGGTCTGTTGGGATAGGCCCAGTGGGAGTCAGGGGGGTTCTTTTTCTTTTTCTTAATTTTCTTTTCTGTTTTGTGCTTTGCAAAATGTTTGGCCACAAGATTTCTCTTGGAAAATATGAAGTGGTGCCACATAATTACTTTACAATATTTAGTGCTGCCATAAAATTTTTGGTACTCAATTAAAATAGTTCAATATTTTATAAATTAGAAAAGGCATTTATTTAATTGTTAAAGCCACTGTTTTATTTATTTGAGTGCATTTACATATTTTTATAAAAGTGTAGTTTCTACATGACAATTATCCTGAGATTATTTGCCACACTTTGAACATTTTAGTTTTCCTGTTTGACAAATTTGAATTTGAATTTGGATCACGATTTGGATCAACCGAGGATTAGCAACAGTAAGAGTGGTGATGTGGCACCATTAACTTGGGATTACTGTATCTTGATTATCCGGGCGTCACAATTCTCCTCCACTACAAGAAATCTCGTCCCGAGATTTTAGGAGGTAGAAGGAAACAAAAGCGAGGTATTCATCTCGAAGACGATCCTCGAGTTCCCAAGTGGCTTCATCTTTAGAAGGTTTTGACCACTGAACTTTTCTCAGAAATTTGATAGCCCTTTGTCGGTGCGACGTTCAGCTTGATCAAAAACGCGGACCGGACAAATACTTCATACTTAGATGTAGCATTTTCAATTCACACAAAGGAGAAGCGTCTCATGCATTCAAGGAATAAATCCGTGCTTCAGCATTCCGAACCAGATGAGCATGGTAGCTCACTATCTCACTCGAAGGATATAGTAGATGGACGGTTTTAGTGGCGCAAATGATTGAAGCGGTATGTGTCTTCAACCATATTTCATTCCCAGAATGAGGTCAGTATTGGATGACTTCAAAATAATGGGGGAAACATGGAATTCCAACCCTTCGAAATCAACTGGGACGTTGTGACTAACCATGGTGGTTCAACATTGGCCTGCGGAATGCAACCTGGAATTTCGGCCAAGTGATGGCGGTTCCAACAAGTAAGGAACGCCTATGGCTGTCACACCATTGAGCATCGGGGCCTATCAGGTAGTAAGCCGCGAAGGTCACATAGTTGGTAGGGGCTACATCAGCAGACTCGAACTCGAAAGTGATGTCACAGAGCCAGTCGTCAGCATCAAGGGGCTGAGTTGAGCAGCGGTAGACGACAGGGTTGAGACGCACAAAGTCTTGCAGAGTCACTGAGGTTTGTTGGTGATTCATATTGGGACACGGAAACTGAGTCACGACTCCTTCCATGAATTATCGATTCAGCATCAAACTACTATATCATTCCGACCATGGATTCGGGCGGTGGTGGATTGTTGCCACCACGGCCATGACTAGCGGGTCTAACCATTCTGCTATATCGTAACAGGGGGTAATTTAGCAAAGGGTGGAGTAAGTGTAAGGAGTCATTCATGACGTAACTTGAACAGTGAGCAAAGGCGCAGTCTATATAAAGCAGTAGTCACTGAAGACATACCGATACATATACGGAGCCAATTACACGCTGTTCATACGAGTTCGGACAAGAGAATCATCCTAGACATACTAGTTGGCACGCATGCATGCGATGGAGGGATATAACAACAAGACATAGCAAAGGCTGTATCAACGTCGAAGATAACCACTAGAGCGAGGGATCTGCAAGTGCCGACGCAGGGTTCCCTTGATAAGAGGAACCTGCGATCAATGAACATTGTGAAGCAGAACTTGGCTCTCAATTCGAGAAAGTGGTAATACAAATCTTCGGGTGGATGCGATCACTAGATACTAATGTTAGATTTAGAAAAATCATTTATCCCAAATAGAAGAGAGATAAGAATCCTAGAGTATAGACGAGGAGTAAAAGATCCTAATACCACCCAATGGCGACGTGGGCCCGTAAGCCACACAGCCATGTTAGTAAAACTGTTTTTCAAAGACTAGACTCAACTTCGACCAAGTATTTGGAAGGGAGGTTCCTACATGCAGTCGGCTCTGATACCAACTTGTGACTCCCCTGATTCAATCATGCACTAATCATACATGCAAACGCGTATGATCAAGATCATGGACTCACGGGAAGATATCACAACACAACTCTAAACACAAATAAAAGTCATGCAAGCTTCATATTACAAGCCAGGGGCCTCGAGGGCTCGAATACATAGCTCGATACACAAGAGTCAGCGGAAGCAACAATATCCGAGTACAGACATAAGTTAAACAAGACTGTCTTAAGAAGGCAAGCACAAACATCAATGATCGAAGAGGCAAGGCCTCCTGCCTGGGACCTCCTAACTACTCCTAGTCGTCGTCGGTCTCCACGTAGTAGTAGGCACCCTCCGGGTAGTAGTAGTAGTCGACTGGGGTGGCATCTGGCTCCTGGGATCCACCATCTGGTCGCAACAACCAAAAAGATGGAAGACGGGGGAAAAGGGGTAGCAAAGCAACCGTGAGTACTCATCCAAAGTACTCGCAAGCATTATATCTATACTAAGTATGCATTGGTATCAAATGGAAGGGTTGTATCTATGGACTGAACTGCAGAATGCCAGAATAGAGGGGAAGGCCTAGCTTATCGAAGACTAGCATCTTCAAGCAGCTCCAAGCATCTTGCAGCATGTAGAATAGTAAAGAATAGCAGTTTATAATTAACAAGCATGTTGTAGTATTAATGCCAACAGATCCTTCCTCGACTCCCTACGAGAAAGCAATCCCGGAGCCAACATATCCATCACATATATCAAGTATCCATTTCTTGTTGTAATAGATCGGGGAGTTAAATGCACTGGAGGTCCTAAAAGTTTTGTCATGGTGTCACTTTAGTCCTAATTCTTTCAGAATGCACATTTAGGTACTAATTCTTTAGTAAGTGGTTCACCCGAGGTCCTTTTTTCACGAGCGCTCGAGGTCCTGCCCGCGTGGCGCGTTGACCCATGCCAGGTCGACTCAGGGCCCAACTGAGGGGCAGCAAACTCCTCGGCAGGGAAGTGGGTGACGAAGAGGAGCGTTGCAGCATCGTCAGTGGCACTGCTTCCTCCACAAGCTCCTACCACCTAACCTCACATCAGAGAGAGTGGTTTCAAAAACTTAATGAAACAATGCAAATTGAACTAAATCAATGCCTACAGATAGTGATTGTGGCAGAGTAGCTATGGGACGATAGCGGCAAAAAAACTATTTTTTTGCCATGTTCCCCATCTGCTAGTGACCCTAAGTTGACGATCGTTCATAAAAGGACCTTCGGTGAACCACTTACTATAGAATTAGGACCTAAACATACATTTTGAAACAAGTAGGACTAAAGTGACACCTTGACGAAACTTTTAGGACCTTTAATGTATTTTTCTCGCCAGACGGTTGGGCCCTCTATCGAAGTGGCATGGGTCAATGTGCCACGTGGGCAGGTCAACGAGCGCTCGTGAAAAAGGACCTCAGGTGGACCACTTACTAAAGTATTAGGACTTAGAGGTGCATTTTGGAAGAATTAGGACTAAAGTGACACCCCAATGAATTTTTTAGGACCTCTAGTGCATTTAAATCTAGATCAGGATACAAGTCTGAACGTCCATTACCGTGGACGTGGTATTCGAATAGATAACTTCCCTGCAGGGGTGCACCACGTTACCCAACATGCTCGATCGCTCTGGCCGGACACACTTTCCTGGGTCATGCCCGGCCTCGGAAGATCAACACGTCACAGCCCTACCTAGCCTCAGCAGAGAGGTCCCCGCCGGTCTACATCCTAAGCACTCCGGGGTCTTGGGCCCATCAGCCGTTGCACTCCGGGTCGTTGCGAGCACGGTGGATACCAGCACCGCCTCGGATGGCCAGCACGATCCGACCGTGCCGCAATGCTGAACTGGACGTCTGACAAAGCTTTGGCAGATACCACGATGCTGAGGCCCATAACTATTCTCGCGTGGTGGTTAGTGCGTAAATGCCAGAGGCCAACTCAGAACAAATACCCAAACCTGTTAGTGCATTATTAAAAGAAGTGACCACTGTCGGGACAAGTCCATAGCTACCACCCCATCCCGGGTGATACCGCTAAACAGCCAGCCGCCACCGTAACTCCTCGGGTGCTCTCCTGGCCCGCCCGACTTTCACCAATGTCTCAAGTAAAGTCAAGGTAACCGTGTGTCCAAACATCAAGGGGGAAACCCCGAGGAATCACCCTCAGTGGATTCCACTCGATGTAATCATCAAGGTGAACATATGAGGAACCACCATCAAGTTTCACACTTGAGGTGTTGCACGACAGAGCCGTATCGGGAATGGTGAAGGAGGAATCACCCTCGCTGACCCCGACCGAATAGCTACACTACAGAGTTATTAATACGTCTCCAACGTATCTATAATTTATGAAGTATTCATGTTGTTATTTTATCATTCTTGGATTTTTTTTCAATCATTTTATAGCAACTTTATATCATTTTTTGGGACTAACCTATTGACCCAGTGCCCAGTGCCAGTTGCTGTTTTTTGCTTGTTTTTTACATCGCAGGAAATCAATACCAAATGGAGTCCAAACGCAACGAAACTCCATGAAGATTTTTTATGGACCAGAAGGAACCCAATGGGCCAGAGCTGCACCCGGGGGTGCCCCGAGGGGGGAACAACCTACAAGGGCGCGCCAGGCCCCCCTGGCGCGCCCAGGTGGGTTGTGCCCACCTCGGTGGCCTCCCGTACCCCTCTTTGCACTATAAATTCCCAAATATTCCGAAACCCATCGGGGTTAACCTAGATCAGAAGTTCCGCCGCCGCAAGGTCTCTGTATCCATGCAAACCAATCTAGACCCCGTTCCGGCACCCTGCCGGAGGGGGAATCATCTTCGGTGACTATCTTCATCATCCCGGCGGCCACCATGATGAGGAGGGAGTAGTCCACCCTTGGGGCTGAGGGTTTGTACCAGTAGCTATGTGTATAATCTCTCTCTCTCTCTTGTGATCTCTATTATGGGCTTTGTTAATATAGTCGGATCATATGATGTTTCTACCCTCTATACTCTTGTTATGATGAATTGAATCTTTACCCTTTGAAATTTTGTCTTGTTGGATTGAATATTCAGAGATGAGAATACATGATATATATCTTGCGGTATGAATACTTGAGGTGACAATTGGGGTATCATATTGATTCACTTGATATGTATCTTGGCATTCAACTCATGGATTCCCGCGGTGATATTGGGGTAATCTATGCATAGGAGTTGATGCATGTTTTTCTCCGGTAGAAACTTTGGGGTCTCTTTATAGTTCTTTGTGTGGGTTGAGTTTTATGAATATGAACTTGCTTTGGTGTTATCTTAGTACGGACTCTAGGATAGATCGAATGGAAAAAATAGCTCTGTGTTATTTTAATACGGACTCTTGAATAGATCGAATGGAAAGAATAGCTTTGAGGTGTTTCGCACCCTACAACAATTCCTATCTTTTGTTCTCCGCTAATAGGAACTCGGGAGTGATTCTTCGTTACACTTTGAGGGATAATCATAGGATCCAACTATGTTAGCATTGTTGAGAGGTTGCACTAGTGAAAGTAGGGACCCTAGGCCTCATTTTTAAGCATTGCAATACCGTTTTTGTGCCGTTTACTATTTGATACCTTGCTGTTTTTATTTATTCAAATTATAAAAATATATTTCTACCATCAATATTACACTTCTATTACCATCTCTTCGCCGAACTAGTGGACCTATACAATTTGCCATTGTATTGGGTGTGTTGGGGACACAAGAGATTTCTTGTATTTGGTTGCAGGGTCGTTTGAGAGAGACCATTTTCATCCTACACCTCCCATGGATTGATAAACCTTAGGTCATCCACTTGAAGGAAAATTGCTACTGTCCTACAAAACTCTGCGCTTGGAGGCCCAACACGAGTCTACAAGAATAAAGTTGCGTAGTAGACATCAAGCGCTTTTCTGGCGCCGTTGCCGAGGAGGTGAGTGCTTGAAGGTATATCTTTAGATCTTGCAATTGAATCTTTTAGTTTCTTTTTTTATCACTAGTTTTGTTTATAAGAAGAAAACTACAAAAAAATGGAATTGAGGTTGCATCATGTTATTCATCTTTATAATGTATTTCGTGAAAATGATGGAAAGGAAAATTGTGCTCAATTGATAGAAGAAGAATTCAATAGAATGTTTGGTATAAATGATGAGCATGATTGTAATGTTGTTAGTATGAATTCTTTGAATATACATGATGCTAATGATATGCAGAGCAATAAGCTTGGGGATGCTATATTTCATGAATATGATATTTTTAGTCCCCCAAGATTTGATGTGCAAATTTGTTATAATGACTGCATGCCTCCTATTTATGATGATTATATTGATGAAAGTGGGTTTGGAAGAGTGTAAACTCTAGGTACTAATGATCCCACTATTTTGGAGGGTGTTGAATCTTATTGTAATAATTATGAAAGTGGATTTGGAGAGGTCATGACTTTATTTAGTGATGAATCCACTATTTCAGAAGAGGTTTCAATTGATTATTATGAGAACAAGGTTGATATCTATGAAGATCATGGTGATGACATGTATGCTATAAAGAATAATTATAACCATGAAACTTGTCATCATGATTTTAATTTTCAATCCCATGATAGTTATTTTGTTGAGTTTGCTCCTACTACTATTGATGAGAATAAATTTGCTTATGTGGAGAGTAACAAAATTTCTATGCTTATGCATAATGAAAAGAATGATTTATGTGATAGCTATATTGTTGAATTCATTCATGATGCTACTGAAAATTATTATGAGGGAGGAACTTATGATTGTAGGAATTGCAATTATATCAAGTTTCCTCTCTATGTGTTGAAAGTTTTGAAGTTATGCTTGTTTTGCCTTCCTATGCTAGTTGATTCTTGTTCCCATAAGTTGTTTGCTCACAAAATCTTTATGCATATGAAGTGGGTTAGACTTAAATGTGCTAGTCATATGCTTCATGATGCTCTCTTTGTGTTTCAGTTCTTATCTTTTATGCGAGTATCATTGAAATCATCATGCCTAGCTAAAAGGCATTAAAGAAAATCGCTTGTTGGGAGACAACCCAACACTTTTACTTACTGTTTTTGTGTGTTCACATGATTATGCTACTGTATTTATCATGTTTTATAGCTTTTATTTCAATAAAGTGCCAAGTAAAGCCTTTGGGGTCATGTTGGGTGATAGTTGATTTGACTCTGCTGAAAAACAAAAACTTTTGCGCTCACGAAAATGAGTCTCATTTTTGACAGAAGAGTGCTATTGATTTGATTATTTCTGCAGAAGTTTAATATACAAATTGCTCACGTGGTCATAATTTTTTCATAATTTTTGGAGTACCAGAAGTATGGTAGTTATCCAGATCATTACGGACTGTTCTGTCTTTGACAGATTCTGTTTTCAATGCATAGTTTGCTTGCTTTCTAGTCTCTATGGCTTATATTGATAAATATAAATTGTGGAAATTATATGCTACAGTAGGCATTGTGTGGAAACAATTACGAATCTTGTCTTTGACAGTACAAAAGTGAAAAGGTTTGCTCTTTATCATACTAACCTATCTCACGAGGTTCCGTTAAGTTTTGTGTGATTCATGTTTTCAAGTTTTGGGTGAGATGTCGATATGAGGAGAATAAGGAGAGACAAGACCCTAAGCTTGGGGATGCCCAAGGCACCCCAAGAATATTCAATAAATATCCAAGCAACTACTCGTTTGATCTTCACTTTTATCTTTTTGGAATAGTTTGTCATTTGCTCTTGTGCTTCACTTATATCCTATGAGCAAATTGTTGAATAAATTGAATGCCATGAAGTTGAAATCATATCATTCCTAGTGGTAGCTTCAGATTGGGTTCAGAAAGTGAAATCGTTTGAGGCTTGACAATCACAATATTGGTCATACAAGCAATTAACGAATAATTAGTATAAGGAAGAGAACTTTCACATGCAAATACACTATCCTAGAAATCTTTTGTGATTGTGAGCCCCCATCAAAAAATTATATGCCAAAATTGTTGACGTTGGACAAGGAAGACAACGTAATGGTTTATGTTTGTTCATATTCACATAGAAGTCATATTGTCATAGATCCTTCAACGTGTGGTGCTTGCCCCCCATCTTTGCTAGCCAAAAATTCCGCACTAAGTAGAGATACTACTTGTGCATCCAAAAATACTTAAACCCAAATCTAATTTTCAAGAGTCCACCATACCTACCTAAGGATTGAGCAAGATCCTTCAAGTAAGTTGTCATCGGTGCAATAAGGCAATAATTTCTTCTAAAAGTGTTAGATCATTTAGTGTAAGAGAAAATTGAGTGTTGTACGAACTTATGATGGCAAAGCAATAAAAGCGATGGACTGCAGCTATCATAAGGGGCAATATAACGTGATGTTCTTTTGCACTAAGGGATTGATCATACAAACAAATAAGCACATGGAAACCTCTGCTTCCCTCTACGAAGGGCCTATCTTTTACCCTTTAAGTATTTATTTTTATGCAAAGAGTCAAAGTTATTCTCTCTATTCCTTTTTATTTTTCTCTTTGGGCAAGCATCATGTGGTGAGGAAAGATCTAGGCACATATGTCCAGTTGAATATGGGCAACATGAGTTATTATTGTTGACATTACCCTTGAGGTGAATACGTTGGGAGGCAAAACAATAAGCCCCTATCTTTCTATGTGTCTGGTTGAAACGTTTTTCTCATGTGTACGCGGTGAGTGTTCGCAATCATAGATGACTATATGATGGTTGAGTATGTGGAGCTCTTACTTAGACTCCGTTGAATAAGTTGAATTGCAATTGCTTGGTGACTAAGAACATAGGTTGTTGGATTTCAAGAGAGTTCATTGCTTAAACCTTAACATGTGAATTGGTTGCCACTACAACATGAGTAATTTTATGAGAAGAATTGCTATTATGATGCTAGGAAAAGTGATTGAAATTGTCATTGATCAAACTTATGCACTTTGCTAGCATTCACACTTCATAAATTATTTCTTTTATCATTTACCTACTCGAGGACGAGTAGGAATTAAGCTTGGGGATGCGGATATGCCTCCAACGTATCTATAATTTATGAAGTATTCATGCTATTATTTTATCATTCTTGGATGTTTTAGAATCATTTCATAGCAACTTTATATCATTTTATGGGACAAACCTATTGACCCAGTGCCCAGTGCCAGTACGGACTCTAGGATAGATCGAACAGAAAAAATAGCTTTGTGTTATTTTAGTACGGACTCTTGAATAGATCGAACGGAAAGAATAGCTTTGAGGTGTTTCGCACCCTACAAACAATTCCTATCTTTTGTTCTCCGCTAATAGGAACTCGGGAGTGATTCTTCGTTACACTTTCAGGGATAATCATATGATCCAACTATGTTAGCATTGTTGAGAGGTTGCACTAGTGAAAGTACGGACCCTAGTCCTCATTTTTAAGCATTGCAATACCGTTTTTGTGCCCGTTTACTATTTGATACCTCGCTGTTTTTATTTATTCAGATTATAAAAATATATTTCTACCATCAATATTACACTTTTATCACCATCTCTTCGCCGAACTAGTGCACCTATACAATTTGCCATTGTATTTGGGTGTGTTGGGGACACAAGAGATTTCTTGTATTTGGTTGCAGGGCCGTTTGAGAGAGACCATCTTCATCCTACACCTCCCATGGATTGATAAACCTTAGGTCATCCACTTGAGGGAAAATTTGTACTGTCCTACAACACTCTACGCTTGGAGGCCTAACACGAGTCTACAAGAATAAAGTTGCGTAGTAGACATCAGTTATCATCAAGAGTGCGTTACAAGGTATCACCCTCGGCACTCGATAGTAACTATGCAGAGTCGTACAACTAAAGGGGGTGAGGTGTTGTGTCGGTCTCTGGTCATCGATCACGTTGATCGAGTCATCGATGATGAAGCAGGGGCAACAAGGGCAAGGTGGGGCAACTGATGGATCACTAACCAACCTATACTAAGCAGTTTAGGCTAAGAAGGTAGGTAACAATAGCAGGTACAAAAGCAGGTTATGCATCAGAATAGGAGCAATCAAATACAGTAGCAAAATCTAATGCAAGCATGAGAGAATGGAATGGGCGATATCGGGATGATTGATAACCCACAAGTATAGGGGATCGCAACAGTTTTCGAGGGTAGAATACTCAACCCAAATTTATAGATTCGACATAAGGGGAGCCAAAGAATATTTCAAGGTATTAGCAGCTGAGTTGTCAATTCAACCCCACCTGGAGATTAATTATCTGTAGCAAGTAATCAGTAGCACAGTAATATGATAGTTTTGATAGTAGTGACAGCAGTAACAGTAACAGTGATAGCAGTAAGTTTGTAGCAAGTGTAACAGTGATGATAGCAGTAGTAACTTATCAGAAACAATATAGGATAAATTCGTAGGCATTGGATCGGTGACTCGTTGGATGATATTCATCATGTGACAGTTATAACCTAGGGCGATACGTCACTAGCTCCAGTTCATCGATATAATGTAGGCATGTATTCCATAAATAGTCATACGTGCTTTATTAAAAGAACTTGCATGACATCTTTTGTCCTACCCTCCCGTGGTCCATATTGGAAACTAAGGGATATTAAGGCCTCCTTTTAATAGAGAACCGGAACAAAGCATTAACGCATAGTGAATACATGAACTCCTCAAACAACGGTAATCACCGGAAGAAGTCCCGGTTATTGTCACCCCGGGGTTACCGGATCATAACACGTAGTAGGTGACTATAACTTGAAGATCGGATCTAACACATGGATATAATGATGATAACATAAACGGTTCAGATCCGAGTTCATGGCACCCGGGCCCGAAGTGACAAGCATTAAGCATGGCAAAGTCATAGCAACATCAATCTAAGAACATAGTGGATACTAGGGATCAAGCCCTAACAAAACTAACTCGATTACATGATGAATCTCATCCAACTCCTCACCGACCAGCGAGCCTACGAAGGAATTACTCACTCCCGGTGGGGAGCATCATGGAATTGGCGATGGACAAGGGTTGGTGATGACGAAGAACGAAGATCCCCCTCTCCGGAGCCCCGAACAGACTCCAGATCTGCCCTCCCGAGGAAGAACAGGGCTTGGCGGCCGATCCGTCTCGTGAAACGCGATAATTCTTTCTCCCTCATTTTTCTCCAAAAATAGGATTTATAGTGTTGGAATCAGGGTCTGCGGGGCCACCAGGTCGGGACAACCCACCTGGGCGCGCCAGGAGAGGGGGGCGCACCTTGGTGGGTTGTGCCCACCCAGGTGCCCCTCTTCGGCAGGTCTTGGCTCCAGAAATTCTTATTATTGATATAAAAAATCGTCGCAAAGTTTCGTTCCATTCCGAGAACTTTTATTTCTACACAAAAACAACACCATGGTAGTTCTGCTGAAAACAACGTCAATCCAGGGTTAGTTTCATTCAAATCATGCAAATTAGAGTCCAAAACAAGAGGAAAAGCATGAGAAAAAGTAGATACGTTGGAGACGTATCAACTCCCCCAAGCTTAAACCTTTGCTTGTCCTCAAGCAATTCCGTTGATAAACTGAAAGTGAGAAAGAAAAACTTTTACGAACTCTTTTGCTCTTGTTTGCATAAATAAGCTTAAACAACACCCAGGTTTTCAGCCAACATTATAAGTAACCATGTCGACAATAACACTTAAAGATTATAATGACTCATATCAATGACATAATCAGCTAGCGAGCAATAATAAGATATCTCAAACAGCAACACGTTGTCAAAACAACCATGATATAATATGACAATAGTGGTATCTTGCTGGCCCTTTCTGAGACCGCAAAACATAAATGCAGAGCACCTCCAAAGTTCGAGCAGCGACTAAACATTGTAATTCATGGTAGAAAAGATCCAGTCATGATGGACCCAACATTAGCTACGCACAATGCATAAATCATGACAATTGTGCTCCCTTAGTTTCTGACGCTTTTTTTAGAAGGTGATGACACAACATAAAAGTAAATAGATAGTCCCTTCGCAGAGGGAAGCAGTGATTTGCAGAGGTGCCAGAGCTCAATTTTTAAAATAGAGGTAAATGATTATTTTGAGACATGCACCCTTCTTATTCACTTCACGACCATCATTTATCAACATCTTCCATGCTAAGCATGCTAGTGGCGGTTCCCAAGCGATAAAAGTAAATGTTTTGACTCCATTGGGAGTTTTTGTTTGATTATTTCAGTGATGAACTCTTTTTCATGTTTGCAGTTTGGGACTGGGCGTCCCTATTACCGCCCATTTCTCGTGCTATGGCGAGTGAATAAACACTCGACCTAAGAATAACCCGCTTTGCATGGAAGATACCGACCACCTCTGTCGTTCCATGAACGATCCAGGCACACAAAACGGAAATTTTTTGAAGTTTTTTAGAGGTAGCACATGCAAATTACTTAGGACAGCAGGGTAATACCGTATATAGGTAGGTATGGTGGACTCATCTGGAATAACTTTGGGTTCAAGGTTTTTGACGTACAAGCAGAATTCCCACTTAGTACAGGCGAAGGATAGCAATTAGATTGAGAAGCGTCCAGCTAGAGAGCAACAACAATCATAACCATGCATTATGCATAAGTAACATTGGAAACTAGCATGAGTAGGATATGAACACCATGAACATAAATATCATAGAGGCTATGTTGGTTTTGATTCAACTACATGCATGAACATGTGCCAAGTCAAGCCACTCGAACATTCAGAGGGGGATACCATATCATCATACTACATCACAATCATTTTAACACTATGTTGATATCCAAGATAAATCATTATCAACTCCCAGCTACTTATGCATGGCATGAGAAACTATAATATCTAATTTTCATTGCAAACATGTTTAATCATAATGGGCTGAATCATGGATACTAGGTTAAACATATTTGCACAAACAGAACAAGTCGTGTTCATTCCAGTTACTCTCTACCACGGCCAGTTCATCGAATGTCGTCATTATTACCTTTCACTTGCATGTTCGAACGATATGAAAATAATAATAGTGCAAGAATGCCGTGGACTAAGCTGGAATCTGCAAACATTTTATTCAACAAGAGAAGACAAGGTAAAATGTGCTCTTAGTTCAACAATTATTCATATGAGAGCCACTCAACATTTTCATCATGGTCTTCTTCTCGGTACAACTCGAATAAAAAGAAAAAGAAATTCAGAGAAACACACTGAAATATTTTTGGATTTTTTTGTTTTCTTGAACAAGCAAATAAAAGGGAAGAACAAAAATGAGAGAAAACTATTTACACGGAAAAGCTCCCAACAAGCAAAAGAAGAACAAGGAAATCATTTTGGGTTTTCTTTTTAGTACTACTACTAAGCATGGATAGAAAGTAAAACTACTACAACTAATTTTTTATTTTTTTTATTTTTCAAACACACAACAAGAAAGCAAGAAAATAAATCTAAGCATGGATGATACAATGAAAAAGTGTGAACACCGACAAATAGAATGATATGTAGACATAAATGTAATGTCGGTGAGAAACACGTACTCCCCCAAGCTTAGGCTTTTGGCCTAAGTTGGTAATGGATCAGTAGCCTGGAGGGTAGTAGGGATCCTGAGGAGCAGGCATCCACTCATCCCACTGATGAGGCTCCTCCTGTGCTACCTCCGCAGTAGCCTGAGCGTTTCGGTAGGCAGTGATGTGTGCAGGCATAATCCTATATCCGTCCCTTGCAGCAAAATCAAACAAAGCAGGTGCAGGCAAGGGGATAATATCACGAGTTTTAATGCTAAAGACCAGGTTATAAGGGATGGGAATGCCAGGAGAGTTATTATCAGTGAAATGATGGTGATCCATGGCTGCTCGGTCTAGGTAAACCTTGGTCAGTGGGTAGTCATGAGGGCGTATCCCAACATTAAAGTGGGCCGCCAAACGAGTAGCAAAAATCCCACCATGTATTTCCCCTGGGATTTATTAAGATGCAGGCGACGAGCCACAGTAGCTCCCAAGCTATAAGTGTTGTCACCCTCCAGTGCCTGGCGTAAAACAACAAAGTCTGGTGCGCTGAGCGCACCTACTTTCTTTTTAGCAAGCAGACACTTAGCAACAAATAAAGCAAAATAATGTACAACAGGAAAGTGTAAGCTAGCAGCCATGGTGGCTGACACCCCTCTCTCATCTCCCACTGTCAAAGTGCGATAAAAGGCCTCAAACCCAGCCGGTCTAGGCTCGGCTAAGCTCCCATCAGAAGGGATCATGCATATGTCACAAAATTCCGTAAGCGGTATCTGATGGTTTTCAGCATATAAATCAAAGCTCACTTTAGGAGGATTATTTCTAGGCAGGAAAGTAAAACGCCGAACAAAGATGTTTGTGAGGATTCGGTACTGGTCACACTCTTCTGTGATGAAGTCGGTGAGGCCGGCATTAGCAATATATTGTGTGAACTCCTGAAGAATTCCAGCCTCTTCCAGGAACGGGGTGTGCGGCCATTCGCACGCTGTACCTCAGCCAACCTCCGAGGGTGGAGATCACTGTCAGAAGACTCCCCAATAACACCCTTGGAGTTCTTCTTAGAGCCAAACTTCCTAAAGATATTCATGTCCGCGTACAATTTTCTGAAAATGAAAATTTTGGGGTGCAAAAATTTGTCAACAAAACATTATAAAATTGATAGCAACTACTCATAGGGATACATAGAGGCCATAACAAGCATAAAAACTACTTAGAACACTAAAAATTTAACATGCAAGCACATCTGCAACAACACCAAGAGTAGCTAGTTATTCAAAATGTAAACCACTAAAACAAAAACTAATTGGACAAACGGTGGAGTCACATACCAAGCAACAATCCCCCGAAACAGTTTCGAAAACGGAGCTTCGAGCAAAGAGATCGAAATCTGCGGGTTTGAGCACAAGAACACGGGAAAGAGAGCAATGGAGAATTTTTTTCTAGAGGTAAGTGATGATGTGGGCTAAAGAGATAAGTGAGGGGGCCCACGTGGGGACCACAACCCACCAGGGCGCGCTTGGGGGTCCTGGCGCGCCCAGGTGGGTTGTGCCCACCTGGTGCACCTCCCTCCGATATTATTTGCACCAGAAATTCAGAAATATTCAGAAAAAATCATGTTCAATTTTTAGGGCATTATGAGAACTTTTATTTTTGGGTCATTTTTTGTTGCACGGGAAATTCAGATAACAGACAAAACATGGCATTTTATTTTATTTAACTAGTAAAAACAGAAAACAAAAGATAGGGACAGAGGGTAGTGCTTACTAAATTCATCAACTTCATACCGCTCAAAAATGATTCATTAATAAGGTTGATTAGGTCTTATTAACAACCACTTTCGATTAGCATGAAACCGAAGAACTTTCGTAAATCACTAAGTTACCTCAATGGGGATACGAATGTCCCCAACAATAAGTATTTCATGTTTCTTTTTGATAGTAGGTAGAGGTATTTGAAAACTTCCAATAGTGATTGTCGGAGATTTTTCGATAACATTAATACCATTCACTTGGAATTGTTTCTTCGGAAAGTGCACCGTATGCTCATTACCATTGATATGAAAAGTGACCTTGCTTTTATTGTAATCAATAACAGCCCCTGCAGTATTCAAGAAGGGTCTACCAAGGATAATCGACATGTTGTCATCCTCGGGCATCTCAAGTATAACAAAGTCAGTCAAAATAGTAACATTAGCAACAACAACGGGCACATCCTCACAAATACCGATAGGTAATGGCAGTTGATTTGTCAGCCATTTGTAAAGATATTTCAGTAGGTGTGAGTTTATTCAAGTCAAGTCTTTTATATAAAGAGAAAGGCATAACACTAACACCAGCTCCTAAATCACACAAAGCAGTTTTCACATAATTCTTTTTGATGGAGCAAGGTATAGTTGGTATTCCCGGATCTCCAAGTTTTTTAGGCACTCCATCTTTAAAAGTATAATTAGCAAGCATAGTGGAGATTTCAGCTTCCGGTATTTTTCTCTTATTTGTGATGATGTCTTTCATTTACTTTGCATAAGGAGGCATTTTCAAGATGTCAGTCAAGCGAGTACGCAAAAAGACTGGCCTCAGCATTTTAGCAAAACGTTCAAATTCTTCATCATCTTTCTTTTTAGTTGACTTGGGTGGAAAAGGCATAGGTTTTTGAACCCATGGTTCTCTTTCTTTACCGTGTTTCCTAGCCACAAAGTCTCTTTTATCATATCTTTTATTCTTAGGTTGTGGGTTATCAAGATCAACAGGTGGTTCTATCTCAACATCATTATCTGGTTCTTTGTAATTATTTGTTTGAGTGTCTTCATGAACCTCATCATTATATTTTTCATTATCTCTAGGTGAGTGTTCATTACTAGACTGAGTTTCAGCATCTGAGATAGAAGTTTCATTTTCATTATCAGGAGGTTTTTCTATTTCTGGTTCACTAGAAGTGTACAAAGTCCTATCATTTTCTTCTTCTTTTTCTTTTTAGAAGGACTAGGTGCACTAGTATTATTTCTTTGTGAATCTTGTTCTATTATTTTTGGGTGTCCCTCAGGATAAAGTGGTTCCTGAGTCATTTTACCTCCTCTAGTTGCAACTCTAACAGCAAAGTCATGTATATTGTTATTCATTTCATCAAGTAATTCTCTTTGTGATTTAGCAACTTGTTCTAACTGGGTTTGAACCATAGAAGCATGTTTTCCAACACCTCTAACATCATTTGGTATTCTAAGTAACAAGTCACTCAAGTGAGCAATCATATCAGAATTATATTTCAATTGTTTCATAACATTTGCATTGAAGTGATCTTGTTTTCTAATGTAGTTTTCAAACTCATAAATGCATTGGCTAGGATGCATATTGTGAGGATTATCATTTTCATTGAACTTCATAAGAGAATTTACCTCTACCACCTTAGGTAGTGGTGGTGTATTAAGCCCATGTATTTCTTCGATAGGAGGTAAATTTTTAACATCCTTAGCTTTAATACCTTTTCCTTCATAGATTTCTTTGCCTCTTGCATATCTTCAGGACTGAGATATAATATACCCTCTTCTTCGGAGTGGGTTTAGTCGGTGGTTCAAGAGGAGTCCAATCATCATAATTTTTCAATATATTATTCAATAATTCTTCAGCTTGTCCAACAGTTCGTTCCCTGAAAACACAACTAGCACAACAATCTAGGAAGTCCCTAGAAGCATCGGTTAGTCCATTATAGAAGATATCAAGTATTTCATTTCTTAAGAGGATGATCAAGCAAAGGATTAAGTAATTGGCAAAGCCTCCCCCAAGCTTGTGGGAGACTCTCTTCTTTAGTTTGCACAAAGTTAAATATTTCCTGCAAGGCAGCTTGTTTCTTATAAGTAGGGACATATTTTTAAGAGAAGTAATAAATCATATCCTAGGGACTACACACACAACCAGGAGCAAGAGTATTGTACCAAGCTTTAGCATCACCCTTTAATGATAAAGGAAATAATTTGAGAATAAAGTAATAGCGAGTCTTCTCATCATGAGTAAAAAGGGTGGCTATATCATTCAACTTAGTAAGATGTGCCACAACAGTTTCAGTTTCATATCCATGGAAAGGATCAGATTCAACCAAAGTAATTAACTCTGGGTCGACAGAGAATTCATAATCCTTATCATCAATAAAAATAGGTGAAGTAGCAAACTTAGGATCACATTTCATTCTAACATTCAGAGATTTTTCTTTATACTTGCATAATAAATTCTCTAGATCATGTCTATCCTTACAAGCAAGAATATCTATAGTTGTCTCCTCATTCATAACATAACCTTCCGGTACCTTAGGCAATTCATATCTAGGAAGGCTAGTTCTAGCAGGTGTTTCAGGAGATTCAGTTTCAAGCTCATCATCAGATTCAACAACATCATGTTGTATTACTCTAGCAATTTGTGCATCAATAAAATCACCAAGTGGCACATTATCATTATCAAGCATCGTACTAGCATCATCATAAGCATCATTCATAGTAGAAGTAGCATCATCAATAACTTGCGACCTATCAGAATTAATAGCATGTGGTGGTGTTGCAAGTTTATTCATAATAGAAGGTGAATCTGAAGCAGAACTGGATGGCAGTTCCTTACCTCCCCTCGTCTTTGAGGGAAATATCTTAGTCTTTGGATTCTTTAGATTCTTCATAGTGATCATATGATAATAATCCCAAGTGACTCAACAAATATAGCTATGCTCCCCGGCAACGGCGCCAGAAAAAGGTCTTGATAACCCACAAGTATAGGGGATCGCAACAGTTTTCGAGGGTAGAGTATTCAACCCAAATTTATAGATTCGACACAAGGGGAGCCAAAGAATATTTGAAGGTATTAGCAGCTGAGTTGTCAATTCAACCACACCTGGAGATTAATTATCTATAGCAAGTAATCAGTAGCACAGTAATATGATAGTTTTGATAGTAGTGACAGCAGTAACAGTAATAGTAACAGTGATAGCAGTAATTTTGTAGCAAGTGTAACAGTGATGATAGAAGTAGTAACTTAGCAGAAACAATATAGGATAAATTCGTAGGCATTGGATCGGTGAGTCGTGGGATGATATTCATCATGTGACAGTTATAACCTAGGGCGATACGGCACTAGCTCCAGTCCATCGATATAATGTAGGCATGTATTTCGTAAATAGTCATACGTGCTTTATTAAAAGAACTTGCATGACATCTTTTGTCCTACCCTCCCGTGGGTCCATATTGGAAACTAAGGGATATTAAGGCCTCCTTTTAATAGAGAACCGAAACAAAGCATTAACGCATAGTGAATAGATGAACTCCTCAAACAACGGTAATCACCGGAAGAAGTCCCAGTTATTGTCACTCCGGGGTTACCGGATCATAACACGTAGTAGGTGACTATAACTTGAAGATCGGATCTAACACATGGATATAATGATGATAACATAAACGGTTCAGCTCCGAGTTCATAGCACCCGGGCCCGAAGTGACAAGCATTAAGCATGGCAAAGTCATAGCAACATCAATCTAAGAACATAGTGGATACTAGGGATCAAGCCCTAACAAAACTAACTCGATTACATGATGAATCTCATCCAACTCCTCACCAACCAGCGAGCTTACGAACGAATTACTCACTCTCGGTGGGGAGCATCATGGAATTGGTGATGGAGAAGGGTTGGTGATGACCAAGAACGAAGATCCTCCTCTCCGTAGCCCCAAACGGACTCCAGATCTGCCCCCGGGAAGAACAGGGCTTGGCGGCGGCTCTGTCTCGTGAACGTGATAATTATTTCTCCCTCATTTTTTTCTCCGAAAATAGGATTTTATAGCATTGGACCGCAGGGCCACCAGGTGGGGACAACCCACCTGGGCACGGCAGGAGAGCGGGGCACGCCCTGGTGGGTTGCGCCCACCCAGGTGCCCCTCTCCGGCAGGTCTTGGCTCCTGAATTTCTTATTATTGATATAAAAAATCCTTGCAATGTTTCGTTCCATTCCGAGAACTTTTATTTCTGCACAAAAACAACACCATGGTAGTTCTGCTGAAAACAACGTCAGTCCGGGGTTAGTTTCATTCAAATCATGCATATTAGAGTCCAAAACAAGAGGAAAAGCGTGAGAAAAAGTAGATACGTTAGAGACGTATCAATGATCAAAAGGGGGGCTTGCCTGGAAACTTCGCTGAATGGGAAGAAGGGTCGTCGTCGACGTAGTCGATCATAGTGACATCACCAGCGGTCTCGGGGTCTACCGGAGAAGAAGAGGGGGAAGAAACAATAAATACAGAGCAGACAAGTGCAATACTATGCATGACAAGACAATAAACAGCGCTAGGGGTGTTCTAACGTAGTGTTACACGATACCGGGGAAGGGGAATAACATCCATGAATGTTTTCCTGAAATTAGGCATTTTCGGATAGATGAATCGGAGGGGAACGGTTGCATGTTTGCTATGCTAGGGGCACGTGACAGATGAACGGAAGGCATATTCAGATTGGTCATATTTTTCTAAGCAACTTTCATGTATAAAACCTTTTCATCCGAGTTACGGATTATTTTATATGATTTTCAAAGATTAAATAATATTCTGAAATTACTTTTAATTCGAAAATACATGTTAAATGCTATGGGTACCCAGCTCTGTCTACATAGAAGTGTACCAGAGGGTGACATGTGGGTCCAGGGGGTCCGAGTTGACCAGTCAGCGTTGACTGGTCAACAGGGGGTGGGGCCCCTGTCATTGACTCATCTAACTAACTGCAGTTTTAAATTAACTAATCTACTTCATTAGGTTAATTAAGATTAATTAATTAAGTTAATTAACCATTTAATTAATTAATTAATTAATTTTATTAATATATATTTTTGCATTTTTAAAGTAAACAGGGGCGTGGGGCCTCATTGTCATAGGCCCAAGTGGCCTTAGCGGGGCGGGCGTAACGGGCAGTGGGCGAGGAGGCCGAAGCCCGGCGCGGCGGGGCGAGGCTGTGGCCTCGGCGAGGCTCGCCGGCCGGCCGTGGCAGGCAAAGGCGGGCGCAGGGGCGGCGTGCGTGGCAGCATCAGCGACGGAGTAGCGCAACAGCGGCTAGCAGCAGAGGAAGGCAAGGGGCAGGGAGGAGCAGCAGTTCTGCAGCAGCACCAGCGAGGCGAGTGCAGGCAGAGGTGGGCGAGGCCAGGGCAGGAGCTCGCGGCGACAGGAGAGGCCTGGCGCGGGCGGCGGTTGGAGGAGGGCAGCGGCCGACGCGCGGTGAGCAGGGGAGGCGCAGGGCGAGGGAGGCACGACGGCCAGCACTAGCGGGGCAGCAGGGAGGGCGACGCGGCACGACTGCGATGCAGGCGGGCAAGCGCGGGGGGGGGGGGGGAGCAGCGGAGCAGAGCAAGAGTAGCAGGCGGCGGCCGGGGCACCGGTGAGCGCGACTACGGCGGCCGGTGGCGGGCGCGGGCAGCTGGCGAGCGAGGCGACGTGGGCGCGAGGACGTGCGGCTGGGCGGACGGGCGCGCTAGCAGGCAGCAGCAGGTAGACGACAGTGGCAGCAGCGTAGAGGAGCGGGGGTGGGCGCCGATGCGGGGCGGACGAGCTGGCGCGGTGAGGCCGGACGGGCACGAGGGACGACGCGGTGGCCTAAGGCGTTCGAGACGGGGGAAAAGGAGCGAGGGTTTGAAAGGGGGGGCCTCACCGGACCTGTAGTTGTGCAAGAGCATGCTCGGGGAGGGGCCGGAGCACAGGACGACGACGGACTTGAAGAAGAAGGCGGTGCCCAAGGAGGAGGATGGCGTCGATCCGCTCGATGCAGGGACGCCCAGCTCGAGCCCGCCCATGTAGATGTCGTAGGGGAGGTGGACGCGACGGAGGGGCTTAGGGACGGTGGTGGCCGCGGCTACGTCGGCGTCGCATCCTTGGCGGAGCTCGGAAGGAGAGGAAAGGGGATCTGGGCGAGGGGATAGGCGGAAGAGGAGAGAGGGGAGTGGGGCATGGTGAATGAGTAGAGGAGGAGGGAACCGAGGCGTTGGGGGGATCCTTATCCCCTCCTGGCGTCGGCGCCGACGAGGTGGTTGGGCGGGAGCACGTCCCTGTTGCGGTCGAGATAGAGGAACAGGAAGGGAGGGGGAGCGACCGGGAGGGAAAGGTGGGCCGGCTGGGTCGGTCTGTTGGGCTAGGCCCAGTGGGAGTCACGGGGGATCCTTTTTCTTTTTCTTATTTTTCTTTTCTGTTTTGTGCTTTGCAAAATGTTTGGCCACAAGATTTCTCTTGGAAAATATGAAGTGGTGCCACATAATTACTTTACAATATTTAGTGCTGCCATAAAAAGTTTGGTACTCAATTAAAAGAGTTCAATATTTTATAAATTAGAAAAGGCATTTATTTAATTGTTAAAGCCAGCATTTTATATATATGAGTGCATTTAAATATTTTATAAAAGTGTGGTTTCTACATGAAAATTATCTTGAGATTATTTGCCACACTTTGAACATTTTAGTTTTCCTGTTTGACAAATTTGAATTTGAATTTGGATCGCGGTTTGGATCAACCGAGGATTAGCATCAGTACGAGTGGTGATGTGGCACCATTAACTTGGGATTGCTGTAGCTTGATTATCCGGGCGTCACAGCTGCATAGAGGGGGAGAAAGTTGGTGTTGACGGTAGCAAGATTGTTGGTGTAGATCGCCGTCACGATCCTTGCCCCTACGACACTTTGGCGCCACCGAGAGAGAAGGGGAGAGAGCCCCCCTCCTTCTTCTTCTTCTTCTTCCTTGGGCTCCCCCCCTAGATGGGAGGAGGGTTTCCCCTCTGGTCCAAGGCCTCCATGGCGGCGCAGGGGCGGGAGCTCCTCCGAGATTGAATCTCCCTCTCTGTTCTCTTCTGTTTCACGCTCTTAAGATCTGGCCGAAAACCGTTTCTTATATTCTGGTAGATCCGTAACTCCGATTGCGCTGAGATTTTAACACGATTTTTTTTCCGGATATAAGCTTCCTTGCGCCCGAAGTAGAGCTCCAACCGACGTTCGAGGAGGGAACAACCTACCACCACGCGTTAGGGGCCTCTGGCACGCCCTGGTGTCTTGTGGGCTGTGTGGGCCTCCGTTTGCGGTGATTCCAAAATAATTCCCCGTATAATTTTATTGCATTTGGACTTCGCTTGATATGGATATTCTACAATACAGAAGACATGCAAAAAACAGGAACTGGCACTGGGCACTGGATCAATAGGTTAGTCCAATAAATCATATAAAAAGTTGCCAAAAATATGTGGAAGTTGTATAATATTGGCATGAAACAATCAAAAATTATAGATACGACGGAGACGTATCAGCATCCCCAAGCTTAATTCCTTCTTGTCCTTGAGTAGGTAAATGATAAAAAAGATAATTTTTGATGTGGAATGCTACCTAGCATAAACTTGATCATATGTCTAACCATGGCATGAATATTAAGACAAGAGTGATTCAAAGCAATAGTCTATAATTTGACATAAAGACATCAATACTCAGGCATCCCAACAAACAATCATGTCTTTCAAAATATCAACGCTAAATAAAGCTATCCCTACAGAATCATATAGTCTTGTCATGCTTTGTCTTCTTAACACAAAGTATTTATCATGCACAACCCCGATGACAAGCCGAGCAATTGGTTCATACTTTTTAACGCGCTTCAGCTTTTTCAACCCTCACGTAATACATGAGCGCAAGCCATGGATATAGCACTACGGGTGGAATAGAGTATGATGATAGGGGTAAATATATAGAAGACAAAAAAGTAAGGAAGTCTCACACCGACGCGGCTAACCAACGGGCTATGGAGATGCCCGTCAATTGATATCAACGTGAGGAGTAGGGATTTCCATGCAACGAATGCACTAAGAGCTATAAGTGTATGAAAGCTCAATATGAAAACTAAGTGGGTCTGCATCTAATCCTATAATGAAAAATTTCCACTAGTATATGAAAGTGACTAAATAGGAGACTCTCTATATGAAAACTAAGTGTGGTAAAGGATACTAACAATGCCCCTTCTCTCTTTGTTTATTTTTTCTTTTTCTTTTCTTTTCTTTCTTTCTTTCTTTTTCTTTCTTTTCTTTTTTCTTTCTTTTCTTTTTGTTCTTTTTTTCTCTCTCATTGTCCGGAGTCTCATCCCGACTTGTGGGGGAATAATAGTCTCCATCATCCTTTCCTCACTGGGGCACTGCTCTAAAAATGAATAATGATGATCATCACACTTCTATTTACTTATAACTCAAAAGAAATAAAAATTACAACTTGATACCTATGACAAAGCATGACTCTATATGAATGCCTCTGGCATGTACCAGGATGTGCAATGATCTAGCGTAACATGTATAAAAAATGATGAATGGTGGCTGAGCCACAACTACTATGTCAGCTATATGATCATGCAAAGCAATATGACAATGAATGCTCAAGTCATCAAATGGAAGTGGTGGAAGTTGCATGGCAATATATCTCGGAATGGCCATGGAAAAGCCATAATAGGTAGGTATGGTGGCTGTTTTCAGGAAGATATAATAAGGCTTATGTGTGATAGAGCGTATCATATCGCGGGGTTTGGTGCACGTGCAAAGTTTTCACCGACTCTCGAGGTGAGAAAGGGCAATGCACGGTACCGTAGAGGCTAGGAAATTGCGAAAAGGTAAGAGTGCGTATAATCCATGGACTCACATTAGTCATAAAGAACTCATATACTTATTGCAAAAGTTTATTAGCCCTCGAAGCAAAGTACTACTACGCATGCCCCTAGGGGGATAGATTGGTAGGAAAAGACCATCGCTCGTCCCCGACCGCCACTCATAAGGAAGACAATCAATAGTAAATCATGCTCCAACATCATAGCATAACGAGAGACTATACGTGCATGCTTCGGGAATCACAAACCTTAACACCAATATTCTTACTAAACACAACCATTTACTAGTACCTCCCGCATATTGCATCTCTATATCGCAAAACTATTGCAAGGAATCAAACATATCATATTCAGTGATCCATAAATTTTATGTAGGATTTTATGACTAACCATGCAATTGACCAATTCCGTTTGACTCTCTAAATAGGTATAAGTGAAGAACGAGAGTTTAATTCTTTCTACAAAAGATCATGCTCTAATAAATATAAGTGAAGCAAAAGAGCATCCTTCAAATAACGGTTTTCTATGTGAAGAGAAACATGCAATCCAAACTTCAAAATAATATAAGTGAAGCACACGAAGTATTCTATAAGGCCATACTCAAAAGATATAAGTGAAGTGCAAAGAGCATTCTATAAATCAACCATGGACTATCTCACCAGCATGGTGCATAAAAAAACAAAAACTAAGCACAAAAGACGCTACAAGATTCACACATATCACATGAACGAAACAAAGACGAAAACATACGGATACTTGTTGAAGAAAGATGGGATGCCTTCCGGGGCATCCCAAAGCTTAGACGCTTGAGTCTCCTTGAATATTTACTTCGGGTGCCTTGGGCACCCCCAAGCTTGAGCTCTTTCCTCTCCTCCTTCTCCTCATATCGGGACCTCCTCGATCTTTGATCACTTCATGCACACAAAAGTCAACTGAAAGCTCGGTAAGATCCGTTAGTATAATAAAGCCAATCACTACTCTAAGTACTATTGCAAACCAATTCATATTTTGTTTTTGCATTGTGGCTACTTTAATATAAATTTTTCATAGCTTATTCCACTGATAGAATCAATAGTTTCATGAAAACAAGCAAAACAATGCATCAAAAACAGAATCTGTCTTAAACAGGACAGTCTGTAGTAATCTGAACATTCACCATACTTATGGTACTCCAAAAATTCTGAAAAAATTATGAAAAAATAAAACAATTGTATAGCAAGACTGTGCAAAAAGTTTCAGAACCTTACGATGTTCCAGTAAAAAATGTAAAATCGCGCGCTACAGCCAAAGTTTCTGTTTTTGCACCGCACATACCAACAAGCAATCTACTCATCCTAAAGGCAAATCTTGGCATATTATTTTTATAATACAATGGAATTGTACAAGGGGATAATTATTTTTGTTGAAAAGTTCCTACAATTCAAGATTCACAAAGTTTCCATGGGCATGAACAAAGTTCAAGGCATGCTCCCGCTTCCACAGTGCTCGTCTATCTCACTTTCACTTTTCTTTTTGTGAAGTTTTAAGTTCCCCTCTATCTTTTTTTGTTTTCAAACTTTATAAAAGAGCTCAACAGAAATAAATGACTCTCTAAAACTTACGGGTTTTCTCCCTGGCAGCGCTTTCTTTAAAGCCATTAAGCTAGGCATGAAGTGCTCAAGTAATGAATCCACCCGGATCCCAAGGTATATCCAAGCCAATTTTAATTAACAATGATTTGGCATTTAGTGGTGAGAACAAAGAAACATAAATCATGCAATGAAGAAGTCTAACTCTCTTCCTATGCATCGACATGTCATAGAAGAACAATTCATGGACATCAAGTAAAGGACAATACATAGTATAAGAAGTTTCTTGCAGTTTTATTGTGTTGGAAACATAGAGAGGCAGAGATGTAGTTCCTCTCTCATAATAATTGCAAGTAGGAGAAGCAAGCTATCGGTAGAAACGACACCTATGGAATCACTGGGATCCCTTCTACGGTTGGCGGGCGCAGGGTTGTGCAAAGAGCGGGTCTGGTAGCCAGCACAAAAGATCGTTTACCCAGGTTCGGGCCGCAAGGATACGTAATACCCTAATCCTGCTTTGGTGTATATTTGAGCGTTCTTGGGCTCTCGAACTAGCTGTGGTGCGTGCGTAGTCCAAAAGATCCGAATCCTTCTCCAGTATGCCTCGGGCCTCCTTTTATAGACAAAAGGGGTCGCCACAGTGGCACACAGGAGGTGGAAAGGTATACAGTGTACAAGCTTATCGCCTGTCATTACGAGACAAGGCGCATTAAATGCGCTCCTTAGGTGTCCTGTTGCTTTATTAGGGACGGCAACGAGGCCCGTCCTGTCCGTCACCGCTCCGCCTCGCTCCGACATGCGTCCAGGCCATCGAGGCATGCAGCGCCACGTAGGCTGGCAGGCTGCTGAGATGGCGTGGTGGTAGGGTCTTCACGAAGATCTGCATGCCACCTTGTAGGTGCTTCCTGAGTTGGCCTGGAGGCCGCACGTTGCCACGCAGGTGCCTGCCCAGCTGGTTGGGCTGGCAGCTGTATGGGAACGGTGGTGGAGTCTTGGCAGACGTGGGCCTGGCTGTGGCCCCGTAGGTGTCCTTGGCAAGGTTCTTGCCGTGGCCCCGACAAGGGTCTTGCCGTGGCATCGCGGTCGTCCCCAGCAAGGATCTTGCCGGGGGTCTCGTGGATTTCCTCGGCAAGGATCTTGCCGAGGATCGTCGTCTTCGGGTCTTCATCTGATCTTGTGTGCTTATGATCTTCACAAAGATATACATGCCACCATGGAGGTGCCTCCCGAGCCTTGGTTCCAATGTGGTTGATGGTGTTGGAACCCTTGGGCTCAAGGGTGGCACGCTCTGCTGGCGTTGGGCAAGTTGCCAAGGCAAGGCTCTTGCCGGGGCTGCGGAGGCCGCCCCGGCAAGGGTCTTGCCGGGGGAGTCCACCTCGCCCTCTTGCTCTTTGTGTCTCTGGTCTTGGCGTTGCTTTGCCCGTCTTGTGCCTTTGGCTTCCCTCCTCTGCCCTACATAGTGTGGCCGCGGGCGCGGCTGTGACTGCCCGTGCACAAGTAAAGGGGTAAAAAGGAGAGCCCCTACTTTTGTACACCGACACAAGCACATGCATATTATATTCATCAAAATCATCATGTGCAACGGTAAAAGGCAACCCATCAATGTAATCCTTAATAAGAACAAACTTCTCCGATATAGTGTAGTTGGGAGAATTCAAAAAGATAATAGGACTATCATGTGAGTGTGCAATAGCAAAAATTTCATTCTTAATATAAGGAACTATTGCAAGTTCATCTCCATAAGCATAATTTAAATTGGCATCATGGCCACAAGCATAGCAATCATCAAGTTCATTAAGAAGGGATATTTCAAAAGAATCGACAGGATCATAGCAACGATCATAGCATTCATCCTTCGATAAGCATGAAGGGAAATTAGACAATGTATGTGTTGAAGAGTTACTCTCATTATAAGGTGGGCACAGGTGATCAATCCGCTCTTCCTCATTTTGTTCTTTGCTATCCTCCTCATCTTTTTCATCCAATGGGTTCACAATATCATCAATTTCTTCTTCCGTAGACTCCTGCAAAATATTAATCTCTTCTTGGACACCAGAGACTTTCTCAATAAACACATCAATATCGTAATTAAATTTATAATTATCATAGCAATATGTAAGGATAACAAAATTTTCAGGTCTATAAACTGAATCATCAAAATCTTCAAACTTTTCAAACAAAGATTCAATTTCATAAGCACCCTTAAAAGCAACAAATTCTTCTATTCGTTCCACATCATAATAATGATATCTACCATTAGCATAAGAAGCCAAGGTTTCATGATCATTTAATTTGCATGAAAAGGGAAGGTGTGGAGCGTTCATCCTAGAGCAACAAGTATAATCATATCTCAAGCATAGCTCCCGAGCATACCAATGCAACGTATGAATTTGATCCCATAATAATTTCCCTTTTTGTGTCAATTGATAATCCCTAAAGTATTCACGTTGATCCAATGTTACTCCCATTATCAAGTTGAATGGGGATTTCTCAGGATTATCAAAGTAGTGCATAATATTTTCACATAACAAGCATCGAGGGTTTTAGGAGGTTCCCCATCCCCATGAGTAGCAAGTACCACTGTTTTTTTTTTGGTGTTTAGTGTTCCATATCCATAACTAAAGATAGAGAACAACTTAGAACAAGAAATAAAACTACTTAGTGATAAAGCAAACAAGCACACACGAGAATATTCACCCCACGCTATTGCTCCCCGGCAACGGCGCCAGAAAAAAGGTCTTGATAACCCACAAGTATAGGGGATCTTGTGTAGCCTTCTTCGACAAATAAGAGTGTTGAACCCAACGAGGAGCTAAAGGCAGAACAAATATTCCCTCAAGTTCTTTAGACCACCGATACAACTCTACGCACAATTGACGTTTGCTTTACCTAAAACAAGTTTTAAACTATTTTGCGAGAATAAAACTATGAGTACTTTGCGAGAATAAAACTACGGATAAATTGCAAGGTAATAAAAGTGGATAGCTTTTGTCAACAAGAAAGTCATTTGTCCCTAGGCAATCGATAACAAGTACCGGTAATCATTCTTGCAATTTTATATGAGGGAGAGGCATGAGCTAACATACTTTCTCTACTTGGACCATATGCACTTATGATTGGACCCCTAGCAAGCATCCGCAACTACTAAAGATCATTAAGGTTGTGAAAACCAACCATAGCACTAAGTATCAAGTCCTCTTTACTCCCATACGCAAGAACCCACCTACTCGGGTTTAAGCTTCTGTCACTCTCGCAACCCACCATAAGCGAATCGTGAACATATTGCAACACCCTACAGCGGGGGCCCCTCACGTTTGCGCGAGACGGAGGGCACCGTAGGATAGCACCATAAATAAAATATACAATCATACCAACCAAGATCATGATTAACCCACATGACAAAATGGATCTACTCAAACATCATAGGATAACCATATATCATTGGGAAATAGTATATGGAGTTGAGCACCATGTTTAAGTAGAGATTACATCGGGGAGAAGGGGTGTTACACCGCTGCATAGAGGGGGAGAAAGTTGCTGTTGACGGTAGCTAGATTGTTGATGTAGATCGCCGTCACAATCCTTGCCCCGGCGGCACTCCGGCGCAAAACGGGAGAGAAGGGGAGAGAGCCCCCCTCCTTCTTCTTCTTCCTTGGCCTCCCCCCTAGATGGGAGGAGGGTTTCCCCTCTGGTCCATGGCCTCCATGGCGGCAAAGGGGCGGGAGCGCCTCCGAGATTGGATCTCGCTCTCTGTTCTCTTCTGTTTCGCGCTCTTAAGATCTGGCCGAAAACCATTTCTTATATTCCGGGAGATCCGTAACTCTGATTGCGCTGAGATTTTAACACGATTTTTTCCGGATATAAGCTTCCTTGCCCCCGAAGTAGAGCTCCAACCGATGTTCGAGGAGGACCCACCACCACGCGCCAGGGGCCT
The DNA here is from genome assembly GCF_002575655.3 of Aegilops tauschii subsp. strangulata. Lineage (NCBI taxonomy): Eukaryota > Viridiplantae > Streptophyta > Magnoliopsida > Poales > Poaceae > Aegilops > Aegilops tauschii. The sequence goes on along the minus strand of NC_053037.3, from coordinate 421,553,986 downwards.
CTGGCGCGCCCTGGTGTCTTGTGGGCTGTGTGGGCCTCCGTTTGCGGTGATTGCAACTCCCAAAAATCACATATATTTCCATAATAATTCTTCGTAAAATTTTATTGCATTTGGACGTTTGATATGGATATTCTATGATACAAAAAAGATGCAAAAAACAGGAACTGACACTGGGCACTGGATCAATAGGTTAGTCCAATAAATCATATAAAAAGTTGCCAAGATATGTGAAAGTTGTATAATATTGGTATGAAACAATCAAAAATTATAGATACGACGGAGACGTATCAGCTGTGGATGAACAGTTCCGGTGGGGGTTGGATGAACAGGACCCCGGCCGTGTGTAGGCGGTTGCTGCTGCATGAACAAGACCCCGGCCGTGTGTAGGCGGTTGCTGCTGCATGAACAAGACCCCGTGGTAGTGGGCAGTTGCCGCTGGTTGAACAGGACCCCATGGTAGTGGGCGGTTGCCGCTCGATGAACAGGACCCCGAGGAGGCCGCCACACACCCCAGCCCGGTTGGGGGTGGATGAACAGGACCCCATGGAGGCTGGTTGAATAGTAGCCGTTGGGGGCTGGATGAACAGTAGCCCATGGATGAACAGTTGCTGGTCGAGGCTAGAGGAAGTCGCGGTGGATGAACAATAGGAGGTGGAGGCTGGAGGAAGTCTTCGGCTGATGAACAGTAGCCCATGAAGTTCCGTTTTGCAGTACGCCACACCCCTCTCGATGAATAGGACCCCGTTTCGACCATATGCTGTTGGAGAGAAGTTTGTTTCCTCCGTTTTGCGGTATGCCACACTGCTCCCTAGAAACATGACATCATTTTGACTATAGGCGGTTAGAGAGAAGTCCGTTTCCTCTGTTTTGTGGTATGCGAGACCCCTCCTGATGAACAGGATCCCGTTTCAACCATAGCCAGTCGAACAGAAGGCCGTTTCCTCCATTCTGCAGTACGCTAGACCCCATTTCGGCTGTTCCGTCCAAGCGGCTGGCTCCCATCAAACATGATGCATTCCGACCCAGTCAAGTGCCTCCTGATGAACAAGACGCTGTTTCTCCATTCTGACCCAATCGGTTGGCTGCCGATGAACATGACACTATCACTGTACGCGTTCGAGACCAAGCCCGATGTACATAGATGGCCGTCTTTTTTTGCAGTGTGGCTGTACGTATATCTACAGGATTTAGACGGGACTGCCTGAACTGCTACCGCACCTTACTTGGCCACGGTTCATCGTGGCAGACAGACCGATCGACCAGTATGTATGTACACGTTTGCACCAGACAAACAACGCTACATACGCTTCGACTGGGTGGGTCCCAGCTGTTAGAGAGGATAAGGTCCCAGTTCCTTGCATGCGAAGATATAGCTGGTGGGCCCAGCTGTCACGGGGAGGAATCATTATTTTCCCGCGTAATAAGGAGGCACTTTCTTGTGTGCGAAGATCTAGCTGGTGGGTCCAGCTGTCAGCTTCATCACGTACAGTCCTCTTCTGATGGCTGTTGTTTGTTAACCACGCCATGCTGAGAGCACAAACGCGGTGGACGACGACGAGGCCTAGGAAGGGAACGACCTGGAGCCGGGGAAGACTCGGCAGTGGTTGCCCACGTGGAGGGGAGTGTGATGGTTGATTGGTTCAGACGTGGTGTGAGGCTGCCGTCGCCGGAAAATAACAGGGAGTGTGGGTAAGTAAAGGGAAGGCCTGGCCAGCGGTGGGAGTAGGGTGGGGCGGTGAGGCCTGTGCATCATCATAGCCGGCCACGGGAGGTAGGACCAGGCGGTACGACTGACGCTAGTTTGGGCAACTGGACCAAGAAGATCAGAGGTTGAAGAAGCAACATGGCCGTTGGATTAACATCCAATGGTCACTGCTGCTAGAATCATTTGTTGACTAAGTTGACAAAGCCCCGCGTACACGTCAACTTAGTAAGCCCACAAGTCAGCCGGCCACGGGAGGAGGGAGCAGGCAGTTGATACGTCTCCAACGTATCTATAATTTTTGATTGTTCCATGCTATTATATTATCCATCTTGGATGTTTTATATACATTATTATGCTATTTTATATCATTTTTTGGGACTAACCTATTAACTTCGTGCCCAGTGTCAGTTGCTGTTTTTCCTTGTTTTTGCCTTTACAGAAAATCAATATCAAAGGAGTCCAAATGGAACGAAACTTTTTTAGGATTTTTCTTGGACCACAAGACACCCTGGAAGCTTCGGGAGGGGCCCAGAAGGGCCATAGATTGGCTACAAGCTCACCGGGCATGCCCCCAAGCTTGTGCCCCCCCGTGGCTCCTCTAACTTTAATTCTTCTTCTATAAATACCCAAATATTCCCCATAGACCAGAGGGCACACAAAAAAACTTTTCTACCACCGCAAGCTTCTGTTCTCGAGAGATCCCATCTGGGGACATTTTCTTGTACTCCGCTGGAGGGGGATTCGATCACGGAGGGGTTCTACATCAACCTTGATGCCCTTCCGATGATGTGTGAGTAGTTTACGACAGACCTACGGGTCCATATCTAGTAGCTAGATGGCTTCTTCTCTCTCTTTGATCTTCAATACAATGGTCTCCTCGATGTTCTTGGAGATCTATTCGATGTAATCTTCTTTTGCGGTGTGTTTGTTGAGATCCGATGAATTATGGGTTTATGATCAGATTATCTATGAATGTTATTTGAGTCTTCTCTGAACTCTTTTATGCATGATTTATATAGCTTGGTATTTCTCTCCGATCTATTGATTTGGTTTGGCCAACTAGATTGATTTTTCTTGTCATGGTAGAGGTGCTTTGTAATGGGTTCAATCTTGCGGTGCTTGATACGTCTCCAACATATCTATAATTTATGAAGTATTCATGCCATGTTTACAACAATTTTATATGGTTTTGGTATGATTTGCATGGAACTAACCCGGACTGACGTTGTTTTCAGCAGAACTACCGTGGTGTTGTTTTTTGTGCAGAAATGGAAGTTCTCCAAATGAGCTGAAACTTTTTAACGAATTTTTTGGAACAAAAGAGACCCTGAAGCTTCATGGGAGGGAAAAAGAGCCACGAGGAGGGCACAACCACCAGGGTGCGCTTGGAGCCCAACCCGAGGCATGGTGAGGTCTGCTCACCTCGAGGCCCATCTTCGCGTGATTCCAACGCTGACAATCCTATAAATAGAGAAACGATCAGAATTAACCCTAAATCAAAAGTTCCACCGCGGCAAGCCTCTGTAGCCATGAAAACCAATCTAGAGCCCGTTCCGGCACCCTGCCGGAGGGGGAAATCATCACCGGAAGCCATCTTCATCATACTTATCATCTCCATGATGAGGAGGGAGTAGTCCACCCTCAGGGCTGAGGGTTTGTATTAGTAGCTATGTGTTTAATCTCCCTCTCTCTCGTGTTATTGATGGCACGATCTTGATGTATCTCTGTAACATCCCAAATTTTCAATTTGGAAGTTATACATAGGTCATCATATGCATATCATATTTTATTTGCATTTTGTTTGTGATCCTAGAAATCTTAAGCAACTCAAGGACCCACGGAGAGAGTTGGGGATTTTCATATCTGAATTTTCTCAAATTTGAAAAGAGGATCATTTTGGTTTTAATAATTTTTCTCTCCGAATATTTCAAATATCAAACTAAAAGAGAGAAGATAATATGATTTCTTCAAAAGGAAAGGAATATTGGAGGAAATTTTTTAAAATCAAATAAATATTTAGTTGGATTTTAATCAAGATTTTATTTAAATTAGAAAAATATGCATTTTTCAAAATTGCAGTTTTAGGCAAGAAAGATGTTCACTTTGTTCTAAATATTTTATTTAGACGGTGAAAATTGATTTTGGCATTTTTAAGAATTTTTTATATTTTATTAGTATTTTTGTTTTTTGGCAGAATTTATTAAAAAAAAGTTTCCCGGACCGACTGGGCCGAAGCCCAGCCGGCCCACTCCCGCGCGCCGCCGCCTTCCCCGCCGCCGTGCCGCGCACGGACGCCGAGGGGAGTCCGAGCTAGACTCCTCGCCGGGCTGGCACCCTTCCCAAGCCAGCGCCGCCCCCTCCCCCTTAAAAGCCGCCGCCCTTGCTGCCTCTCCTCCCACCCCGAGCCGCAGCCCCGCAGCCGCCACCGCTGCTGCTCGCGCCGCCGCCCGCGCCGCTGCACCACGCCGCCGCCGCATCCTCGCAGCCCCGCTGTCCCGCCGCCTCGCTGTTGTCGCGCGCCACCGGATCTCGTCGCCGCCGCTGCCGGTTTTCTCAGAGAACCGGTAAAAACCGCCGCTGCCGCCTTTTTTGTGTGTTAGATCTAGATCGGTTTTTATTTTTAGGGTTAGGGTTTTCTCGGTTTTTCCGAATCGACTCTATTTAGCGAACGTTCGCCCGAATGCCTGTGTTCGCGAATGCGTTCGTTCGTTTGTCTCTGTTAACCAACGTTCGTTCATTAGTCTTTTCTTTTTATTTTATTTTTTCGGCCAGGGACCTATCCGCGATTATTTTTATCGCAGATTAGCCCCTCATCTTCAAACCCTCGCAACTTTTTAACCGTTCGTCCAAATCCAGTGAAACCAATGCCTAAATCTTCGTCTTGAACCCCTCTTTCTAGTTAAAAACTTGAACATGATTTTGACAATTTAAAATTTGGTTTCAAGCAGATTTGAATTCGAATTTCTTTTGATCGTAGTTTCAGTTCCGTAGCTCCGATCCGAGTGATTCTTTTTGCAAATCGAAGCACTTCAGTTGAATTTTCAGTTTGGACTTTCTCATCTGAGTTTTACCTTTGCATCTATGCTTGAGTGATTATGTATGCTATTGTTTGTTTGCGATAGAATTTCCGGAGTGCGAAGCGTGCTACTACGAGTCTCTAGGGTTTGCACATCGTCAACAAGGCAAGTAACACTTTGAACATAACCCTTTATTACCTAGTTTTTATGCATTAGTCCCAATCCTCAAACATTGCATGAGTAGGATCTAATTAACATGTGGGTTTGGGAAGTAGATGATGAGGTAGAACTTATTGTCTTTATATCAAATCCTGGGAGTTACTTCTACGTTATGCTTAAACTGCTATGCTATGCTCGTAGACGTGGATTGGTTGAGTGTATTCATGACAGATGTGAGAGTTGTTAATTAATGGTTAACTTAAGGTGGCTACTTTAATACACATCTGGGTGGATTTGTTGAGGCACCCTGGAGCACCCAGTGGTTGTTTGGGCACCTGGAGCAATCCAGCGCTGTCCTGGGATATCCCGGAGTACCTGTGTGATCATCCTATGGAATGCCACCCAGGCTCAAAGGGATCATAAGATTATTGATGCTAGAAACTTCCATGTGCAGCCACAAGCCATTATGGGCTCTGGCATAGTTGAGTAAGTTGTGGGAAACCTTTCCATGATGGGCTAGCAGATGTAGGGGATTGTAGGTGTACCGGCCTATCTATCGGTTAAGGGGACCTCTTCGAAAAGACAGTGTCTCGGTCATCCGTTTCTCAAACACCATGTAGTGTGAGAAATACAATGGAGGAGATCGAGTCTTGTGGGGAAAAGTGTGCAAACCTCTGCAGAGTGTACAAACTAATCATGGTTAGCCGTGTCCTCGCTTATGGACATGTTGAGTATCTGGTTCTTGGATTATTGATTTGATCTCATCACTCTTAATTTAATTTGCTGGGTTATTAATACTGTTTAATTGGGATTGAGTTGGAGGAACCTTCTCAATGTTTATCAACCAACTTTGTAGTTAAATAAAATATATTCCTTTGCAGTAGGGAAAAATTGGCTTTTCGCAAAAACATGGTAACCATAGAGCCTCCACCAGCCATATATCCATGTAGTGTTAGCATTTATCTTGTTCATTGCTCTATAGTGTTATTTTGCCAGCATATTCCATGTGCTGACCCGTTCTGGGCTGCAACATATTATGTTGCATACTTTTCAGACAAAGAGTAAGGTGCGCTAGGTCGTTGTCGTGCACTGAGCTATGCCATTGGAGATGATGGACTCATTTACCTTCGATGCTTCCGCAGTTATCCTATTTAGATGGCCTTAAGCCATATTATTGTAATAAGCTCTCTTTTGAGACATTTTCATGTAATAAGTGTGTGATTGCACTCTGCTATAAATCCTTCAAGTAGTGTGTGTGTCAGCATTACCGATCCAGGGATGACACTTATGCACAGAGATTTGACCGTCTGAGGTTGGATCGCTACAAGATGGTATCAGAGCACACGCTGATTGTAGGACGCGACCACTAAGATATGTTATAGGTCACTGTTCTCTACTCATTCTGACTCCTCTCCATTTTCCACTCTATAGATGTCGGACCCAAGGAACAAGTTTGCTCAACCGAATGAAGACACACCTTTTGGACGACACTTGAAGGAAGTCACTAGGTACCTGAACATCGGAATACCAAGCTTCACCGGGACCTACACCGCCACCTTACCAAAAGAGGAGCGTTGGATGATTCGAGTTCATGTTCCAGGAAGGACATTAACAACAGTTACTGAGCCCATAGAGTTTTCCTTTGATGCACCAACCTGGAGTCTAGGAAGAGCATGGCAGCCCACATCACCATGGGACGCATCGGCGAAGTTTACCACATGGATCTTAAGGACACCATGTACCAGATATGTGGGCGCCGAGGTGAGCAATGGGAGATGATCAGCACCAGGAGGGACAAGTCCATTGCAGCTTTCATCCAAGGGTTAAACCAGCACATTCGCCGCCAGGAGAACCAAATGTGCGCAAGCATGATAGATCTGAAGAAGGTGATGACCAGGAACATGGAGCTTGAAGAGGAACTCAAGTCTACACGCGATGGATATGAGGAGGAAATCGCAGTGCTACTGGAGAAGAATGAAGACCTGACGAAGAAGCTAGGAGTATTCATGGGAGACCCCGCGCCAGGAGGAGATGACGACCATCCCAAGGACTACATCGTCATCGACGACACCGACTCCGACCCCGACAGTAGTGATGATGATTACGAAGATGAAGCTGGAGCGGATATCATGGAGTCTTCCACCGATCAAAATTTCTAGATGACCACCATATTAGCAGTAGTATTCCCCCATGCATATAGTAGTAGTCCGAGTATTTTGTAATAGTAGTTTAGATCAATTGTATGCCCTTGTTTGAATTTGAGTGGCGTGATATGATTGTGTTTGTCTCATGTGCATATGGGTAGTGTTTTCTCTTTAGACCTCATTCTATTCTAATCTCTCCCCTCTAAAACCCATCAGATGCCTCCGAGACGTGACCCCGGATTTGTCTTCCCACCACCTCCAGTTGACAACCTAGCCCCTTTTTTGAGGTTGAATCCGCCGGTGTTTTCCAGTAGCACCGAGCCGATTGTTGTTGATGACTGGCTACGCAGGATTGGAAGGGAGTTGACCACCGTAGGTTGCACAGATGCTGAGAAGGTGCATTTTGCCGCACACCAACTGGATGGACCCGCAGCCTCATGGTGGGAGAATTACACAGCCACTTTCCCTATAGCCAATGTCACTTGGGATTAGTTTTAGCAAGCGTTCTGCACTGCACATGTCTCAACTAGAGCTATGAGCATGAAGAACCGTGAGTTTCGCAACTTACGCCAGGGAAATCGTACTGTGGGGCAGTACGTGGATGAGTTCAGTAAGTTAGCTCGCTATGCCCCGGATGATGTGGCCACAGATGCCGCGAAGCAGGAGAAGTTTATGGAAGGGCTGAATGATGAGCTGAGTATGCAGTTGATGGTGGCAACATTTGCTAACTACCAGGAGTTGGTAGACATGGCTCTTATGATTGAAGGGAAGCAGCAGCAGATAGAGAGCCGCAAAAGGAAGTATGGACAAGGGAAGTACAATTCAGGAGCTTAGCAGAGACCTTATTTTACCCTGAACTCGGGAGGACACACCCATCACAACCATGGAGGCCACACTCACAATGGAGGAAGCTCGCATAATTATAGTGGCCCTATGAATGGGAATGGGAATGGAGGAAGCAACAGCCACAACTGTTCCAACCCCACTACACACGCTAAGAAGGATCTAAGTCACATTACTTGTTTCAAGTGCGGGAATACTGGACACTACGCCACCAAGTGCTCTAAAGCAAAGAATGGTAATGGAAATGGAAGCTTTGGGAAGAAGCCCAGCCCTTTCAACAGGTGACAGGTGAACCACGTTAACGTGGAGGAGGTTGAGGAGCAGCCAGATGCAGTTATAGGTAAGTTTTTGGTTAAGTCATTTACTGCAATCGTTCTTTTTGATACTAGTGCATCGCATTCATACATTTCGAGGGGGTTTGTGGATAAATATAAGTTGCCCAGCAAAGTTCTTAAGACACCTATGTTAGTAAGCTCGCCAGGAGTGGAGTGTATGGCAAGCAGAGGTTGTTTTCAGATGCCATTGACCATAGGCAGGCATGTTTTCCCCTCAGACCTAATAATTCTGGAGTCACAAGGATTGGATGTGATACTAGGCATGGATTGCTATCGATGTATGGGGGAAACATCGATTACGCCAGTAAGTCAATTCTGCTCACCACCCCGGAGGGAAAAAGGATCATGTATGTGTCATGGCATGCGCCGAAGAGGAGCGAAGTGAATTCCCTCTCAGGAGTTGTTCAGGAGGAAGTGCCTGTAGTGAAGGATTACCCGGATGTATTTCTAGAAGAACTACCAGGCATGCCGCCAGATCAAGACATAGAGTTTTTGATAGAGCTGTTGCCAGGCACCGGACCAATATCGAAGAGACCATACTGGATGCCCGCAAATGATCTGGAGGAAATTAAGAAGCAGATTAAGGAGTTATTGGAGAAAGGTTACATTAGACCAAGTTCGTCACCATGGGGAACCCCAGTGCTCTTGGTTGAGAAGAAGGATGGATCTTTGAGAATGGTTGTTGATTATCGTGCATTGAATGAAGTGACGATCAAGAACAAGTACCCACTACCGATGATAAATGATTTGTTTGACCAGCTAAAAGGAGCTAAAGTATTTTCCAAGATCGATCTGCGATCAGGATACCACCAGTTGAAGATCCAAGAGCAGGATATACCTAAGACAGCTTTTGCCACAAGGTACGGGCTATATGAGTACACGGTCATGTCATTTGGATTGACAAATGCCCCTGCCTATTTAATGAGTATGATGAATAAAGTGTTCATGGAGTTTTTGGATAAGTTTGTGGTGGTGTTCATTGATGATATTTTGGTATACTCGACGAATGAAGAGGAGCACAAGGAGCATTTGCGATTAGTTCTCGAGAAGCTCAGGGAACATCAGTTATATGCCAAGTTCAGCAAATGTGAGTTTTGGTTGAAGGAAGTTGGATTTCTTGGACATGTTATATCAGGAGAAGGTACAGCAGTAGATCCTACCAAGGTTCAGTCAATCACTGAGTGGTTGGCACCCACCTCAGTTGGAGAGATCCGCAGTTTCCTAGGACTCGCGGGATATTACCGGAGATTCATTGAGAATTTTCCAAGATTGCGAAGCCCATGACGGAGTTGTTGAAGAAGGACACCAAGTTCAAGTGGACCGAAGAATGTGAGGCCAGTTTTCAGGAGTTGAAGAAACGTTTGGTTACAGCCCCAGTGCTGATTCTTCTCGATATACGCAAGGATTTCCAAGTGTATTGCGATGCCTCTTGCTTAGGACTTGGAGGTGTACTTATGCAGGACAGAAGAGTTGTTTCATATGCCTCACGTCAGCTTCGACCGCATGAGTTGAATTATGCCACGCATGATTTGGAGTTAGCAGCTGTAGTGCATGCGCTCAAGACCTGGAGACATTTCTTATTGGAAACCGTTGTGATGTGTACACGGATAATAAGAGTTTGAAGTACATTTTCACGCAGAAGGAGCTAAATCTCAGGCAAAGGAGATGGTTGGAGCTTATAAAGGATTATGATATGAAGCTACACTATCATCCATGAAAGGCCAATGTGGTAGCAGAAGCTTTGGGACGGAAGAGCTATGCCAATACCCTCGTGAGCGGAGATTACCAAAGGAGTTGGCCAAAGATCTCAGGGAGCATTGTTTGGAGATAGTTCCTAGAGGTTTTGTTGCAGCAATGGTGGTTCAGTCAACATTATGGGGAAATATTCGACAAGCTCAGAAGGATGACAAGGAAGTTGCCGAGATAAAGGAGAATATGAGCAAAGGAAAAGCCAAAGGTTTTCGAGAGGATGAGCAAGAAATCTTATGGTTTGAGGACCGTGTATATGTACCCAATAATGTAGAGATCAGGAAGTTAACACTTCAAGAAGCTCATGACTTGCCATACTCAATTCACCCCGGAAACACCAAGATGTACTTGGATTTGAAGGAGCGTTTCTGGTGCACTGGTATGAAGAAGGATATTGCCGAGTATGTAGCCGTATGTGATGTATGTCAGAAAGTGAAGCAAGAACATCAGAAGCCAGCAAGATTACTGCAGCCTATGCCGATACCCGAATGGAAGTGGGAGAAGCTTGGCATGGATTTTATCACTGGATTGCCCAGGACCCAATCGGGATATGATTCTATCTGGGTAGTAGTGGATTGTTTGACCAAAGTGGCTCACTTTATCCCAGTGAAAACCACCTATGCGAGTGCGAAGTTGGCCAAGATATATATGACCAGGATCGTACGTCTGCATGGAGTTCCGAGGACCATCGTATCAGATAGAGGAACATAGTTTACTTTGAAGTTTTGGCATCAGTTGCACCAGACTTTGGGTACCAGGCTAGTGTTTAGTACAACCTTTCATCCGCAGACAGATGGACAGACCGAGAGAGTCAATCAGATTCTGGAGGACATGTTGAGAGCTTGTGCGCTAGATTATGGATTTAGTAGGGATGATAATTTACCTTAAGCCGAGGTCTCATATAACAACAGTTATCAGGCTAGTCTGAAGATGGCACCTTTCGAAGCTTTGTATGGAAGAAGGTGCAGGACACCGTTAATGTGGGATGAAGTTGGAGACCATCAGTTGTTTGGACCAGAGTTGATCAAAGAGTCTGAAGAGAAGGTTAAGTTGATTCATGACAGGCTAAAAGTAGCTTAGTCCAGGCAGAAGAGTTATGCAGACTCAAAACAGAAGGAGGTAGTCTATGAGATTGGAGACAGAGCATATCTTCGTGTGTCACCTCTGCGAGGAGTTAAACGATTTGGAGTTAAGGGAAAGTTAGCCCCGGGATTTGTAGGACCATACCGAGTTTTGGAATGTATGGGAGAAGTGGCATACAAGTTGGAGTACCCAAAGGATTGTCAGGAGTTCATGATGTGTTTCACGTTTCCCAGTTGAAGAAGTACCATGCATAGATGGCTGATATTCCTCTGAGAGATATAGTGCCCCTGGAAGCAATTCAGTTGGACAGTGACCTAACCTACGAGGAGAAACCCGTCAAGATTCTCGAGTTTGCCAGCCGAGTTACACGCAACAAGGTTATCAAGTTTTTCAAAGTTCAGTGGAGCCACCATACCGAGGATGAAGCCACCTGGGAACGAGAGGAAGACCTACGGAAAGACCAGCCGCACCTATTTTCTAGCCAACCCGAATCTGGAGGGCGAGATTCACCTTAAGGGGGGTAGGTTTCTAACATCCCAAATTTTCAATTTGGATGTTATACGTCGGTCATCATATGCATATCATATTTTATTGGCATATTGTTTGTGATCCTAGAAATCTTAAGCAACTCAAGGACCCACGGAGAGAGTTGGGGATTTCATTTATTTTCATATTTAAATTTTCTCAAATTTGAAAAGAGGTTCATTTTGGTTTTAATAATTTTTCTCTTCGAATATTTCAAATATCAAAATAAAAGAGAGAAGATAATATGACTTCTTCAAAAGGAAAGGAACATTGGAGGAAATTTTTAAAAATCAACTAAATATTTTAGTTGGATTTTATTCGAGATTTTATTTGAATTAGAAAAATATGCATTTTTCAAAATTGTATTTTTAGGCCAGAAAAATGTTCACTTTTTCTAAATATTTTATTTGGACGGTGAAAATTGATTTTGGCATTTTTAGAATTTTTTATATTTTATTAGGATTTTTGTTTGTCGGCGTAATTTATATTTTTTTAAAGTTGCCCGGACCGACTGGGCCGAAGCCCAACCGGCCCACTCCCGCGCGCCGCCGCCTTCCCCGCCGCCGTGACGCACACGGACGTCGAGGGGAGTCCGTGTCGGACTACTCCCCGGGCTGGCCCCCTCCCCAAGCCAGCGCCGCCCCCTCCCCCGCCGCCTCTCCTCCCACCCCGAGCCGCAGCCCCGCAGCCGCCACCGCTGCTGCTCGCGCTGCCGCCGCCCGCGCCGCCGCCGCCGCCTGGCAGCCCCGCCGTCCCGCCGCCTCGCCATTGCCGCGCCGCTGCCGTATCTCGTCGTCGCCGCCGCCGGTTTTTCTCAAAGATCTGGTAAAAATCGCCGCCGCCACCGTTTTTTGGTTTTAGATCTAGATCGGTTTTATTTTTAGGGTTAGGGTTTTCTCGGTTTTTCCAAATCGACTCTATTTAGCGAACGTTAGCCCGAACGCCTCTGTTTGCGAACGCGTTCGTTCGTTTGTCTTTGTTAACGAACGTTCGTTCGTTAGTATTTTCTTTTTTATTTTATTTTTTCTGCCAAGGACCTATCCGTGATTATTTTTATCGCCGATTAGCCCCTGATATTCAAACCCTCGCAACTTTTTAACCGTTCGTCCAAATCCAGTGAAACCAACGCCTAAATCTTCGTCTCGAACCCCTCTTTCCAGTTAACCAACTTGAACATGATTTTGACAATTTAAAATTTGGTTTCAAGCAGATTTGAATTCGAATTTCTTTTGATCGTAGTTTCAGTTCCGTAGCTCCGATCCGAGTGATTCTTTTTGCAAATCGAAGCAGTTCAGTTGAATTCTCAGTTTGGACTTTCTCATTTGAGTTTCACCCTTGCATCTCTGCTTGAGTGCTTATGTATGCTATTGTTTGTTTGCGATAGAATTTCTAGAGTGCGAAGCGTGCTACTACGAGTCTCTAGGGTTTGCAGATCGTTAGCAAGGCAAGTAACACTTTGATCATACCCCTTTATTACCCAGTTTTTATGCATTAGTCCCAATCCTCAAACATTGCATGAGTAGGATCTAATTAACATGTGGGTTTGGGAAGTAGATGATGAGGTAGAACCTATTGTCCTTATATCAAACCTGGGAGTTACTTCTATGTTATGTTTAAACTGCTATGCTATGCTCGTAGACGTGGATTGGTTGAGTGTATTCATGACAGATGTGAGAGTTGTTAATTAATGGGTAACTTAAGGTGGCTACTTTAATACACATCCGGGTGGATTGGTTGAGAAACCCTGGAGCACCCAGTGGTTGTCTGGGCACCTGGAGCAATCCAGCGCTGTCCTAGGATATCCCGGAGTACCCGTGTGATCATCCTATGGAATGCCACCCAGACTCAAAGGGATCATAAGATTATTCATGCTAGAAACTTCCGTGTGCAGCCACAAGACATATGGGCTCTGGCATAGTTGAGTAAGTTGCGGGAAACCTTTCCATGATGGGCTAGCAGATGTATGGGATTTTAGGTGTACCAGCCTATCTCTCGGTTAAGGGGACCTCTTCGGAAAGACTGTGTCTCGGTCATCCATTTCACAAACACCATGTAGTGCGAGAAATACAACGGAGGAGATCGAGTCTTGTGGGGAAAAGTGTGCAAACCTCTGCAGAGTGTACAAACTAATCATGGTTAGCCGCGTCCCCGGTTATGGACATCTTGAGGATCTGGTTCTTGGATTATTGATTTGATCTCATCACTCTTAATTTAATTTGCTAGGTTATTAATATTGTTTAATTGGGATTGAGTTGGAGGAACCTTCTCAATGTTTATCAACCAACTTTGTAGTTAAATAAAATATCCTTTGCAGTAGGGAAAAATTGGCTTTTCGCAAAAACATGATAACCATAGAGCCTCCACGAGCCATATATGCATGTAGTGTTAGCATTTATCTTGTTCATTGCTCTACAGTGTTATTTTGCCAGCATATTCCATGTGCTGACCCGTTCCGGGTTGCAACGTATTGTGTTGCAGACTTTTCAGACGAAGATTAAGGTGCGCTAGGTCGTTGTCGTGCACTCAGATATGTCGTTGGAGTTGATGGACTCATTTACCTTCGATGCTTCTGCAGTTATCCTATTTAGATGGCCTTAAGCCATATTATTGTAATAAGCTCTCTTTTGAGACATTTCGATGTAATAAGTGTGTGATTGCACTCTGTTATAAATCCTTCAAGTACTGTGTGTGTCAGCATTACCGATCCAGGGATGACACTTATGCACAGAGATTTGACAGTCTGATGTCGGATCGCTACAATCGCGGGCTTTGTCAATATAGTTGGATCATATGGTATTTCTCCCTCTCTATCTTGTTGTGATAAATTGAGTTTTCCCTTTGAGATTTAGTTTTATCAGATTGAATATTTTGATGGATTTGAGAGCACTTGATATATGTCTTGCATATAAATACCCTTGGTGACAATGGGGTATTATATTGATTCACTTGATATATGCTTTGGCACTCAACTCGCGGATTCCTGAGGTGACATTGGGGTAATCTATGCATAGGGGTTGATGCACGTTTTCTTCCTTGTTTCTCCGATAGAAATCTTGGGGCACTCTTTGAGGTTCTTTGTATTGGATCGAGTATTATGAATCTCACAAGTTCTTTTTGAGTTTTTTTGTGGATGAAGTTTTTACAATTTAGGGAAACCATGATATAAAAGGAATTAAGGAGACACAAAAGCTCAAGCTTGGGGATGCCCAAGGCATCCCAAGATAATATTTTGAGAAGTCTCAAGCATCTAAGCTTGGGGATGCCCCGGTAGCCATCCCACCTTTCTTCATCAACAATTATCGTTTAGCCTCGGTTCAGCCTAAGTTTTTGCTTCTTCACATGATGTGTGCTATTCTTATAATTTAATTTTTTGCTTGCTGTTTTAATAAAATACATAGATCTGAAATTTTTTAGATAAGAGAGAGTCCTGAAATGACTACCTATTTACTTCGCTACTCGCTTGATCTTCACTTATATCTTTTTGGAGTAGCTTGTCATTTACTCTTGTGCTTCACTTATATCCTATGAGTAAATTGTTGAATGAATTGAATATCATGAAGTTGAAATTATATATTCATATCATGCCTAGTGGTAGCTTCACATTGGGTTTATAAAGTGAAATCTTTTGAAGCTTGACAATCACAATATTGATCATACAAGCAATTCATGAATGATTAGTATAAGGAAGAGAACTTTCACATACAAATATATTATCTTGGACAACTTATATGATTGCGAACACCCATTAATTGTTTTCAAACTTGAGCAAATTAGTTGAAGTTGGCACTACAAAAAAATACACTTCCATGATGATACGTGTTTGTCACAGTAGGTCACATTTTCTGTCATGCATGTACATCCATGACGATTTTATGACAGAATCAAGATAGTCATACATGTGCTGTCGTAGAAGTGTTCCATGACATTACCAAAATTATCATCGCGGAAGTGTCCACTTCCATGATGATAAATTGCCCGCCATAGAAGTGCTTTCGTCAAGGGTGACCGACACGTGGCATCCACCGTAACGGGTCACCGTTAAGCTACCGGGTTACGGTTTGGATCCGATAACCCGTTAACAGCTGGGACCAATGAGGATTCACTGGTACGCGTCGGTGCTATACAAACTGTTTTTAATCCCTTTTCGCGATGGCGTTTGGAACCATCGCCAAGTGAGTGACTGCGATAGGGGGGTCCTTCCCACACGACCTAGAAATCATCGAGGATATGCCCTCGTGGCACACACGCTCGGCAAAATGAGGCCGTGTGCGACCGGCAAGCGCTCAAATACGGTTATACATACAGTGGTGCTAAAAAATACAATTATACAGGCGAAATCGTTTCTGGTCGTAAGTACATCCCACACAGTCAGTCCCCGCTAAACGTTTCTGTTCATAGGTACATTCCACACAGTCAATCCAAGAAATATTTTTTCGTTAGTATGTACATCATATGCGTTCTTCTATGACAAAACGTTTGCGATGCGCACAACATCATAAACAGTCCATAATTTTGAAGCGTGTGTCACTAGTACAACGGCGTGCTATAGAAACAGTTTTTAACCCCTTTTCGTGACGGCATTTGGAACCATCTCCAAGTGAGTGGGCGATAGGGGGGTCCTTCCCTCATGACCCAGAAACCGTCGGGGATAGGCCCTCCTGGGACACCAAATGAGCTCGTGTGCGATCAGGCGAGGCATCAAAACCCAGTCATTTCCGTAGGTATGTACATCCCACACGTTAAATCCCAGAAAATCATTTCCGTAGGTATGTACATCCCACACGGTGAATCCCAGAAAATCATTTCCGTAGGTATGTACATCCCACACGGTGAATCCTAGAAAAACATTTCCGTAGGTGTGTATATCACACACAGTAATTTCTGTGGAAACTTTTGTGCAAGGTGGCCTCTCGCAAACAGTTCACTGCCGGAAGCCGTGTGTGATTGTTAGCTGATCGAACACGCCTACTTTCTAGAAACCGTGCGCATTGTTTGAGTTCATCGCCCACGGTGTTGTCTGAGTCACCGTCTGAAATAGAAAACCCCAATAAGTAGGGTAATTACCCTATTATTGATAATCCATGTACTAATCAAACTGATATTTCTTATAAAACACACCAGATATTTCATATCCGTATAAAAGCAACCAGGATTTCATAATCGAATTACATCAGATAGCTTCGGCACTCAGTTACGCCATTACACAACAACACCAAGTTTCACATGCAGCATTAAAAACCTTTGGAAAGTAGCATCATACACGGTAAATAGAAAGATGAATCTCATCTGGGAAACTGTAGAAGCGGAAGGCAAATATTGAGCCTTGAGTGATGTTGAATGTCCTTTCAACTTTAGGCCAGTGGCTATGGATAATTGCCCGCCCAACCTTCGCCCCCTTCAGCAAGACTTCAATATTGTACCGTGGGTGTTGAATGAATACCTTCCTCGCCTCTTGACCATGCAGGTGGTTTGAGAGGTAATCATCGGTGAACTGCTTTGAAAAGCACTGAAAACAAAGCTATGCATAAATCGCTGTTGTAAATTTTGAAATGGCGCAAGGGGTAAAAACAAGGTAAAAGAATTGGTACCATCCTATAGTTGATTGATGTCTTCTTCATTGTGCAAAAAAAGATCTTGTTGTTATTCGTCGCAAGTTTCTTCATTCTAACAATCTTTCTGAGTTTCTTGACTTAGCTGATATTCATGGACATCTCATTTCCCCATATGCAAAATGGGCCGAACAGTGGGCCTAAGCCTCTGACAGCAGGACCTACATGTGCAAGACCAAATTATAAGAAACCTAAATATTAGAATGATTCCTGCAACTGCACAATAATGTGCTATTAGCCAAAGGACCCTGCTTGAACAAACCTCGATGGTAAACCGCAGTGTCTCCCATTGTTTCCCTGCAACACACATAAGGAAGATCTTGATCAGGTAAACTGAGAGTTGCCATACTATCAGTAGAATATGTATTGAGTACAGCCAAATTCGATTGGTGTCACATGCATAACAATACAAAATTGTACCCACAGCAAATGACAATAAAATTGCAGAACTGAACCAAACAGTTAAATGGACAGGAGACCAATTGAACCAAATTAATTAACTGAGCACGACATTGCAGAATAGAAACATGTACTAGAAGATAAGACAGTTAACAAAACAAAGAATGCTTGAGAACAGTACTACGAAATGTAGCAATTGTTGGGCCAAAGTGTTAACTAAACATTACATTTCAGAGGACCAAACTGTTAACTGAACATCATATTGCATATTAACATTACAGAGGACAAATCACTAGAAGGCACTGGCGGTGGCCTCGAGAAAACAACACGAATTGTATTTTAAAGTAGACAACTGCGTGGCGGTGTCGACGGTGGCCTCGAAAACGAGATGCTCCTCCAAGATATGGGGTCGACACGCATGGCAGCCATAGTGACCTCATGCACATGTGCGGCCGCATGCTACTAAGCTCCACGTTATACTGCGTGCAAAATGGCTGTGGGCGGCGCTTAATTGGAGGAGGGGGCAGTGATTTCGGTGGAAGGTGTCGCGCCGTCGGTCGGGGCATGTGGGACGGGAATGGAGGAGGATGGTGTGGGTGGGGTGTGGAATACTTGACCATATCAACGAGGCCGCGCAGCAAGAAGAAGGGTCGGCGGCGAGGAGGCCGCACAGCAAGAAGAAGGGTCGTCGGCGAGGAGGCGGCGCTGTAAAAAGAAGGGTCGCCGGCGAGGAGGCGGCGCTGCAAGAAGAAGGGTAGCCGGCTAGGAGGCGGCGCTGCAAGAAGAAGGGTCACCGGCGAGGAGGCTGAGCTGCCAGTAAGCAGCAGTGAAGGTTTGAACATGGAAAGCAAGGAGGAATAGTGGAAATGTGGCTTTTGGTAGGAGAGAGGGGGCGGGGAGATAGATATTTCTGCGGTGGCAAAAACATTTCGCTCGGTGCCGCGAGAAACTGGCGCGCAAGTGTGGTTCAAGCGGGGGCGCTGGATTGTAGACGACGAAGCTTCCCGCATAAGCCAGACAAGATGGTGCGCCAAGATATTTTATATCACATCCCACACGATTCTTTCTAGTAAACTATTTGTGGTATACCTGATTTTTTTCATTATGTTTTGAAAGACAAAATGGTGTTACGGAGGGAAAGGATGGTGTTTGAATTGCTAGAACATTTACGTACAGTGAACATGCAACTAGTACATGAGTGTCGTGTTTAAATTTGGAATTATTCCGGGTTCGTTTGGCATTTTTCTGCATAAAATGAGTTTCTGGGCATTAAATGTGCAAAATTCAAATTTGAACTACAAGCACATGCTCCAGTGCACCAAAGTTGGTTGAAAAATCATATGTGTGTCTTTGGGTGAATTTACAGGTCCCATGCAAGAAATGGGAATGAAATTCAAACATCCGGGCGTCGTGGCTCGGCCGGAAAGATTGAGAAACTTGGTTTTTTAATTCCTGTAAATCCAAAACACGCCTGAAAATCATGAAACTTGGCATGGTGTCATGACATGGCACCAACATGCTGCGGTATTTTTTTGGCCGAATTGGGACAAGCTTTGGTGTAAGCTTCTTGCAAGCCGGAGCTTCCCTCAAGAAGGCTCGTGGTTCCAAGAGGGAACGAGTCACCTCCGTGTGCAAAACGAGATACGTACACTGCCTTCTCCCGCCTTAATTTTTTTACACAGGCAGATTAGACCAAATAGAAGTATCGTGATAAATTTGGGAATTATTCTGGGTTCGTTTGGCCTTTTTTATACATTAATTGACTTTGTGCGCATTTAATGTGCATAATTCAAATTTGAACTACAAGCACATGCTCCTGTGCATCAAAGTTGGTTGAAAAATCACATGTGTGTCCTTGGGTGGATTTATAGGTCCCATGCAAGAAATGGGAATGAAATTCAAACATCTGGGCGTCGTGGCTCGGCCGGAAAGATTGAGAAGCTTGGTTTTTTAATTCCTGTAAATCCAAAACGCGCCTGAAAATCATGAAACTAGTCATGGTGTCATGACATGGCACAAACATGTTGCGGTAATTTTATTGGCCGAATTGGGACAAGCTTTGGTGTAAGCTTCTTGCAAACCGGAGCTTTCCTCAAGAAGGATCGTGGTTCCGAGAGGGAACGTGTCACCTCCGTGTGCGAAACAAGATACGTACACAGCCTTCTCCCGCCTTATTTATTTTACACAGGCAGATTAGACCAAATAGAAGTATCATGCTAAATTTTGGAATTATTCCGGGTTCGCTTGGCCTTTTTATACATTAATTGAGTTTCTGCAAATTTAATGTGCATAATTCAAATTTGAACTACAAGCACATGCTCCAGTGCACCAAAGTTGGTTGAAAAATCACATGTGTGTCCTTGGGTGAATTTATAGGTCCCATGCAAGAAATGGGAATGAAATTCAAACACCTGGGTGTCGTGGCTCGGCCGGAAATATTGAGAAACTTGGTTTTTTAATTCCTGTAAATCCAAAACACGCCCGAAAATCATGAAACTTGGCATGGTGTCATGACATGGCACCAACATGTTGCGGTATTTTTTTTGCCCGAAATGGGACAAGCTTTGGTGTAATCTTCTTGCAAACCAGAGCTTCCCTCAAGAAGGCTCTTGGTTCCGAGAGGGAACGTGTCACCTCCGTGTGCGAAACGAGATACGTAAACTGCCTTCTCCTGCCTTAATTTTTTTACATAGGCAGATTAGACCAAATAGAAGTATCATGCTAAATTTTGGAATTATTACGGGTTCGTTTGGCCTTTTTTATACATTAATTGAGTTTCTGCGCATTTAATGTGCATAACTCAAATTTGAACTACAAGCACAGGCTCCAGTGCACCAAAGTTGGTTGAAAAATCACTTGTGTGTCCTTGGGTGAATTTATAGGTCCCATGCAAGAAATGGGAATGAAATTAAAACATCCGGGCGTCGTGGCTCGGCCGGAAAGATTGAGAAACTTGGTTTTTTAATTCCTATAAATCCAAAACACGCCTGAAAATCATGAAACTTGGCATGGTGTCATGACATGGCACCAACATGCTGCGGTATTTTTTTGGCCGAATTGGGACAAGCTTTGGTGTAAGCTTCTTGCAAGCCAGAGCTTCCCTCAAGAAGGCTCGTGGTTCCAAGAGGGAACGAGTCACCTCCATGTGCGAAACGAGATACGTACACTGCCTTCTCCCGCCTTAATTTTTTTACACAGGCAGATTAGACCAAATAGAAGTATCGTGATAAATTTTGGAATTATTCTGGGTTCGTTTGGCCTTTTTTATACATTAATTGACTTTGTGCGCATTTAATGTGCATAATTCAAATTTGAACTACAAGCACATGCTCCTGTGCATCAAAGTTGGTTGAAAAATCACATGTGTGTCCTTGGGTGGATTTATAGGTCCCATGCAAGAAATGGGAATGAAATTCAAACATCTGGGCGTCGTGGCTCGGCCGGAAAGATTGAGAAGCTTGGTTTTTTAATTCCTGTAAATCCAAAACGCGCCTGAAAATCATGAAACTAGTCATGGTGTCATGACATGGCACAAACATGTTGCGGTAATTTTATTGGCCGAATTGGGACAAGCTTTGGTGTAAGCTTCTTGCAAACCGGAGCTTTCCTCAAGAAGGATCGTGGTTCCGAGAGGGAACGTGTCACCTCCGTGTGCGAAACAAGATACGTACACAGCCTTCTCCCGCCTTAATTTTTTTACACAGGCAGATTAGACCAAATAGAAGTATCATGCTAAATTTTGGAATTATTCCGGGTTCGCTTGGCCTTTTTATACATTAATTGAGTTTCTGCAAATTTAATGTGCATAATTCAAATTTGAACTACAAGCACATGCTCCAGTGCACCAAAGTTGGTTGAAAAATCACATGTGTGTCCTTGGGTGAATTTATAGGTCCCATGCAAGAAATGGGAATGAAATTCAAACACCTGGGTGTCGTGGCTCGGCCGGAAAGATTGAGAAACTTGGTTTTTTAATTCCTGTAAATCCAAAACACGCCCGAAAATCATGAAACTTGGCATGGTGTCATGACATGGCACCAACATGTTGCGGTAATTTTTTTGCCCGAAATGGGACAAGCTTTGGTGTAATCTTCTTGCAAACCAGAGCTTCCCTCAAGAAGGCTCTTGGTTCCGAGAGGGAACGTGTCACCTCCGTGTGCGAAACGAGATACGTAAACTGCCTTCTCCTGCCTTAATTTTTTTACATAGGCAGATTAGACCAAATAGAAGTATCATGCTAAATTTTGGAATTATTACGGGTTCGTTTGGCCTTTTTTATACATTAATTGAGTTTCTGCGCATTTAATGTGCGTAACTCAAATTTGAACAACAAGCACAGGCTCCAGTGCACCAAAGTTGGTTGAAAAATCACTTGTGTGTCCTTGGGTGAATTTATAGGTCCCATGCAAGAAATGGGAATGAAATTCAAACATCCGGGCGTCGTGTCTCGGATGTTAAGATTGAGAAACTTGGCTTTTTAATTCCTATAAATCCAAAACACGCCTGAAAATCATGAAACTTGGCATGGTGTCATGACATGGCACCAACATGCTGCGGTAATTTTTTTGGCCGAATTGGGACAAGCTTTGGTGTAAGCTTCTTGCAAACCAGAGCTTCCCTCAAGAAGGCTCGTGGTTCCGAGAGGGAACGTGTCACCTCCATGTGCGAAACGAGATACGTACACTGCCTTCTCCCGCCTTAATTTTTTTACACAGGCAGATTAGACCAAATAGAAGTATCGTGCTAAATTTTGGAATTATTACGGGTTCGTTTGGCCTTTTTATACATTAATTGAGTTTATGCGCATTTAATGTGCATAATTCAAATTTGAACTAGAAGCACATGCTCCAGTGCACCAAAGTTGGTTGAAATATCACTTGTGTGTCCTTGGGTGAATTTATAGGTCCCATGCAAGAAATGGGAATGAAATTCAAACATCTGGGCGTCGTGGCTTGGCCGGAAAGATTGAGAAACTTGGTTCTTAATTCCTGTACATCCAAAACACGCCTGAAAATCATGAAACTTGGCATGGTGTCATGACATGGCACCAACATGCTACGGTAATTTTTTTGGCCGAATTGGGACAAGGTTTGGTGTAAGCTTCTTGCACACCGGAGCTTCCCTCAAGAAGGCTCGTGGTTCCGACAGGGAACGTGTCACCTCCGTGTGCGAAACAAGATACGTAAACTTCCTTCTCCCGCCTTAATTTTTTTACATAGGCAGATTAGACCAAATAGAAGTATCATGCTAAATTTTGGAATTATTACGGGTTCGTTTGGGCTTTTTTATACATTAATTGTGTTTCTGCACATTTAATGTGCATAATTCAAATTTGAACTACAAGCACAGGCTCCAGTGCACCAAAGTTGGTTGAAAAATCACTTGTGTGTCCTTGGGTGAATTTATAGGTCCCATGCAAGAAATGGGAATGAAATTCAAACATCTGGGCGTCGTGGCTCAGCCGGAAAGATTGAGAAACTTGGTTTTTTAATTAGTGTAAATCCAAAACATGCCCGAAAATCATGAAACTTGGCATGGTCTCATGACATGGCACCAACATGCCGCGGTAATTATTTTGGCCGAATTGGGACAAGCTTTGGTGTAAGCATCTTGCAAACCAGAGCTTCCGTCAAGAAGGATTGTGGTTCCAAGTGGGAACGTGTCACCTTCGTGTGCGAAATGAGATACGTACACTGCATTCTCCCGACTTAATTTTTTACACAGGAGGATTAGACCAAATAGAAGTATCGTGCTAAATTTTGGAATTATTCCGGGTTCGTTTGGCCTTTTTTATACATTAATTGAGTTTCTGGGCATTTAATGTGCAAAATTCAAATTTGAACTACAAGCACATGCTCCAGTGCACCAAAGTTGGTTGAAAAATCATATGTGTGTCTTTGGGTGAATTTACAGGTCCCATGCAAGAAATGGGAATGAAATTCAAACATCCGGGCGTCGTGGCTCGGCCGGAAAGATTGAGAAACTTGGTTTTTAAATTCCTGTAAATCCAAAACACGCCCGAAAATCATGAAACTTGGCATGGTGTCATGACATGGCACCAACATGTTGCGGTATTTTTTTTTGCCCGAAATGGGACAAGCTTTGGTGTAATCTTCTTGCAAACCAGAGCTTCCCTCAAGAAGGCTCGTGGTCCCGAGAGGGAACGTGTCACCTCCGTGCGCGAAACAAGATACGTACACTGCCTTCTCCCACCTTAATTTTTTTACATAGGCAAATTAGACCAAATAGAAGTATCGTGATAAATTTTGGAATTATTCTGGGTTCGTTTGGCCTTTTTTATACATTAATTGACTTTGTGCGCATTTAATGTGCATAATTCAAATTTGAACTACAAGCACATGCTCCTGTGCATCAAAGTTGGTTGAAAAATCACATGTGTGTCCTTGGGTGGATTTATAGGTCCCATGCAAGAAATGGGAATGAAATTCAAACATCTGGGCGTCGTGGCTCGGCCGAAAAGATTGAGAAGCTTGGTTTTTTAATTCCTGTAAATCCAAAACGCGCCTGAAAATCATGAAACTTGTCATGGTGTCATGACATGGCACAAACATGTTGCGGTAATTTTATTGGCCGAATTGGGACAAGCTTTGGTGTAAGCTTCTTGCAAACCGGAGCTTTCCTCAAGAAGGATCGTGGTTCCGAGAGGGAACGTGTCACCTCCGTGTGCGAAACAAGATACGTACACAGCCTTCTCCCGCCTTAATTATTTTACACAGGGAGATTAGACCAAATAGAAGTATCATGCTAAATTTTGGAATTATTCCGGGTTCGCTTGGCCTTTTTATACATTAATTGAGTTTCTGCAAATTTAATGTGCATAATTCAAATTTGAACTACAAGCACATGCTCCAGTGCACCAAACTTGTTTGAAAAATCACATGTGTGTCCTTGGGTGAATTTATAGGTCCCATGCAAGAAATGGGAATGAAATTCAAACACCTGGGTGTCGTGGCTCGGCCGGAAATATTGAGAAACTTGGTTTTTTAATTCCTGTAAATCCAAAACACGCCCGAAAATCATGAAACTTGGCATGGTGTCATGACATGGCACCAACATGTTGCGGTAATTTTTTTGCCCGAAATGGGACAAGCTTTGGTGTAATCTTCTTGCAAACCAGAGCTTTCCTCAAGAAGGCTCGTGGTTCCGAGAGGGAACGTGTCACCTCCGTGTGCGAAACAAGATACGTAAACTGCCTTCTCCCGCCTTAATTTTTTTACATAGGCAGATTAGACCAAATAGAAGTATCATGCTAAATTTTGGAATTATTACGGGTTCGTTTGGCCTTTTTTATACATTAATTGAGTTTCTGCGCATTTAATGTGCATAACTCAAATTTGAACTACAAGCACAGGCTCCAGTGCACCAAAGTTGGTTGCAAAATCACTTGTGTGTCCTTGGGTGAATTTAGAGGTCCCATGCAAGAAATAGGAATTAAATTCAAACATCCGGGCGTCGTGGCTCGGATGGAAAGATTGAGAAACTTGGTTTTTTAATTCCTATAAATCCAAAACACGCCTGAAAATCATGAAACTTGGCATGGTCTCATGACATGGCACCAACATGCTGCGGTAATTTTTTTGGCCGAATTGGGACAAGCTTTGGTGTAAGCTTCTTGCAAACCGGAGCTTCCCTCAAGAAGGCTCGTGCTTCCGAGAGGGAAGGTGTCACCTCCATGTGCGAAACGAGATACGTACACTGCCTTCTCCCGCCTTAATTTTTTTACACAGGCAGATTAGACCAAATAGAAGTATCGTGCTAAATTTTGGAATTATTACGGGTTCGTTTGGCCTTTTTATACATTAATTGTGTTTATGCGCATTTAATGTGCATAATTCAAATTTGAACTAGAAGCACATGCTCCAGTGCACCAAAGTTGGTTGAAAAATTACTTGTGTGTCCTTGGGTGAATTTATAGGTCTCATGCAAGAAATGGGAATGAAATTCAAACATCTGGGCGTCGTGGCTTGGCCGGAAAGATTGAGAAACTTGGTTTTTTAATTAGTGTAAATCCAAAACACGCCCGAAAATCATGAAACTTGACATGGTCTCATGACATGGCACCAACATGCTGCGGTAATTTTTTTGGCCGAATTGGGACAAGCTTTGGTGTAAGCTTCTTGCACACCGGAGCTTCCCTCAAGAAGGCTCGTGGTTCCGAGAGGGAACGTGTCACCTCCGTGTGTGAAACGAGATACGTAAACTGCCTTCTCCCGCCTTAATTTTTTTACATTGGCATATTAGACCAAATAGAAGTATCATGCTAAATTTTGGAATTATTACGGTTTCGTTTGGCCATTTTTATACATTAATTGAGTTTCTGCGCATTTAATGTGCATAACTCAAATTTGAACTACAAGCACAGGCTCCAGTGCACCAAAGTTGGTTGAAAAATCACTTGTGTGTCCTTGGGTGAATTTAGAGGTCCCATGCAAGAAATGGGAATGAAATTCAAACATCTGGGCGTCGTGGCTCGGATGGAAAGATTGAGAAACTTGGTTTTTTAATTCCTATAAATCCAAAACACGCCTGAAAATCATGAAACTTGGCATGGTCTCATGACATGGCACCAACATGCTGCGGTAATTTTTTTGGCCGAATTGGGACAAGCTTTGGTGTAAGCTTCTTGCAAACCGGAGCTTCCCTCAAGAAGGCTCGTGGTTCCGAGAGGGAACGTGTCACCTCCATATGCGAAACGAGATACGTACACTGGCTTCTCCCGCCTTAATTTTTTTACACAGGCAGATTAGACCAAATAGAAGTATCGTGCTAAATTCTGGAATTATTACGGGTTCGTTTGGCCTTTTTATACATTAATTGAGTTTATGCGCATTTAATGTGCATAATTCAAATTTGAACTAGAAGCACATGCTCCAGTGCAACAAAGTTGGTTGAAAATTCACTTGTGTGTCCTTGGGTGAATTTATAGGTCCCATGCAAGAAATGGGAATGAAATTCAAACATCTGGGCGTCGTGGCTTGGCCGGAAAGATTGAGAAACTTGGTTCTTAATTCCTGTACATCCAAAACACGCCTGAAAATCATGAAACTTGGCATGGTGTCATGACATGGCACCAACATGCTGCGGTAATTTTTTTGGCCGAATTGGGACAAGCTTTGGTGTAAGCTTCTTGCACACAGGAGCTTCCCTCAAGAAGGCTCGTGGTTCCGAGAGGGAACGTGTCACCTCCGTGTGCGAAACGAGATACGTAAACTGCCTTCTCCCGCCTTAATTTTCTTACATAGGCAGATTAGACCAAATAGAAGTATCATGCTAAATTTTGGAATTATTACGGGTTCGTTTGGCCTTTTTTATACATTAATTGAGTTTCTGCGCATTTAATGTTCATAATTCAAATTTGAACTACAAGCACAGGCTCCAGTGCACCAAAGTTGGTTGAAAAATCACTTGTGTGTCCTTGGGTGAATTTATAGGTCCCATGCAAGAAATGGGAATGAAATTCAAACATCTGGGCATCGTGGCTCGGCCGGAAAGATTGAGAAACTTGGTTTTTTAATTCCTGTAAATCCAAAACACGCCCGAAAATCATGAAACTTGGCATGGTCTCATGACATGGCACCAACATGCCGCGGTAATTATTTTGGCCGAATTGGGACAAGCTTTGGTGTAAGCATCTTGCAAACCAGAGCTTCCGTCAAGAAGGATTGTCGTTCCGAGTGGGAACGTGTCACCTCCGTGTGCGAAATGAGAGACGTACACTTCATTCTCCCGACTTAATTTTTTACATAGGAGGATTAGACCAAATAGAAGTATCGTTCTAAATTTTGGAATTATTCCGGGTTCGTTTGGCCTTTTTTATACATTAATTGAGTTTCTGCGCATTTAATGTGCATAATTCAAATTTGAACTACAAGCACAGGCTCCAGTGCACCAAAGTTGTTTGAAAAATCACATGTGTGTCCTTGGGTGAATTTCTAGGTCCCATGCAAGAAATGGGAATGATCAAACACCTGGGTGTCGTGGCTCGGCCGGAAAGATTGAGAAACTTGGTTTTTTAATTCCTGTAAATCCAAAACACGCCCGAAAATCATGAAACTTGGCATGGTGTCATGACATGGCACCGACATGTTGCGGTTATATTTTTGCCCGAAATGGGACAAGCTTTGGTGTAATCTTCTTGCAAACCAGAGCTTCCCTCAAGAAGGCTCGTGGTTCCGAGAGGGAACGTGTCACCTCCGTGTGCGAAACAAGATACGTACACTGCCTTCTCCCATCTTAATTTTTTTACACAGGCAAATTAGACCAAATAGAAGTATCGTGCTAAATTTTGGAATTATTGCGGGTTTGTTTGGCCTTTTTTATAAATTAATTGAGTTTTTGCACATTTAATGTGCATAACTCAAATTTGAACTACAACCACATGCTCCAGTGCGCCAAAGTTGGTTGAAAAATCACTTGTGTGTCCTTGGGTGAATTTATAGGTCCCATGCAAGAAATGGGAATGAAATTCAAACATCTGGGCGTCGTGGCTCAGATGGAAAGATTGAGAAACTTGGTTTTTTAATTCCTATAAATCCAAAACACGCCTGAAAATCATGAAACTTGGCCAGGTGTCATGACATGGCATCAACATGCTGCGGTAATTTTTTTGGCCGAATTGGGACAAGCTTTGGTGTAAGCTTATTGCAAACCGGAGCTTCCCTCAAGAAGGCTCGTGGTTCCGAGAGGGAAGGTGTCACCTCCATGTGCGAAACGAGATACGTACACTGCCTTCTCCCGCCTTAATTTTTTTACACAGGCAGATTAGACCAAATAGAAGTATCGTGCTAAATTTTTGAATTATTGTGGGTTCGTTTGGCCTTTTTATACATTAATTGAGTTTATGCGCATTTAATGTGCATAATTCAAATTTGAACTAGAAGCACATGCTCCAGTGCACCAAAGTTGGTTGAAAAATCACTTGTGTGTCCTTGGGTGAATTTATAGGTCCCATGCAAGAAATGGGAATGAAATTCAAACATCTGGGCGCCGTGGCTTGGCCGGAAAGATTGAGAAACTTGGTTCTTAATTCCTATACATCCAAAACACGCCTGAAAATCATGAAACTTGGCATGGTGTCATGACATGGCACCAACATGCTGCGGTAATTTTTTTGGCCGAATTGGGACAAGCTTTGGTGTAAGCTTCTTGCAAACCGGAGCTTCCCTCAAGAAGGCTCGTGGTTCCGAGAGGGAACGTGTCACCTCCGTGTGCGAAACGAGATACGTAAACTGCCTTCTCCCGCCTTAATTTTTTTACATAGGCAGATTAGACCAAATATAAGTATCGTGCTAAATTTTGGAATTATTACGGGTTCGTTCGGCCTTTTTTATACATTAATTGAGTTTCTGCGCATTTAATGTGCATAATTCAAATTTGAACTACAAGCACAGGCTCCAGTGCACCAAAGTTGGTTGAAAACTCACTTTGTGTCCTTGGGTGAATTTATAGGTCCCATGCAAGAAATGGGAATGAAATTCAAACATCTGGGCGTCGTGGCTCGGCCGGAAAGATTGAGAAACTTGGTTTTTTAATTCCTGTAAATCCAAAACACGCCCGAAAATCATGAAACTTGACATGGTCTCATGACATGGCACCAACATGCTGCGGTAATTATTTTGGCCGAATTGGGACAAGATTTGGTGTAAGCATCTTGCAAACCAGAGCTTCCGTCAAGAAGGATTGTGGTTCCGAGTGGGAACGTGTCACCTCCGTGTGCGAAATGAGATACGTACACTGCATTCTCCCGACTTAATTTTTTACACAGGAGGATTAGACCAAATAGAAGTATCGTGCTAAATTTTGGGATTATTCCGGGTTCGTTTGGCCTTTTTTATACATTAATTGAGTTTCTGCGCATTTAATGTGCATAATTCAAATTTGAACTACAAGCACAGGCTCCAGTGCACCAAAGTTGTTTGAAAAATCACATGTGTGTCCTTGGGTGAATTTCTAGGTCCCATGCAAGAAATGGGAATGGAATTCAAACATCTGGGCGTCGTGGCTCGGCCGAAAATATTGAGAAACTTGGTTTTTTAATTCCTGTAAATCCCAAACACACCTGAAAATAATGAAACTTGGCATGGTGTCATGACATGGCACTGACATGCTGTGGTAATTTTTCTGTCCAATTTGCGAAGGCGCACACATTAACAATCAAAAAAGTCATTTTGGAACAAGTGTGGTCACGTTACAAATCGAAAACACAAGTATTATTGAAACCATGGGCGTTCTACTTACCAATTACGTGCCACCATGTGTCCCCTTTTTTATTGTCTAGGAGGCGCCGTGCGGGATAGCTATTTGAGTACGGGAAGCGTGTGATCAGACTCCTGCGCGTGCTCATCGGGAGGAGAGCCCTTTGACCGCTACCCACCGCGCACCTCCCTCCAAACGTCTCCATTAATGGCGCCCGAGCCCATGTTCTACGGCGTGGCTATATGTCTCACTGGACTGAGATTTAAGAGAGAAAAATGAAAATCTAAAAAGAAAGTTTTGCACGGATCTTGATGTAAGATCTGACAGACCTATATAGCATCGACTGCGACTTATAGCAAGCATGATGAATATAAGGACGATGACAGTGGATAATAATTGTCTTACATATTTAGGAACATAATTAAAAAAGCCACATGCGGCAACTCCCGAAATACACAAGGGCAATAGAAGAAGGAAGAGAACGATCTGGCTCGCTGATCTCTACGTTGCTGCAGGCCGCGGGAACTAGTATCCGCGGCGAGCTGCAATGAGCTCTTTCTTGTCCTCAAGATGCTGGTTGAGAGCATCCACGGATTCCTCCACCAGCCTTCTGCGCTCGATGCGCAGCATGGCATTCTCGTCCATAAGATTCTCGAAGATGACGCCAGTCCTCTTCAACAAGGCAGTGGTCTCCTCTTGCTACTCCGCACTTCCGATGATCTTCACCCTCAGCAGGTCGCGCTCGGCCCGGAGCTTCACATTGCTCTCATTTAGTTGTCAGATGAAGCCGGTAGGCTCTTCAAAAGAGGCTTTCATGTCGTCCTGCAACCTCGCCCAGCCAGAGATCTGATCCATCTGGCTATGGACGATCGCATGCATGTGCCTGTAAGAGTCCTCGCCTGCCCGCGAGACATTTTCCCAGGCTGCCGCGGTGCGGGAGGACATCTCTGCTGCATTCGCGGCGCGGCGGGACATCTCTTCTGGCCGGACCAGTCTGCCGCATCGACGGCGCGGCGGGACCTGCGTGCTGCTTCGGCGGCGCGGCGGGATCTCTGTGCTGCTACGGCCGCGCGGCGGGACATGCCGGCTGCGTTCATGGCAAGGCGGGACATCTCTCGTGCTTCCACTTCCAAGCTCGCATCTCCCTGGTGGCAATATCTCAACCCAGAACTCAGGCTAGCCATGGCAGATGCAAAGGGAACGATGATGAATGACTTGTTTGTTTTTGTGGATGAGGAGTTGAGGAGGAATGTGCTATCATCTTGGAGTAGTAGTATTTATAACCGAGTAGTAATACACTCCTAAGTGGGAAACCGTTTAGGTTTTGATCGGTGTGAACAGGTTTGCAATTTGGAATGTGACGGGACGCATGCTCAAAATTTACTGAAGGTTATAAGTGCGGCACTATTCCCGGAAGGCGTAACGTTGGCACGTACGCCTTCTCGGCCGCGTACATGGCGTTTGCACCATAGGGTGCACTGCAATAGGCAATGCCAGCACACGTCTTCTTCCAACAACCGTGCGCGCTCGTTATTACCATCGCACATGCTTCTTTTAATTAGAATATGTGTGCCCGTCTAGCGCACACACGTTGATCTATCTAACTATTTCAGTTTGTTGTGGCTAATCACAAATAGTTCATCCATGTGAAGTGTATGCCATCAATCGTAGACACTTTGATCTGGCTGACCCGTTTCTGTTCTGTTGCCTAGTCACAAATAGTTAATCCTTCTGAAGTGTATGCCCTGAATCACACACACCTTGATCTGGCTGACCGTTTCTTTTGTGTTGCCTAATCACAAACAGTTCATCCGAGTGAACCGTATGTTGTATATCACACACGCCTTCATTAGGCTGCCCGTTTCTTTTGTTCCGCCTCATCGCAAATAGTTCATTGGACTGAACCGTATGCCCCGCATCGCACACGCAACTAAAATCTGAACCGTGTTTGATGGCTCCGCCATCGCAAATGTTTTGCACCTTTTTTGATGGTTCTTTTACTCCCCCGTTTGCGATTATTGCATCGCACACAGTTTCGTCGAAGGGTCTCTGATCGTAGTGTCGCGTTAGCAGCATCCTGCAGTAGTGTGTGATAAGGTGACTATGACAAACATTTAATAAGAAATAGCTGTGTGCGATGCTGTTGTTAATCGCACACGTTTTTTCTTGGCTGATCGTGTGTGCAGTGGAGATTGATCGCACACGTAGTGGATCCTAGAAACGTGTCTGATCTCCACGTCTATCGCAGATGTTTCACTTTTGCAGACCGTGTGCAGTGTAATCCCTAATTAATCCCTTATTTAAAATCACATGTTTTGAATTTGAAAGTAGGCAATCACTTATTTCATATCCAACCATGTTTATTACAAATATAGGTTCAACCATGAATGCATAATGCGATGCACATGTACATATACTAAAGAACTTCAGAAGCACCAAGTAAAGAATGATGAACTATATTTGTACTAAAGACTATAAAGAGAGAGGAGAAAGACATTCTCGTTGCTGGAGAAGGTGAAGCAGAATGCCCATATTGTGCCCTCCTCCATGCGTAATGCGCGCACGACTCTAGGCCAACCCCTTGTGACGGCTGCCCGTCCATCCTTCACTGTCTTCATTACGACTTCTCGATGCTCGTTGTAGTCTGGATGAAATACTTTAACCTTCATTGCGTGTCCACCAATCATGTACTTTGCGGGGTAATCTTGAGTGAACTGCTTCGGGAACCACTGCGAACGCAAAAATTCAGACATTGTTGTGTAACAACTCATTATGGGTAGTAAAAAGAGAAGGCTGCAGAGTTTGTAGTTACCATCCTACAGCTCACTGTTGTGTTGGATAGAGCATAAACAAATAATTTGCTTGCCACCATTCGTATCTTTTTGCTAATAATCCTTATCAATTTCCTCACTTGATGCTTGTTCATGAATATCTCATTGCCCCGTACACAAAAAAGGTCGATGCGTGGATCCTTGCCAAGGGCATATGTACCTACAAGCAACAAGTCAATATTAGAAGCTAACAAGTGTCCAGGCCTGGATCTATATGCACTACATTACGGAACGACGGGGGGAGTACTAGCCGAGGGATGAAGCTAACCTCGGCAGAAAACGGTGGCCACTCCCGTTGTTGTCCTGCATAAGTAGTGAAAGGCATGATAAGTATAGCAACATTAATATCAAACAAATATAGCAAAGGTAAACAACATCATCTCCAAATGATAGCTTAAATGTGTTGGTTTCAGCATGATGTTAAAGTAGATATAAAATGAAAGGCAATGTTACCGACAGCAGGCTTAACAACCATCAAATATTGCAATTCAAACTGGTATTGTTGAAAATGAATAGAACGCAGGTAATGCTTAAACATCACACTAGATAAATGTGTAAAACTGAAATGAAGGGCATGTGTTAACTACACTAGACATAACTGGAACAAAATATAGCCGTTCAAACTGGTCCTGATGCAGCCGAGCGGCACAGTTCCGACTTGCACATAATGAACAACACATTGTGAATGACTGAAATAAACAAGGCATAAATGATCAGTATAACAACCAATTATAGCCATTGAAAACTGGACAGAGTCTCACTTCAACCAACCTAACAAGAAAATATAGAGAAATAGGGCATATGCTTGAAAATTGGACAAATGCTCACTTCAACCAACCTAACAAGAAAATACAGAAAAACAAGGCATTTGCTTGAAAACTGGACAAATGCTAAAAAAGCAACCTAACAACCAAATACAGATAAACAAGGCATCTGCTTGATAACTGGACAAATGCTCACTGCAACCAAACTAAGGACCAAATACATATAAACAAGGCATCTGCTCGATAACTCGAAAAATTCTCACTGCAACCAACCTAACAACCAAATACAGATAAACAAGGCATCTCCTCACTATAAACAACCAAATATAGTCATTCGTGAAACTGAAGTGGACAATTCATACTTAAACATCACATAGCCCTATTAAACAATACATTTTTGAATAACTGAAATAATTAGACACACACAGTTGAAGCACCGCACGACAAATGCTACTACAACCAAGGGTACGGGTTGGCAAGCTAGAAAAGTTAAGATTTGCTGATAGGATGTTGCCTCACATTTCATGGATGGGATCCTTCCAGTTGGAAGAGAACATACCCATGGTGCACTCTTTGATGTCACAGATGGGCTGTTTCACCTTGGAAGAACCTTCGTGGGTGCCCTCCTCGTGGTCGTGGTCGATGAGATCTGACTTGGCAATTGAGGATACCAAGCCGCCGCCGTAGAACGTGTCCATGAGAAATGACAAAATGGGCTCGATGGCGTATAAGGATCACAAATCCTTGACCGCTTGGCGGAGGAGATCAACGGCAGGGTCATCGAAGATATCGACGACGGTTGAACCAGAGGGGTTGGGGATTGACCACTTAACATGTGACATGGCCCGCGTGAAGCCGTCACTGTCGACGAGCTTGATGTCGTAGCCAGCTTTCCCGAGATACAGTATACACTAGCCCACTGACATGAAACCCTCGGCATGGCAACATAGTCCACGATATTCACCGGCTTCCACGGCGACATGTTGCTCCAGAGTCGACAGGTCGGGGCGAACGGCGGCCACCTCGCCAGCGTCCGCCGGAGAGGCCATGATAAACCTCTTCTTGGCCGAACGCTCGTCGGGCTCCCCGTGATACGTGGTCGAGCTTAGGCTGCAACATTCTAGAGCAGGGGATGTGGATCTGGTGGGGAGGGACACCGTAGGCCTCATCTAAAAACTCAGGGTAGTGGGGCGACGGTATGGGAGTCGCTGGGTAACCTGAACTTTATTATCTAAGCTAGGAGGAACGGCCATATCGGCAGGGGTTGGCGGCGGCGGCGGTGGCGGCCGCGAGCTAGGGTTCGAGGGGGAGGGGCGGGTGGGGGACTGTGGAGGGTGTGTGTGTTTGAGGATACGCCGCGACTACTGAAATTTTTGGTAATGGTGGGTGGAGATGGTGGTGGACGAGGGAGGGCGACGGTTCAAATGCCTCGGGTACTGCAATTTTACTATAAGGTCGGTGCTGGAGGAGTGTGGGTGATAGTTGAAGTACAACGGCTACTAAAATTTGGGCAAAGGAATTGATGTGGGGTGGGAGTGCCCAAGATCGCGCATGGTCCAATAAGAATATGCGTTGTATGATAATAAGGAAAAGTGGCGGAACCGTCGATTTTTGCAACGTTCAAGGCGGGTAGTTTGTTTTTATATTTCTAGCTAGCTGGTCCATCGCACACGGTTCGTCCTAATTTCTAAATAAACTTACCCGCCTTTAGCTTGTGAGGGTGGTGATTTTACAGCGCACTTGCATCGCACACGGTTAAGCCAGTACCTGCACCCTTTGCTCGCGCTTGCGTAGCCGTGGTGATTTTACAGCGCACTTGCGTCACACACGGTTGAGCCAGTACCTCCACCTTTGCTCGCGCTTGCGCAGTCATCGTGATTGTCGGTGTCAAAACCGGCGGATCTCGGGTAGGGGGTCCCGAACTGTGCGTCTAAGGCGGATGGTAACAGGAGGCAGGGGACACAATGTTTACCCAGGTTCGGGCCCTCTCGACGGAGGTAATACCCTACTTCCTGCTTGATTGATCTTGATGATATTAGTATTACAAGAGTTGATCTACCACGAGATCGAAGAGGCTAAACCCTAGAAGCTAGTCTATGGTTATGATTGTTGTTGTCCTATGGACTACACCCTCCGGTTCATATAGACACCGGAGGGGGCTAGGGTTACACATAGTCGGTTACCAGGGAGGAGATCTACATATCCGAATTGCCAAGCTTGCCTTCCACGCAAAGGAGAGTCCCATCCTGACACGGGACGAAGTCTTCAATCTTGTATCTTCATAGTCCAACAGTCCGGCCAAAGTATATAGTCCGGCAGTCTGAGGATCCCCTAATCCAGGACTCCCTCAGTAGCCCCTGAACCAGGCTTCAATGACGATGAGTCCGGCGCGCAGATTGTCTTCGGCATTGCAAGGCGGGTTCTTCCTCCGAATACTCCATAGAAGATTTTGAACACAAGGATCGTGTCCGGCTCTACAAAAAAATTTCCACATACCACCGTAGAGAGTATAATATTTCAACAAATCTAATCTGCTGACAACGTGACATCACGCCGTGGTCCGGTCATTATTCGAACCGTTTTTCTCAACCAGCTACTGCACATATTGCGAGGCGGTTTTCTTGGCACGTCTTGTCGAAGCAGAGATCGTGTCCCCTTATTACGGGATTCTCATCAATACGGGTGTGGGTAACCCAACCGTGCCATCAATCACGGGGCTTGGGGAATAAGCGAGTTTACCAGGCAAGTGGGGAGGAGCAGAATCCCTGCTGCCTTTATAAGGGGATAAGGACTCCCTTTCGCACCCACGCTTTCTTCTTCCCGATCCATTCCCCTTCGCTCGAGCTCCAGCGCCCAAGCGTTCATCTTCTCTGCCCACAAAGGCCTTCCGAAAATGTCCGGATCCGGAGCAGGAGGCAAGTGGATGGACTCTACCATCCGGGAGAAGGATATCAGAAAGCTTCGGGAGGCCGGGTATCTAGCCAAGAAAATCAGCCACCGTCTTCCGACGGCGCGACAGATCGTCCCTACTCCGGAACCCCACGAGAGGGTTGTATTCCTCCCTCACTTTGTCCGCGGGCTAGAGTTTCCCCTCCACCCGTCCGTTCGCGACATCATGTATTATTACGAGATCGATCTTCATGATCTGTCCCCCAATTCCTTCCTCAACATCTCGACATTCATCGTCGTGTGCGAGGCTTTTCTCCGCATCTCGCCACATTTCGGCTTATTGCTGAAGATTTTTAATGTGAAGCCCAAGGTAGTGGGCTGCGAGCACGCCGAGTGCGGGGGTGCTATGGTGAGCAAGATGCCCAACATCACATGGCCAACAGGCACCTTTAATGATTCCGTCAAGGAGTGGCAACAGCAGTGGTTTTACATCGCCGAGCCGCGCGGCACGGAATGGGCCGCTACTCCCGAGTTTCGATCCGGAGCCCCTCTGCGGCTTACATCCTGGGTCAAGAAGGGCCTGAACTAGTCTTCGTCCAATGAACTGTCGATGCTCCAGACGCGCGTTACAGATATGGAAGAAAAGAACATCGAGCTTGTCAATGTAGTCCAGGTGATGTTAGTTTGCTGGATCCTACCTTGTCAACACCGGACTTGCAATCTATGGAATTCGATCCGACCAAGCACCAAACCCTACGAGAGCTTTTTGGCTCCTCGCACAAAGACATCTAAAAGGTGCTTTTCAAGTCCGGCAAATCATGGCCGGACTCAGCCGAGGACCGCGGGTACCAACTGTCCCGCCCTGCAAGCTCAGTAAGTCATCATACTTTTTATCCGCATAACCCAAAGGAACGCTTAACGTGTTTTGCACAACTCTCCTAGGGCTGGACGAAGAAGGCAGAGCGGATCCATTGTCCGGCCCCGCTGCCCGAAGAACCGGCCGTCCCACTTCCGACGAAGATGCTGGTCCCGGCGCCTTACAAGGTGCCGAAGAAGACGGCCGAGAAGGAGGCCAAAAAGACCCGGGGCAGCCTTCGTCGCCGCGGCACTTCAGACATAATATCTGAAGGCTCCAATGCCCGTTCCGCCTCCGAAGAGGAGGAGGAAGATGAATCCCCTGCGGGGGGAAGAAAGAAGAGGACGGCCTCCGCACACTTGGAGGCCGAGTCGCCTAAAAGGGGAAAAGCTCCTCTTCTGGAGGAGTCTACTGCTGCCACCGATAGTGGCCTGGCGTGGGATCCCAGGGCCCAGCCCCTGGTGAACTCGTGAGTATGTAAAGTCTGAGTACGTTTATGCGTCCAGACTCATCATGGCATAATATTTTAACCTGAGCCATATTTTTTGTAGTCCGGCGAGGTCCCGTACCAAACAATCCTCATCAGAGGATTCACTGAACTCCGATGCTATGGAGAGCGGGACGCCCCCGAAGGCCCCTTCCCCAAATAGGTGAATAACACCGAGGCTTCATCCCAGAAGGACCCCGGCCAAGGAGGAGAGGAAAAGACCGTGAAGGCAGCGCCTAAAGGTCAAACTTCAGGGGCCGGACACATGGGGGGGGGGGGGGGAGATTCCCATGGGAGCTGATGGCGGGGGCCATCTTGAATTCGGCTCCCAACCGGATGCAATTCCCAATACGAGCAGGCAGCCTCCCTCAGCTGGGGGGGGGGGGGTGCCAGTTCCACCGGCAACCTCTGTCCAACCAGAGGTGTCGGATGCTTTGTTGGTGGTGCTGAAGAGCGCCTCCATCGTCGATGAACACCGTGCCCTTATGGGTGCGGTGATTGAGAAGATTCAGTCTGCTGAGAGTGGACTGAATGAAGCCTGTATCAGCCTTATAAAAGGTTTTGAGGTATGTTTTATGAGGTTTCGAAGAGTGTCATGGTATGGATAGTAGCCCCTGATACACTGTTCGGTGAAAGAAAGAACCGGACAGAGGATCAAATTTATGTTCACAGGAAGACTCATTTGATGACATCTATCTCTCTTCTTTTATAAGCAGGCATCTGTAGCGGCTGCTACCTCTCATACTGCGGAGATCTCTGGGCTGAATCAAAGTCTGGAGCGGGCCAAAGAAGAACTTGGCCAGTTGAAAATGCAGTTGGGAGATAAACAAGGTATGCGCAGGTCTTGTTCGCGTTTATTGCGAATGAATTTTCAGTATGATAAAATATGTTTCATGATTTGCGCTAGGGATGATGACCGAAGTCGAGGCTCTTAAGAAGGCTGTGGCCGAGGCCGAGAAAAAGGCAGCCGTAGAGGAGGCTCTTCGTGAGAAGCACGAGGCCAGGGTTATTGAAGCTGAGCAGGAGCTTCAAGAGGCCGTGAAGAAGTGCGAGACTTTGGAGCAGAGTTTTACGGAGAAAGAATCCGAACTCACCAAGGCTCATCAGGCCACGAGCGATGCCTGGGGGGAAACCCAAAGCGCCCTGCAGGGGATCCAAGAGGCGAGGAAGATCGCGGCGGGTAAGGTTTTTTTCCATGTAAAGCAAGTATTTGAGGAGAAAATTATGTTTCTAATTTTGAATTCGGATTTCTCAGGGGTATTTGCCGAGCTGCCCCGTAGCATATCGGATGCCGCCCAATTCAACCGAGCTGAAGAAAGGAACACTGCGGGTAAGCTCTTCTGGTCGCAGTATTTGGCACCAAATTATTCGGTGCCTTTTGTCGATCAACTGAAACAGCTGATTGAACTGCATAAGGTGGCGGAACTAGCCATGAAGGATTTGATTATCCGGCTATGGCCCGCCGAGCCGATTCCAAGCAGCTACTTCGGGCTCGTGAAGCGGCTTGTGAGTGCCTGCCCTCGACTTGATGTCATCAAGTGGTCGGTCTGTATAGAGGGTGCGCGAATGGCCTTCGCCCGCGCAAAGGTGCACTGGGGGAAGATGGATGCTGAAAAGCTGATGACCGAAGGACCGCCAGAGGGGAAGGAGCACCGCTAGCCCGAATTATATTATGAGAGTGTCCTGAAAGGATCCTACCTTGCAGCGGAGCTATGCACCAAGGACATTATATTTCCATGAATGCAAATCATGTTGTCCTTTGTAATGTTTAAATAAGGCCATTTATATTATTTATTGCCTGTTATATAGTAGTTTATCCTCCTGCGCGGCCGTTTTATATATTAATCCTGAGAGTTGGCCAGTCGTTGCCCCCACGTAAGATGTACGGGGGTGCTCAGGATAAACCTGATCACTCTTTATCACAGTTTTGGGTCCTTCGAAGGAGGTGTTCAGCACAACGAACCAGGCAATCGGACTATAGGGCTTTATCGCTCTCACTTAGCCATCGGAGTTTTAGGAGGGTAGGCGCAGCCCCTGGTGTTCGGAAGACCGCACGAGGGGCTCTATAAGCACCTGATCAGAAGAAGAACCGATCCATCGCACGCTGCATTGGTTGTGGCATTATGCGGGAGAAATCCTTAAAGATTTTACAACCTCTCGAACAGCTGACCAGCTCTCGTCGTATCATGACAGTCAGTTTTCGGCTTTCTCTACTGAGGTGCTCGTCCGGAAGAACCGGGACACAATTGCAGTAGTTCTCCCAGTGCTAGCTTAGCTGATATAGCGGAATGTAAGGTACCAAAACATGGGAGCCGGGCAAACCCAACTATTGACCCAAGACATGATTCGGAGCTGATGCATATAATGCTATAAGTTCGGGGTGCCAACTTCCGTGAAGGTGTTCGGACTTTATTGTCGTATTATGGGTAAAACAAAGCCTCTGGCATATTTGAAGGCATATCGCAGTGTACGGATGCCACTTGACAAAAGAATTTTAATAAGAAATAACAGCAGATAAGCGTCATATGAATCCACATGTTGTATTTGAATAGTACGTCGATGCGTATGAGTACAGGTAATGTGATAAAAAAGAAATATGACTATGGAACCTGCTGAGACCAGGGGGAAGAAGCTGTGTGCGGATCCGGAGTATAGTCGGATGGTCATCACGGGGAATATCTAAGGATTCCCTTTCGTGTTCGAGCTGCCTCCATATAGCCCGTCCTGGTCGGCTCAAAGGTGAACCTGCAAAGGAAATGTAAGAAATGTTTGTGTGCCGGAGAGCGGTTGAGCCGCTGAGTGCGGCCTGTCCTGGCCTTCGCCGGAGTGTTTAATTGAGCTCTGGACGAGCCGGGCTATCCCGCCGCGAAGTACTTCGGAGTCCTTTGACGGTGTCCGGGAGCCTAGCCGTCGACTCGAGGTTTGGCTGCAAGGTGCTGCTCGTTGCTTCTACTGTTAAGGCAGCGGTGTACTCGTTGGTGCCGAAGGAAAGTTCGGCCGTGCCATTAACCGTGATGACGCCGCGTGGACCGGGCATCTTGAGCTTACGGTAAGCATAATTTGGCACCGCGTTGAATCGAGCGAACGCAGTTCGTTCGAGCAGTGCCTGATAATCACTCTGGAAAGGGACAATTTCGAAGATTAACTCTTCAGTACGGTAATTGTATGGTGATCCGAAGACTACCTCAAGGGCGATGTAGCCTGTATAGCTGGCTTCCACACCTGGTATAATGCCGCTGAAAGTGGTTTTAGTGGGTGTAATCACCGAATGATCGATGCCCATCTTGCGCACTGTGTCCTGGTAAAGCAGATGTAGATTGCTGCCTCCGTCCATAAGGACTCGTGTGAGGTGGAACCTGTCAATTATTGGCTCGATGACTAGTGCGGCTGGATTGCCCTGATTGGCGTTAGCCAGACGATCCGTGCGGTTGAAGGTTACCAACCCTAGTTTATATTGTGGGACGACTAGTTCCGTTAAGTCGGCATCCCTAAGGGTGCGCATCCAGTCTGGATTGGGAATGTGGGTGTTGTTTACCATGTTCACCGTTTGGGTTTGCGGGGGAAATTTTATTTTGCCCTCCTGTGCTTGGTGGTCTGGGCTCTTCGTCGCCATCATCGCTTTGAGACCCCCCATCTCTGTTTTTGGCGCCTGCCCTGCCGGCTTGTTTGAAGACCCAGCATTCTCTGTTGGTATGGGTGGCTGGCGTTCCTGGGGTGTCATGAATTTGGCATTGGCGGTCGAGTATGCGGTCCAGACTAGATGGACCCAAATTGTTATTTTTGAGTGGCCCTTTCCGCTGACCGGACTTAGAGCCACTAAATCCGGCATTAACTGCCGTGTCTTCGGTGTTTTCACCATATTTGCGGCGCTTGTGTTTGTTGCGTCGGGGTTTGCCGTTGCTATCTCTTGCCTCTGATGTGCCAGGTTTGCTTGACGTGTTGTTGCTGCGAGCCAACCAGCTGACCTCGCCCGCGCAAAAGCGGGTCATGAGTGTCGTGAGGGCTGCCATAGACTTCGGCTTCTCTTGGCCGAGGTGCCGGGCGAGCCACTCATCACGGATGTTATGCTTGAATGCCGCTAAGGCCTCTGCATCCGGACAGTCTACAATTTTGTTCTTTTTAGTTAGGAACCGGGTCCAGAATTTCCTGGCCGATTCCCCTGGCTGCTGGGTTATGCGACTCAAGTCATCAGCATCCGGTGGTCGCACATAAGTGCCCTGGAAGTTGTCAAGGAATGCGTCTTCCAGATTCTCCCAACTGCCAATGGAGTTTGCTGGCAAGCTATTCAGCCAATGCCGAGCCGGTCCTTTGAGTTTTAGTGAGAGGTACTTGATGGCATGTAGATCGTCACCGCGGGCCATGTGGATGTGGAGGAGGAAATCTTCAATCCATACCGCAGGGTGTGTTGTACCATCATATGATTCAATGTTCACGGGTTTAAATCCATCCGGGAATTCGTGAGCCATTACTTCATCAGTGAAGCATTGGGGGTGTGCGGCACCTTTGTGCCGGGCTATGTCGCGACACAGTTCATACGAGTCTTGTCTGCTGTATTCAGCCCGGCCGGATTTGCTTTTAGTATATCCGGCGTGACGATCATCGTCACGCGTTAGGGCACGCCCCCGTGATCCGTAGATCGATCTTGTATGTCCTACTTTGTTTTCCAATACGTGTCGTGGGTCCTGCGTGTTGCCCCGGGCCTTGGTGTTTTTGTTTGACTGACGATGGGGTGCGGGCTGGACTTCGGGTTGATATGCCGTTCTGTCTCAGCCACGGGGTGGCCGATCAGTCGCATCATACGCTGGTAGTGTGGGGTTTAATGCTTCCTCCTCGAGTTGGGGTAGCAACCTGCGCTTTGGGTAACTCTTGGTTGGGCGCTCGAGTTCATATTCCTCGGCCGCTTGGACCTCAGTCCATCTATCCGCTAGCAGATCTTGATCGGCTCGAAGCTGTTGTTGCTTTTTCTTCAGGCTATTTGCTGTGGCTATAAGCCGGCGCTTGAAGCGCTCCTGCTCGACGGTATCCTCAGGCACGATAAATTCTTCGTCGCCGAGGCTCACCTCGTCTTCGGAGAGAGGCATGTAATTGGCATCCTCTGATTCTCCGCCAGCTGCCTGTTCCTTAGGGCTAGCTTGCCCGTCCTCCTGCTCTAAGCCTGGCTGGAGGGGCTTGTTTTCGTCTTCGGCATTATCTGCAGCGTTATTGTCTCTTGTGCCTGTATCGCTGCTTTTGCTATGGCGGGGCTTAGAGCGGCGCCGCTGACGCCGGTGCTTGGGTTGCTTCCCGGAGGGATTATCCTCCGTTGCCTTATCGCCATCGCCTTCTTTGGGGGTGTCCACCATGTATATATCATACGATGAGGTGGTAGTCCAGCGCCCTGTGGGCGGTGGTTACTGTTCGTCTCCTGCATCGTTGTCCAAACCGTCGATGTCTTCGGAGCCGAAATCGAGCATGTCGGTTGAGTCGTCGACAGTGGCTATTAAGTGGGTGGTGGGTGGGGAACGAATTTCTTCGTCGTCCGCTTCCCACTCGAGCCGGACATAGTTCGGCCAAGGGTCTCCTGACAAGGAGAGAGACCTCAATGAATTTAGGACGCCGCCCAGGGGCGAGTGCTGAAAGATATCCGCGGAGGAAAACTCCATGATCGGTGCCCAATCAGATTCGATAGGCACGGACGCAAGCGGTTCTGAGCCCGTGGCCGGGGACGAATCCAAGTGTCCGATAACATAGGTCTCATAGGAGGTGAAGTCTGCATTCGGCTCTATCGCCGCTGCGTGCGCGGGCTCCGTGGCGGGGTCTATCCACCCGTCCTCGGATGGCATGATTTGCTCCAGATTAAGGGCCGGAGTAGCTACATGTGTGATCTCCCGAACACTGTCCGATGGCAGAGCTAAGTCATGCTCGTCGTGACTGTGCGGCGCACCTGACATGGGCTCGAATCCGTCGAAGATCAAGTCTCCGCGGATGTCGGCAGTATATTTCAAGTTTCCAAACCCGACCTGATGGCCAGGGGCGTAGCTCTCGATCTGCTCCAGATGGCCAAGCGAGTTGGCCCGCAGTACGAAGCCGCCGAATACGAAGATCTGTCCGGGGAGGAAAGCCTCGCCTTGGATT
The DNA here is from genome assembly GCF_002575655.3 of Aegilops tauschii subsp. strangulata. Taxonomy (NCBI): domain Eukaryota; kingdom Viridiplantae; phylum Streptophyta; class Magnoliopsida; order Poales; family Poaceae; genus Aegilops; species Aegilops tauschii. Next base: position 421,510,261 of record NC_053037.3, on the reverse strand, counting down.
GCATCGTTGTCGATGATCGGAGGAGCCATCAAGCCGTTATCGCGACGGCACAGTGGAACTCTCAATGAAAGCACCAATGTCGGTGTCAAAACCGGCGGATCTAGGGTAGGGCATCCCGAACTGTGCGTCTAAGGCGGATGGTAACAGGAGGCGGGGGACACAATGTTTACCCAGGTTCGGGCCCTCTCGACGGAGGTAATACCCTACTTCCTGCTTGATTGATCTTGATGATATGAGTATTACAAGAGTTGATCTACCACGAGATTGAAGAGGCTAAACCCTAGAAGCTAGCCTATGGTTATGATTGTTGTTGTCCTATGGACTAAACCCTCCGGTTTATATAGACATCGGAGGGGGCTAGGGTTACACAGAGTCGGTTACAAGGGAGGAGATCTACATATCTGAATTGCCAAGCTTGCCTTCCACGCAAAGGAGAGTCCGATCCGGACACGGGACGAAGTCTTCAATCTTGTATCTTCATAGTCCAATAGTCCAGCCAAAGTATATAGTCCGGCAGTCCGAGGACCCCCTAATCCAGGACTCCCTCAGTGATTCACATCGCACTTGCATCGCACATGGTTAAGACATTATACCCATGATCGTTGAGTGTCATCAGAGTATTTGGAGCAAAAAAAACTTTAGAGAGGGTCTAAACATAGCCACACCAGCATGTGGCCCAAATATATATGAGTGAAAAGGGTGGTCTGTGATGTTCAAAATTCCAATGCAAAACTTTGACCGCGCGGTCCCACGGTTGGGTGCGTCGTTGAAGATCGATGAGAGGGGCCAGAAGTCAAGAACCACCTGGAAGTGGCCAAATATATGTAGGAATATTAGGTGTGATGTTTAAAAGTTTAAATACACAATGCACAACTTTGGTGGCACCTGCCTCGCAAACCCGAAAGCACCCTTGGATATATCTATAATGAAATAATGTCGTAGCTAGCTAGGATGCTTGGCCCACCACCTCCCACTTCTTGTCAGTGGGGCGGATGCACGTAATGATACTTTGGTCATACATGCATGTCGCCATGACCTACCGTAAGACGGACCAATAAATCGATCGTTTGGTCAAACGACAATTGTTGTTGTCGAAAAACCGCTTGGGCCAATAGATTGAACCATCATAAAAATTGTACGAGAGGGACCACAAAACCAGCACCTCTTGCATGCGGCCCAAAATGATGTACGTTGGGAAGGGGTGATGTGTGTTTTCAATATAGAATAATGTACAATTTAGATGTGGTGCCTACCTCTCGATACAGACAACAACCATGAAGGCAAGGTAGTTTAGGACGAGATACCCAAGGTACGGTGTAGGTCGAACCCAGCAATCCGAGCATGTGGGAGGGAATCCTAACAACGCATGAGCTCGAGCTTTGGTTGAGCGACATGTGACGGTGACCGGCCCTAACACGAACTAGGAGGAATCCATTCATGGCCAACACATACCCCTCGTTATCGGTCAAAGGGATGATATATATATACACTCAGGGAGCCCACAAATATGCATGTCGTCCCAAAAAACCACACAAGGGAGACGTGGTCGATCAGAAGACCCCGTATACACTGCATGCGGCCCGAAAATATGTATGGATACGGTGGTGTGTGATGTGTTTAAATCCTGAATGCACAAATTCGATGGGCCACCAACTACATTACAAACCGAACACCGTACCCAACTCCAAGCCTGGTCCAATACATACGATGTCGGTTTCCCAACTTCGAGGCGGCGGGGGGGGGGGGGGGGGGTCGTCCCACGCATGCGCTCAAACTTTATTTGGTCTAGCATGGCACACATCTATACCCCTATATAGTGTGCAAATAACTTTGAAAGTTGGTCGTTGGATGAAGCCAATCCGACGGTACAGAGATGGCAAATCCGAGCACTACTGGCCGTTGGATATCATCTACATTCCGCCAGATTCTACCACATGTACAATCTAGAAGACTCCATGGTTGAACTTAAGCATAATGCACAAACCTCAAAACACAAGCACTTCTCCTTCGTTCTAGAATCTTCCATATCTTAATTATCCAAACTTTTTTTAAATGAATTGGCACTATTTGTTTTTACTTTATGCTTTACAATGCACAATTCCATGAATCTTAAAATAGAGTTTTTTACTAAACTAATGGATTTTGAAAGAGATGAACTATAAGAATTAAACGAACATCTACGTCATTCATATATGACTCAAAGCTTACATGCTATAGTGTGGTATTTATTCATAAATTGGTGACCAAATATCATGCGTGCAACGCACGTGTACCTTACTAGTATTAATAGGAAACCATCATGGTCAAACCCTTCTCGTTGTTGGGTCAAAGGGATAGATTGTGTGGGGCCCCTCATCGTCGGTAAAGGATAATATATATACATCGGGGAGCCCACAGATATGTGCACCGTCTATAAACTGCACAAGGGAGACATGCTCGATCAGAACACCCTGCCCCCTATACCCTGCATGCGACCTGAAAAAGGTTTATATAATCGCCATGAAAGGTCAAGTCAATCATTCTTTAATTTTTTAGAGCAAAAAATAACCAATAAAAACATACTCTATAAATTAGCAAAACAAGGATCCCAAGGCTTCTATGATTGCCATGATAGGTCACTATAGAGATTTTTATCTCTATAATGATCATGTCACGACATTTAAATGAAGCTTGAGATAAGAAACTTCCCACCGGGTCACCTATCCTTGGACTACTCCAGCCCGAGCACGCTTAACTTCTGCGTTCTATTCGACTAGGCTAGCGGATGGGAAGCCGCCCCTTGCTGATAGGAATTGCCTCCTTGCCATTAAGGCGTTTCACGCTGGTCATCCTATGGGAACTACTCCCTCCTATTACACACATATGTGCTTTTAGAAACTGTGTGTGATATTTACATGGCCGGTGTGTCGCCGCCTAGCCTTCAATGAGCATTGACACTGTTAGCGGGAAAATGATGGGAGAAGAGGCGGGAAATCGATGAGAGGAGTGGCGGGAAACGGTAGCCTGTAAAGAAATGTAGTAGAGAGGGAAGCGTGTGCTAGCATGACGCATGCGCACAGTGCTTACCCATGTACTGCATGTGCTGTTGAAAGGGCTGAGAGTTGTCGTTCGATCTGGGAGCATCCAATGGTGCAGACGTACGACCCGTGGGGTTTGGGTTCTGGCCAATCAGAACGCATGACTCAGATCACGGTTTGGTAGGCACACGTCTTTCATGAGTGAACCGTGTGCTATTTGAAAATTTTCGTGAGAAGAATCTTGGTTTTTAAATCCCCGTAAATCCAAAACTCACCCGAAAATCATGAAACTTGGCATGGTGTCATGACATGGCACATATATATTGAGGAATTTTTTCGTCCATTTTGGTGCAAGTTTTATTACAAGCCTCTTACAAACTGGAGCTTCTGTCAAAGAAGCCTCATGGTTCCAATAGGGGAACGTGTCCCCCTTGTGGGCAAAACGTAATCACTGCCTCTTTTCGCCTTGTATTTTCTTCTACGGGCAACATGGAACGACATGATATCCTTGCTCAAATTTAAACTTATTCAGGGTTCGTTTTGTCTTTTATAGACTAATTGAGTGTCCTAGGCATTTATTGTCCATAATTCAAATCTAAACTTCAAATACATGCTCCAGTTCACCAAAATGGCTAGAAAATTATACATGTGTCCTTGGGTGCATGTTTAGGTCCCATGCGAGGAATGGGAACAAATTACAACCGTACCAGCGTCCTGGCTCATCCTCAAACATTTGGAATCTCGGTTTTTAAATCCCCGTAAATCCTATACTCACCAGAAAGTCATCAAAGGTGGCATGGTGTCACGTAAGGGCACATATATGTCGTGGTAAAACATTGTCCAATTTGGTCCAAGCTTTATTACAAACCTCTTAAAACCGGAGCTTCTCTCAAAGAAGCCTCGTGGTTCCGATAGGTAAACATGTCCCCCTTGTGGGCGAAATGTAATCACTGCCTCTTTTCGCCATGTATTTTCTTCTACGGGCAACATGGAATGACAAGATACCTGTGCTGAAATATAAACTTATTCAAGGTTCGTTTGGCCTTTTTATACACTAATTGAGCTTCCTAGGCATTTAATGTCCATAATTCAAATCTGAACTACAAATACATGCTCCAGTTCACCAAAATGGCTAGAAAAATTATACATGTGTCCTTGGGTGCATGTTTAGGTTCCATGCCAGGAATGAGAATAAACTACAACTGTAACGGCGTCCTGGCTCGTCCTCAAACATTTGGAATCTCGGTTTTTAAATCCCCATAAATCCAAAACTTGGCATGGTGTCACGTCATGGCACATATATGTTGTGGTAAAAACATTGCCAATTTGGGCCAAGCTTTATTACAAACCTCTTACAAACCGGAGCGTGTCGCAAGAACCCTCCTGGTTTTGATAGGGAAACGTGTCCCCTTGTGGGCCAAACAATAATCGCACCCTCTTCTAGTCTCGTATTTTCTTCTACACGCACCACGGAACAACAGGATATTCACGCTGAACTTTGAAATTATTCAGGGTTCGTTTGACCTTTTTTATTCATTAATTGAGTTTTCTATGCATTTAATGTCGATAATTCAAATCCGAACTACAAATACATGCTCCAGTGCCCCAAAATGGCTAGAAAAAACGTACATGTGTCCTTGGGGTGCATGTTTAGGTCCCATGGAACGAATGGGAATGAATTCAACCGTCTTGCCGTCCTGGCTTGGCCACAAACATTGCGAATCTCAGTTTTAAAATGTCTGTAAATCCAAAACTCACCAGGAAATCATGAAACTTGGCATGGTGTCACTACATGGTACATATAATTGTCCAATTTGGGTGATGCTATATTACAAGCCTCTTACAAACCGAAGCTTCTCGCAACCCTCGTGGTTCCAGTAGGGAAACATGCCCCTCTTGTGGGCGAAACTATAATCGCTGCCTCTTCTCGCCTTGAACTTTGTTTTGTACAAGCAACATAGAATAATAGGAGTGTCGTTCTGAAATTTGAAACTGTTCAAGGTATGTTTGGCCATTGTATATATTAATTAAGTATTCTAGGCATTTAATGTAGTCCATAATTCAAATTTGAACTACAAGCACATGCTCCAGTGAAGCAAAATGGGTGGGAAATCGTACATGTGTCATTGGGTGCATGTTTAGGTCTGATTTAAGGAATGGGAATGAATTACAAACTTCTCGTCTCCTGAAACATTGAGAATCTCGGTTTTTAAATCCCAGTAAATAAGAAACTCACCCAGAAAACATGAAACTTGGCATGGTTTCATGACATGGCACATATATGACGTGGTAAAAAAATCGTCCAGTTTGAGAAAGGCGCACACATTAATAGCCAACGAAGTCCTTATTGAAACAAATAGCTGACACATTAATATCGCAAACGGTTGTATTATATGAACCGTGTCTAAATTTAACCATACTCGGTGGCGTGCGTGCAGGTGTTTGATTAGATGGGACGAGCGCGGGAAGTCCACCATGCAGGCTTGACGGGACGCGTGCGAGCAGTCCGCCGCGCAGGCTCGACGGGATGCGTGCATCCTGTCCACCTCGCAGGCTTGGCGGGACATGTGCGAGCAGCAAGGCCGCCCATGCTCACCGGGAAGCGAGCTCTTTGACATCCATGCACCAGCCGCCGCCCGCCTCGCTCACAACTTCTCCATTAATGGGTTAATTAAAGCACCTGGACGGAGGGTGTTTGCTTGTGATCCCATGGCAGCATTTTCTTTGTTCGTGTTTTCAACTTGTATTCCAGCCTAATTTAAATTGCCACATAGGGCAACTGATAATACGACGACAAATAAAATGACAATGGATAATACGATGAAAAATTTACAATGGCGCAGATAATAATTGTCTTACATATTCCGGATAATTTAAAATGCCACATGCGACAAAGCCCAGAAGACACGGGGGCAAGAGAAGAAGGAAATTACACAAAACGATCTGGGTCGCTACTGCCTCTACTCGTCGATGGATCGCCAGACGATGACATCCTCCAACTCCTTCTTCAATTCCTCACGACTTTGCTTAAAAGCAGCCACGGATTCCTCCACCTCCTTCTCGCGCTCGATCCAGGGCTTCCTCAAGTCACCCATCAGTTCCTCGACGACCGCTGTCAGTGTCATCCCCGAGGCACTGCTCTGCTCATGCAGAATCTTCCATCCAGCGGCCACCTCCTCCTTCTCGGCGAGCGCCTTGAGGAGCTTCACATTGTCACCCATGAGTTGCTCGATGAGGCCGGTCGCCTTGTCAACCGAGGAATCGCTGATCTCGAGCAGGTTCATCAAGCCGTCGACCAGCTCCTGCTGCTTAATGAGGCCAGCGAGAATGTCATCGTCGTCGGCCAAGGACTTCAGGAATGCCAGCTCGTCATGATGGCCGACGTGGCGAGTGCGCTTGTGAGAGCCCTCGCGTGCCCGTGAGAACTCGTTCGAGGGCTCTGCGGCGCGCCGGGACATCTTTGCTGCGGCTGCCGCTTTGGCGGGACAGAAGGAAATATGCCCTAGAGGCAATAATAAAGTATTATATATTTCCTTATATCATGATAAATGTTTATTATTCATGCTAGAATTGTATTAACCGGAAACATAATACATGTGTGAATACATAGACAAACAGAGTGTCACTAGTATGCCTCTACTTGACTAGCTCGTTAATCAAAGATGGTTATGTTTCCTAGCCATAGACATGAGTTGTCATTTGATTAACGGGATCACCTCATTAGGAGAATGACGTGATTGACTTGACCCATTCCGTTAGCTTAGCACCCGATCGTTTAGTATGTTGCTATTGCTTTCTTCATGACTTATACATGTTCCTATGACTATGGAGTAAATTACACAAAGGTACCACAATTGAGGCATTGGAAGCAGATTGATACCAAGATTGGTAATTTTTACGTGTCAGTACCAACTTTGAGGCGAGACGTTGCAAAAGAGGCTAAAAATGCTTTTTATACGTATTGACAGGGAAACTGACCGGTTAGGCCCGCCCGTCAGGTGCCACGCTGGCCAGTTGGCGCGTGCCCGCGCGCTGACTCGGACAAGGCTGGGTCGCACCGTTTAGTCGTAGCCCGATCCTCCGTCTTCGTCTGTCGCGCCCGTCGCCACCGCCGACCGGCCGCGCCGCCGCGAGCTCGAGGTCCGCTCCTCGACGACTGCGGCCCTGCTCCGACCCCACACGCGCACCTTCCCGACCCCGACCCGCCCCACCGCGCCCGCCTCGCGCTCCTCCATCTGCTTCAGCCGCGGCGCCAACTCCTCCTCCGCCTCCTCTGCCTTCGCCGCCGCGGCTACCCTCCTGCCCCACCTCCTCTCCCCTTCCGCCGCCGCCTCCTCCTCATCCCCTCCCCCCTCCCCGTCAGCCCCCGCGTCCTACCCTGCCACCGGCTCGGCGTCCCGTGCTGGCGCCCCGGTGGCCGTGGAGCTGCCGTGCGGGATGGCCGTCGGCTCGCGCGTCACGGTGGTGGCCCGACCAACGAGGAGGGACGGGGCGGTGTCGTCGCAGTTCATGGTGGAGCTGCTCGGCACCAAGGCCGTCCAGGGGGAGGAGCCGCCCAGGATCAGAGGCGACTTCAGCGGCCTCCCCGTCATTGAGCTCAACATCTGCTACCGCATGTAGTGGGCGCTGCCGTAGCGCTGCGTGGCACGAGCATGTCGCGGAGCTTCAACCGGCATCTGCGACATGCATACTTCTTAGAACAATTAGACTTGCAGGTGGAATTGACAATGCACAGGAGCAGCTCTGAACACACAAAATGATTTACTCGAAACATCTATTATGTATATATAAGAACAACCGGTATACAAGTGAGATCAGCAGAGCTGTTAGTTCCTAGGTCAAAAACAATTGACACATCTACATGGTGACAGCATCTAGCTAGTGTCAGAGTCAGCAACTAAAAAATTAACCAGCCACTGACCAAAAGAATGAGCGAATTATGCAAGCTAACTATCTAGAGGGCCTCCAAATCAAGATCAAACTCGAACTCATCCTTGCTGTTTGATTCTCCAGAGAGCCGGGTGCTGCTTTTCAACTACCAAGCAGTCTCATTGTCATCTGGCGTTGCAGCATTGAGCTCTCCCGGACTGCAGCTTCCTCCAGAGGCAGATCATGTGCTGCGGCGACTAGTAGTGCGCGGTGTAGTAGCCGTCGAAGCAGCCGGCCTGGAAGAACTTGACGTCGTGGGAATACTCCACCGGCTGGCGAGTCTTGTCGAACTTCTGAACCCACATGCCCATGCTCACGTCTTCCATCTTGAACAACTGCAACAATCAGGGGAAAGCACATCCGTTTGTTAGCCTTTAGACACACTGACACAAATGCTTGGATATTTACTTACTGACTGACAAGGATGGTGGTAATGACTTACTCTCAGTTTCTGGTTGTCAAACTCAGATACGATGTACTCAGCGATGTCTGATGAAATCACATAGCCCGGTCCGTTTGCGTAAGGTGGGTATACTTCTTCTGCCCATTCCTGAAGAGCAGCGGGAAAATTACATCACACTCATGTATGCAGGGTGAAATATATCACTACCAGTACCAGAACTTTGCCAGAAAGATTATACTCTATTTTTTCTAAAATAAATATGATACTCTAATACCACTAGTAGGCATGCTAAACATAACACCCTGTGTTTAGAAGACGATCATTAGATTTGCAATCATAATCATAGTTCCAGCTGGAGTTAAACCCATGCTTGCTTTATGAAAGGCAGAGGCTAGCATGAACGCACTAAAACATGAGACTAGAAAGGGGAACTAACAGATATGACCCGTTAAACACGTACTAGTTTTTCTTACCCCATACTCAGCAATGGCAATAGTCTTTAAAATAATGAGGTCATAGCTATCCATGAAAGGGACCAGAACAATGTCACCAAAGAACTCTGCCTCCTTCTTCAGCTCCTCGCTGACCTCTTTTTCCCATTCTATAAAGAAGTCTTCTATTAGAGTTGGCAAAAAATAACAATATAACTTCAAAGTTGTAGCAATCATCCACAGGTACTTACCAGAGCGACGAAGAACCGGCCAACACTGTTAGATGATTTCCTTGTAGTAATCATCCATGACTTGCGGCCGGCCATCCACTCGCCGAAATTGTTGGCTGCAGAAAGGATGCCAATGAACAGCTCGACAGGTTCAGTCGGCAGAGGTGAGACCTTCCACTGTGCAGACATTCCCGAGTCCATTTCTCACACTTGACTGGTTCAGTCGGCAGAGGTGAGGCCATCAACTGAAATTGGAACCAATAGCAAGCAAATTCACTGATGAAATTTGTGTTGGTTTTAACAAACAAATAGCTTCAAAATTGAGATGCTACTATTAAATTTCTTAGCGAACGACGAGGAAAAAGCGAGATTGAACTATGGAATCAAAGGAGCTCACCTCTGTCCTCGTTGGGCCGGGACGCCGGGCCCTCGCAGCGCTGCGGCAGCGCCCACTGCATGTGGTAGCAGGTTTGAGCTCGATGACGGGGCGGCCGCTGAAGTCGCCTCTGATCCTGGGCAGCTCCTCCCCCTGGACGGCCTTGGTGTCGAGCAGCTCCACCATGAACTGCGACGACGCCGCCCTGTCCCTCCTCGTCGGCTGGGCCACCACCGTGACGCGTGAGCCGACGGCCATCCTGCACGGCAGCTCCACGGCCACCGGGGCGCCAGCGGAGGCGCCGAGACGGTGGTGGGGAAGGACGCGGGGGCTGACGGAGAGGGGGAAGGGGATGAGGAGGAGGCGGCGGCGCAAGGGGAGAGGAGGTGGGGCAGGAGGGTAGCCGCGGCGGCGAAGGCGGAGGAGGCTGCGGCGTCGATGGAGGAGGCGGAGGAGGAGTTGGCGCCGCGGCGGAAGCGGATGGAGGAGAGCGCGAGGCGGGCGCGGCGGGGCGGGGCCGCGGTCGTGGAGGAGCGGTCCTCGAGCTCGCGGCAGCGCAGGCGGTCGGCAGTGGCGACAGGCGCGACGGAGGAGACGGAGGCAGCAACGACTAAATGGTGCGACCCAGCCTTGTCCGAGTCAGTGCGCGGGCACGCGCCAACTGGCCAGCGTGGCACTTGACGGGCGGGCCCAACCGGTCAGTTTCCCTGTCAACACGTATAAACATCACTTTTAGCCTCTTTCGCAATGCCTCGCCTCAAAGTTGATACTGACACGTAAAAATTACCAATCTTGGTACCAATCTGCTTCCAATGCCTCAATTGTGGTACTTTTGTACAATTTGCTCATGACTATGAGATTATGCAACTCCCGTTTACCGGAGGAACACTTTGTGTGCTACCAAACGTCACAACGTAACTTGGTGATTATAAAGGTGCTCTACAGGTGTCTCCAAAGGTACTTGTTGGGTTGGCGCATTTTGAGATTAGGATTTGTCACTCCGATTGTCGGAGAGGTATCTCTGGGCCCACTCGGTAATGCACATCACTATAAGCCTTGCAAGCATTGTGACTAATGATTTAGTTGCGGGATGATGTATTACGGAACGAGTAAAGAGACTTGCCGGTAACGAGATTGAACTAGGTATCGAGATACCGACGATCGAATCTCGGGCAAGTAACATACCGATGACAAAGGGAACAACGTATGTTGTTATGCGGTCTGACCGATAAAGATCTTCGTAGAATATGTGGGAGCCAATATGGGCATCCAGGTCCCGCTATTGGTTATTGACCGGAGAGGTGTCTCGGTCATGTCTACATAGTTCTCGAACCCAAAGGGTCCGCACGCTTAAAGTTATGATGACAGTTATATTATGAGTTTATATGTTTTGATGTACCGAAGGTTGTTCGGAGTCCCGGATGTGATCACGGACATGACGAGGAGTCTCGAAATGGTCGAGACATAAAGATTGATATATTGGACGACTATATTCGGACACCGGAAGTGTTCCGGAGAAGTTTCGGATTAAACCGGAGTGCCGGAGGGTTACCGGAACCCCCCGGGGAAGTATTGGGCCTTAGTGGGCCTTGAGGGGAGAGAGAGGGCAGCAGCCAGGAGGTGGCGCGCCCCCTCCCAGGAGGAGTCCTAGTTGTACTAGGAGAGGGGGGCGCAGCCCCCTTTCCCTCTCCCTCTCCCTCTCTTTCCTTCCCCCCTTCTTTTCCTAGTAGGACTACGAAAGGGGAGTCCAACTCCTACTAGGAGGAGGACTCCCCCTCTCTCCTTGGCGCGCCTAGGGCAGCCGGCCTCCCCCTTGCTCCTTTATATACGGGGGCAGGGGGGCACCCCTATACACACTTGATATACGATATTTTAGCCGTGTGCGGTGCCCCCCTCCACCATATTACACCTCGATAATACCGTTGCGGAGCTTAGGCGAAGCCCTGCGTCGGTGGAACATCATCATCGTCACCACGCCGTCGTGCTGACGAAACTCTCCCTCAACACTTGGCTAGATCGGAGTTCGAGGGACGTCATCGAGCTGAACGTGTGTAGAACTTGGAGGTGCCGTACGTTCGGTACTTGATCGGTCGGATCGTGAAGACGTACGACTACATCAACCGCGTTGTGATAACGCTTCCGCTGTCGGTCTACGAGGGTACGTGGACAACACTCTCCCCTCTCGTTGCTATGCATCACCATGATCTTGCGTGTGCGTAGGAATTTTTTTGAAATTACTACGTTACCCAACAGTGGCATCCGAGCCTGGTTTTATGCATTGATGCTATGCACGAGTAGAACACAAGTGAGTTGTGGGCGATATAAGTCATACTGCTTACCAGCATGTCATACTTTGGTTCAGCGGTATTGTGAGATGAAGCGGCCCGGACCGACATTACGCGTATGCTTACGCGAGACTGGTTTCACCGTTGCGAGCACTCGTTGCTTAAAGGTGAATGGAGGGTGTCTGTCTCTCTCACTTTAGTTGAACCGAGTGTGGCTACGCCCGGTCCTTGCGAAGGTTAAAACAGCACCAACTTGACAAACTATCGTTGTGGTTTTGATGCGTAGGTAAGAACAGTTCTTGTTAAGCCCGTAGCAGCCACGTAAAACTTGCAACAACAAAGTAGAGGACGTCTAACTTGTTTTTGCAGGGCATGTTGTGATGTGATATGGTCAAGACATGATGTGATATAATTTGTTGTATGAGATGATCATGTTTTGTAACCGAGTTATCGGCAACTGGCAGGAGCCATATGGTTGTCGCTTTATTGTATGAGATGCAATCGCCATGTAATAGTTTTACTTTATCACTAAGCGGTTGCGATAGTCGTAAAAGCAATAAGTTGGCGAGACGACAAAGATACTACGATGGAGATCAAGGTGTCGCGCCGGTGACGATGGTGATCATGACGGTGCTTCGGAGATGGAGATCACGAGCACGGTGCTTCGGAGATGGAGATCACAAGCACAAGATGATGATGGCCATATCATATCACTTATATTGATTGCATGTGATGTTAATCCTTTATGCATCTTCTCTTGCTTTGATTGACGGTAGCATTATAAGATGATCCCTCACTAAAATTTCAAGACAAAAGTGTTCTCCCTGAGTATGCACCGTTGCGAAAGTTCTTCGTGCTGAGACACCACGTGTTAATCGGGTGTGATAGGCTCTACGTTCAAATACAACGGGTGCAAAACAGTTGCACACGCAGAATACTCAGGTTAAACTTGACGAGCCTAGCATATACAGATATGGCCTCGGAACACAGAGACCGAAAGGTCGAGCGTGAATCATATAGTAGATATGATCAACATACTGATGTTCACCATTGAGACTACTCCATCTCACGTGTTAATCGGACATGGTTTAGTTGCTTTGGATCACGTAATCACTTAGATGATTAGAGGGATGTCTATCTAAGTGGGAGTTCTTAAGTAATATGATTAATTGAACTTAAATTTATCATGAACTTAGTACCTGATAGTATCTTGCTTGTCTATGTTAATTGTAGATAAATGGCCCGTGCTGTTGTTCCGTTGAATTTTAATGCGTTCCTTGAGAAAGCTAAGTTGAAAGATGATGGTAGCAATTACACGGACTGGGTCCGTAACTTGAGGATTATCCTCATTGCTGCACAGAAGAATTACGTCCTGGAAGCACCGCTAGGTGCCAGGCCTCCTGCAAGAGCTACGCCAGAAGTTATGAACGTCTGGCAGAGCAAAGCTGATGACTACTCAATAGTTCAGTGTGCCATGCTTTACGGCTTAGAACCGGGTCTTCAACGACGTTTTGAACGTTATGGAGCATATGAGATGTTCCAGGAGTTGAAGTTAATATTTCAAGAAAACGCCCGGATTGAGAGATATGAAGTCTCCAATAAGTTCTATAGCTGCAAGATGGAAGAGAATAGTTCTGTCAGTGAGCATATACTCAGAATGTCTGGGTATAATAATTACTTGATTCAACTGGGAGTTCAACTTCCGGATGATTGCGTCATTGACAGAATTCTGCAATCACTGCCACCAAGCTACAAGAGCTTCGTGATGAACTATACCATGCAAGGGATGGATAAGACAATTCCCGAGCTCTTCGCAATGCTAAAGGCAGCGGAGGTAGAAATCAAAAAGGAGCATCAAGTGTTGATGGTCAGTAAAACCACTAGTTTCAAGAAAAAGGGCAAAGGGAAGAAGAAAGGGAACTTCAAGAAGAACAGCAAGCAAGTTGCTGTTCAGGAGAAGAAATCCAAGTCTGGACCTAAGCCTGAAACTGAGTGCTTATACTATAAGCAGACTAGTCACTGGAAGCGGAACTGCCCCAAGTATTTGGCGGATAAGAAGGATGGCAAGGTTAACAAAGGTATATGTGATATATGTTATTGATGTGTACCTTACTAATACTCGCAGTAGCACCTGGGTATTTGATACTGGTTCTGTTGCTAATATTTGGAACTCGAAACAGGGGCTACGGATTAAGCGAAGATTGGCTAAGGACGAGGTGACGATGCGCGAGGGAAATGGTTCCAAAGTCGATGTGATCGCCGTCGGCACGCTACCTCTACATCTACCTTCGGGATTAGTTTTAGACCTAAATAATTGTTATTTGGTGCCAGCGTTGAGCATGAACATTATATCTGGATCTTGTTTAATGTGAGACGGTTATTCATTTAAATCAGAGAATAATGGTTGTTCTATTTATATGAATAATATCTTTTATGGTCATGCACCCTTGAAGAGTGGTCTATTTTTAATGAATCTCGATAGTAGTGATACACATATTCATAATGTTGAAGCCAACAGATGCAGAGTTGATAATGATAGTGCAACTTATTTGTGGCACTGCCGTTTGGGTCATATCAGTGTAAAGCGCATGAAGAAACTCCATACTGATGGAATTTTGGAATCACTTGATTTTGAATCACTTGGTACTTGCGAACCGTGCCTCATGGGCAAGATGACCAAAACACCGTTCTCCGGAACTATGGAGAGAGCAACAGATTTGTTGGAAATCATACATACAGATGTATGTGGTCCGATGAATATTGAGGCTCATGGCGGATATCGTTATTTTCTCACCTTCACAGATGATTTGAGCAGATATGGGTATATCTACTTAATGAAACATAAGTCTGAAACATTTGAAAAGTTCAAAGAATTTCAGAGTGAAGTTGAAAATCATCGTAACAAGAAAATAAAATTCCTACGATCTGATCGTGGAGGAGAATATTTGAGTTACGAGTTTGGCCTACATTTGAAACAATGCGGAATAGTTTCGCAACTCACGCCACCCAGAACACCACAGCGTAATGGTGTGTCCGAACATCGTAATCGTACTTTATTAGATATGGTGCGATCTATGATGTCTCTTTCTGATTTACCGCTATCATTTTGGGGTTATGCTTTAGAGACGGCTGCATTCACTCTAAATAGGACACCATCGAAATCCGTTGAGACGATGCCTTATGAACTATGGTTTGGCAAGAAACCAAAGTTGTCGTATCTTAAAGTTTGGGGTTGCGATGCTTATGTGAAGAAACTTCAACCTGATAAGCTCGAACCTAAATCGGAGAAATGTGTCTTCATAGGATACCCAAAAGAGACTGCTGGGTATACCTTCTATCATAGATCCGAAGGCAAGATATTCGTTGCTAGGAATGGATCCTTTCTAGAGAAGGAGTTTCTCTCGAAAGATGTGAGTGGGAGGAAAGTAGAACTTGATGAGGTAACTGTACCTGCTCCCTTATTGGAAAGTAGATCATCGCAGAAATCAGTTTCTGTGACACCTACACCAAGTAGTGAGGAAGTTAATGATAATGATCATGAAACTTCAGATCAAGTTATTACTGAACTTCGTAGGTCAACTAGATCAAGATCCGCACCAGAGTGGTACGGTAATCCTGTTCTGGAGGTCATGTTACTAGACCATGACGAACCTACGAACTATGAAGAAGCGATGGTGAGCCCAGATTCCGCAAAATGGCTTGAAGCCATGAAATCCGAGATGGGATCCATGTATGAGAACAAAGTATGGACTTTGGTTGACTTGCCCGATGGTCGGCAAGCCATTGAAAACAAATGGATCTTCAAGAAGAAGACTGACGCTGATGGTAATGTTACTGTCTATAAAGCTCGACTTGTTGCGAAAGGTTTTCGACAAGTTCAAGGGATTCACTACGATGAGACTTTCTCACCCGTAGTGATGCTTAAGTTTGTCCGGATCATGTTAGCAATTGCCACATTTTATGATTATGAAATTTGGCAAATGGATGTCAAAACTGCATTCCTGAATGGATTTCTGGAAGAAGAGTTGTATATGATGCAACCGGAAGGTTTTGTCGATCCAAAGGGAGCTAACAAAGTGTGCAAGCTCTAGCGATCCATTTATGGACTGGTGCAAGCCTCTCGGAGTTGGAATAAACGCTTTGATAGTGTGATCAAAGCATTTGATTTTATACAGACTTTTGGAGAAGCCTGTATTTACAAGAAAGTGAGTGGGAGCTCGATAGCATTTCTGATATTATATGTGGATGACATATTACTGATTGGAAATGATATAGAATTTCTGGATAGCATAAAGGGATACTTGAATAAAAAAATTCAATGAAAGACCTCGGTGAAGCTGCATATATATTAGGCATTAAGATCTATAGAGATAGATCAAGACGCTTAATTGGACTTTCACAAAGCACATACCTTGACAAAGTTTTGAAGAAGTTCAAAATGGATCAAGCAAAGAAAGGGTTCTTGCCTGTACTACAAGGTGTGAGATTGAGTATGACTCAATGCCCGACCACTGCAGAAGATAGAGAGAAGATGAAAGATGTTCCCTATGCTTCAGCCATAGGCTCTATCATGTATGCAATGCTGTGTACCAGACCTGATGTGTCCCTTGCTATAAGTTTAGCAGGGAGGTACCAAAGTAATCCAGGAGTGGATCACTGGATAGCGGTCAAGAACATCCTGAAATACCTGAAAAGGACTAAGGATATGTTTCTCCTTTATGGAGGTGACAAAGAGCTCATCGTAAGGGGTTACGTTGATGCAAGCTTTGACACTGATCCGGACGATTCAAAATCACAAACCGGATACGTATTTACATTGAACGGTGGAGCTGTCGGTTGGTGCAGTTCTAAGCAAAGTGTCGTGGCGGGATCTACGTGTGAAGTGGAATACATAGCTGCTTCGGAAGCAGCAAATGAAGGAGTCTGGATGAAGGAGTTCATATCCGATCTAGATGTCATACCTAGTACATTGGGACCAATGAAAATCTTTTGTGACAATACTGGTGCAATTGCCTTAGCAAAGGAATCCAGATTTCACAAGAGAACCAAGCACATCAGAAGACGCTTCAATTCCATCCGGGATTTAGTCCAGGTGGGAGACATCGAAATTTGCAAGATACATACGGATCTGAATGTTGCAGACCCATTGACTAAGCCTCTTCCACGAGCAAAACATGATCAGCACCAAGACTCCATGGGTGTAAGAATCATTACTATGTAATCTAGATTATTGACTCTAGTGCAAGTGGGAGACTGAAGGAAATATGCCCTAGAGGCAATAATAAAGTATTATATATTTCCTTATATCATGATAAATGTTTATTATTCATGCTAGAATTGTATTAACCAGAAACATAATACATGTGTGAATACATAGACAAACAGAGTGTCACTAGTATGCCTCTACTTGACTAGCTCGTTAATCAAAGATGGTTATGTTTCCTAGCCATAGACATGAGTTGTCATTTGATTAACGGGATCACCTCATTAGGAGAATGACGTGATTGACTTGACCCATTCCGTTAGCTTAGCACCCGATCGTTTAGTATGTTGCTATTGCTTTCTTCATGACTTATACATGTTCCTATGACTATGAGATTATGCAACTCCCATTTACCGGAGGAACACTTTGTGTGCTACCAAACGTCACAATGTAACTGGGTGATTATAAAGGTGCTCTACAGGTGTCTCCAAAGGTACTTGTTGGGTTGGCGTATTTCGAGATTAGGATTTGTCACTCTGATTGTCGGAGAGGTATCTCTGGGCCCACTCGGTAATGCACATCACTATAAGCCTTGCAAGCATTGTGACTAATGAGTTAGTTGTGGGATGATGTATTATGGAACGAGTAAAGAGACTTGCCGGTAACGAGATTGAACTAGGTATCGAGATACCGACGATCGAATCTCGGGCAAGTAACATACCGATGACAAAGGGAACAACGTATGTTGTTATGCGGTCTGACCGATAAAGATCTTCATAGAATATGTGGGAGCCAATATGGGCATCCAGGTCCCGCTATTGGTTATTGACCGGAGAGGTGTCTCGGTCATGTCTACATAGTTCTCGAACCCAAAGGGTCCGCACGCTTAAAGTTATGATGACAGTTATATTATGAGTTTATATGTTTTGATGTACCAAAGGTTGTTCGGAGTCCCGGATGTGATCACGGACATGACGAGGAGTCTTGAAATGGTCGAGACATAAAGATTGATATATTGGACGACTATATTCGGACACCGGAAGTGTTCCGGAGAAGTTTCGGATTAAACCGGAGTGCCGGAGGGTTACCGGAACCCCCCGGGGAAGTATTGGGCCTTAGTGGGCCTTGAGGGGAGAGAGAGGGCAGCAGCCAGGAGGTGGCGCGCCCCCTCCCAGGAGGAGTCCTAGTTGGACTAGGAGAGGGGGGCGCAGCCCCCTTTCCCTCTCCCTCTCCCTCTCTTTCCTTCCCCCCTTCTTTTCCTAGTAGGACTAGGAAAGGGGAGTCCTACTCCTACTAGGAGGAGGACTACCCCTCTCTCCTTGGCGCGCCTAGGGCAGCCGGCCTCCCCCTTGCTCGTTTATATACGGGGGCAGGGGGGCACCTCTATACACACTTGATATACGATATTTTAGCCATGTGCGGTGCCCCCCTCCACCATATTACACCTCGATAATACCGTTGCAGAGCTTAGGCAAAGCCCTGCGTCGGTGGAACATCATCATCGTCACCACGCCGTCGTGCTGACGAAACTCTCCCTCAACACTCGGCTGGATTGGAGTTCGAGGGACGTCATCGAGCTAAACGTGCATAGAACTTGGAGGTGCCGTACGTTCGGTACTTGATCGGTCGGATCGTGAAGACGTACGACTACATCAACCGCGTTGTGATAACGCTTCCGCTGTCGGTCTACGAGGGTACGTGGACAACACTCTCCCCTCTCGTTGCTATGCATCACCATGATCTTGCGTGTGCGTAGGAATTTTTTTGAAATTACTACGTTACCCAACAGGGTCCTCTCTAGTGCTTCTGCGGCCTTGGTCTTTGCTGCCTCGTTTTATGTCCACCCGAAACTCCTCCTACCGGTCATGGCGGAACGACTTGATAGGAAAGACCAGTTTTGTGGGTGATGAGGAGAGAAACTGTGAAGTAATTTTCAAGTGGGTAGTTTTTATAGCCCAGTGCTAAGTCTGGACACATATTAGTTTGATAGGTGTGAACAGATTTGCAATTACTTACTGCGTTGTAGTCTGCAATGTGACGAGAAATAAGGTCAAATTTATTGATGGTTCTGGGCCTACAAAGCCCGGTCTATTGTTCTGGCTCATCGTAAACAGTTCTTTTGGATCAACCGTATGCCATGCATCGGAAGCCCGAAACATAGGCCTGCATTCTCGGATGTACGTGTACGTGTCTGTGCACTATCACACACGGTCAAGATATCACCATCGTGTCCTATGGATGAGCCGTGGCGCTTCCCACGGGGTGCCAAAAGGTTGACCACATGGTTGCTCGCCCTTGAGGCGGCCGCAGCGCGCCCTGCTCCTCGTTGAAGCGGCCACGGCGCGCTCTGCTCGCGTCCGTCCTCGCGTTTTGCTTGCCATTGAGGCGGCTGTGGTGCGCTCCGCTCTGGCATCCCTGCTCGCGCTCTGCTCGCCATTCAGGCAAATTTACAATGGCAACAGTTCCAGTTAATAATTGTCTTACATATTCGAGATAATTTAAAATGCCACATGCGGCAAGGCCCAGAACACTCACGACCTACATATGCATACAATTATAATAAAATATAGGCTAAAAGGCTGAGCTGGCAGCCTTACGATGATGGTCTTCTCGGACTCCATGATCAGCATAGCACCCTTGCGGCTGTTCACTCCAAGTGTCCCGACCCGCCTCTGCCTACGGAGCTGCTGGCGCTGGGAGGCTCTTGGGGCTGCTGGGCCTCTTCTAGAAGATCTTGACATCGTGCAATCGCGTGCATGATATCTCCGCGGAACCGCTCCATTTCCATGTCTCTGGCTTGGTAGCAAATTCCGTCCATCACCTGCATCCTCAAGATATCACGTTGGCGATGTTCTACTTCATTGGGGACGTCAACTGCGCCAAGGATGTGCTCGATCCTGTCCACCACATCATCGGGATCGAGGTTGACACGGCCGCCACGGGCAATGATGAAGCCGCAGGCTGCCTGTGTCTTGACTGAATTGCAGAGGTCCTCTGCCCATTCCTTGCGGGGCATCAGGCTCTCGATGAGCACTAGTGACGGCGGCTCTTTGGGTGGGTCATCGATCATGCCGCTGAGTAGCTCTTCATCTTTTGCATGGTAGATGGCAAACTGCTCATCACACCTCCTATGCAATATGTCGATTGTGCGCCCAAGGACTGTCACGCCGACATCGCTTCCGATGGGCCATGATGCCTGCACCAGCCGATGAAGCTCTTGCTCCCCGACCTGCTCCTGCTCGTTCTCCTTGCCGAAGATGTAACGCAGGTTGGGGTCGACATCGAAGCTTTGGTCGTTGCCTGGCATGCTTGGAATAACTAATGGTAGATGGGTGAGGACTAGATCTGCGCAGAGTGTTGCGATAGTGCGTTGCCGCCTGGGTTATATGCAGCAAGCCATTAGGTAGTGGCGGGAAACTGATGAGGGAAGATGTGTGGATTTTACAATTCACCCCTGTGGACCGCGGGAAGCCTTCGCTGGAGCGCGGGAAGACTAAGTGGAGCACACACGCAAACCCGAATACCGCATGCGGTGCCACGTGTTATTTATCACACACGTGTTAACATAAGGAAATGTATGTGTAACTTACTAATCATCGCACACGAGTACTCGCAGACGCACCGTGTTCAATACTCCTAGCCACCGCAAGCAACTAGTTTGCATTTTTCGAAGTTTTTTGTACGAACAGAATCACAAATGAACTAACTGTAGTAACCGTCTGTGTTATAATTTCTCATCGCAAACAGTTCATCCGAGTGGGCTGTTTGCTGCGTATCACACACATCTTGTTTACACAAATCGTTTGTGTTCTTTTGGCTCATCGCAAACTGTTCATCTATGTGTACTGTATGCCGCGTATCACAGACATCTTGTTAAGTTGATCCATTTCTGTTCTCTTCCCTAATCGAAAACAGTTCATCCGAGTGAACCGTATGCCGTATATCACACACACCTTGATTTGGCTGACCGTTTCTGTTGCATTCCCTAATAGCACACAGTTCATCAGAGCGAACTATATGCCGTATATCGCACCATGGCTAAGCTATACTAATGTGCGTAAAGCTCCATGTTAGCTTTTTCCTTTTTCTTTTACTTTCTAGGTGCTGCGTACGCAACCTGGCTATTTCCATGTCCGTGATACAGCAGACTGTTCGGCCACGCACTGTGGCACGTTATGAATTTACAGTCGCTTCACCCGCTATCCAAATAAAATCACTGCGGTCGCCATCCGGAGTGTTTCAGGCTGTCGTCATCGCTCTAGTCCGCAACATGGTGTGGTCACTGCTGTCATGTCGTCAAACTAAATTTGGCGCTCAGACCATGTTTCTCAAATTACTTATTTTATACCATTTTCTCTCTTTGGCTTCCGCTACTTTGTGTATACAGGATAATCAGCTACGATCGTGTTATGCTGGGCAAGCCGATGCCAGTGTCGGCCAGATAGTGTCATCGCCCAATTGGGTCAACCTTTTCTCCCCATAATAAATTTCGGAGGCATCACACGGGACTTTGGCGTCACCCTGCCGACCTACTTTGTCTCCTCGGACAGACCGGGCGCTTCACATCTCCACAGCGGTCGTGCTGTGTCGCCACTTCGGAGTACCGAGCTCTTCCCTCGGTCACTTCGGGGCCGGATTTGGGGTTGGGACCTTGACCCGCTGCAAGCTCGGACACCTCGGGCTTGGGGGTCGGGACCTCGGCCATGCCAAGGACTGTGAACCTTGTCGGATCTGTCACAGATCAATGGGCGTCTTCGTCCCACCGCAAGCCCGAATCGCGTCATCAACACCGAGCACATTAACCAGCTAAGTCGCTTTCATGCTCAAAAACTTTCAGTTTTAAATTTTGTTCAGCTCGACGAAGCATTATACTTTTTTGGAGAAAAGTTGTTTGTGAAAAACTTCTTGTCAAAACTTTGTTTGTGACACACAAATTTAAATACCCCATTTACTTGGGGGCTTCCTTTATGAAGCCTTTCCTCTTGCATATGATTATACTTGTATGGCTTCGTTCCTTGTTCATGTATTACGCCACAATATGCACCATGTTGACTTAAGTGTTCCACAAGCTGGGTTGCCTTGCTCCTGTGTTTACCCCTACGTTCCCGATTGTTCGGCTAGGGAGTAAAGGGAGCACCTCTGCGATTGTCACAATCGGGTCATCCGAGCTCGGACCTCAGACTGGGTGAAGCCGAAAGCTAGTGCTCTTATTGTTTTCAATCATGGTCGGCACACAACGGAACTCATGAGTACAAAAAATCTATTACACAAGTCTCATAGTAACAATGAGCAACCGAAGAAAGGTATCAGTGGGGGTACTATTTTCTTCGAAGATGCTTCTTACACTTCGTTAGTAATATAGCATAAGTTCCCTGAGCGCGCTTTGTCTGTTATAGCCTTATGGCCTGATTGCCTGGTTATCGGAAACATCGTCGATATTCTCGACAGATGGAGTACATAACACTTTTCGGCCTTTGACCGAAGAGGGAGAAGCCAATGGTTGGTTAAGACACGTTTAAAGTTCGGGTGAACATAGATATGATATAAGTACTTCGGTACATAGAATCATTATACATAAAACTCTTTTACCCAAGTCACTTGGGGGCTCTTAAATTCATACAAGCCGTTCTATAATAAGTGTCTTCTTCTTAGTCATTGCAAAGTCTTTTTCTATCACTCCTTTTTTGACGCGAGTGTGTGGTCAATAGCAGCGGAGCCTAATTTCTCTCTCAAAGCCGCTAGAGTTCAGTTTTCTAAACTGGCCTAACGAGAAGCACTCCGCCTTCGGGATAGGAGGTTGACGTCGTAGGCTGACCCGCTTGAAGTCTTGAGATAGGATGTGTCATGTTAAACCACGACAGAAGCAGATTTTTTTCCTAAGACCAATTTTTGGATTGGCACCAAACACTTGATCTAGTTCGGACGTCAAGTTTTTACTGAAGTTTTTTGGTTTTCCAAGACTATGGCACTTTTAAACTATTTGTGTGTTTCCAGCATAAGTCTCGCAGTGCAACGCCGGACACCTTTAGAGATTTGGCAAAAACATTCTCGGATATTGCTATATATGCATCGGTTTCGAATTGTGTCTTTGGTCAATAGTTGGGTTGCCCGGCTCCTATGCTTGCATCCTACGTTCCACTTTGTTCGGCTAGGTGCACAAAGGGAGAACCACTGCGATTGTGCTTCCAGCTAACATGGTCAAGCGCCTCAGTGGAGAAAGCCGAAAACTGACTGTCACAAGTAAACTGGTCAGCGATCCAATGACTGTATTAAACTATAAGATCGATAGAGGTCACCCCGTATTAAAAGACGGTCCATTCATAACATTGGCTGAAGTGTTTACGGCTTGACCTCGACTGTCGCCGAACACTAACCGGGGGCTAGTAACTGGCCTCCCAACTTTAAGCTCCTATGACTAAGAGAAAGTTCTAAAGCCTGCATATCTGATTGCCTTGTTTCCGCCAACACAACCGCCTTCGGGCACCGAGACGTCAGCTAAGGGTTGTTTTCTTATTGCGAAAACACCCCGGGTAGCATCTACAAGGGGGTGGAAGTCACGATGGGCCACTTTCAACTGATAGACAGTCGCAACGGGGTCAAAATAAACATATCATCGGTGTTTGTATTTAATATACGAGGGCCGCCTTCCGTAATCATCGTTATAAAGCCATACATATGCATTAATTTGACTTAAGATTTTGGCCAAGCTGGGTTGCCTGGCTCCTGTGCTTACCCCTACATTCCCGATTGTTTGGCTAGGCGGTAAAGGGACCACCTCTGTGATTGTTACTACCGGGTCATCCGAGTTACTACCTCAGACTGGGTGAAGCCGAAAGCTAAACTTAAAGGATCACATTGGTCGGCAACAACGGAAGTGCAAATTTTGGTTCATTAATACCATAGAGTTCAGGAACTTTCCCCGAACTAAATCCTCAATGTTTTCCTCCCAGATTGATCGGAGCTGAGGTTTCATGATCATGATAAGCATGACGACTCAAAGAAAGGAACTGATAGCGGGACTATTTTCTTTGGAAGATGCTTCTTATGTTAAAAAGTAATATAACATATCTCTCCGCGTACCTTTGTTTATAAAACCGTATGGCCGGATTGCCTTGTTTGCTGTAAATCTTTGCCCTCATAAAGGCTTTATAAAGTAGGACAAACACTCCTCAGCTGCTGGCCGAGGAGGTTGAAGCCGATCATCGGTCAACAAAGTTTTGTACAATGCAGATCCGAGCATTTATGATATAGAGTACTTGGATACATAGAATCATTACACATAATTTGTGATTTTACTCCGGATATCGACCCTTAATCCGGCCTCCCGTGCCTGCATTAAGGCTCGGGGGCTACTAGGCTCCGGGCTTATCATTTACTAATATTAAAGGGGCACATTGATCCCCTGATCTGGTGTTGCCACCCGACCCGTGTCTCGGGGGCTACTGCATTACCTATTCAATGCAGAAAATTCAAAGTGCTCCGTGTTCGGCTTGACCGAACTATGGGCGAACGCGACTTTGGACAACAATAGGTACCATCTGGACCTATGCGGCATCAAGCTAACATATTACGGCGACTTCTCAAAACCCTCTCTCAAGGGCCCGTCCGCCGATCACTATCTCCTCTAAAGTGCATCTCGGATTTTTAGGCCGACACGCACCTTGAGGGCTACTGGCTACATATGTCGTCAGTAAGTAAATCACATCAATTGGAAATAAAATCCACAAACAATCAGCCCAAGCCCAAGGTGGTGCGTCACCTTGGAAGCAGTCCGGCATAAATCTCGGATGCAAGTGGCTGGCTCTATAGAGGGCATTTCCAGCACTAAGCTCGACTAACCTCCTTCAAACTTCCTCAAGCCAAGGTGATCTATGACACCTCAGATATAGTCCAGCGTTGGAGCTCAGATATAGTCCGGCGTGGGAGCACGGATACAGTCCGGCGTTGGTGCTCGGCTGCAAAGGATACCTCGAATGCAGTCCGGTGTTGGAGCTCGGATGCAAGAGGACACCGCCGCACGGGAACAACTTCAAACCCGAGGCGTGACATAAAAATAACAAGGCATTGATAAAGGCCGATAACTTAAAGGGGGCTCCTCAGTTACCCGACGTGTAAACTCTTTCGATTTACTTCGGTGATCCTCAAGATCAAAGATGAGAAGATTTGTTGAACCAGTTTTCAAGACCGACGACCGAAGATGAAGAATAGTTCGGAGGAATCGAGGAGCGTCCCCAACTTGAAGACCGGTTCAGGGGGCTACTGACGGTGTCCTGGACTAGGGGGTACTCACCACGTCGTCTCCCGACCAGCTGGATCAGGCCGAGGACCCCCATGGCGGTTCACTATTGGGCCAGTTCGGACAGCCCATGCCGCATACAAGGAAGACTCCACAAGACTTGGCGCCCAAGCCAAGGACTCTCCTAAACTCTAGGCCTCTGGTGCATTATATAAACCAAGGCCAGGCGAGTCAGTAGACAATCTCATACTCATTACTACAATCTCGTGGTAGATACATGTACTCTGTACTACACCCCATATGAATACAATCAAAAGCAACATGTAGGGTATTATCTCTTCAAGAGAGCCAGAAGCTGGGTAAAATCCCGCGTTCATGTTACATCGCACCAAGACGCCTAGCTTAGGACCCCTACTACAAGATACGCCGGATATAGAACCAACAGCCACCACGAGCTGAGATACATTTCGGCCTGCTACTGACCAGTGGGTTATTTGGCACAATCATGGCCCAATCTCACTTTCGGCCTATTAAAGGCCCATGTTATTTATGGGCTCAAGATATTTACCCATGTTAATGGCCTATTGTTTATGAGGGCCCAAATTATGTTTAGGCCTGTTAAAGGCCCACTAGGGCACATGCCTACCAAAAATATGAAAGATTATGCTGATTTAGGCCCAGATTTTTTTAGTGGGATGTCGGTGTCAAAACCAGCGGATGTCGGGTAGGGGGTCCCGAACTGTGCGCCTAAGGCGGATGGTAACAGGAGGCGGGGGACACAATGTTTACCGAGGTTTGGGCCCTCTAGATGGAGGTAATACCCTACTTCCTGCTTGATTGATCTTGATGATACGAGTATTACAAGAGTTGATCTACCACGAGATCGTAGAGGCTAAACCCTAGAAGCTAGCCTATGGTTATGATTGTTGTTGTCCTACGGACTAAACCCTCTGGTTTATATAGACACCGGAGGGGGCTAGGGTTACATGGAGTCGGTTACAAGGGTCTACATATCCGAATTGCCAAGCTTGCCTTCCACGCAAAGGAGAGTCCCATCCGGACACGGGACGAAGTCTTCAATCTTGTATCTTCATAGTCCAACAGTCCGGCAGAAGTACATAGTCCGGCTGTCCGAGGACCCCCTAATCCAGGACTCCCTCAGTAGCCCCCGAACCAGGCTTCAATGACGATGAGTCCGGCGCGCAAATTGTCTTCGGCATTGCAAGGCGGGTTCTTCTCCAAATTCTGAGTACCTGTTGAGTAGTGTCCGGCTTCCCATAGATGTTGCGATCCTTGGCTTCCGTGCCTAGTCATGGCTATCTTCCACGTGTCGAGTGAATGCGAGAAGCCGAGGCATTTTTACACTTGCCACCCTAACCATGTGAGTAAATCGTCTATTTAAGGGGCCGGGGATCCTCAGATCCAGATCACACCATCCTCCCTCAGCGAGTATCCATCGGAGCGCGCCCGAAAAAATCCATCCCATCATGGCCGGCCATCGCAGCTCCTCCTCTCGCTCCCGTAGCCCTAAGCCAGGCAATTGGAAGAAGTGTTCCGTCTCCCACAGACAGTTAGTAGAGTTACAGACCCAGGGGTTCCTCCCTCCCGGGTATATGGTCCCCGTCCGAACCGGACTAGCCACTTACAATGGCGGGGAGCAAGCGGAGAGCCTTCCAAATCCATCTATGGGGGAGCGGGTATGCCTTGTCCCTTACTTATTAAGGGGGCTTGGATTTCCAATCCATCCGTTCCTCCGCGGGCTCCTGGAGTTCTACGGCCTCCAGCTGCATAATTTTACTCCCGCCTCCATATTACACATCGCTGGCTATGTCGCCCTTTGCGAGCTGTTTTTGGGCTGCGAAGCTCATTTCGAGCTATGGAAGAGGCTATTCTGCCTCGTACCCCGTACACAGGAGGGGTCAATATATCAAGTGGGCGGAGCCGAGATATGGCGTGTCGCCGGGACCGGATACCTGTCCGGTACTCCGAAGAAGACATCTGAAGACTGTCCTTTGGAGTGGTTTTATATGGAGGACGTCCCCCTTCCGGACCCTATTCGGGTGGGCCTTCCTGAGTTTAATAACGCCCCTTTGAAGAAACACCGGAACTGGCACCCTCGGAGCCCCCAGGAGGAAGACAATAGAGAGGTCCTTTACCTGATGGGCCGGATACAAACGCTGGCCAAATCCGGATTGACAATAATCGAGGTTATGTCAATATGTATAATGCGGGGGGTGCAGCCACTTCAATATCGGGGACAACCCATGTGGCACTTCAATGGAGAAGACGATGCCACCCGCTGCGGTCATAAAGGTCCGGACTCCGTCGCTGCTCTAGCGAAAATACTGTCCGATTTATATAAAGGGGAGGAAGAGGAGTTCATCCGCATAAAGCCACGGGATGGATTCTCCATGTACAACCCCCCAAACTGGGTGAGCTGCTACTTTTTACTCCAGACCTTTCCACATTCTTTGTCATAAATATTTACCTTGCTATTTCATAGCAGGAACTGCGAAAAGCTGTGAGGGAGGTCCACAGCCCGTCCCCACAACCAGAGGACCCTGACCGGGCCCTCGACCCTGGACTCGAAGAAGATCCGGATAAATTTGTGGAGCTCATCGACAGGACATTCTATCAGTTAAGCTGTGACAGTGTCTTGGTGGCCATCATAGCCGATTATCCCGGACTGCTCCCTGCATCGCATGTAAGTAAAACCAGAGTCCCAACTTCCGAGAAGGATCCCGCTTTTTGCACTTCTCCTACCGCACACATTTGGTGTCTTACAGGGAAGGCCCTCGGGATGCCATGCCGAACCCGCAGTGACTCACCAACAAGGGGCACCGAAACCGGGTATGCTTAAAAGGAAGGCGGTCCGGACTGAGACGCCATCACAGAGGTATGGAAAAGGACCCTGCCCCATGGTTATCGTCTTTAAAATATAATAACGTCCATGGTTCCTGGCAGAAAAAATGCTCGCCGGACTATATCCGGGGAGCCTGTCGGCCACGCCTCCACCAGCCGGGCTCCAGAGCCAGACTTAGAGGCAGACGCTAACGTGGGGCCAACGCCGGATGTTCCTCCTATAGAGGATGTGGATAGGCTGTCCGCTACGAATTCCGAAATGGAGAGTGCCATGAATCACCGGGTCGCCGGGCCGTACTCCGCGACGCTTGTTTCTCTCAAGAGGCGTTCGATGCCTTCAACTCAGGAGATGCGTACATTCGAACTGCTCAAAATGGTCTTGCCAGAGCTACGAACCAGTATGTAAAGGATATACGGGTAAGAAGATCTGATAAGTATGTATATCAGTAGCCCCTGAGACTTGAAACAGTTGACACAACTGATTTAAGGATCATTATTTGTGTAGGTTCTTATGGAGAAGAATACCCAGTTGTCTCAAGAGCTGGAGCAGTGCAAAGCCCAGCTACGGGCCGCAATTGCCGCAATGAAGGAGTCCGAGAAGGCCCCATCTGGTAACACTTGTTTCTATCGAAAAGAATGACATGTACCGATTAGTGTGCGGCATGTATGCAAATCTAACAATAGATTCTGCAGATGATCCCGAAATTAATCTGGAGGTCGTGCGGGGGGATGAGCAACATGCTCAATGACAGTTAAAGGCTGGCGAGCGCGTTCTTAAGAAGGTTAGGTAGGAGAAAAACGATCTCCAAGATGCCAATATCCGGCTGAGTGTTGAACTAAAAGATGTTCGGGCCCAGCTTGCTGACTCCGGAAAGGAGAATAAGAGGCTTCGACGCGGCATTTTTAGTAAGTGCTTGAACGAACTTTTATAGAGTTCGGCGAAGAAACCGACTAACAGAGTTATATCTGTAGGTATGCTGACGGGTCGTCCCGCAGAAGAGATGCCCGGGTCTGCAGGTGATCTTCTGCCCAAGCTCTCACAACTGCACGAACAAGTTCGGCAGGTGATGCAGGGCATTGCCCAGGCCTTGTGGACATCCGCCTGCCTGCCAGGAGGCATGGGGGAGCTCGGAGAGATGCTCAAGGGAGCGCGGCGGCGCTTCCGATTATGGAAGATATCTGCCTGCCGACAAGGTGCGAGGGAAGCCTGGGCCATGGTGAAGACTCGATATACCAAGGCTGACCTGAACCATATGGCCGAAGTCGGACCTGTGGGGTCTGATGGGAAAGAAATCCCCGCCAGTTTGGTGTATGACCAGGTGAAATTAGCCGCAAAGTATTCCCAACAGATTGTAGGCTAGACAGCCTGTTGGATGGTATAGAAGAAGAATTTAGTCAGTCTAAGTGACCGTGTACTTCGATTGACATATATTGTCCCTAGCCGGATTGTAAATCATTTGTCATGGCGGACCTTTTCGCTTCGACCTCCGGACCCGACAGTCCGGAGTGTATCCGAATACCCGCTCAGTTATGTAAAAACTGGGGTACTCGTGGAAACCAGGCGTAGGGGTCATAAGTGCTTGAACAGACAATTACCCAACTAGCTATG
Source organism: Aegilops tauschii subsp. strangulata (assembly GCF_002575655.3). Classification (NCBI taxonomy): domain Eukaryota; kingdom Viridiplantae; phylum Streptophyta; class Magnoliopsida; order Poales; family Poaceae; genus Aegilops; species Aegilops tauschii. The sequence continues at coordinate 421,480,680 of NC_053037.3, read as the reverse complement.
TTATATTACATGGATAGTAAGAAACATCTTCCAGGGAGAATAGTTCCGTTAAGGGTTCCTTTCCCTGGGTACGCATGCATTAATGTGCATGTCCGAACTGCGAAAGGAGACGCAGGATATAAACATCTGGGGGCATGTATTACAAGAAATAAAAGTCATCTTTTGTTCACCGACCGAATATTCCCTTAAGAACGCTAGCTTTCGGCTTCACCCAGTCTGAGGTACACATCCGGCTGAACCGGCAGTAAAAATCGCAGAGGTGCTCCCCTTATGCCCTAGCCGAATTAACGGGAACGTAGGGCATAAACACAAGAGCCAGGCAACCCAGCTTGGCCAAAACTTAAGTCATATCGATGCATATAATGGCGAAGAAAAGGTACATGTGGAAAAGTAACACATGTGCGGGGGGCATAGAGCCCGGAACATAATTATATTAAGCTTCTGTATAAGAAGCCCCCAGGTATAATGAGCACGCCTAGCGCGTCAAGATTGTGTAGTCAAGACACATTTTAACCTTGTAAGGCTGTGAAGAAAAAAGGGAAGAAAGAAAGAAAGAAAAGACAGATAGCTGATATATAAAAAATTGACGGAGGTAAGGAGACGAACACATAGTCCGGAACTAGGCGTGGAACCTTCGGAGTCTGGCTGCGTTCCATGGGTTTGGCTCGAGTCTATTGTCCGATGCATCCCGCAGACGGTATGCTCCACCGGTCAGAACTTGGTTGATAACGAAGGGACCTTCCCATTTGGGCTCGAGTTTGTTCTTTTACTTCTCTGGTAGGCGTAGAACTAGTTCGCCAACATTATAAGTTTTGGCTCGTACTTCTCTGCTTTGATACCGTCGAGCCTGTTGCTGATAGAATGCGGAGCGGGCTTTTGCCACGTCACGCTCCTCCTCCAGGGCGTCCAAACTGTCCTGCCGATCAAGCTCGGCTTCTTTCTCTTCGTACATGCGCACTCGAGGTGAGTCATGAATGATGTCGCAGGGCAGTACCGCCTCTGCGCCGTACACCATGAAAAACGGTGTCTATCCGGTAGTGCGATTCGGCGTGGTCTGCAGCCCCCATAGTACGGAGTCGAGCTCCTCTACCCAGTGTGTATCTGATTCCTTTAATGATTGCACTAATCTGGTTTAATGCCACTCATGATAAGACCATTTGCCCGTTCGACTTGACCGTTTGTTTGGGGGTGATAGACGGAGGCATAAACGAGCTTAATGCCCATGTTGCTGCACCAAGTTTTTACCTCGTCGGTTGTAAAGTTCGAGCCGTTATCGGTGATGATGCTATGGGGGACGCCGTAACGGTGTACAACCCCGGATATGAAGTCTATCACTGGTCCGGATTCGGCCGTTTTAACTGGTTTGGCTTCTATCCATTTGGTGAATTTATCCACCATGACCAATAGGTATTTTTTCTTATGGCTTCCCCCTTTAAGGGGTCTGACTATATCAAGCCCCCAGACCGCAAAGGGCCAAGTAATGGGGATTGTTTGGAGAGGGTAGGTGGCATATGGCTCTGGTTTGCAAAAAGCTGGCAACCGACGCAACTTTGAACGAGGTCATGTGCGTCTGCTTGGGCCGTCGGCCAGTAAAAACCTGTTCGGAAGGCCTTGCTTACAAGGGCCCGGGCTGCGGCGTGATGGCCGCCAAGTCCAGCATGAATTTCTGCCAATAGTTGCCGTCCTTCCTCTTCGGAGATGCACCTTTGAAGTACTTCGGTAGCGCTTTTCTTATAAAGCTCTCCCTCGTGGACCTTGTAGGCTTTAGACCGCCACACAATGCAACTTGCCTCGTTTGGGTCCTCGGGGAGTTCTTGCCTAGTTAGGTAAGCCAAGAAGGGTTCTGTCCACGGGGCGATGACGGCCATAATCACGTGGGCCGAAGGTGTTATTTCGGTGGCCGAGCCTCCGATTACGTCAGAGTGTTCGGGATCTGGCGTTGTGGCCGGGTCTGGACTATTGTTGCCGGTCTCTCCTTCCCATACCACGGATGGCTTAAACAGCCTTTCCAAGAAGATATTAGGTGGGACAGGGTCGCGCTTAGCGCCGATGCGGGCGAGGATATCCGCCGCCTGATTGTTTTCCCGGACCACATGGTGGAATTCAAGCCCCTCGAACCGAGCTGTCATCTTGAGGATGGCGTTGCGGTAAGCCGCCATTTTCGGATCCTTGGCGTCAAAGTCTCCATTTATTTGAGATATTGCGAGGTTCGAATCCCCACACACCTCTAGGCGTTGAATGCCCATGGAGACTACCATCCGGAGACCATGTAACAGGGCCTCATATTCTGCTGCGTTGTTGGAGTCTGTGTATAGTATTTGGAGTACGTATTGGACTGTATCTCCGGTGGGGGATGTCAGGACGACACCAGCCCCCAGACCAGCCAGCATTTTAGAGCCGTCAAAATGCATGATCCAATTGGAGTACGCGTCGTACTCTTTAGGGAGTTCGGCTTCTGTCCATTCGGCGACGAAATCAGCCAGTCCTTGTGACTTAATGGCTCGCCGTGGTTTGTATATTATGTCAACGGGAGGAGCTCAATAGCCCATTTGGCAATCCGGCCCGTGGCATCGCGGTTGTTTATTATGTCATTGAGTGGTACTTCATAGGCCACCGTAATTGAACACTCTTGAAAGTAGTGTCGTAATTTCCGGGATGCCATGAAGACCGCGTATGCTATCTTTTTATAATGTGGGTACCGTTATTTGCATGGAGTGAGGACAGTTTATACATAGTATACCGGCTTTTGAAGTGGGAACTTATGTCCGTCCGTCTCTCGTTCGACGACGAGCACTACGCTTACAACTTGGTGTGTTGCCGCTATATATAACAGCATTGGTTCGCCGACATTTGGCGCGGCCAAGATTGGGTTGGTGGCCAACACGGCTTTTATTTCTTCCAATCCGGCCGTGGCCACATCCGTCCACTCGAAGTGTTTGGTGCGTCGAAGAAGGCGATAAAGAGGTAGTGCCTTTTCTCCTAATCGGGAAATAAAGCGGCTTAAGGCAGCCTAACATCCAGTTAGTTTATAGATTTGCTTGAGATCTGTTGGGATAGCCAACTGTGACAGAGCTCTGATTTTAGCTAGATTTGCTTCAATTCCTCTGTTGGAGACGATGAAGCCTAAGAGCTTTCCGGCGGGCACGCCGAAGACGCATTTTTCCGGATTGAGCTTGATGTCGTATGTTTGGAGATTGTCGAACGTGAGCCTCAAGTCGTCTATTAAGGATTCGACGTGTCTGGTTTTAATGACCACATCGTCTACGTATGCCTCCACTGTTTTGCCGATCTGTGTTTCCAAGCTTGTCAGAATCATGCGTTGATAGGTTGCACCGGCGTTTTTGAGCCCGAAAGGCATGGTGTTAAAACAGAAGGGGCCGTATGGGGTGATAAATGCCGTTGCGGCCTGATCGGACTCCGCCATCTTAATTTGATGGTATCCGGAGTATGCGTCGAGGAAACACAATGAATCATGTCCTACAGTAGCGTCGATAATTTGGTCGATGCGGGGGAGGGGGAAGGGATCCTTGGGGCAAGCCTTGTTAAGGTCCCTGAAATCGACACATAGGTGCCAGGATTTGTCCTTCTTTGGTACCATCACCAGGTTTGCTAGCCAGTCCGGATGTTTTATTTCTCCGATGAATCCGGCCTCAAGTAACTTGGCTAGCTCCTCTCCCATGGCTTGTCACTTAGGCTCGGAGAAACGCCGGAGAGTCTGCTTGACTGGCTTGAACCCCTTTAGAATGTTAAGGCTGTGCTCGGCCAGCCCGCGTGGGATTCCTGGCATGTCTGAAGGATGCCACGCAAATATGTCCCAATTTTCGCGCAAGAACTCCCTCAATGCGGCGTCGGTTGTGGAGTCCAGTTGTGCCCCAATGGATGCTGTTTTTGTGGGGTCCGTTGGGTGGACCTGGAATTTGACTATTTCGTCCGCTGGTTTAAAAGAGGTGGACTTGGGTCTTTTGTCGAGTATCACGTCGTCCCTGTCCACTTTGGAGCGCAGCGCAGTTAGTTCTTCGATCATGAGGGCTTCGGATAACGCTTGGAGGGCTAGTGCGGCGGTTTTATTTTCGGCGCGAAGTGCTATGTCCGGATCACTAGCTAGAGTGATGATTCCATTGGGCCCGGGCATTTTGAGCTTCATGTACCCGTAATGGGGTATAGCTTGGAAGATCGTGAATGCCTCTCGCCCTAAAAGGGTGTGGTATCCGCTACTAAATGGGGCCACCTGGAATGTGATTTCCTCGGACCTATAATTCTCCGGCTCTAGTGTGATTTTTCCCGCACATCGTGCCTCCCGACTAGGGATGATTCCTCTGAAGGTCGTGCTGCTTTGCTTAATGCAGCTCTTGTCTATTTCCATTTTGTTAAGTGTCTCCTCGTAGATGAGGTTTAATCCGCTGCCACCGTCCATGAGCACTTTAGTAAGCCGGAAGCCGTCCACAATTGGACTAAGGACCAAGGCGGCTGGTGCTCGGGTTGTTCGGAGTTGAGGTTCATCACTGGCATTGAAGGTTATAGCCATGTCATTCCAAGGATTTATTGCCGCGACGTGGCAGACTTCGGCAAGGCTGCGGAGTGCTCGCTTGCGCCTATTGTTTGAGGCGAAGGTCTCGAAGACTGTCAATACTGTATTGTTATTTTCCACGGGATGGTGCTCTGCGGTATTGTTGATGAGGAGCTCCTCACCACTCTTGGCCACCTGCCGGAGTATCAAACATGCTCTAAGGCTGTGTGTTGGCATGGTATCCGGTGTGCTGTGAATTTTGCATGGCCCATTGAGCCATCCCTCCAATATAGTTCCACGCCCTGTAGTGGGCTTTGGTTTCTTTGTGATTGGATCGGGTGACTTACGAGAGTATACCCTTTTAGTTCGGACGGGGGATCTAGTGAGAGCCGGGGGATCCCAGAATTTTGCTTGGGTTTACCAGGCGCTTTCCATCGCACAGTACTTCCGTACTATGGCCGCCAAGTCAGCAAAGTGTCTTATGTCATGGCAACTTATGGCGTTGAGGATTCCCTTGTCCGTGCAATTTTTGCAAAAGTATGAAATTGCATCTTCCTCGCGACAGTCCTTGACCTTGTTCATTACAAGGAGGAATCTGGCCCAATAGTGATGTACTGTCTCTTGGGGCTCTTGTCTAATGTGGGAAAGATCACTTATGTCTGGGTGGGTGGGTAGATTTATGTCCAAACCCTGACCCGATTTGGAACCCAGGGGCGGAGGAGCTTCCGAGCTTGGAAGTTCGGGCTCCGGGATGTTGCCCAACAGTTCTGGCCCGTGCCTGATTCTAAGTTCGAAGCTTGGGCCATGTCCTCCCGTAGACGGGTATCCGGCTCGGAGAGCTCGGGAATCCAGACATAGTTCGTCCTCAAAATAGAGGAAGAATCGCTACATTGCTCCTCCACCACCGCTATCTGATGGGTGACCGGCGGAGAGTTAATCTCCCTTTGGCCGGGTTTGAGCCCGATCCGATCATAGTCCGTAGCGACTCCCAGGGCGGCGATGCGATCCAAGAGCTCGTTCAAAGAAGAGAGCTCCATTGGGTCCATCTGCTTGGCGAATTCCGAGCCGACGTGGAGGCTGTTTTTGATGACCTGAGAAGTCATCGTCGGCGCGAGGGCCGAACGGGCGGTCATGACAAAGCCACCTAGTCGAAGAGTTTGGCCTACAGCCAGGGCTCCCCCAGAGGTAATGCTGTCCTTGACGACAAGGCGAGCCATCCAGCCTTATCGTGACGTCACAGTGGAACTCTCAATGAAAGCACCAATGTCGGTGTCAAAACTGGCAGATCTCGGGTAGGGGGTCCCAAACTGTGCGTCTAAGGCGGATGGTAATAGGAGGCGGGGGACACAATGTTTACCCAGGTTCGGGCCCACTCAATGGAGGTAATACCCTACTTCTTGCTTGATTGATCTTGATGATATGAGTATTACAAGAGTTGATCTACCACGAGATCGTAGAGGCTAAACCCTAGAAGCTAGCCTATGGTTATGATTGTTGTTGTCCTACGGACTAAACCCTCCGGTTTATATAGACACCGGAGGGGGCTAGGGTTACACAGAGTCGGTTACAAGGGAGGAGATCTACATATCCGAATTGCCAAGCTTGCCTTCCACCCAAAGGAGAGTCCCATCTGGACACGGGACGAAGTCTTCAATCTTGTATCTTCATAGTCCAACAGTCCGGCAGAAGTACATAGTTCGGCTGTCCGAGGACCCCCTAATCCAGGACTCCCTCATGGGCTACATGCAAATTATGGCCCATAATCGTTTTTAGCCCAATTGGAATGGGCCTAAGGAATGTTGGCACGTTGGGCTCCTATGAAGCTTTCAGCCGAATACATTACTAAGATAAACCTACACTATACAAAAATAGCACCGTAATTTCTACAGCCTTTGACAACATGATAAATGTTGTATCACAACAAAATAAATTCCAACCATACAACAAAAAGGCCTATTGGCATAAAGTTTACAGTCCTTGCAGATAAAAGCACCATTAGATGTATAGAAGCACAGATCATTTGACCTGAGTGCTAATGTTTCAGGCTGTAAAATCTGATGGAGCAGCATGATCTTCCCCTTTTTTCCGCCATTGCTCTTGAACAACAAAGCAAATGTCTGATAGTCTGGTTTCAAAACCATTCATATCTTGATGACATTTGTCAACCACTATTCTTGTTTCCGAAACGACGTCCATTAGGGATTGGACTTGTATATGGAGCACAGATATATCACTCTGTCTAGCCGGAAGATTTTGTCCAGTAGGCAATTTGGACGTGGTTACCTTGACAACCAACCTAGAATTACGCAGGAAGGTGATTTTTGCATTGTTAGTGGAGAGATACCGACGCACTGCAGCAAGAGGTGACATTGTGCCTGTGGTAGCCTCGTCACCTTTAGGTGGTTGTGGCTATTCTATCATTTGTTCCATAGCTTGCTGAAAGTTTAAACTTGTAGACTAGTGTACCAGATAAGTTACTAATGAGCCAAAAACAAACAAAGTAGGTTTCACGTTTATACATCACTTATTTTGGTGAAGTACTCTTATACATTAGCATGCATTGTAGTGCCAACTACATAATAAAATCACTTTCGGAACATATGTCCATGTAGCATGCCTACTATATTGTCTATTTACTCACATTCGTTGACATGTAAGGATAAAGAGACATGGTTTAAAGTGGGATGAACATAGTATGACATCATTCATATCATTGGCAAACAGATATAAAACAAATAGGCTATTGTATCATTGTGTGGGCACATGAACATCACAACTACATTACAGATCAAGACCAAAAGAATATCCTTCATCTCTTTTAAACTGTGTAAGGTGAAATGATACGTTAAGACAACTGTGTATAAAAGTGAACAGAGCAACTGAGATTGGCTGCAAACCAAGCAGTTAAATGAACATGTCATAGTAACAAGCAGTTCAAAGGCAGGAGGAGTAAGAACTTACAACAGCGGCTTGAACTGGTGTGCTCATTCCCTTCATCTTGCTGGTGTGGCAATCGATCCTTGAAGATTTGCACTGCATTCGGTTCAGGTTCTTTTTGGTCCGCACGAGCTTTCCTCTATATTTGGACAAGTCAATATAGATACGATAATATGGCACAGAAAAAAGAAGGAAGTAGCAGCTATTTACAAGAGCCTCGCAGTGTGCAATATAGCTATGAGATCATCTTGTCTGTTGGAATTTCACTTTAGAACGGTTGGTCTTGTTCTTCAAACAGTTAGCCTAGAAGAAGATACACTTGTAAGGCACATACGTAAATACAAGTTCAATATGTGATCTGATCAAATACATATACCCTACCTGATACTTTGGATCAGACTAGTGCTTAATAAGGGTTGTCGAGTCTTCATCTGTAATATATTCCACTGGAGATGTTTGGGCGATTTCATTGTTAGCCTTGCCTTCAAAGTGAGTTTTCTAAGGTGATACCAATACTGTCGCAGAGCAGACAGAAAAACATGAGTGCATGCTTGTTTAGTTGCATCATCTTTCGGATCCAACTTGAACCTCATCTGTTGAAAAAATAATGTGAGTCTTATTAGGACGAAGCTAGAAAGTATGGGACAGAGCAGGACAATATTACAAATTGCGATGAATAACATTACTTACGGATAAATGGTCAAGGAAGGTGTTATACTCGGTATTGTCTTTCTCATTCCTGTATGTAACAGCCTGGCTTTTGGCCCTTTTCTTTTTCTTTTGATTTATTTGGTTTTTGCTCTCTTTTTCTTTTTGGAGTGGTTCTGTGGCCTTGCCACCTAGGAAATCATCCTCATTCCCCCTTCCAAGTGGGTCATCATTCTCAAAACCTTGCCAAGATCATGTCACTTCACTCCTTGACCAAACCCTAAAATCTTTTTCTAGGGAATATTCCTTTTTCTATTAAAGGAATAGCCCTATATATCTACCCTAGGTTGTGAAGCAACCTATATTTCTGTCCATCCAAAAATCCCCAAATAATTATCATAATTCCCTTGGGTCATATATTACTCAAATATGCCCAAACTTTCCTGTCCTAGCCCAAGAATAATTCCCCAATAATTATTCTTCTATTCTGCCCTAAATGGCACTTTGTGAAGGAAGTGTCATTTATATTTTCCTAGTTGCTCCCAAGCTCTTTGGGCATGCTTATATATCAAAAATCATTGCCTCATGCACAAATTCAACTGTATTTGCCTAGCCAATCTTCCTGAGTGATTTTTCAAAGTTTCTATCACACAAAAGGCTTTGTGAAGGAAGTACTAGCTAGGAGTACCCAAATGAGTTGAACTTTTGCACACTCCTTCATGTGCTCATATTAACCCTCTCCACCCATTTGCAGCCCCATCCAATCATCTATGTGAGCACATGACCAAATCTTTGATTCTGGCAATATTTTCAGGTTGTGAAGCCAGTGCATTTTATATTGCTTCAAAAATCTTGATAAATTACCAGATCATGATCCTACCTATATAACATATCTCCACCCAATTTGGGGTCATTTCATTGAGCCATTTGATCACCAAAATTAATCAAGTTTTCTGGACAGAGCGGATGCTTGTGAAGCAAGTACCATTTTGGTGAACCCATTTGGTATGAGATTTTTATAGCATCTTTATATGTCCATGTCATGAGGTTTTTTCAAACTTCATCCCATTCCATCACTCCATGTGAGAGCATCATGTTGATCAAGTTTCTGGACCAAAAATGCAGTTTGCAAAGCAACCCAAGTCAATTGTGGTCCATTTCTTCTCTAAACCTCTAGGACTGTAGTCCTTCCATATATAAACACCCCAGACAAACTATTTGGCCCCAATCCAGTTCATGTTGATCACTAGTGCACGACCAAGATTACTGTAGCAAACTTCAGAGCTCCATTCCAACCCAACGACAGTGCCTCAGATCAAGCCAATGGCTCATAAATGATCCACCCTGGAAGGACCAGCCCCCAGACATAGTTTGCAATCCTCTCGTGACCTCCCTGTGCATTGTCCCATGGTGACCGCGCAACTGGCATGCAGTTTCACGCACTCTATGCGCTGTGGCGTGTCCAGAGCACTGTTTGTGCTTCGGCATCGCTCCCCCTCGTCGTCTTAGTGCGCGTGAGCATGTCCCTTGGCTTCACCTCGTCGTCGCCGTTCCCCTGGACCCCTCTCCCCCTCCGGCAGCTTCCTCACCGACGCAAGCTGCCGCATGCCCACGAGCGAACAGTGGTGGTTCAGCTCTATTCGTCGCCGTTGTCATCCTCCCCGTGCTCCGTTGGCCTCCTCTTCCCCGTGATCTTTCCCTCATGTTCCCTCTTGTCGCCAAGCCCCGAGCTCATGCGCATGCACACGCGTCCGCGGCGACGCCAGCGCGGCAGCTCCTCCCCTCGACTATTTAAGCAACCCCGAACTCCCTCGATCGCACCAGCACTCCATTCCCACTCCTAGACCCCGCCCTAGCCTTTCGTTCGAGCTCAAGAGCTCCTCCTCGTCTCAGATGGCTGCCATGGCCGCCTCGGGCCTCCTCTTAAATTCGTGCCAACCGAGCCCTCCCCCTCCCTCCTGACCTCGCTAGAGGACCACCCGGACCCCAAAGCTCCTCCCCACCCCTTCACCTCGTCTCCGTAAGCGACCGTGGCCTCGACCCCAATTCCACCCAACACCGCCGTCTGCCGGCGTCGAAACTGCTGTCGCCCCGTCCATCCCCGGCGGTCGTGACCTACCCCTTCGGATGCGGCTCCTCCTCCTGAATCCATCTGTAGGCGGAGCGCCGTGAGAGATGGCCTGTAGCGCCGGCGAGCATCGCCGGAGCTTGCTCCTGCCTCGATCGAGCGCGGGCGTGCATGATGGAAATGAAGACGACGACCCCTCCCTGCTAGCTGGCCGCGGGCCCCGCGAGTCAGCCAATCCGCGTTGACCCCGCCGGGTGCTGACGTGGATAAGTGGAGGCGTATTCCCAAGAATACGTCTCCCCTACACAAAAGCGCCTTCCAGCTCTTCCTCGGGCCATAATGCGTTTTCCATTGTGGAAGACGTATTTTCAGAAAAGACACGTTCTGTTTAACTACCAGGGACCTGTTTGTATTTTCACAGACTAGTAACTGAGCTTTAAACGTCCGTATCTTTTTACCCGTAGCGCCAAATCAGGTGAATCCAAAGCCCACTTCTTCGTTTCGTCGAGCCCATTCTGATAGAATCATTTTTGCCATGTTTTGACCTTCTAAAAATGGCCATTATGCCCTTGCCCTTATTCAGCCCCCTCCGAGAGAGAAAGATTTCCGGCGATTCATTCCGCGAGCTTCACGCACTTTCTCCCGGTGATTTCTTCCACCCCAGGCAAGCCACACCCTCCGTTTACATCACTGAAATGCAGTGACATGGTTTAACTTATTTGAACTTGTTTAAAATATTGCTTTAGCTACATGACTTTGTGCATGGCATTTTCTCGCAGTGTTATTTTGATCTTGCTGTTGCCATGCTATTGTTTGGATTACTAGGAGTTGTGCTTGTAGTTGGTGAGTGGCATGTTGCCTCTGGATTATTAGTGGCTTATGTTGTGATTATTTTCATGTTGGTGTGTGAGATTATATTTCGGAGTATTGGTTCGGAGGTCATGTTGCCATTGGATTATTAGCGGCTAGTATGCAGTAACAGTTTGGCAGGATGTTGATGATGATGTTGGGATGATCTCGAGGATGATCATTCAGTTTGTGGTATGGTCACGAGGTGATCATGTGGATGTTTTGATCACAAGGTGATCAGGTGGATCACGAGGTGGTCGAGATGGTATATTGCTTGGCTGGTTAGCCAAGAGTGAGATGGATATTGAGATTGGAGATGGTGGTTTATCAGCATTGTATTAGTTTCATGTCATGTTTAGTAGTTGCTTTCGTATCATGGTAGTTGTTAATTAATTAACCTGTTAATGCTATGTTGGTGTCTTGCCTTGATGTTTTTGGTTGTTGTGAGCTTGCAAGTAGATTCAATGTACTGACCTGGCGTGTCATGCCAGATTGCAGGTGATGACGTGATTGCTTGATTGCTTGTCGTGATTTCCGTTCGTGTGAGCTAGATCGTGTCCCAGCCAGAGTCCCTGCGGAGTGGAGTTCACCACCTTGTCGTTGTTCCGCTGCTAGAAGATTTCCGCTGCTACGAGTTGTTCTGTTGCTAGCATAGAGCAAGTGCAGTATCGCAGGCGTAGTGTCGCCGTGCTGATGTGATCCTTTGTAACATCAGACCGTTGTATTTACCCTTTGTAATAAGAGCTGATTGTAGCGACCCGACCTCAAACGGTCAAGTCTCTGTGCTTCAGTGTCATCCCTGGATCGGTAATGCTGACACACACAGTACTCGAAGGATTTATAACAGAGTAGCAATCACACACTTATTACATCGAATGTCTCAGAAGAGAACTTATTACAATAAATATGGCTTAAGGCCATCTAATACGATAACAGTGGAAGGCTTGGAAGATAAAGTGAGTCCATCAACTCCAACGGCATAGCTGAGCTGCACGGCAATGACCTAACGAACCTTACTCCTCGTCTGAAAAGTCTGCAACATAATACGTTGCAGCCCGGAAATGGGTCAGCACATGGAATATGCTGGCAATATAACACAGTAGAGCAAGAACAGAATAATGCTATCACTCCATGCATATTGTCTGGTGGAAAGCTCTATGGTTATAGTTTTGCGAAAAGCCAATTTTTTCCTACAACAAAGGAATAAGTTTTATTTTAACTATCATGGTAGTTGAAACATCATTGAGAAGGTTCCTCCAACTCAATCCCAATTAAAAGTAATTATCAACCCAACAATATTAATTTAGAGTGATGAGATACTTAGGATAATCCAAGTACTAGATACTCAAGATGTCCATAACCGGGGACACGGCTAACCATGATTAGATTGTACACTCTGCAGAGGTTTGCACACTTTTCCCCACAAGACTCGATCTCCTCCGTTGGATTTCTCGCACTACATGGTGTTTGAGAAACGGATGACCGAGACACAGTCTTTGAGAAACATTAACTCTTTACTCCGGGCAGACCATACCGACCTACATCCCTCTACCTGCTGATCCACCTCTTCAAGAGCTCATGCAACTTACTCAACTATGCTAGAGCCCATAATAGCTTGTGGCTGCACACGGAAGTTTCTAGCATGAAAATATCTCACTTCCCTTTGAGCCTGGGTGGCGGACCTTAGGATTATCACACGTGTACTCCGGGATATCCTAGGACAACACTGGATTCTCCAGGTGCCCGACAAGCAATCCACCCAGATGTGTATTAAAGTTGCCACCTTAAGTTGAACCATTAATTAAAAATCTCACATCTGTCATGGATTCACTCACCCAAACCATGTCTACGAGCATAGCATAGCAATATAAGCAATACGTAGAAGTAACTCCCAAGGGTTTGAATATAACAGGGCAATAGGTTCTACCTCATCAACTACTTCCCAATACCCACAAGTTAATCTCATCCTAATCATGCAATGTTAGAGGATTGGAACTAATGCATAAAAATTGGGTATGAAAGGAGTATGATCAATGTGTTACTTGCCTTGCTGACGATCCGCAAAACCTAGGGACTCGTAGTAGCACGCTTCGCACTCCGGGAATTCTATCGCAAACAAACAATAGCATACATAAGCATTCAAGCAAAGATGCACGGGAAAAACTCAAATAAGAAGAATTGACCAGAAAGTTCAACTTAAGAACTCTGGTTTGCAAGAAGAATCAAATCAAACGGAGCAACGAAACTAAAACTGCGAAAGAAACAAGATCCGTTTACTAATCTGAACTAAAGTCAAATTTTACAGTACCAAAATCTTGTTCAAGTTGATTAAACAGAAAGAGGGTTTCGAGAAAAGATCTAGGCGCTTGAATCGCCTGATTCCGATAAACGAGCGAAAAGATAAACTGAAACGAAAATCGGATCAGAAATCGCGATCGAAAATAATCGTGAAAAATCCGAGAAAAAGAAAAACTGACGAATAGGCTAACGAACGAGCGGTCGCTGTCTGCGGCTAATGAGTGAACACCGTTCGTTAAAACGAACGTACGGACGAACGTCCGCTAAATAAACTAAACCAAGAAAAAAACCGATCTATTAAAAAAATGAACCTAGGGTTTTCTAAAAAAGCGGATCCGTTTTAAAATAAAACCGAACGACGGCAACGGCCGCTTATACCTCCGGCGAGGTCCGGCGAGGTGGGATGGCTCCGGCGAGGTGGGCTGCGGCGGCGGGGTGCGCGGGCGGCGGCGGGCGGCAACGGCAGGCAGCGGCGCGGCGCTAGGCGGCGGGGCGGCGACGGCAGCGGCGGCGCTGGCGGCGGGGTTTGGGTGGTGGTGAGGGGGTCCGGGGCGGCGTATATAAAGGAGGGGGGCTAGCTTGGGGGAGGGGGCAAGGCGGCGCGGGAGAGGACTCCCGGTCGGACTCGGCGCGCGGCGTCGGCGGTCTCCGCGTCGGGGACGAGGCGGACGTGTAACATCCCAATTTTTCCATTTGGAATGTTATACATTAGATCATCATTGCATAGCATATTTTATTGCATTTTGGTAAATCCTCGAAAATCCTAAGCAACTCAAGGACCCTCGGAGAGAGTTGGGGATTTTTCGCGGTTTTCATATTTGATTTTTATCAAATAATCAAACGAGGATTTTTGGTTAAATTTATTTTTCTCTCCGAAAAATATTTCATATTAAAATATGAGAGGAGAAAATATGACTTCTCCAAAATAATTGAAATATTGCAGGAAAAATATTAAAATCAAATATTTGATTTTATTTTGAACGCCGCCGCCCCTCGCCGCCACCTCGGGAAGCCCCGAACGCCGCCGCCACCTCGACGTCGCCTCCCCGAGCCCCGCCGCCCCTCGCCGCACCCGAAGACCCCGCCGGAGCCCCGTCCCGCCCGCCGGAATACCTCGCCAAAGGTATAGCCGAGCCGACGCCACCGTGCCGGTTTTTTTAAAAACCGTTCGGTTTATTTTTTTCCGAAACCCTAGATTTTTTTTAAATAGATCGGTTTATTTTTCTTTTGGTTTAGTTAGTTAGTGAATGTCCACCGATCCGTTTGTTTTAACGAACGTGTTCGTCGGTTTGTCGCAGTTAACGAACGTCCATCCGTTTAACTGTTCGTCAGTTTTCTTTCTCGTCGGATTTTCCGCGATTTCCCAGATCGCGATTTCTGATCTGTTTTTCATTTTAGTTTATCTTTTAGCTCGTTTATCGGAATCAGGCGATTCAAATGCCTAGAGTTTCGTCTCGAAATTCTCTTTCCGTTTAACCTATTCAAACAAGTTTTTGCTACTGTAAAATTTGACTTAGATCCAGATTTGTAAACGAAGCTTGTTTCTTTCGCCGTTTGACTTTCGTTGCTTCGTTTGATTTGATTCTTTTTGCAAACCGGAGTTCGTAAGTTGAACTTTCTGGTTAGATCTTTATTTGAGTTTTACCTGTGCATTAGATGAGTGCTTATTGTTTGCTTGTTTGTTTGCGATAGAGTACCCGGAGTGCGCCGCTTGCTACTTCGAATCTCTAGGTTTCACGGATCATCAGCAAGGCAAGTAACACTTTGATCATATCCCTTCCATACCCAGTTTTTATGCATTAGTTTCACCCTCAAACATTGCATGAGTAGGATTGATAACATGTGGGTATTGGGAAGTAGTTGATGAGGTAGGAACCTATTGCCCTGCATTCAAACCTTGGGAGTTACTATTACGTTATGCTTATACTGCTATGCTATGCTCGTAGACGTGGATTGGGTTTGAGTGTATTCCATGACAGATGTGAGATTGTTTACTTAATGGTTCAACTTAAGGTGGCAACTTTAATACACATCTGGGTGGATTGGTAGGGGCACCCTGGGGATATACCAGTGGACTTGCCCGGACACCTGGGGATATACCAGTGTTGTCCTAGGAGATCCCGGGGATATACCGTGTGATCATCCTATGGTTCGCCACCCAGACTCAAAGGGATCATAAGATTATTCATGCTAGAAACTTCTGTGTGCAGCCACAAGCCATTATGGGCTCTGGCATAGTTGAGTAAGTTGTGTGAGTTCTTGAAGAGGTGGACTAGTAGATGTAGGGGGATTGTAGGTGTAACGGTCTGCCGGGAGTAGAGAGTAAATGCTTCTGAAAGATTGTGTCTTGATCATCCGTTTCTCAAACATCATGTAGTGCGAGAATCAAGCGGAGGCGATCGAGTCTTGTGGGGAAAAGTGCACAAACCTCTGCAGAGTGTATAAACTAATCATGGTTAGCCGTGTCCCCGGTTATGGACATCTTGAGTATCTAGTACTTGGATTATCATGTAAATCTCATCATGTTACTTTAATTGATTTTGTTGGGTTTGATGATGATACTTAATTGGGATTGAGAATGCTGTCAACCATTCTCAATGTTTAACAACCACCATGATAGTTAAATAAAATTTATTCCTTTGCTGTAGGGAAAAATTGGCTTTTCGCAAAACTGTAACCATAGAGCCTTCTACCAGCCATATATGCATGTAGTATAGCATTATTATATTCATTACTCTCTATGTGTTACATTGCCAGCATATTCCATGTGCTGACCCGTTTTCGGGCTGCAACGTTTCATGTTGCAGACTTTTCAGACGACGAGTAAGGTGCCTTAGGTCGTGGTCTTATACTCAGTGATGCCGTTGGAGTTGATGGACTCACTTATCTTCCAAGTCTTCCGCTGTTATCGTATTTAGATGGCCTTAAGCCATATTTGTCATACTTATTTCTCTCTTGAGATACTCGTTGTAATAAGTGTGTGATTGCTACTCTGTTATAAATCCTCCATTTGTACTGTGCGTGTCAGCATTACTGATCCAGGGATGACACTGGTGCACAGCAGCACGGACTGTTTGAGGTCTGGTCGCTACAGGACGACGCGGCTGGGCTGGGCCGGCTGGCTGGGCTTCGGCCCAGTCGGCGAAGAGAAGTTTTTTCTTTAAATAATTTCACCGAAACTTAAATAAATCCTAGAAAAATAAATAAAAATCTAAAAATACCAAAACAAATTTTAACCGTCTAAATAAAACATTTAGAACAAGATTAACATTTTCTTGTCCCTAAAATGCAATTTTGAAAAACTTGCAATTTTTCTAATGCAAATAAAATAGCAATAAAATCCGAATAAAATCAAATATTTGATTTTAATATTTTTCCTCCAATATTTCAATTATTTTGGAGAAGTCATATTATCTCTTCTCATATATTTTAATATGAAATATTTTTGAGAGAAAAATAATTAAAACCAATAATCCTCGTTTCAATATTTGATAAAACTCAAATATGAAAACAGGGAAATCCCCAACTCTCTTCGAGGGTCCTTGAGTTGCTTAGGATTTCTAGGATTGCGAAACAAAATGCAATAAAATATGATATGCATGAATGATCTATGTATAACATTCCAAATTGAAAATTTGGGATGTTACAAACCTACCCCCCTTAAGATGAATCTCGCCCTCGAGATTCGGGTTGGCTAGAAAATAGGTGCGGGTGGTCTTTGCGAAGATATCCTCTCGTTCCCAGGTGGCTTCATCCTCGGTATGGTGGCTCCACTGAACTTTGCAAAACTTGATAACCTTGCTGTGGGTGACTCGGCTGGCAAATTCAAGAATCTTGACTGGCATCTCCTCATAGGTCAGATCACTGTCCAACTGAATCGCCTCCAAGGGTACTGTATCTCTTAACGGTATATCGGCCATCTCAGCATGACACTTCTTCAGCTGTGAAACATGAAACACATCATGAACTCCTGACAGTCCTTCAGGTAACTCCAACTTGTAGGCAACTTCTCCCATACGTTCCAAAACACGATACGGTCCTACAAATCTTGGGGCTAACTTTCCCTTGACTCCAAAACATTTCACTCCTCGCAAAGGTGACACTCGCAGATATGCTCTGTCTCCAATTTCATAGGTTACCTCCTTGCATTTCGAATCTGCATAACTCTTCTGCCTGGACTGAGCTACCTTCAATCTATCTCGGATCAGCTTAACTTTCTCTTCAGACTCCTTGATCAAGTCTGGTCCAAACAACTGTCGGTCTCCAACTTCATCCCACATCAACGGTGTTCTGCACCTTCGTCCATACAGGGCTTCGAACAGTGCCATCTTCAAACTGGCTTGGTAGCTATTGTTGTATGAGAACTCTGCGTAGGGCAAATTGTCATCCCAACTAGATCCATAATCCAGCGCACAAGCCCTCAACATATCCTCCAGAATCTGGTTGACTCTCTCGGTCTGTCCATCCTTCTGCGGGTGAAAAGCTGTACTGAACTCCAGCCTTGTTCCCAAAGTCTGGTGCAGCTGATGCCAAAACTTTGAGGTAAACTGTGTTCCTCTATCTGATACTATGGTCCTCGTAACTCCATGCAGACATACGATCCTGGTCATGTATATCTTGGCCAACTTCGCACTTGTATAGGTTGTTTTCACTGGGACAAAGTGAGCCACTTTGGTCAAGCGATCAACTACTACCCATATAGAATCATATCCTGATTTGGTCCTGGGCAATCCAGTGATGAAATCCATGCCAAGTTTATCCCACTTCCATTCGGGTATCGGCATAGGCTGTAACAATCCTGCTGGCTTTTGATGTTCTGCCTTCACTCTCTGACATACATCACATATGGCTACATACTCGGCAATATCCTTCTTCATACCAGTCCACCAGAAACGTTCCTTCAAATCCAAATACATCTTGGTGTTTCCGGGGTGTATCGAGTATGGTGAGTCATGAGCCTCCTGAAGTATTAACTTCCTGATCTCTGTGTTATTGGGCACATAAACACGGTCCTGAAACCATAAGGTGTCGTGCTCATCCTCAGGAAAACCTTTGGCCTTTCCTTTGCTCATTCTTTCTTTTATCTCGGCAATCTCTTTGTCATCCTTCTGAGCTTCCTGAATCTTTCCTAACAATTTAGACTGAACTTCCATTGTTGCAACAAAACCTCTAGGAACAATCTCCAATCGAAGTTCCCTGAGATCCTCTGCTAACTCCTTTGGCAATCCCGTGCTCACTAGGTTGTTAGCATAACTCTTCTGACTCAAGGCGTCTGCTACGACATTGGCCTTGCCTGGAGGATAGTGCAGCTTCATGTCCTAATCCTTTATAAGCTCCAACCATCTCCTCTGCCTAAGGTTCAGCTCCTTCTGTGCGAAAATGTACTTCAAACTCTTATGATCCGTGTACACATCACAATGATTTCCAATAAGGTAATGTCTCCAAGTCTTGAGCGCATGCACTACTGCTGCTAACTCCAAATCATGCGTGGCATAATTCAATTCGTGTGGTTTTAGTTGTCGTGAGGCATACGAAACAACTCTTCCGTCCTGCATAAGCACACTTCCAAGTCCTAGGCGAGAGGCGTCGCAATACACTTGGAAATGCTTGCGGATATCCGGCAGAATCAGCACTGGGGCTGTAGTCAAACGTTTCTTTAACTCCTGAAAACTTGCCTCACATTCTTCCGTCCATTTAAATTTGGTATCCTTCTTCAATAACTCCGTCATTGGCTTTGCAATCTTGGAAAAATTCTCAATGAATCTTTGATAGTATCCTGCAAGTCCAAGAAAACTGCGGATCTCGCTAACTGAAGTGGGTGCCAACCATTCAGTGACTGACTGAACCTTGGTGGGGTCTACTTCTATACCTTCTCCTGATATAACATGTCCAAGGAATCCGACTTCCTTCAACCAAAACTCACATTTGCTGAACTTGGCATACAACTGGTGTTCCCTAAGTTTCTCGAGAACTAAACGCAAATGCTCTTCGTGCTCCTCCTCATTCTTCGAGTATACCATTATATCATCAATGAACACCACAACAAACTTATCCAAATATTCCATGAACACTTTGTTCATCATGCTCACGAAATAGGCAAGGGCGTTAGTCAGTCCAAATGACATGACCGTATATTCATACAACCCGTACCGTGTGGTGAATGCTGTCTTTGGTATATCCTTCTCTCGAATCTTCAGCTAGTGATATCCTGATCGCAGATCGATCTTTGAAAACACCTTAGCTCCTTGTAGTTGGTCAAACAAATCATTGATCATCGGCAGTGGGTATTTGTTCTTGATCGTCACCTCATTTAACGCACGATAATCAACAACCATTCTTAGAGACTTATCCTTCTTTTCAACCAAAAGCACTGGGGCTCCCCATGGTGATGAACTCCGTCGAATGTAACCTTTCTCCAATAACTCCTTGATCTGCTTCTTAATCTCCTCCAGATCATTTGCGGGCATCCGGTAGGGTCTCTTTGATATTGGCCTTGTACCTGGCAATAGCTCTATCAAAAACTCGATGTCACGATCCGGTGGCATGCCTGGTAACTCCTCTGGAAAAACATCCGGGTAATCCTTCACTACAGGCACTTCCTCTTGAATAACTCCCGTGAGGGTATTTACTTGGCTCCTCCTAGGCGCATGCCTAGATACATACTTAATCCTTTTTCCCTCCGGGGTGGTGAGATAAACCGACTTACTAGCACAGTCAATGCTTCCTCCATACTTTGACATCCAGTCCATGCCTAATATCACATCCAATCCTTGTGACTCCAAAATTATTAGGTCTGACGGGAAAACATGGCTACCAATGGTTAGGGGCATCTGGTCGCACCATCGACTAGCCATATACTCTTCTCCAGTGTGAACTCACTAACAGAGGGGTCCTAAGGGTTTGGGTTGGTAGTTTAAACTTATCCATGAACCCCCTTGATATGTATGAATGCGATGCACCAGTATCAAAAAGAACAATGGCGGTAAAAGACTTAACCAAAAACTTACCGATAACCGCGTCTGGCTGCTCTTCAACCTCCTCCACATTAACGTGGTTCACTTGTCCTTTGTTGAATGGATTGGGCTTCTTCCCAGCACTCCCATTGTCGTTTCCATTCTTCGCTTCAGGGCACTCCGTGGCATAGTGTCCAGTCTTCCGGCACTTAAAGCAAGTAATGTGACTTAGATCTCTCTTGGCGGGTGTGGCCGGATTGGAGCGGTTCTGATTTTTGCTTGTTCCGTTCCCAGTCCCATTCTTAGAACCATTGTGGTTATGCGAACTTCCTCCGGTGTGGTTATGACCTCCATGGTTATGAACAAGTCCTCCCGAGTTCGGGGTTAGATGAGATTTCTGCTGAGCTCCTGAGTTATACCTCCCTTGCCCATACTTCCTCTTACGGCTCTCAATCTGCTGCTGCTTCCCTTCAATCATAAGAGCCTTATCTACCAACTCCTGGTAGTTGTTGAATGTTGCCACCATGAACTGCATGCTCATCTCATCATTCAGCCCTTCCATAAACTTCTCCTGCTTCGCGGCATCTCTGGCCACATCGTTAGGGGCATAGCGAGATAACTTGCTAAACTCATCCACGTACTGAGCTACAGTACGGTTCCCCTGGCGTAAGTTGCGAAACTCACGCTTCTTCATGCTCATAGATCCAGTTGAGACATGGGCTGTGCGAAAAGCTTGCTGAAACTGATCCCAAGTGACGTTGGCTATGGGGAAAGTGGCCGTATAATTCTCCCACCATGAGGCTGCTGGTCCATCCAATTGATGTGCGGCAAAGCGCACCTTCTCAGGATCTGTGCAACCTGCGGTGGTCAATTCCCTGCCAATACAGCGTAGCCAATCATCAGCAACTATAGGCCCAGTGCTACTGGAAAACACCGGCGGCAGCAACCTCAGAAAGCGAGCTAAGTTGTCAACTGGAGGCGGGTTGTTGTTGTTGCCTTGGTTCTGGACTAACAATTGCATCAAGGCATTCTGCTGCTGGATCAACTGAGTAAGCTCTGGCGGGAAGGAAAATCCGGTGTCACGTCTCGGAGGCATCTGGTGGGTTTAGAGGGGAGAGATTGGAATAGAAAAGGGGTCTAGTGAGAAAGCACTACCCATATGCACATGAGACAAACACAATCATTTCACTCAATCAATCAAGCAAGGCATACAAACGGTCTAGAACTATCGTTGAAAGTGCTCAACTACTACTATATACATGGGGGAAATACTACTAATTATTTGGTGGTCATCTAAAAATTTTGATCGGTAGAGGACTCCATAATGTCTGCTCCAGCTTCGTCTTCAAAGTCATCTTCACTGGGGTCAGAGTCGGTGTCGTCGATGATGATGTAGTTCTCCGGGCAAGTGGAATCGTCGTCCTCTCCTCCTAGCGCGGGGTCTCCCATGAATACTCCGATCTTCTTTATCAAGTCGTCATTCTTCTCCAATGGTGTTGTAATTTCCTCCTCATATCCATCGCGTGTAGACTTAAGTTCTTCTTCCATCTCGATGATCCTTATCTTCACTTTCTTCAAATCTATCACGTCTGCGCACATCTGATTCTCCTGGCGTCGAATGTGTTGGTTTAACTCCTGGATGAAAGCTGCAATGGATCTGTCCTTCTTGGTGCTGATCATCTCCCATTGCTCATCTTGGCGCCCACATATCTGATAAATAGTGTCCTTGAGATCCTTGTTGTAGACTTCTCCAATGCGTCCCATGGTAATGTGGGCTGCCATGCTCTTGCCTAGACTCCAGGTGGGTGCTTCAAAAGAAAATTCTATGGGCTTAGTGGTGGGCGAGAACATCCTTCCTGGAACTTGAACTTGAATCATCAAGCGCTCCTCTTCTGGTAAGGTGGTGTTGTAAGTCCCGGTGAAGCTTGGTATTCCGATGTTCAGGTACCTAGTGACTTCCTTCAAGTGGCGTCCAAAGGGTGTGTCTTCATCCGGTTGTGCAAACTTGTTCTTCAAATCCGCCATCCTAAAGAGTGGAGAGGAGTCAGAAATGAGTAGAGAAGAGTGACCTATGGCTTATCTTAGTGGTCGTGTCCTACACTCAGTGTGTGCTCTGATACCATCTTGTAGCGACTCGACCTCAAATGGTCAAGTCTCTGTGCTTCAGTGTCATCCCTAGATCGGTAATGCTGACACACACAGTACTCGAAGGATTTATAACAGAGTAGCAATCACACACTTATTACATCGAATGTCTCAGAAGAGAACTTATTACAATAAATATGGCTTAAGGCCATCTAATAGGATAACAGCGGAAGGTTTGGAAGATAAAGTGAGTCCATCAACTCCAACGGCATAGCTGAGCTGCACGGCAACGACCTAACGAACCTTACTCCTCGTCTGAAAAGTTTGCAGCATAATACGTTGCAGCCCGGAAATGGGTCAGCACATGGAATATGCTGGCAATATAACACAGTAGAGCAAGAACAGAATAATGCTATCACTACATGCATATTTGGCTGGTGGAAAGCTCTATGGTTATAGTTTTGTGAAAAGCCAATTTTTTCCTACAACAAAGGAATAAGTTTTATTTTAACTATCATGGTAGTTGAAACATCATTGAGAAGGTTCCTCCAACTCAATCCCAATTAAAAGTAATTATCAACCCAACAATATTAATTTAGAGTGATGAGATACTTAGGATAATCCAAGTACTAGATACTCAAGATGTCCATAACCGGGGACACGTCTAACCATGATTAGATTGTACACTCTGCAGAGGTTTGCGCACTTTTCCCCACAAGACTCGATCTCCTCCGTTGGATTTCTCACACTACATGGTGTTTGAGAAACGGATGACCGAGACAGTCTTTCAGAAACATTAACTCTTTACTCCGGGCAGACCATACCGACCTACATCCCTCTACCTGCTAATCCACCTCTTCAAGAGCTCATGCAACTTACTCAACTATGCTAGCGCCCATAATAGCTTGTGGCTGCACACAGAAGTTTCTAGCATGAAAATATCTCAGTTCCCTTTGAGCCTGGGTGGCGGACCTTAGGATTATCACAGGGGTACTCCGGGATATCCTAGGACAACACTGGATTCTCCAGGTGCCCGACAAGCAATCCACCCAGATGTGTATTAAAGTTGCAACCTTAAGTTGAACCATTAACTAACAATCTCACATCTGTCATGGATTCACTCACCCAAACCACGTCTACGAGCATAGCATAGCAATATAAGCAATACGTAGAAGTAACTCCCAAGGGTTTGAATATAACAGGGCAATAGGTTCTACCTCATCAACTACTTCCCAGTACCCACAAGTTAATCTCATCCTAATCATGCAATGTTTGAGGATTGTAACTAATGCACAAAAACTGGGTATGAAAGGAGTATGATCAGTGTGTTACTTGCCTTGCTGACGATCCGCAAAACCTAGGGACTCGTAGTAGCACGCTTCGCACTCTCGGAATTCTATCACAAACAAACAATAGCATACATAAGCATTCAAGCAAAGATGCACAGGCAAAACTCAAATAAGAAGAATTGACCAGAAAGTTCAACTTAAGAACTCCGGTTTCCAAGAAGAATCAAATCAAACGGAGCAACGAAACTCAAACTGCGAAAGAAACAAGAACCGTTTACTAATCTGAACTAAAGTCAAATTTTACAGTACCAAAATCTTGTTCAAGTTGATTAAACAGAAAGAGGGTTTCGAGACGAAGATCTAGGCGTTTGAATCGCCTTATTCCGATAAACAAGCGAAAAGATAAACTAAAACGAAAATCGGATCAGAAATCGCGATCGAAAATAATCGCGAAAAATCCAAGAAAAAGAAAAACTGACAAACAGGCTAACGAACGAACGTTCGCTGTCTGCGACTAACGAGTGAACACCGTTCGTTAAAATGAACATACGGACGAACGTCCGCTAAATAAACTAAACCGAGAAAAAACCGATCTATTAAAAAAACGAACCTAGGGTTTTCTAAAAAAACCGGATCGGTTTTATAATAAAACCGAACGACGGCAACGACGGTTATACCTCCGGTGAGATCCGGCGAGGCGGGGCGGCTCCGGCGAGGTGGGCTGTGGTGGCGGGGTGCGCGGGCGGCGGCGGCGGGGCGGCGACGGCAGCGGCGGCGCGGGCTAGGCGGTGGCGCTGGTGGCGGGGTTCGGGTGGTGGTGAGGGGGTCCGGGGCGGCGTATATAAAGGAGGGGGCTAGCTTGGGGGAGGGGGCAAGGTGGCGCGGGAGAGGAGTCCCGGTCGGACTCGGCGCGCGGCGACGGCGGTCTCCGCGACGGGGACGAGGCGGACGGCGCGGCTGGGCTGGGCCGGCTGGCTGGACTTCGGCCCAGTCGGCGAAGAGAAGATTTTTTTAAATAATTTTGCCGAAACTTAAATAAATCCTAGAAAAATAAATAAAGAACTAAAAATACCAAAACAAATTTTTACCGTCTAAATAAAATATTTAGAACAAGATGAACATTTTCTTGGCCCTAAAATGCAATTTTGAAAACGTGCAATTTTTCTAATGCAAATAAAATAGCAATAAAATCCGAATAAAATCAAATATTTGATTTTAATATTTTTCCTCCAATATTTCAATTATTTTGGAGAAGTCATATTATCTCCTCTCATATATTTTAATATGAAATATTTTTGGAGAGAAAAATAATTAAAACCAATAATCCTCGTTTCAATATTTGATAAAACTCAAATATGAAAACAGGGAAATCCCCAACTCTCCCTGAGGGTCCTTGAGTTGCTTAGGATTTCTAGGATTGCGAAGCGAAATGCAATAAAATATGATATGCATGAATGATCTATGTATAACATTCCAAATTGAAAATTTGGGATGTTACACTGATTTGTTCTATGTCAAGCAGTGCCGTATTCCAGAAGACTTCCTCTCGATCTCTGGGTTTGAATACGGGGCGGTCCGGTTTCCCTAAGCCGGGGTGCCACACTATACTGGATCCATGTTGGGAGGATACGTGCATGACACCTAACGGCAATGGCTGCCTCTTATACTAACTTGGCTAACTCTGTAGCATCACGTGGCCTTTTTAAACCTGCCTCAAAATGGATCTCCATTCTTCCACCTTTAGATTTTGTTAATCTGTCAAGCATTATCCCTGGTGTCTGTTCCCGCTTGAGCCGTGGTGCTATTTCAACAACGAATATGGAAAGTGTTAGTGCACTTCAAACCTTGAGAGTACATATAAAGGAGCATGCAACTGCAACTTGACTCGGTCAGGTACCGTCTTGGTGTTGATGCTCATGGGGTTCATCTGATCTTGCCAAGTCCTATCGTGTTAGCAGTGCTTCAGAAGTAGTGTTAGGTGTGAAGGCAGCTTGGGAACTGGCCAGTTGCGGAGCAAAAGAATGAGTAACTCGTTGAGATGCCCGTACAGTTGAAGCGGATGCTGCAGCTGGTGGAGCAGGTGATACTGTGTTTGTAGATTTAGCCGGTGGACTTGGACCTTCTACTGCACTATAAGTACCAGCAGAATCTCGAGGGCAAATCCTTTTCCGTTGCACCCGACGAGTAATACCATTCCCTACTATATTCTTTTCCTTGCTCTTTTTTGACTTTGCCATGTCAAGCTGCACCATAATAAAAAGGAATAAAATCGCTCTTCAGAACTCATTGATGCATGATACAGACAAGCAATACTTTGATGTAAGACAATCGTATGAGGATGGAATATGTAAGAAAAACAGGACGGTGTGACATATTCACAGCTACGATGTGTAAACTAAGCAGAAGGATTTTCAAGAAAATAGAAGTAATGCAAGCTAGACACCATATGAAAGGTGCAACCAATATCACTCTGCCAAGTTAAAAGTGTCTTGTCATAAGTGGCATTTCAAAAAATTGGAAGCAGTACAACCTAGAAATCAATGCAAGATGCAACCACTATCAAACTGCCATGTTAAAAGCGTCCAATCATGAGTGACTGATGCGGGATACACAACAGCAGTACTTTGATGTAAGAACATGGTATGATAGATAGATGCTGTGTATTCTAGACACAGAAAGGCATGTCATATGCACATGTATAACGTATAAGCTCAGCGGGTGCAATTTAATCAAATAGAAGAAATACATGCTAGACAACATATGCAACATGAAACCAATTATCACATTGTCAACTTAGAGCAAGCACCTGCAATGGTGGAGTATGGGAGATCAACTCATCATGTAGACATGGGACTTCAACTGCATTAGCAGTAGCAGGGGCAAATCTAGAGGGTGTTTGTTTGCGTCGATCCGGAGGACCGCCAACGTCCCCTAACTTACTCTTTTCCTTCCTCTTTTTTCATATTGCCTTATGAATTTAAAACCACAAGAAGATGAATAAAATTAGCTCTGCATAACTGGTTGATGCATGATATAGACGAACACTACTTTGATGTAAGGCAAGCGCAGGATAGGAGGATGGAATATATACAAAAAAAGACAACATTGCATATTCACACGTACGATAGGAGGATGGAATATGTATGAAAAACAGTAAGCAGAAGGCATTTCAACAAAATTAGAAGAAATGAAAGCTAGGCACCATATGAACATGCAACCACTATCACTCTATCAGGTAAAAAGTGCCTCGTCGTAAGTGCCATTCCAAGAAATTAGAAGCAGTACAAGCTAGAAGACAATGCAAGATGCAACCTACATCACACTCCCAAGTTAAATGTGTCTTATGGGTAAGTGATTGTTGCAGGTATAAGTTGTAAGCTACACAGATGCAATTCAATGAAATTAGAAGCAATATAAACTAGGCATCATACCGAACACGCAACCACATAAAACAGTTCCAAGTTAAAGCAAGCACCTGTGATGGTGGAGTAGGGGAGACGTGCTCATCATCTACACAACTACGTTGACTGTCCAGCCTTGGGTTGTCTTGCAAATCTTGTTGGGAGGATGGTGGAGTAGAATCTTTAGAGAACCTCTGTTTGAGTTGCTCTGAAGGACCACCATCATCCACTGCCGTACTAATTTCCTTCAGTTGTATTGATTTTGCATTGTGAAGTCAAACCGATAAGAAAAAGGAATAAAATTCGCTCTTCATAACTCATTCATGCATGATACTGATGAACACTACTCTAATGAAAGGCAAAGTCATGATACGAGGATGGAATATGTACGAAAAACTGGATGACTTGACATATTCACACCTATGATGTGGTAACTAAGCAGAAGGAACTTCAACAAATTAGAAGCACTGCAAGCTAGACACCATATGAAAGGTGCAACCAATATCACTCTGCCAAGTTCAAATTGTCTGGTGTTTCAACAAATTAGAAGAAGTACATGCTAGAAATCATATGCAAGACGCAACCAATATCACACTGGCGACTTAAAGGTGCCTTATCATAAGTGACTGATGCAGGATATGCAAGAATAATAGTCTAATGTAAGAACATGGTGTGATCAGATATAGTATGTTCTAGAAACAGGAACACATGTCATATTCATAGGCATTATGTGTAAAGTAAGTAGATGCAATTCAACAAATTAGAAGCAATACAAGCTAGACATCATACGCAACATGCAACCACATATAATAGTGCCAAGTTAGAGCAAACACCTATGATGGTGGAGTAGGGGAGATGTGCTCATCATCTACACAACTACGTTGACTGTCTAGCATTGCATTGTCTTGCGAATCTTGTTAGGAGGATGGCGGAGTAGAATCTGTAGAGACCCTCTGTTTCAGTTGCTCGGAAGGACCACCATCATCCAATGCCTTACCAATTTCCTTCCGCTTTATTGATTTTGCATTGTGAGGTCAAACCGACAAGAAAAAGGAATACAACTCGCTCTTCAGAACTCATTCACGCATGATACTGACGAACACTACTCTGATGAAAGGCAAAGTCATGATACGAGATGGAATATGTACGAAAAACTGGATGACTTGACATATTCACACCTATGATGCGGTAACTAAGCAGAAGGCACTTCAACAAATTAGAAGCACTGCAAGCTAGACACCATATGGAAGGTGCAATCAATATCACTATGCCAAGTTAAAACTGTCTCGTCATAGGCGGCGGTCATCAAACTAGAAGCACTACATGCTAGAAATCATATTCAAGACGCAAATCAATATCACACTGCCAACTTAAAGCTGTACCATCATAAGTGTCTGATGCAGGATACACAAGAAGAGTAGTTTCATGTAAGAACATGGTGTGATAGACAGATATAGTATGTACCAAAAACAGGAAGGCGTGTCATTTTCACACGTATCATGTGTAAGCTAAGCAGATGCAGTTTACATTAATTAGAAGCAATACAAGCTAGAAACCATACGCAACATGCAACCAGATATCACACTGCCAAGTTAGAGCAAGCACCTTGGATGGTGGAGTAGGGGAGCAGAGACTTGGAACTTGTAATGCACTAGAAGTACGAGGATAATCTGTACAGATGGTCCTTTCACGTTGCTGCAGAGGACCACCATCATCACCTTCCTTACTCTTTTCCTTCCTCTTTTTTCATTTTGCCTTGTCAAGTCAAACCCACAAGAAAAAGAATAAAATTTTCTCTTCAGAACTCATTGATGCATGATACTGACGAACACTACTTTCATGTAAGGCAGCCACATGATAGGAGGATGGAATATGTATGAAAAATAGGATGGCATGACATATTGACATGTATGATTTATAAAGTGTAAAAAGCACAAGCTAGAAACCATATGAAAGATGAAACCAATATCACTCTGCCAAATTAAAAGGGTGGCCTCCTAAATGTATTTGACCAAATTAGAAGCAATACATGGCAACAGGCTAGAAATAATATGCAATATGCAACGAATAAAGGTGTCTCATCGCAAGTGATTAATGCAAGATACAGAAGAGAGGTAGTTTCATGTAATAACATGGTTAATAGATAGATGTAGTATGTACCAAAAATAGGAAGGCATGTCATATTCACAGGTATAATGCGTAAACTAAGCAGATGCAATTTACCCTAATTAGAAGCATTACAAGCTAGACATTGTATGCAACATGCAACCACATATCACACTGCGAAGTTAGAGCAAGCACCTGCGATGGTGATGTAGGGGAAATGTGGTCTTCAAGTACAGAGCCACGTTCAATATCTTCATTTAGGCTTGTTGTTTCTTGAGGATCATGTGGGGAGGATGAAACTGGACTCTCTATATGAGTAGCGCGCCTCATACCACTACAAAAAAATACACTTCCGTGATGATACGTGTAGTAGGTCACGTTTTCTGTCATGCATTTACATCCATGACGATTTTATGACAGAATCAAGATAATCATACATGTGCTGTCGCAGAAGTGTACCATGACATTACCAAAATTATCATCATGGAAGTGTCCACTTCCATGACGATAAATGGCGCGTCATGGAAGTGCTTTCGTCAAGGGTAACCGACACGTGGCATCCACCGTAACGGTCGCCGTTAAGCTACCGGGGCCGGTTTTGGATCCGTTATCCCGTTAACAACCCGAACCAATGGAGATTTTCCAAGTGTAAATTTCTCAATGGCCAGAGGAACCACGTGTCGGCTCACCGTTGGGACAGATGTCATCACTCATTGGAACGGAGTAAACCCGGGCAAACGTTGGGTCAGGCCGGGCTTGTAAAAGCCCGACCTTCATTTTTCAAGCCCGAGCCCGGCCCGAAGCCCGAAATACTCCCTGTTTTCACGCCCGAGCCTGGCCCGAAATCAAGCCCGAAGCCTGAAAGCACGGTCCGAATGCTATTTTTTAGTACGCGCACGTGCAAGCCCGGCCCGAAATACAGAAAAAATGAAGCCCGAGCCCGGCCCGAACTATCTTTCAGGCTGCAAAACAAAGCCCGAGCCCAGCCCGAATGTCAAGCCTGGCTCGGCTCGGCCCCAGTTTTTCGGGCCGAGCTCGGGCCGGGCTGCCCATGCCCGGGTTTAGACCAGAGGCACCTATGATACGTCGACACATGGCACGGCCCAACAGAGGCCCATTCCGGTGAAAAGGCCGGCTCATTTGACTTGGTCAAAAGGTAGCAGGCTGGCCCACGGAAAGCCTTCGCACATATCCCATTTACAGCCCGCTAACTCATGACCCGTTACGGCCTATCCGAATTAGGCTTAGTAGCGTCATCTGGGTCGTCCAATATGATTCCAGCCCGTTGTAACTTCTGTCCCATGTATGGCCCATGACGTCTTTCGGCCCATATGAGGCCCTTTGTAACTCTTGGCCCATTAACGGCCCGTGGTGAAACTGGCCCGTAATGAATAGCGTATCGCTTTATACCCATTAAGGGCCCATTATTCCATTGGGTCGTTTCCAGCCCGTGTTATCTTTCGGCCTTCTCAGGGCCCATCTATTCTTGGGCTCATTTCCAGCATTTGGTTACTTACAGCCCGTTACTGGCCTTTTCTGCTTGTGGGCCAAATTCAACCTGTGCTTACAGTCGGCCTGTTTGTGGCCCGTTAATCTGGTGGGCCGTTTTCATAGCGTCATCAAATACGGCCGATTAACGACGACCCGTTATGGTTGGCACATGAACGGACGATTCTCTAGCCCATTTACGACCCATAATGTGGTCTGTTATGGGCCCATGTTTGGCCAATCGATCATACGGCCCGTAGAAGGCCCATTGATGCTACGGCCCATAGAAGGCCCATTGTTTCTACGGCCCATAGAAGGCCCATTGTTTCTATAGCCCGTAGAAGGCCCATTGTTTCTACGGCCCATATATAGGAGGCCCATGGTCACTACAGTAAATATGTAGCCCATGGTTATTGTGGCGTAGGTTTAAAAAATAGGTTATTGCGGCCACTAGCAATCCGTGGAAAAAGAACTGCACTGACTACAAGTAAACAAATAAACAAGACAACAAGGAAATAAATAAGCAAGCAACTTACGCTAGGCTATCACGGCTATTACACAGATTACATCCACTGGGCATCAAAGTTTGCCACCAATGCAAATATAGGGAACAAAGCAGCATATCACATACACTGGTAGTCAAAGTTGGCGACCAGTGTAAATAAACGCCGCAGCAAAACTAGTCCAGAACTGAAAGCACTTCAGAAGAGCTCAAGAAACAATATCCTGGGTACCCATAATGCAGGCAAGATGCTTAGCAAGCGTATTCACTTTCTCTTGTTTGGTGTAGGGAATCATCGTAGCAATTCCCAATGGTGGAAGTGATAAGTATGGAGTGTCGAACCCACAAGGAGCTAATGGTAAGATCAATATTCTCTCAAGTCCTATCTGGCACTGATAAGACTCTACGTACACCGAACATTTGCTTCCAACTAGAAACGAGAAATAAAACTACGTTGTGGGTATGAAGAGGATAACTTCGCATGATATCGAAGAGCTAAAACATAAAAGTAGGTGTTGTTATCATAAAGTTAGAATATATTACTAAATATTATAAATAGCGAGTGTGGAATAATGATGGGTCGGTGTGTGGAATTATCCTAGGCAATGTTAACAAGGCCGGTAATCACTATTGCAATTTCATATGAGGGAGAGGCATAAGCTAACATACTTTCTCTTCTTGGATCATATGCACTTATGATTGGATCTCTAGCAAGCATCCGCAACTACTAAAGGTCATTAAGGTAAAACCCAACCATAGCATTAAAGCATCAAGTCCCCTTTATCCCATACACAACAATCCCCTTACTCGGGTTTATGCTTTTGTCACTCAAGCCACCGACTATAAGCGAATCATGAACGTATTGCAACACCCTACAGCGGGAATCCCTGACACTTGCGCGACACGGAGGGCACAATAGGACAACACCAAAATAAAACATACAACTCATACCAATCTAGATCATCAATCAACCCAAAGACAAAGGATATCTACTCAAAACATCATAGGATGGCAACACATCATTGGATCATAATATGTGGCATAAAGCACCGTGTTCAAGTAGGGATTACAGCGGGGTGCGGGAGAGTGGACCGCGTAAAAGAGATGAGGATGGTGATGATGATGGTGATGTTGATGAAGACGATCACTGCGGCGATGATTCCCCTCCCGATGGCACTCATGCACCACTGAGAGATAGGAGGAGAGGTTCTCCCCCTTGCGCTTCCTCCTCCATGGCCTCCCCCCTAGATGGGGAGAGGATCTCCCTCTGGTCCTTGGCCTTCATGGCAATGATGGCCCCTCCGGGACCCTCCTCCATGGCCTCCGGTGATGATGGCCCCCTCCGGCAGGGTGCCAGAGAGGGCCTAGATTGATTTCTCGTGGCTACAGAGGCTTGTGGCGGTGGAACTTCCGATCTAGGTTATTTTCTGGAGGTTTGGGCATTTATAGGAGAGGTTGGTGTCGAGAACAAGTCAGGGGGCCCACGGGAAGTCGACGAGGCATAGGGGCGTGCCCAGGGGTGGCCGCGCCCTCCACCCTCGTGGGGCCCACGGGACTCCCCTCCGGTAACTCTTTGTTCCAGTATTTTTTATATTTTCCAGAAAAAATCTCCGTTGATTTTCAGCGCATTCCGAGAACTTTTATTTCTGCACAAAAGCAACACCACGGTAGTTCTGCTGAAAACAGCGTCAGTCCGGGTTAGTTCTAATCAAATCATACCAAAATCATATAAAACCATTGTAAACATGGCATGAATACTTCATAAATTATAGATACGTTGGAGATGTATCAGCATCCCCAATCTTAATTCCTGCTCGTCCTCGAGTAGGTAAATGATAAAAGAAATAATTTATGAAGTGTGAATGCTAGCAAGTGCATAAGTTTGATCAATGATAGTTCCAATCACTTTTCCTAGCATCATTATATATCATAACAGTAGCTCATCTCATGAAACTTCTCATGATCAAGTAACAAGCTATTCACGTGTTGAAGTATAGATCGTAAACTTTCTTGAAAACTAACAAACGTGCTCTTAGTCATCAAACAATTGCAATTCATCTTATTTTCGGGAAGGGTCTATGTAAGAGCTTTGATTCAGCAAACTCCACATACCCAACTATCATTTAATCTTTCACAATTGCTAACACTCATGTGACATTTATGGGTTCAAAGTTTTAATCGGACACAGAGAAAGATAGGGGCTTATAGTTTCGCCTCCCAACCTTTTACCTCAAGGGTAATGTCAACAATAATAATTTATGAAAACCTACATCCAAGTGGATATATATATCCGGATCGCTCCAACACAAAGTGCTTGCCAAAGGATAAAGTGTAAAAGGAAAGGTGATGATCACCATGACTCTTGTATAAGGGTAGAAGACAAAAGTAAAAGATAGGCCCTTCACAAAGGGAAGCAGAGGTTGTCATGCGCTTTTATGGTTGGATGCACAAAATCTTAATGCAAAAGAACGTCACTTTATATTGCCGCTTGTGGTAAAGACCTTTATTATGTAGTCCGTCGCTTTTATTTCTTCCCTATCACAAGTTCGTATAAAGCTTATTTTCTTCGCACTAATAGATCATACATATTTAAGGAGCAATTTTTTATTGCATGCACCGATGACAACTTACTTGAAGGATCTTACTCAATCCATAGGTATGTATGGTGGACTCTCATGGCAAAACTGGTTTAAGGAATGTTTGGAAGCACAAGTAGTATCTCTACTTGGTGCAAAGAATTTGGCTAGGATGAGAGGGAAAGGCAAGCTCAACATGTTGGATGACTTTTTACCATGTCATATTTCAATGAGTGCTCACAATTACAAAAGATGTCCAAGATAGTATATTTATATGTGAAATCTCTCTTCTTTCAATATTCTTTCATGAATTGTTCAAGTGACCAATTCTGCGTTTTCTAACTTTCAATAAGTTTACTACCTATACTTATTATGTGTGAAGTCATTACTCCCCATGTCATCAGCATATGAAATGTATATAAATTCAGATTTATGATATTCAATTCATTCAACCATTTACTCATAGGATATACGTGAAGCACGTGAGTAAATGACAAACTACTCCAAAAAGATATAAGTGAAGAACACTGAGTAGTCAAATAATTAACTAGCCATGGTAGGATTCTTTTTCATTCAAGATTTCAGATCCAATGATTTTATTCAAACAGCAAGTAAAATTGAAAATGCGCACCAAGCAAAACACATATCATGTGACGAATAAAAATATAGCTCCAAGTAAGGTATACCGATAGTTTTGAAGACGAAAGAGGGGATGCCTTCCGCGGCATCCCCAAGCTTAGGCGCTTGAGTCTTCCTTGAATATTACCTTGGGGTGCCTTGGGCATCCCCAAGCTTAGCCTCTTTCCACTCCTTATTCTCCTCATATCGACATCTCACCCAAAGCTTGAAAACTTCAATCACACAAAACTTAACGGAACTTCGTGAGATAGGTTAGTATGATAAAGAGTAAACCATTCACTTTGGTACTATCAAATACAAGGTTCATAATTGTTATCACACAATGCCTACTGTACCATATCACTTATACAATTTATACTGAGAAATATAAGCCATAGAAACTAGAAAACAAGCAAACTATGCAATGAAAGCAGGATCTGTCAAAAACAGAACAGTCTGTAATGATGTGAACAGAAACCATACTTCTGCTACTCCAAAAATTATGAAATAAATTGGTGGACGTGCGGAATTTGTCTATTAATCTTCTGCAAAAATAATCAACTGAAAATCACTCTTCTGTAAAAAATGACAGCTAATCTCGTGAGCGCAAAGTTTCTGTTTTTTACAGCAAGATCACATTAACTTTCACCCAAGTCTTCCCAAAGGTCTTACTTGGCACTTTATTGAAACAAAAGCTATAAGACATGATTAATACAGTATATTAATCATGTAAACACACAAAAACATTAAGGGTAAATATTGGGTTGTCTCCCAACAAGCTCTTTCCTTTAATGCCTTTTAGCTAGGCATGATGATTTCAATGATGCTCACATAAAAGATAAGAATTGAAACATAAAGAGAGCATCATGAAGAATATAACTAGCACATTTAAATCTAACCCACTTCCTATGCCTAGGGATTTTGTGAGCACATAATTTATAGGAACAAGAATCAACTAGCATAGGAAGGCAAAACAAGTACAACTTCAAAACTTTAAGAACATAGAGAGGAAACTTGATATTATTGTAACTCCTACAAGCATGTATTCCTCCCTCATAATAATTTTCAGTAGCATCATGAATGAGTTCAAGAATATAACCATCACATAAAGCATTCTTTTCATGATCTACAAGCATAGAAATTTTACTACTCTCCACATAAGCAAAATTCTTCTCATTCAGAATAGTGGGAGAAAACTCAACAAAATAGCTGTCATGTGAGGCATAATCCAATTGAAAATTAAAATCATGATGACAAGTTTCATGGTTAACATTATTCTTTATAGCATACATATCATCAAAATAATCATCATAGATAGAAACTTTGTTCTCATAATCAATTGGAACCTCTTCCGAAATAGTGGAATCATTACTAACTAAAGTCAACACTCTTCCAAATCCACTTTCATAAATATCACACTAAGATTCAACATCCTCCAAAATAGTGGGATCACTAATTCCTAAAGTTGACACTTTTCCAAGCCCACTTTAGATGATAGTATTATTCATACTCCAAAAGATATAAGTGAAGTTCAGGGAGTATTCTACAATTAATATAGACTAACCAATATCCAAGCTCAAAATATATAAGTGAAGCACACGAAGCATTCTATAAAACCATACTCAAAAGATTTAAGTGAAGCACAAAGAGCATTCTATAAGCTCGTACTCAAAAGATTTAAGTAAAGCACATGAATCATTCTATAAATCGATGAAGGGATATCTCATACTAGCATGGTTATTAAAGAAAAAGAAAAACACAAAGGACACAAATCATGTGAACAAAACAAAAACCGAGGTATACCGATAATTGTTGAAGAAGAAAAATGGGATGCCAACCGGGGCATCCCCAATCTTAGATGCTTGAGTATCCTTGGAATATTTACTTGGGGTGCCTTGGTCATCCCCAAGCTTGAACTCTTGCCTCTCTTTATTCTTCTTACATCGGTAACTTCTCGTTCTTCGAACACTTCATCCACAAAAACTTAACAAAAACTTTATGAGATCCGTTAGTATACTAGAGCAAATCACTACCTTTAGGTACTGTTGCAAACTCATTCCAATTTCATATTAGCACTTTATCTACTGTATTCCAACTTCACCATGGTTCAAACCCCCCGATACTACCCATAGATTCATCAAAATAAGCGATCAACACATAGAAAACAGAATCTGTCAAAAACAGGACAATCTGTAGTAATCGGGAAGTTTAGTAAACTTCTGTAACTCCAAAAAATTCTAAAAAATATGACAATTTAAACAATTTGTACAGAAGTAATGTGCAAAAAGTTTCAGACCCATTTGACTTTCCAGTAAAAAATGTAAATTCACACACTTCAGCCAAAGTTTCTATTTTTGTACTGCACAAAGTAAACAAGCAATCTAATCGTCCTAAAACCGAAGCTTGGCACATTATTTTTGTATTACAATGGATATATACAAGGGGATAATTATTTTCAGAGAAGCTTCCGTGAATTTGTTTACATTGTTTCCATGAGCATGAACACAAGTGTTCAAGGTCGACCCACACTTCTCCAATGCATAACCTTCCAATCACTTCTCTTATTGAAAAACTTTTTAGGCATGAGAGGCAAGTAAATTTTTTTGTATTTTCATTCTTTAATTTTTTTGTATGTTTCACCCACAACTAAGCATAAACAAAAAGTAAAAACACAATCTACTTAGTGAAGAAAGCAAACAAGCACACACGAGAATATCAACCCCACGCTATTGCTCCCCGGCAACGGCGCCAGAAAAGAGCTTGATAATCCCCAAGTGCAGGGAATCATCCTAGCAATTCCCAATGGTGGAAATGATAAGTATGGAGTGTTGAACCCACAAGGAGCTAAAGGTAAGATCAATATTCTCTCAAGTCCTATCTGCCACTGATACGACTCTACGTACACCGAACGTTTGCTTCCAACTAGAAACGAGAAATAAAACTACGTTGTGGGTATGAAGAGGATAACTTCGCATGATATCGGAGAGCTAAAACATAAAAGTAGGTGCTGTTATCATAAAGTTAGAATATATTACTAAATATTATAAATAGTGAGTGTCGAATAATGATGGGTCGGTGTGCGGAATTATCCTAGGCAATTGTTAACAAGACCGGTAATCATTGTTGCAATTTCATATGAGGGAGAGGCATAAGCTAACATATTTTCTCTTCTTGGATCATATGCACTTATGATTGGATCTCTAGCAAGCATCCGCAACTACTAAAGATCATTAAGGTAAAACCCAACCATAGCATTAAAGCGTCAAGTCCCCTTTATCCCATACGCAACAACCCCCTTACTCGGGTTTATGCTTCTGTCACTCAAGCAACCCACTATAAGCGAATCATGAACGTATTGCAACACCCTACAACGGGAATCCCTCACGCTTGCGCGACACGAAGGGCACAATAGGACAGCACCAAAATAAAACATACAACTCATACCAATCTAGATCATCAATCAACCCAAAGATAAAGGATATCTACTCAAAACATCATAGGATTGCAACACATAATTGGATCATAATATGTGGCATAAAGCACCATGTTCAAGTAGGGATTACAGCGGGGTGCGGGAGAGTGGACCGTCTAAAAGAGATGAGGATGGTGATGTTGATGAAGAAGATCACCGCGGCGATGATTCCCCTCCCGATGGCACTCCGGCGCCACCGAGAGAGAAGAGGAGAGGTTCTCCCCCTTGCGCTTCCTCCTCCATGGCCTCCCCCTAGATTGGGAGAGGTTCTCCCTCTGGTCCTTGACCTTCATGACAATGATGGCCCCTCCGGGAGCCTCCTCCATGGCCTCCGGTGATGATGGCCGCTCCGGCAGGGTGCCAGAGAGGGCCTAGATTGATTTCTCGTGGCTACAGAGGCTTGCGGCAGCGGAACTTCCGATCTAGGTTATTTTCTAGAGGTTTGGGCATTTATAGGAGAGGTTGGCATCGAGAACAAGTCAGGGGGCCCCACGGGAAGTCCACGATGCACAGGGGCGCGCCCCAGGGGGTGGGCGCGCCCTCCACCCTCGTGGGGCCCACGGGACTCCCCTCCGGTAACTGTTCGTTCCATTATTTTTTAGATTTTCTAGAAAAAATCTCTGTTGATTTTCAGCGCATTCCGAGAACTTTGATTTCTGCACAAAAACAACACCACGGTAGTTCTGCTGAAAACAGCGTCGGTCCGGGTTAGTTCTAATCAAATCATACCAAAATCATATAAAACCATTGTAAACATGGCATGAATACTTCATAAATTAATAGATACGTTGGAGACGTATCAGTAAACCAGTTCAGTAGTAAGGTGGACAGTATAACAACGTGAAACAAACATATATCTATGTAGTTTGGTCACTGTATGGTCTATATCATTCTAGTTTATAGTTTATGTTGCCAAATCAAGATAGAGACAGTTCAAACCATATCTATTTAAGACAAAGCAGCATAGACAGAATATAAGTGTGGGAAACTACACAGCAATAACAACACTTGTAATGTGCATGGCATGAGAACATAACTGTTCATTCAATTGAAACTGAAATCAACATAGAGCAAGTTACAACAGGAAACACGTTGAAGAAACAGGTTTAAAACATACCTGTTGTGCCATTGGAGTTTCAGTTGCATCCTTCAAATTTGAAATTAGTTGGTATGAGTAAATACAGTGATGCAAGAGCAAAGAAGTATGAACCATAGCTACGAAACCTCACCTGAGAACAATTCTTCTTCTGCTTTAAGCATTGACTTGGGGTTCGGAGTGGTGGTCCTCGTGCTTTGGGCACTGCAGTTGCCTTACTAACTGCTCATGTTTGGGTGCTTTGTGTTGGATACGGTGTTGTGTCAACTGGAACTGGGTTACTATCTGCTGGGGTTGGGGTTAGAAGGGGTGTAGCTGGTTCTCTGTCCAACTGGGTAGGGCTACAATCTGCGTGAGTCTGGGTTATGTGTGGTAGGGCTAGTTCTTGGGCAAGTACAAATGTGGTTCTATCTGCATCGATAGGTAGCACGATCTTTTGTGAAGACCGTGTTTTTACTCCCATAGATATTGCCATCACCCCCTTCAATTCAATTGGCTGATAAACCAGAAAAGTAATTGAATGTACAGACATTGTAAGATATACAGGTGCAAT
The DNA here is from genome assembly GCF_002575655.3 of Aegilops tauschii subsp. strangulata. Taxonomy (NCBI): domain Eukaryota; kingdom Viridiplantae; phylum Streptophyta; class Magnoliopsida; order Poales; family Poaceae; genus Aegilops; species Aegilops tauschii. Next base: position 421,441,234 of record NC_053037.3, on the reverse strand, counting down.
GGATAGTAGGGAAGAAAACAGGTCATGAAATAATTCACATTTATGTTGTCTACATGTTTGTGGACCCCTAAGTTCAGGTCCCGCATATCTTTCCCCCACTGACTTGATTCCTCGGATGCGTTGCTCTCGCACTTGATCTTGAACTCCCGGTAGTCATCTTCGCTAATCGAAGGATTTTTCTCCTTGATCTTCTCATAACTATCACCTTTTCTAATCATGCTCTTCACCACGCCTCTCTAAGTAGCCAGGGCCTTGCTCATCTTCGTGAGGGCGGCACTGTTCACTTTATTCCCTGAGAGGCGTGTGTTTGCGAAGTCACCGGGGAACTTGTATAGTTCGTGCAGCTTCGTGAAGAGGAGGTTGCGCAAATTCCGTCGGTCACGATGCCTTAGGTTCTCAGTGTTGATCGAGACGGTGCTCCGGAGAATGCACCCGAGCTGTCCCGCGTACTCCTTGACTATTTCTTTGGGCGCCGTTGGATGCCCCTGGGAGGACACTTCAGTAAATTCCTCCTTGACGGTGCCAAGCACGTTCGGGCGCCGGTCCTTCCGTTGCCTCTTCGGTTGGCTGCCATCTGTGCGTGCGCCGCCATCATCAGTGGTGGCATCCTCGGCGGCACCATAAGTGGTGTCATCCCCGACGCCACTACGGGTTGTGTAGTCGGGATCGGTGTCTTCCGCGACGTCCTCATAGCTGTGAGGTTCTTCCTCCATCTCCTGGGGCTGCTCCCAGAATGCCTTGCCCGAACCGCCGGCCTCATCGTTGTGGGCCATCTTTCGCTCTAAATAGGAAAAAAATTGGTCAAAAAGTTGGTTATTGTCAAGGAACAAGATCATGGTCTCATCATTTAGGGTTTGTCGACACCGAGGCATCCTAAAAGCTAAGCTTTTATCATTTAGGGTTTGTCGACGCCGAGGCACCCTAAAAGCCTAAGCTTTCATCATTTAGGTTTTTATCGACACCGAGGCACCCTAAAAGCCAAGGTTTTATCATTTAGGGTTTGTCGACGCTGAGGCCCATGCATAACACAAGAGGCAGTTGATCCTACTTAATTAAGTACTAAGATACCCCGGCCCATGCATTAGTCGCAAGTACCCCATATGTCCTATTTTTAGCAAAGTCATGGTAAAATTCACGGAAAATTTCAGCATGACCTTTGCTGAAAATAGGACATATGGAGTACCCGAATTTGCCGGAACGGAAGTTAATCGACATTCCGGCAAACTCAAGGGCCTCTCGGGGTACCTGCAAAATCATCACGACACGATGGTCGGAGACAAAACCCAGCAAACTAGCACCACAATGTGCCTCTACTTTCATATGGATGAAAAGGCCACAGACCATATGGTCCTCTGCTTTCATATGGACAAAAATCAGCTCAACTTATGTGAGCTTCCATTCCAGATCTAATAGGTCACCCAACAAAAAATCATCAATAGTTTAGCAAGTTTGTACCCTCAAGAATGAACATATAGCAATATCTGTTGTCCCCCCATAACATACAGAAATCAAAATCAGCTCAACTTAGATGACAATGTATATACTTTATCACATTATATAGGTGTTGCAACAACATATGTACTTTATCACATTATAAGTCCTCACACCATCAACTATGACAAAATCTGAGAGTATAAGTCTGGTTACATTCACCCAAGTCCAAACATAAAATTATGTCCAACATAGTACAACACACTTTGATAATTTCATAGGATTTAATATACCGAACGAAACCTGACAAGTGATATGTGTTTTAAGTATCTACAGAACAGCCTCTAAATTTTTCATGTTGTAACTTTATTTTAATACCACCTCTAACAGGGCCTAATCTCCCATATCAAAATACTGTACCCAGGAACATATATTTCGGGACAGCAAACTAAACTGATAGCTGCTCTCAAACCGTACATCCAAACGACACAAATAAATACTCTAAAGAAACCTTGAAACTTTATCTAAAACTTATGTAAAGGGGCCAACTCAAAATTCTGAGCCTAGCTAACTCATTTTTCAGATATAAGCTTGCTGTCCAGATTTGACAGTGCAGTTTTTAACCGAACCAAGTTCAGTTTACAGCCAGAGTCACCCCACGATCCAGATTTTCTCTAAAAGGCAACCAACATCTCGCAATATTGCTCATGAATGGGTTATCATCCCTAACTAATTTGGTTAAACAAAGGATCTAGCATAAAATAGGGCTGCTATGCACCTTACATGGATGTTACAAAAACACCGGAAATCCAAGTTCAGTACATGAAACACTCACTAGGTACTAGTTTGAGCTCACGTAACAAGCCAAGGGTTGAGTTTAGCTCCTATTGACTTAGCTTCCGACTTCTCTCATGTATAAGTAAAAGGCTAGTGAATTAAAAATAGAACTAGCTGCAGATTATTAACCCAATACGAATCACAGATAAATAAATTCTGGAGTTATGCTCACAACAGAAATATATGCGCAGGTGTGCAATGACAAAATTCTGGAGTTATGCTATGCAATCTAGAATGTAGTCTAAGGGGAACTAACTAGCAGCAGCTCATCTAGAACACATGTGAGTACTTCAATGGAAATAGCAACATCAGGAAGAAAAGAAGGAACATTGTCCCACAGTAGCAACAGCAGGTGGGCGGGGCCCGAGCGTAGTGGAGGCGCGGTCGCGGTGCGGTGAGCGCGCCTTGGCGGGGCCAGGGCGCGGCCAGGGGCCGAGGGGAGCACGGCCACGGGGGCGGCAACCAGGAGCTGGGGAACGGTGGTGCGACAGCCTACGGCGACGAAATCGAAGGGGGGAAGGGGAACCGGTGCAGCTCACCGAGAGGAAGACGATGGCGAGCTCGTGCGGGGCCGGGGTTGACGAGTTGACGCGGATCAACGGTGAGGCCGCGGTGGCCGGAGGTGGAAGAAGACCTCGATCCGCACGATGCAGAGTAGCGAGCTCGAACGGGTGGCCGTAGATGACGTAGAAGAACACTGCAGAGCTCCTAGACTCCTTGGTGGGGTGCGGGGACGACGGTGGTCGCGGGGACGATGCGGTGACGGTGATGACCTAGTCGGGCGAAGCAGCGCGAGGGGAGGGGAAGTGGGGAGGTGCTAGGGTTTGCACAGGGGTCTGGCTCAGCCTTATCCAACAGGGGAGCCGGAGCGGGTGTGGAGCAGGCGCGGGGGTCGTCGGAGCGGGCGCGGGGGTCGTCGGAGCGGGTGTGGCAAGGGAGGGAAGGGGGCTCTGGCGAGGGAGAGGGAAGGGGGATCGGGCGAAGGGGTATCCAGCTAGAGGGGGGAATGTTAGTAATGGCGCTCCATCTAGGGGTGCGCCATAAAAACACTGATAGCAATGGCGCACCATCCTCTGGTGCGCCATTAGTAACTTTTTTTTCTGATAGCAATGGCGCACCCTCCTCTGGTGCGCCATTAGTAACTTTTTTTCATTATTTTTTGTTGCATCTAATAATTTGTTTTTTATCAAATTTGTTATTTTCATGAGGACTAGAACAGAAGATATCATCAAATTTGTTTTTTTTGAAAATATCATCAAATTTGTTTTTTATTTTTAATTGAAAATATCATCAAATTTGTTATTTGAAAATATCATCAAATTTGTTATTTAAAAATATCATCAATATTTTTTTGGATTTTTAGTTGCATTCATTTGTGAATTGGTAAAACATTTATGAATATGAAAAAGTATCATCAAATTTGAAAAAATATTCATGAATTCAAAAAGTGCCCATGAAATTTAAAAATATTCATGAGTTCAAGAAATATTAACAAATTCAATATTCATGAGGACTAGAACAAAAGAAATATCATTTCAAAATGTCGAAATACAATCGAGAAATGAAGACTACGATTTAAATACAATCGATCTTAGCTAGCTATCTTTTCACAATCTTCTTGCCCTTCTTTTTCGCAAATGGAGTTCTTCTGTTGAACGGACGTCCTTTAGGTAGGGTGGTCCCGCTTCTTCTTGTGGTGTATGGCACTTCATCGTCGTCATCATGTTCCATCTTCGGGTCGCCGTACTTGTCAAAGTCTTGCTCATTGGCGACTCCATCCATTCCAATGATCTTCCTTTTGCCTCTCCTCACGACAACACGACTGGGCTTTGACGGGTCGGTAATGAAGAAGCATTGGTCCACTTGGGAAGCCAGTACCCATGGCTCATTTTTCGCGGTGACGTTTGCGCCCGCGGTCTTAGATTTGGCTTCGGGTATAACCATGGTGGTGAAATACCGGTCTTCTTTTATGACGCTCTTGGCCCATCTGACACAGAACATCGGGACCTTCTCTCCAGCGTAGCTCAGCTCCCAGATCTCCTCGATCCTTCCGTAGTATATTTCCTTGTCGTTACCGCTGTAGGATTCCATCGTTACCCCGGAGTTCTGATAACCATCGCTCTTCATGTCCTTGTCCTCGGTGTAGAATGTGTAGCCGTTGATATCGTATGCCTCATAGGTCATCAGGTTGTGCTCGGCGCCCAGTGACAAGGCGAATATGAGTTTTTCTTCCGCGGAAGAATCCTCATGTAAAGGGTACGACAGAAGCTTCTCCTTGAACCAACGCGTGAAACATGAGTTGTGCTCTTTGATTATATCTCCGTCCGTCCTCTGTTGGCCTCGGTCATTGTACGTCTTCTCAATAAAGGTTTTGTGCTCTACCACCCAAGGATCGACCATGTCTATGTGTTCTAGCGCGACTAGGTTTGCTCTTTCAAAGTCGGCAAGTCGACCCTCGAAGTCGACATGCATTTCGCGGCGACCCTCGCGGTGACCCCATCCAGCGAGCCTGCCGAGGTGCCTGTTGACGGGCAGACCAACGGGGTTCTCGATGCCTAGATAATTCGTGCAGTAGGAGATGCACTCTTCGGTCAAAAGCCCCTACCTATGCTTCCCTCTGGACGTGACATGTTGCAAACGTATCCTTTGATGACACCATTCATCCTTTCGAACGGCATCATGCTGTGCAGGAACGTCGGCCCGAGTTGGATGATATCCTCCACGATATGGACCAGCAGATGCACCATAACATCGAAGAATGCGAGCGGGAAGTACATCTCAAGCTCGCATAGTATCACCACGATCTCTTCCTGTAGCCTTCTGAGTTGCCTCACGCCAACCGACTTCCGAGAGATGACGTCGAAAAAGTTGCATAGGCCAAATAGAGTTTCACGGACGTGCGCGTCCATGATCCCACGGATTGCAACTGGAAGTATCTGGGTCATCAGCACGTGACAGTCGTGAGACTTCATCCCGCTGAACTTCTGCTTCGCTGAGTCTAGGTATCTGCTTATCTTCCCCGCGTAACTGTAAGGAAGTTTTACTCCTACAAGGCAGGTGAAAAACTGCTCGATCTCCTCCTGACTTAGAGTGAAGCACAGGGGAGGGTAGTCATTTCCGGTCTTCTTGGCCTTTTTGCCTTTGCGACGACTTTCCGTGTCCTGCTTCGCCTCATCATCATCATCATCATTAGCGTGAAGCTCCTCCCTGATGCCCATTGATTTCAAGTCTGCCCTTGCTTTCGGCCCATCTTTGGTCCTCTCTGGCATGTTGAGCAGGGTACCAAGCAGACTCTCGCACACGTTCTTCGTGATATGCATGACATCAAGGCTGTGAGGCACGCGGTGGATCTTCCAGTACGGCAAGTCCCAGAAAATAGACCTCGTTTTCCATACCTTCAGCAGCGGCTCTGGCGACTTTCGCTTCTTTCCCGGCTCTGGCGCCTTTTTCTTCTTTCCCGGCAGTGGGCAATCTTTCCAATTTTTCAACAGCTCGTCTATTTCCTCTCCGCTCCTCGTACGCGGGCGTCTTCGGGGTTCGGTTTCACCATCGAACAAATCCTTGCGTTTTCTCCATGGGTCATCGTCGCGAAGCCACCTTCGATGTCCCATGAACACGGTTTTCGAAGACCCGGGATCTCTATCTAGCTGGCGATACGTTGTGTCATCCATGCACCTGACGCATCCAGAAAATCCGTGGACCACCTGCCCCGCGAGATATCCGTAACCGACATAGTCGTGCACCGTCGTGAGCAGTGCGGCTCTCATATGGAAATATTCTTTCTCTGCGGCATCCCACGTATTGGCTGGCGTTTTCCACAGCGTGTCTAGCTCCTCTTTCAGCAGCCCCAGATACAGATTGATGTCGTTCCCTGGTTGTTTCGGCCGTTCAATTAGCATACTCATGTGAATGTACTTCCTCTTCATGCACAACCAGGGGGAAGGTTGTACATCCACACAAACACATGCCAGGTGCTATGTGTGCTTCTCTGGCTGCCAAACGGATTGACTCCACCGCTGCTCGCGCCCAGCACGATGTTCCTTGGATCGTCCCCAAAATCTGGGTGTTCAAAGTTCAACGCTTGCCACTGGCTCGCATCCTTAGGGTGACTCAGCATCTTGTCTTTTTTATTTATCTCTAGATCATTTCCGTCATCTTCTCGCTTCTTCTCCTCCCTATCCGCGTGCCAACGCAGGAGCTTTGCTAGCTTAGGGTCCGTGAAATACCGCTGCAGATGAGGAGTGATTGGAAAGTACCACACCACTTTTCGAGGAGCTTTTTTCCTCTTCTTGTATCGAGTGACGCCGCACACCGGACATATGGTAGACTCCGCGTGCTCGTCCCGATAAATGATGCAATTGTTCATGCACACATGGTATTTCACGTGCGGTAAATCCAGAGGACACACGATTTTCTTCGCCTCCTCGAAACTGGTCGGGCACTTGTTCCCCTTGGGAAGACGTTCGTGCCAGAATGACATGTTCTCGTCGAAGCATGCGTCGGTCATTTTGTGTTTTACCTTCATCTCCAGAGCCATGAGCGTTACTTTCAGGCGGGTATCCTTGGGCCTGCATCCTTCATACAATGGAGTAACCGCGTCTATCTCCAGTTGATCCAGCTTGGCTTTCTCTCGGGTGGCAGCTCTTGTGTTATCCGTCTGCTTGAGAAGCAGCTCTTGAATATGAGGGTCCTGCACCGAGCCCATCGATGGTCCATCGTCGTTTGCTCCGGCATCTTCATCTTCATGATCAAGCCCTTCGTCTTGATCTTCCTCATCATCATGTCCTGCATCTTCTACATGATGACTGTGTACAGCATCACCGTCGTGATCATGTCCTGGAGATTCTTCGTCTTCTCGCACGCCCTCACCGCGGTGGTTGTCTTGCTGCCCTTCCTCATTTCTTGTCCGGCCCCCATGGATGACTTCATAGTCATCTTCATCACCTTGCCACCGATAGCCATCCATGAAACCACGCAAGAGCAGGTGGTCCCGCACCTGCCCAGAATCCGGGTCCGCAATAAGGCTCTTCAGCTTGCATCTTCGACACGGACATCTTATCTCTGTCTCATTCTTTTGAAGCATCTCGGCCTTCGCGGAGCTCAAAAACCTATTCATGATGCCTTCGGTCATCGTGCGGACCATGGTCGCCTGCGGGGTAGAGCAAAACGATACTTTAGAACCAAGAAAAAATTTGGCATGACTTTGCCTAAAAATAGGACCAAAAAGAATGCATAGTGCCAAATTCTCACCGAAACGGAAATGAATCAACATCCCGACAAAATATTGGCAACTATCGCATTTCAAATACCGGTACCTTCAAACACAAACATATATGCAACACCACAAACATACGTAGATCTAGCTAGGCCATAAAAAGTGCATATGCACGTTGTTGGAGGGAGAAAAAGTAGATCTACAACATAAAGAAAGCTTTCCCCTTACTTACCTATCAAAAAAGGTAATTTAACCACTTAATTTGGGTGAATCTATGGTGCAAATGAGGTGAGGAGGAGGAGGCAGCCGAGACAAGCTTGGAGGAGGAGGTGGAGAGAATGAAGTGGGGAAAGTGAGTGTGGTAGGTGGCTGTCCAAAATATCTAGCTGGTCTCCGGTTACTAATGGCGCACCACCCAAACATGCGCCATTAGTAACCCTGGTTACTAATGGCGCACCAGTTAGGGGTGCGCCATTACTAGTTTTGCAAAAATAATTGGCAGTAGTGGTGCGCCATTACTAGTTTGAACTAGTAATGGCACACTTCACCCTGGTGCGCCATTACTACTTTTGAAAAAAAGTAAAAAAAATTGTCAGTAGTGGCGCACAGAGCGTGTGGTGCGCCATTACTAGTTAAAACTAGTAATGGCGCACTGTGCCCTGGTGCGCCATTAATAGTTTTGGAAAAATAAAAAAATAAATAAAATTTGCTAGTAATGGCGCACCGTGTGTCTGGTGCGCCATTAGTAATGAGGACACTAATGGCGCACCTGTATCTGGTGCGCCACTGCTATATAGCAGTGGCGCACCACATACATGGTGCGCCATTAATGTCCATATAGCAGTGGCGCACCACATACATGGTGCGCCATTAATGTCCATATCAGCTATAGCCCTTTTCCTAGTAGTGGGGGAACCATGGCTTAGGGACGCGCTTGTCCGAAATGTGGGGTAAGTTACAAAAGTACCCCCACCATTTTGAGCTTGGCGGTTCTTTCGGTTCAGGGGTATCACAGGCATTTCGCGTGTCGGGATTTCACAGGAGGTGGGAGTTTTTGCGCGCGTTGTAATTTTGGGATAGCAAGGCGCGGGTTGAGATGGAGGGAGTTTTCGGAGCACAAAGAGACAAAGATATATCTTAAAATTTCGGGTAACAAGGCGTGGATTGAAGAGGCGGGAGTTTCGCAGCACGATTGTCAGAGATGCTAGCTTGAAATTTCAGCATAACAAGGCGCGGCTTGAAATTTTGGGAGAACAAGCTTAACCTGTACAAAAAAGACAATTCGCACCTCACTAGAGAGAGTCATGTCCCGTTTTACTATATTACTAGAAATGCATTCAAATACAACAACAACAAAACTAAAAAATCGGGAGAACAAACATAACGTGTACAGTACCGAATCAATTTGCACTTACCTCAACAATAAAAAAACAATTCGTGTTGTCTAGCATATGGACTAAATTTGAGTACATTTTCCCTGTTTGAATGGGATTGTACTCGGGTTAGTTATACAACCATCTAAACATGATCGTCACAACACATGACATGAATATAGGAGTAGTAAATTCCTATATAAATACGAACTACATGTACATATGATCTCAAATTCAAATATATGTATCCATTTTATGTTGAATTCAAATCATAGTACATGCTTGCTCTAGCTAGATGTTCAGAATCTGAACCATGTATGATACTACGTACAATGTGTTTAACACGCACAACACACACACAAACACTATTTAGACTAGTAAGGGACACGTGCATTGCACGAATGAGATTTGGCAACCACATTATGAATAAATACCACATTATACCATGTAAGCTTTGAGTCATATATGCATGATGTAGATGTTCGTTTAATTCTTATAGTTCATCTCATTCAAAATCAATTAGTTTTATAAAAAGCTAATCTAATTTAAGATTCATGGAATTGTGCGTTGTAAAGCATAAAGTAAAAACAAATAATGGCAATTCATGTAAAAAAATTGGGCAATTATGATACGGAAGATTCTAGAACAAAGGAGAAGTGCTTGTGTTTTGAGGTTTGTGCATTATGTTTAAGTTCAACCTTATTCTAGATTGTACATGTGGCAAAATCTGGTGGAATGTAGATGATATCCAATGGCCAGTAGTGCTCAGATTTGCCATCTCTGCGCCGTCGGATTGGCTTCATCCAACGACCATCTTTCAAAGTTATTCGCACACTATATAGGGGTATAGATATAGATATGTGACGCGAAAGCCACCCATCATCTCCAATTTGAATAGTGTGTCCATGCACGGATGCAGTGTGGCCAAACGATGTCTGCCATCGGTATCTCAAACGATGTCTGCCATCGGTATCTCAAATTCAAATCAGTCTGACCTTGTTCAATGTGTATACAGTATAGCATGCTCGTTTCCAAACCACACCGCGCATATCTTAGTTATATTCATGCATGCATGGGTTTCAAACATCATGATCTCTTATTCAAATATTTGAATTCAACTTTACATTGATTATGACCTCACCTAGTCTTTTACACCCACACAGTGTCTTCTCTTTATAATTGTACCACTAACTTTCTCTCGTGCATGCATGCACACACACTACCACTCAGCATTATCCATCGCACACATGCAATCTTTTTCTTCAGGTCGGTCTCCCATGCATGAACACACAGACACACACCCCTCCCCATCTTCTTCACTTTGGGCATTATTTATCTCTCACATGCATGCGCAATGATCGATGTTCCTCTATGTGTGTGTATATATAGCTAGGTCTTTCCTAGTTTTCCACACAAACCGATCGATCTATATATCTAGTCAGGTCTCACCCTCTTTCCCACGTACATATCGATCAATCTATACCTCTCTATATAGGATTACATAGCTAATACACCCACATTATATATCCATCGTGCCCCCTCATCATCCATGCCTTCCGCTTCATCTCTCAGACGCGCGCACAGTGGCGAAGACAGGGGCAGCAAGGGCCCTGCCCCCCTAACATCACTATATATTGAGGCTAATATGAATGTGATCAGTAGATCAATTGCTGGTAAAATGGTTTAAGTTGATGAATTGTCCCTCCCCATAAAGGATTAGCAATGCATACCCCCCTAGCTCATTTATGTTTCATGGCTCCGCCACTGCGCAACCGCGCACTCGCCCCCTCTCTTTAAATATCGATCTCGCACTTGTGCACTCCTTCATAGTCTCCCTCCACTTGGCCCCTCGCACCATGTTCCAGCCCCCCCATATCCCAGTGCGTGTATGCTCGTAGAGGTCTTCCCTCTATCTGTCTCTATCGACTTCTCGCGCGGTCGACCCCTCCCCACCCTTCTTGTATATCACCCCGACCCCATGCACATACATGTATGTATATAGGCCTCTCCTTCACACAAATTGCATTGACACGTATTCCCTCACCATATCTTAGTATCTTTCACACACAGACTACGTGTGCCAAAGAGACGAGGTGCACACACGCACTTGTTCCCACATACAAACGCGCGGGTGCACGGTGGAGCACATTTATATGAAAAATGAGCATGTAGAAAGCCTTTAGATGATGTGCCAAACTAGTCTATATCTATACCTCTATATCTATATCTATACCCCTATATTGTGTGTGAATAAATTTGAAAGATGGTCGTTGGATGAAGCCAATCAGACGGTGTAGAGATGGCAAATCCGAGCACTACTGGCCATTGGATATCATCTACATTCCACCAGATTCTGCCATATGTACAATCTAGAAGACTCCATAGTTGAACTTAAGCATAATGCACAAACCTCAAAACACAAGTACTTCTCCTTTGTTCTAGAATCTTTCGTATCATAACTGCCCTAACTTTTTTTCTAGTTGAATTGCCATTATTTGTTTTTACTTTATGCTTTACAATGCACAATTCCATGAATCATAAAATAGATTAACTTTAATATAAAAACTAATTTATTTTGAATGAGATGAACTACAAGAATTAAACGAACGTCTACATCATGCATATATGACTTAAAGCTTACATGCTATAATGTGGTATTTATTCATAATTTGGTTGCCAAATCTCATGCGTGCAATGCACGTGTGATAACCCACAAGTATAGGGGATCAACTGTAGCCTCTTTCAATAAGTAAGAGTGTCGAACCCAACGAGGAGCTAAAGGTAAAACAAATATTCCCTCAAGTTCTATCGACCACCGATACAACTATACGCACGCTTAACGTTCGCTTTACCTAGAACAAGTATGAAACTAGAAGTACTTTGTAGGTGTTCTTGGATAGGTTTGCAAGATAATAAAGAGCACGTAAATAAAAAGTAGGGGCTGTTTAGATAAAGACACAACTAAGTTAGTTTTAGTAGAGAGCTTTTTGTCACGAGAAAGTTATTTGTCCCTAGGCAATCGATAACTAGACCGGTAATCATTATTGCAATTTTATTTGAGGGAGAGGCATAAGCTAACATACTTTCTCTTCTTGGATCATGTGCACTCATGATTGGAACTCTAGCAAGCATCCGCAATTACTAAAGATCATTAAGGTAAAACCCAACCATAGCATTAAAGTATCAAGTCCTCTTTATTCCCATACACCATGACCCACTTATCTGTGTTTGTGTTTCAGTCACTCACACAACGCAGACAATAAGCAAACCATGAACATATTGCAAACCCTACAACAGGGATCCCTCACGCTTCCGCGACACGGAGAGCACCATAGGACAACACCAATAATAAAACATGCAACTCAAACCAATCACGATCATCAATTAACCCATAGGACAAAACGGATCTACTCAAACATCATAGGATAGCCATACATCATTGGGAAATAATATATAGTGTTGAGCACCATGTTTAAGTAGAGATTACAGTGGGTCAAAGAGGGGTTACACGGCTGCATAGAGGGGGGAAGAGTTGGTGATGACGGCAGTGAAGTTGTTGGAGTAGATTGCGGTGACGATGATGGCCCAGACGGCACTCCGGTGCCACCGGAAGCGAGGGGGAGAGAGCCCCCCTCCTTCTTCTTATTCCTTGGCCTTCTCCCTAGATGGGAGAAGGGTTTCCCCTCTAGTCCATGGTCTCCATGGCGTGGGACGGGCGAGAGCCCCTCCGAGATTGGATCTGTCTCTCTGTCTCTCTTTGTTTCTGCGCTCCAGATTCTGGCCTTTCACCGTTTCTTATATTCCCAGAGATCCGTAACTCCGATTGGGCTGAATTTTGGACACGATCTCTATCCGGATATTAGCTTTCTTGCGGCGAAAGAAGGGCACCAACCGCCTTACATTGTGGCCACGAGGGCCCAGGGCGCGCCTGACCCCCTGGGGCGCGCCCCCTGCCTCGTGGCCCCCTCGGGCATCGTCTCGCGTTGATTCTTCTTCCCAAAAATCATAAATATTCCAAAAAAATCTCCGTCAGATATCCCGATTGGACTCCGTTTGATATGGGTTTTCTGTGAAACAAAAAACATGCAACAAACAGGAACTGGCACTGGGCATTGGATCAATATGTTAGTCCCAAAAATAGTATAAAAAGTTGCCAAAAGTATATGAAAGTTGTATAATATTGGCATGGAAGAATCAAAAATTATAGATACGACGGAGATGTGTCAGCATCCCCAAGCTTAATTCTTGCTCGTCCTCGAGTAGGTAAATGATAAAAAAGATAATTTTTGATGTGGAATGCTACCTAGCATAATCTTGATCATGTAATCTAATCATGGCATGAATATTAAGACACGAGTGATTCAAAGTAATAGTCTATCATTTGACATTAAGACAATAATACTTCAAGCATACTAATAAAGCAATCATGTCTTTTCAAAATAACATTGCCAAAGAAAGTTATCCCTACAAAATCATATGGTCTGGCTATGCTCCATCTTCACCACACAAAGTATTCAAATCATGCACAACCCTGGTTTCAGCCAAGCAATTGTTTCATACTTTAGTATTCTCAAACTTTTTCAACTTTCACGCAATACATGAGCGTGAGCCATGGACATAGCACTATAGGTGGAATAGAATATGATGGTGGAGGTTGTATGGAGAAGACAAAAAAGGAGAAAGTCTCACATTGACGCGGCTAATCAACGGGCTATGGAGATGCCCATCAATTGATGTCAATGCAAGGAGTAGGGATTGTCATGCAATGGATGCACTAGAGCTATAAGTATATGAAAGCTCAAACTGAAAACTAAGTGGGGTGCATCCAACTTGCTTGCTCATGAAGACCTCGGGCATTTGAGGAAGCCCATCATCGCAATATACAAGCCAAGTTTTATAATGAAAATTCCCACTAGTATATGAAAGTGATAACTCAAGAGACTCTCTATATGAAGAACATGGTGCTACTCTGAAGCACAAGTGTGGTAAAAGGATAGTAACATTGCCCCTTCTCTCTTTTTCTCTCATTATTATTTTTTTGTTTTTTTATTTTTATTTTTTGGGTGGGCTTCTTTGGCCTCTTTATTTTATTTTATTTTATTTTATTTGGGCTTATTTAGCCTCTTTTATTTTTTGTAAAGTCCGGAGTCTCATCCCGACTTGTGGGGAATCATAGTCTCCATCATCCTTTCCTCACTGGGGCAATGCTCTAATAATGATGATCATCACACTTTTATTTACTTACAACTCAATATTACAACTCGATACTAGAACAAAGATATGACTCTATATGAATGCCTCCGGCGGTGTACCGGGATGTGCAATGATCTAGCGTAGCAAAGATATCAAAAAATGGACAAGCCATGAAAATATCATGCTAGCTGTCTTACGATCATGCAAAGCAATATGACAATGAATGCTCAAGTCATGTATATGATGATGATGGAAGTTGCATGGCAATATATCTTGGAATGGCTATGGAAATGCCATGATAGGTAGGTATGGTGGCTGTTTTGAGGAAGATATAAGGAGGCTTATGTGTGATAGAGCATATCGTATCACGGGGTTTGGATGCACCGGCGAAGTTTGCACCAACTCTCGAGGTGAGAAAGGGCAATGTACGGTACCGAAGAGGCTAGCAATGATGGAAGGGTGAGAGTGCGTATAATCCATGGACTCAACATTAGTCATAAAGAACTCACATACTAATTACAAAAAATTATTAGCCATCAAAACAAAGTACTACACGCATGCTCCTAGGGGAAGGGTTGGTAGGAGTTAACCATCGCGCGATCCTGACCTCCACACAAAGGATGACAATCAGAAAATAAATCATGCTCCGACTTCATCACATAATGGTTCACCATACGTGCATGCTTCGGGAACACAATACTCAACACATATATTTCTACTAATCCACAATTACTCACTGGCATGTCTCTAATATCACCATCTTTATATCGCAAAACTATTGCAAGGAATCAAACATATCATATTCAGTGATCTACAAGTTTTATGTAGGATGTTATGACTAACCATGTGAATGACCAATTCCTGTCAACTCTCTAAATAGATATAAGTGAAGCAAGAGAGTTTAATTCTTTATACAAAAGATATGCCCACACTCTAACAAATATAAGTGAAGCAAAAGAGCATTCTCCAAATGGCGGTTTTCTATGTGAAGGGAAACAGGCAATCCAAACTTCAAATGATATAAGTGAAGCACATGAAGCATTCTATAAAGCCATACTCAAAAGATATAAGTGAAGTGCAAAGAGCATTCTACAAATCAACCAAGGACTATCTCATACCAGCATGGTGTGTAAAAGAAAAGTGAAAACTAAATGCAAAAGGCGCTCCAAGATTTGCACATATCGCTTGAACGAAACGAATCCAAAAACATACCGATACTTGTTGAAGAAAGATGGGATGCTTTCCGGGGCATCCCCAAGCTTAGACGCTTGAGTCTCCTTGAATATTTACTTGGGGTGCCTTGGGCATCCCCAAGCTTGAGCTCTTGCCTCTCCTCCTTCTCCTCACATCGAGACCTCCTCGATCTTCGAACAGTTCATCCACACAAAACTCAACAGAAAGCTCGGTAAGATCGGTTAGTATAATAAAGCAAATCACTACTCTAAGTACTGTTGCAAACCAATTCATATTTTGTTTTTGCACTGAAGCTACTGTAATATAACTTTTCCATGGCTTAATCCACTGATAGGAATCGATAGTTTCATCAAAACAAGCAAACTATGCATCAAAAACAGAATCTGTCTTAAACAGGACAGTCTGTAGTAATCTGAACATTCACCATACTTCTGTTACTCCTAAAATTCTGCCAAAATTAGGAAAAATACAAAATTTGTACATAAAGAAATTGCAAAAAGTTTCAGAACCATTTGACGTTCCAGTAAAAAATGTAAAATCACGCACTACATCCAAAGTTGCTGTCCTGCCCCGCACAAACCAACAAGCATTGTAAACATCCTAAAGGCAAACCTTGGCACATTATTTTTATTATACAATGCAATTATGCAAGGGGATAATTATTTTTGTTGAAAAGTTTATGTAATCAAGATTCACAAAGTTTCCGTGAGCATGAACAAAGTTCAAGGCTAGCTCCCACTTTAACAATGCTCGTCTTTCTCACTTTCGCTTTTCTTTTTGAAATTTTTTGGGTTCCCCTCTATATTTTTTTGTTTTTAAACTATATAAAAGCACACAACAGAAATAAATGACTCTCTAAAACTTCCGGGTTGTCTCCCTGGCAGCGCTTTCTTTAAAGCCATTAAGCTAGGCATATAGTGCTCAAGTAATGGATCCACCCGGATCCCAAGGTATATCAAAGCCAATTTTAATTAACAATGATTTGTGATTTAGTAGTGAGCACAAAGCAACATATATCGTGCAACAACAAAGTCTAACTCTCTTCCTATGCATCGGCATGTCATACAAGAACAATTTATGCACACAAAGTAAAGGCCAATACATAGCATAAACAGTTTCTTGCAATTTTATCATATTGGAAACATGGAGAGCTGGAGATGTAGTTCCTCTCTCATAATAATTGCAAGTAGGAGCAGCAAGCACATGCATATTATATCTATCAAAATCATCATGTGTAGTAGTAAAATGCAACCCATCAATATAATCCTTAATAAGGGCAAACTTCTCCGATATAGTGTAGTCGGGAGAATTCAAAAAGATAATAGGACTATCATGCGTGGGTGCAATAACAATAATTTCATGTTTAACATAAGGAACTATAGCAAGTTCATCTCCATGAGCATAATTCATATTGGCATCTTGGCCACAAGCATAGCAAGCATCATCAAAAAGGGATATTTCAAAAGAATCAACGGGATCATAACAATCATCATAGCATTCATCCTTCGGTAAGCACGAAGGGAAATTAAACAATGTATTAGTTGAAGATTTACTCTCATTAGAAGGTGGGCACGGGTAGCTAATCCTCTCTTCCTCCTTTTGTTCTTCGCTCTCCTCATCATCTTTTTCATCCAATGAGCTCATAGTTTCATCAATTTCTTCTTCCATAAACTCCTGCAAAATATTAGTCTCTTCTCGGACAGCGGAGACTTTCTCAATAAATTCATCAATATCGGAATTGAATTCATAATTGTCATAGCAATATTTAAGTATAGCAAAATTTTCAGGTCTGTAAACAGCATCATCAAGATTTTCACACTCTTTAAACAAAGATTCATCAATTTCATAAGCACCCATAAAAGCAAAGAATTCTTCTATTTGTTCCACATCATAGTAATCATATATACCATTAGCATAAGAAGCCAAGGTTTTATCATCATTAAATTTGCATGAAAAGGGAAGGTGTGGAGCCTTTATCCTAGAGCAACAAGTATAATCATATCTCAAGCATAGTTCCCGAGCATACCAATGCAACATATGAATTTCATCCCATAATAGTTTCCCTTTTTGAGTTAAGCGATAATCCCTAAAGTATTCCCGTTGATCCAATGTGTCTCCCATTACATAATTGAATGGGGTTTTCTCAGGATTATTAAAGTAGTGCATAATATTTTTCACATAACCAGTATCGAGGGTTTTAGGAGGTTCCCCATCTCCATGAGTAGCAAGTACACCTAATTTTTTTGGTATTTCGTATTCCATATCCATAACTAAAGATAGAGCACAACTTAGAACAGCAAATAAAAATTACTTAGTGATAAACTCATTGGGAAATAATATATAGCGTTGAGCACCATGTATAAGTAGAGATTACAGCGGGTAAAAGAGGGGTTACACCGCTGCATAGAGGGGGGAAGAGTTGGTGATGACGGCGGTGAAGTTGTTGGTGTAGATTGTGGTGACGATGATGGCCCGGCGGCACTCCGGTGCCACCGGAAGCGAGGGGGAGAGAGCCCCCTCCTTCTTCTTCCTTGACCTTCTCCCTAGACGGGAGAAGGGTTTCCCCTCTGGTCCATGGTCTCCATTGTGTGGGAGGGGCGAGAGCCCCTTCGAGATTGGATCTGTCTCTCTGTCTCTCTTTGTTTCTGCGCTCCAGATTCTGGCCTTTCACCGTTTCTTATATTCCCGGAGATCCTTAACTCCGATTGGGCTGAATTTTGTACACGATCTCTATCCGGATATTAGCTTTCTTGCGGTGAAAGAAGGGCACCAACTGCCTTACGGGGTGGCCACGAGGGCCCAGGGCGCACCTGACCCCCTGGGGAAGCCCCCTGCCTCGTGGCCCCCTCAGGCATCGTCTCGCGTTGATTCTTCTTCCCAAAAATCAAAAATATTCTAAAAAAAATCTCCGTCAGTTTTTATCCTGATTGGACTCCATTTGATATGGGTTTTCTGTGAAACAAAAAACATGCAACAAACAGGAACTGGCACTGGGCACTGGATCAATATGTTAGTCCCAAAAATAGTATAAAAAGTTGCCAAAAGTATATGAAAGTTGTATAATATTGGCATGGAACAATCAAAAATTATAGATATGACGGAGACGTAGCAACGTGTACCTACTAGTACTTCCAGTATGTGCAAAACACGTAAATTACAATTTCAATGGCACGCTACACGGTGTCTCTCCCTTTTTCAGTTAATATATTACGATTAAAATGATGTGGGGGCATCCATGAAGCCACATGGCACATGTGGAGGCGTTGTCGCGACCTCCTTGTGTGGATTGATCACAATGATGTGCTGCTGGTTCCAGAAGAATGTAATCGTCCTTCTCTCACGCACACTGGCAGTACATGCACGAAGCGAAGATGTGCACGCACGCACTCATTCCCTTGCACGCACACGCGGGTACACGGTGGGACGCATTTTTGTACGAAGATACAGTCCATGTGTCGGGGGAAACGACACCTACGGGATCATGTAGAATCCCTTTTGCTACGGTTGGCGGCCGCGGGGCTGTGGAAAGAGCGGGATTAGAAGATCAACGCAGGGGGATTATCCAGGTTCGGGCCGCAAGCAATGCGCAATACCCTACTCCTGCTGGTCTATGTTTATCTGGTGTTCTTGACTAGCTACAAAGCGTGCAGGGTCCAAAAAGTCTGAATCCTCTCTCAGTATGCCGCGGGCCTCCTTTTATAGTCGAAGGGGCTGCCAAAGTGGCACACAGGAGGTGGAAAGCTATACAGTGGTCGAGTCTATCTCCTGGCACCGTAGGACAAACGCATTTAATGCGCTGCCGACGTGTCCTTCTTGCTTTATCGGGGATGGTAAGGAAGCTCGTCCCAGCTGTCGCCGCCTCGCCTGGCTTCGATGCGCGTCCGAGTTGACAAGGCGTGTAGTGCCACGCTGGCTGGCTGGCTGCTGAGTTGGTGCGGTGGCAGGGTCTTCACGAAGATCTGCATGCCACCACGTAGGTGCTTTGCTGAGTTGGTCTGGAGGCCGCACGTCGCCACTCAGGTGCTCGCCTAGTTGGTGGGCTGGCAGCTGTGTGGGAACGGCGGTGGAGTCTTGGCGGGTGGGGGCCTGGCTGTGTCCCCGTGGATGTCTTCGGCAAGAGTTTTGCCGCAGCATCATGGGCGTCCCCGGCAAGGATCTTTCCGGGGGGGTCTCGTGGGTATCCTCGGCAAGGATTGCTACCTCTTGAGCACTGCGTTGGTTTTCCCTTGAAGAGGAAAGGGTGATGTAGCAAAGTAGCATAAGTATTTCCCTCAGTTTTTGAGAACCAAGGTATCAATCCAGTAGGAGGCCACGCACGAGTCCCTCACACCTACACAAACAAATAAATCCTCGCAGCCAACGATAAGGGGTTGTCAATCCCTACACGGTCACTTACGAGAGTGAGATCTGATAGATATGATAAGATAATATTTTTGGTATTTTTATGATAAAGATGCGAAGTAAAGAAAGTAAAAAACAGCGCCAGAAATAGCTTGTTGTCGGGAGATTAATATGATGGAAAATAGTCCCGGGGGCCATAGGTTTCACTAGTGGCTTCTCTCAAGAGCATAAGTATTACGGTGGGTGAACAAATTATTGTTGAGCAATTGACAGAATTGAGCATAGTTATGAGAATATCTAGGTATGATCATGTATATAGGCATCACGTCCGAGACAAGTAGACCGACTCCTGCCTGCATCTACTACTATTACTCCACACATCGACCACTATCCAGCATGCATCTAGAGTATTAAGTTCATAAGAATAGAGTAATGCTTTAAGCAAGATGACCTGATGTAGAGGGATAAACTCATGCAATATGATATAAACCCCATCTTGTTATCCTCGATGGCAACAATACAATACGTGCCTTGCTGCCCCTACTGTCACTGGGAAAGGACACCGCAAGATTGAACCCAAAGCTAAGCACTTCTCCCATTGCAAGAAAGATCAATCTAGTAGGCCAAACCAAATTGATAATTCGAAGAGGCTTGCAAATATAACCAATCATACATAAAAGAATTCAGAAGATTCAAATATTGTTCATAGATAAACATGATCATACACCCACAATTCATCGGTCTCAACAAACACACCGCAAAAGAAGATTACATCAAATAGATCTCCACAAGAGAGGGGAGAACATTGTATTGAGATCCAAAAAGAGAGAAGAAGCCATCTAGCTAATAACTATGGACCCGAAGGTCTGAGGTAAACTACTCACACATCATCGGAGAGGCTATGGTGTTGATGTAGAAGCCCTCCATGATCGATGCCCCCTCCGGCGGAGCTCCGGAGCAGGCCCCAAGATGGGATCTCACGGGTACAGAAGGTTGCGGCGGTGGAATTAGGTTTTTTGGCTCCGTATCTGGTAGTTTGGGGGTACGTAGGTATATATAGGAGGAAGGAGTAAGTTGGTGGAGCAATAGAGGGCCCACGAGGGTGGAGGGCGCGCCCAGGCGGGGTAGGCGTGCCCCCCTACCTCGTGCCCTCCTGGTTGATGTCTTGACGTAGGGTCCAAGTCCTTTGGATCACGTTCGTTCCGAAAATCACGTTCCCGAAGGTTTCATTCCGTTTGGACTCCGTTTGATATTCTTTTTCTGCGAAACTCTGAAATAGGCAAAAAACAGCAATTCTGGGCTGGGCCTCCGGTTAATAGGTTAGTCCCAAAAATAATATAAAAGTGTATAATAAAGCCCAATAATGTCCAAAACAGAATATAATATAGCATGGAGCAATCAAAAATTATAGATACGTTGGAGACGTATCAAGCATCCCCAAGCTTAATTCCTGCTCGTCCTCGAGTAGGTAATGATAAAAACAGAATTTTTGATGCGGAATGCTACTTGGCATAATTTCAATGTAATTCTTCTTAATTGTGGTATGAATATTCAGATCCCAAAGATTCAAGATAAAATTTCAATATTGACATAAAAATAATAATACTTCAAGCATACTAACTAAGCAATTATGTCTTCTTCATCCCTACAAAATCATATAGTTCAGTCATGCTCCATTTTCGTCACACAAGAATGCTCTCATCATGCAGAACCCCGATGACAAGCCAAGCAATTGTTTCATACTTTAGTAATCTCAAACCTTTTCAACTTTCACGCAATACATGAGCGTGAGCCATGGATATAGCACTATGGGTGGAATAGAATATAATGATGGGGGTTATGTGGAGAACACAAAAAGGAGAAAGTTTCACATCAACGAGGCTAATCAATGAGCTATGGAGATGCCCATCGATTGATGTTAATGCAAGGAGTAGGGATTGCCATGCAACGGATGCACTAGAGCTATAAATATATGAAAGCTCAACAAAAGAAACTAAGTGGGTGTGCATCCAACTTGCTTGCTCACGAAGACCATGGCACTTGAGGAGGCCCATTGTTGGAATATACAAGCCAAGTTCTATAATGAAAAATTCCCACTAGTATATGAAAGTGATAAAACAAGAGACTCTCTATCATGAAGATTATAGTGCTACTTTGAAGCACAAGTGTGGTAAAAGGATAGTAACATTGTCCCTTCTCTCTTTTTCTCTCATTTTTTTGGGCCTTCCCTTTTTTTATGGCCTTTCTCTTTTTCTTTTTTTATTCCTCACTTGGGACAATGCTCTAGAAAATGATGATCATTACACTTCTATTTATTTACAACTCAATGATTACAACTCAATACTAGAACAAAGTATGACTCCATATGAATGCCTCCGGCGGTGTACCGGGATATGCAATGAACCAAGAGTGACATGTATGAAAAATTATGAACGATGGCTTTGCCACAAATACTATGTCAACTACATGTTCATGCAAAGCAACATGACAATGATGAACGTGTCATGATAAACGGAACGGTGGAAAGTTGCATGGCAATATATCTCGGAATGGCTATGGAAATGCTATAATAGGTAGGTATGGTGGCTGTTTTGAGGAAGATATAAGGAGGTTTATGTGTGAAAGAGCGTATCATATCACGGGGTTTGGATGCACCGGCGAAGTTTGCACCAACTCTCAATGTGAGAAAGGGCAATGCATGGTACCGAAGAGGCTAGCAATGGTGGAAAGGTGAGAGTGCATATAATCCATGGACTCACCATTAGTCATAAAGAACTCACATACTTATTGCAAAAATCTACAAGTCATCAAAAACCAAGCACTACGCGCATGCTCCTAGGGGGGTAGATTGGTAGGAAAAGACCATCGCTCGTCCCCGACCGCCACTCATAAGGAGGACAATCAAAGAACACCTCATGTTTCAAATTTGTTACATAACGTTTACCATACGTGCATGCTACGGGACTTGCAAACTTCAACACAAGTATTTCTCAAATTCACAACTACTCAACTAGCACAACTTTGATATCACTACCTCCATGTCTCAAAACAATCATCAAGCATCAAACTTCTCTTGGTATTCAACACACTCATAAGAAAGTTTTTACCAGTCTTGAATACCTAGCATATTAGGATTATTTAAGAAAATTACCATGTTGTTTAAGACTCTCAAAATAATCTAAGTGAAGCATGAGAGAATAATAGTTTCTGTAAAACAAATCCACCACCGTGCTCTAAAAGATATAAGTGAAGTGCTAGAGCAAAACTATATAACTCAAAAGATATAAGTGAAGCACATAGAGTATTCTAATAATTTCCGAATCATGTGTGTCTCTCTCAAAAGGTGTGTACAGAAAAGATGATTGTGGTAAACTAAAAAATAAAGACTCAAATCATACAAGACGCTCCAAGCAAAACACATATCATGTGGTGAATAAAAATATAGCTCCAAGTAAAGTTACCGATGGAAGTAGACGAAAGAGGGGATGCCTTCCGGGGCATCCCCAAGCTTTGGCTTTTAGGTGTCCTTAGATTATCTTGGGGGTGCCATGGGCATCCCCAAGCTTAGGCTCTTGCCACTCCTTGTTCCATAATCCATCAAATCTTTCACCCAAAACTTGAAAACTTCACAACACAAAACTCAGCAGAAAATCTCGTGAGCTCCGTTAGCGAAAGAAAAACAAAACACCACTTCAAGGTACTGTAATTAACTCATTATTTATTTATATTGGTGTTAAACCTACTGTATTCCAACTTCTCTATGGTTTATAAACTATTTTACTAGCCATAGATTCATCAAAATAAGCAAACAACACACGAAAAACTGAATGTGTCAAAAACAGAACAGTCTGTAGTAATCTGTAACTAACGCAAACTTCTGGAACTCCAAAACTTCAGCAAAAATAGGAAGACCTAGAAAATTTGTTTATTGATCAGCAGCAATTGGAACCAATATTTTATCACGTTCTGGTGATTCTTAACAATTGTTTTTGTGAACAGAAAGTTTCTGGAATTTACAGCAAGATCAAATAACTATCGTCCAAGAAGATCCTATAGGTTTAACTTGGCACAAACACTAATTAAAACATAAAAACAAATCTAACCAGAGGCTAGATCAAATATTTATTCCTAAACAGAAGCAAAAAGCAAAAAACTAAATATAAAATTGGGTTTCCTCCCAACAAGCGCTATCTTTTAATGCCCCTAGCTAGGCATAAAAGCAAGGATAGATCTAGGTATTGCCATCTTTGGTAGGCAATCCATAAGTGTCTCTCATGATAGATTCATAAGGTAATTTTATTTTATTTCTAGGGAAGTGTTCCATGCCTTTCTTTAATGGAAATTGGAATCTAATATTCCCTTCCTTCATATCAATAATTGCACCAATCGTTCTAAGGAAAGGTCTACCAAGAATAATAGGGCATGAAGGATTGCAATCTATATCAAGAACAATAAAATCTACGGGCACATAATTCTTATTTGCAACAATAAGAACATCATTAATTCTTCCCATAGGTTTCTTAATAGTGGAATCCGCAAGGTGCAAGTTTAAAGAGCAATCAGCAAATTCACGGAAACCTAATAAATCACATAAAGTTTTTGGAATCGTGGAAACACTAGCACCCAAATCACACAAAGCATAACATTCATGATCTTTAATTTTAATTTTAATAGTAGGTTCCCACTCATCATAAAGTTTTCTAGGGATAGAAACTTCCAACTCAAGTTTTTCTTCATAAGATTGCATCAAAGCATCAATGATATGTCTGGAGAAGGCTTTATTTTGACTATAAGCATGAGGAGAATTTAGCACGGATTGCAACAAGGAAATACAATCTATCAAAGAGAAATTATCATAATTAAATTCCTTGAAATCCAAAATAGTGGGTTCATTAATATCTAATGTTTTGATCTCTTCAATCCCACTTCTATCAATTTTAGCATCAAGATCTAAAAACTCCGAATTCTGGAACGCCTTCTAGGTAAAGGTGGATCATATTCAGTCCCATCATTATCAAGATTCATATTGCAAAACAAAGATCTAATAGGGGACACATCAATAACTTTTAGATCTTCATCTTTATTTTCATAGAAATTTGAAGAACACGCTTTCACAAAGCAATCTTTCTTAGCACGCATCCTAGCGGTTCTTTCTTTGCACTCATCAATGGTAATTCTCATGGATTTGAGAGACTCATTGATATCATGCTTAGGAGGAATAGATCTATGTTTTAAGGAATCAACATCAAGAGAAATTCTATCAACGTTCCTAGCCAATTCATCAACTTTAAGCAATTTTTCTTCAAGCAAAGCATTGAAATTCTTTTGCGAATTCATAAATTCCTTAACACTAGTCTCAAATTCAGAAGGCGTCTTATTAAAATCTCCATAAGAATTGTTGTAGTAATTGCCATAATTATTAGAGGAATTACTAGGATAAGGCCTAGGATTAAAGTTTCCTCTATACGCGTTGTTACCAAAATTATTCCTACCAACAAAATTCACATCCATAGGTTCATTATTATTCTCAATAAAAGTAGACAAAGGCATATCATTAGTATTAGAAGAAACACTCTTAGTAGCAACTAATTTCATAAGTTCATCCATCTTTCCACTCAAAATATTAATTTCTTCTATCGCATGCACTTTTTACTAGTAGATCTTTCAGTGTGCCATTGAGAATAATTAACCATAATATTATCTAGGAGTTTAGTAGCTTCTCCTAAAGTGATTTCCATAAAAGTGCCTCCCGCGGCCGAATCTAAAAGATTTCTAGAAGCAAAATTCAATCTGGCATAAAAATTTTGTATAATCATCCACAAATTCAAACCATGCGTAGGGCAATTACGTATCATTAATTTCATCCTCTCCCAAGCTTGTGCAACATGTTCATGATCAAGTTGCTTAAAATTCATAATATCGTTTCTGAGAGAGATGATCTTAGCGGGAGGAAAATAGTTAGAGATAAAAGCATCTTTGCACTTATTCTAAGAATCAATACTATTTTTAGGCAAAGACGAAAACCAAGCTTTAGCACGATCTCTAAGCGAAAAAGGAAATAGCTTCAATTTAACAATATCATTATCCACATTTTTCTTCTTTTGCATATCACACAAATCAACGAAGCTATTTAGATGAGTAGCGGCATCTTCACTAGGAAGGCCGGCGAATTGATCTTTAATGACAAGATTCAACAAAGCAGCATTGATTTCACAAGATTCAGTATCGGTAAGAGGGTCAATCGGAGTGCTAAGGAAATCATTATTGTTGGTATTGGTAAAGTCACATAATTTGGTATTATCTTGAGCCATCGTGACAAACAAGCAAACAAGAGACGGGCAAAAAGAGGCAAACGGAAAAGAGAGGGCGAATAAAACGGCAAGGGTGAAGTGGGGGAGAGGAAAACGAGAGGCAAATGGCAAATAATGTAATGCGGGAGATAAGGGTTTGTGATGGGTACTTGGTCTGTTGACTTTTGCGTAGACTCCCCGGCAACGGCGCCAGAAATCCTTCTTGCTACCTCTTGAGCACTGCGTTGGTTTTCCCTTGAAGAGGAAAGGGTGATGCAGCAAAGTAGCGTAAGTATTTCCCTCAGTTTTTGAGAACCAAGGTATCAATCCAGTAGGAGGTCACGCACGAGTCCCTCACACCTACACAAACAAATAAATCCTTGCAACCAACGCGATAAGGGGTTGTCAATCCCTACACGGTCACTTACGAGAGTGAGATCTGATAGATATGATAAGATAATATTTTTGGTATTTTTATGATAAAGATGCAAAGTAAATAAAGTAAAAACCTTTGCCAGAAATAGCTTGTTGTCGGGAGATTAATATGATGGAAAATAGACCCGGGGGCCATAGGTTTCACTAGTGGCTTCTCTCAAGAGCATAAGTATTACGGTGGGTGAACAAATTACTGTTGAGCAATTGACAGAATTGAGCATAGTTATGAGAATATCTAGGTATGATCATGTATATAGGCATCACGTCCGAGACAAGTAGACCGACTCCTGCCTGCATCTACTACTATTACTCCACACATCGACCGCTATCCAGCATGCATCTAGAGTATTAAGTTCATAAGAACAGAGTAATGCTTTAAGCAAGATGACATGATGTAGAGGGATAAACTCATGCAATATGATATAAACCCCATCTTGTTATCCTCGATGGCAACAGTACAATACGTGCCTTGCTGCGCCTACTGTCACTGGGAAAGGACACCGCAAGATTGAACCCAAAGCTAAGAACTTCTCCCGTTGCAAGAAAGATCAATCTAGTAGGCCAAACCAAACTGATAATTCGAAGAGACTTGCAAAGATAACCAATCATACATAAAAGAATTCAGAAGATTCAAATATTGTTCATAGATAAACTTGATCATAAACCCACAATTCATCGGTCTCAACAAACACACCGCAAAAGAAGATTACATCGAATAGATCTCCACAAGAGAGGGAGAGAACATTGTATTGAGATCCAAAAAGAGAGAAGAAGCCATCTAGCTAATAACTATGGACCCGAAGGTCTGAGGTAAACTACTCACACATCATCGGAGAGGCTATGGTGTTGATGTAGAAGCCCTCCGTGATCGATGCCCCCTCCGGCGAAGCTCCGGAACAGGCCCCAAGATGGGATCTCATGGGTACAGAAGGTTGCGGCGGTGGAATTAGGTTTTTGGCTCCATGTCTGGTAGTTTGGGGGTACGTAGGTATATATAGGAGGAAGGAGTATGTTGGTGGAGCAACAGGGGCCCCACGAGGGTGGAGGGCGCGCCCAGGGGGGTAGGCGCGCCCCCTACCTCGTGCCCTCCTGGTTGATGTCTTGACGTAGGGTCCAAGTCCTCTGGATCACGTTCGTTCTGAAAATCACGTTCCCGAGGTTTTATTCCGTTTGGACTCCGTTTGATATTCTTTTTCTGCGAAACTCTGAAATAGGCAAAAAACAACAATTCTGGGCTAGGCCTCTGGTTAATAGGTTAGTCCCAACAATAATATAAAAATGTATAATAAAGCCCAATAATGTCCAAAACAGAATATAATATAGCATGGAGCAATCAAAAATTATAGATACGTTGGAGACGTATCAAGGATCTTGCCGAGGATCTTCGTCTTCTGATTCTCATCTACTCTTGTATGTTCTTGGTCTTCACAAAGATCTGCATGCCACCATGGAGGCGCCTCCCGAGCCTTGGTTCCAATGTGGGTGATGGCGTCGGAACTCTTAGGCTCAAGGGTGGCTGAGGGAGTCCTGGACTAAAGGGTCCTCGGGCGTCCGACCTGTTATCCATGGGCCGGACTGATGGGCTACGAAGACATGAAGGCCGAAGACTATACCCGTCTCCGGTTTGGACTCTACTTGGCGTGGAAGGCAAGCTTGGCAACCGACTATGTAGATTCCCTCTGATGTAACCGACTCCATGTAACCCTAGATCTCTTCGGTGTCTATATAAACCGGAGAGCGTAGTCCGGATAGACGGATACACATTACCATAGTCATACAGGCTAGACTTCTAGGGTTTAGCCATTACGATCTTGTGGTAGATCAACTCTTGTAATACTCATATTCATCAAGATCAATCAAGCAGGAAGTAGGTTATTACCTCCATAGAGAGCGCCCAAACCTGGGTAAACATCGTGTCCCCCGTCTCCTGTTACCATCGATCCTAGACGCACAGTTCGGGACCCCCTACCCGAGATCCGCCGGTTTTGACACCGACATTGGTGCTTTCATTGAGAGTTCCACTATGCCGTCGACGGAAGGTTCGATGGCCCCTTCGATCATCGACAATGACGCTGTCCAAGGAGGAACCTTCCTCCCCGGACAGATTTTTGTATTCGGCGGCTTCGTACTGCGGGCCAACTCACTTGTCCATCTAGAGCAGATCGTCAGCTACGCCCGTGGCCGTCAGGTCAGATTTGGGAGCTTGAACTACGTCGCAGATACCCGTGGAGACTTGATCTTCGATGAGTTTGAGACCGCAGCAATCGCTTCTCCTCGCCCCGATGAACATGACTTAAATCTGTCATTGGATCACATCCAGGAGATGGTTCCTGTTGCTGCAACGGCCTTAACCGAAGCAGATCGTGCCATCCGAGGCCACAGAGTCCGCAGCGTTGGAGCCACACACGGACTCGACATCCCGCAATATTCGCGTCAATGGAACTCCGAACTCGTCTCCGGCTATAAGTTCCGGACCAGGTACGCCTGCGGACACCGAGTTGGATCGGTTATCGATTTTCGAATTTAGCGCCGCAGACATCTTCCAGCATTCACCTTTGGGTGACGTGCTAAACTCTTTGAAGAATTTGTCCTTGGAGAAGGACTCACAGCCGAACTATGTTCGGTTCGAGCTAGAGGCAGATGATGTGGAATTTTGTTTCCCACCCGCCACCCACTTCATAGCCACACTGTCGACGACTTAACCGACGTGCTTGACTATGGCTCCGAAGACATCGACAGTATGGACGACGATGCCGACAAGGAGCAAGGCCAAGACCCGCCATTCACTGGACGTTGGACGGCTACCTCTTCGTACGACGTGTACATGGTTGATACACCTAAAGGATCTCGCGACGACAAAGAAGAGCCAGATGCGAATAAACCCTCTGAGACGCAGTCCAAGCGCCGGCGCCCCAAACGCCATTCTAAGCCTCGTCGCTCAAAAGATGGCAACGCTGGCACCGGAGAAAATAGTACTCCGGGCGACGCCGAAAACAATGAAGACCCTGTCGGAGCTGCATCCGAACAGGAGGAACACGGCAACGGGCAAGATAACCCTGATGAACAGGCCATAGAAGATGACTCGGAGGACGATAGTTACCGTCCACCCTCCGAGGAGGAGACAAGCCTCGGCAACAAAGACTTCATCGTGCCTGAGGATCCTCTGGAGCAGGAGCGCTTTAAGCTTCAGCTCATAGCCACTGCAAGGAGCCTGAAAAAGAAACAGCAGCAGCTTCAAGCTGAACAAGATCTGCTCGTTGACGGATGGACTGATGTCCTGACAGCCGAAGAATACGGCCTCAAGCGCCCAGCCAAGAGCTACCCAAAACGCAGACTGCTACCTCAATTCGACGAGGAGGCGCCGGAGCACATATCCCCCTCGCGTAACGCGGAACGACCACCACGTGGTCGAGACAGGGCGGCCGACCGGCCACCCCGCGGTCTGGATAAAGCGGCAACTCAGGCCGAACAGCAGCCTGCCCCACCGCCCTGTAAATATAGAGACGGAAGAGTTCGGGGTCACACGTACGACCTCCGGCAGACCCTGGACAGTAGAGCAGGACATACAAGATCGATCTACGGATCGCGAGGACGTGCCTCGAGTCACGACGACGGCTACCTATTCGGACGTGGCAAACCTAACCACGCCTGGGCCGAATGCCGCAGACGGACTCCATCAGAGCTACGTCGCAATGCGGCCCGATATAGAGGTGCCGCACACCCTCTCTACTTCACAGATGAAGTACTGGATCATGAATTCCCCGAGGGGTTCAAGCCCGTCAATATCGAATCATACGACGGCACAACCGATCCTGCAGTACAGATCGAGGATTTTATTGTCCATATCCATATGGCTCGAGGAGATGACCTCCACGCCATTAAATACCTCCCACTAAAGCTCAAAGGGCCAGCTCGGCACTGGCTTAACAGCCTGCCTGAAAATTCTATCGGCAGCTGGGAGGACTTGGAAGAAGCCTTCCTGGACAACTTCCAAGGAACCTATGTCCGGCCACCAGACGCCAACGACTTAAGCCACATAGTTCAACAACCTGGAGAATCAGCCAGAAAATTCTGGACTAGGTTCCTAACCAAAAAGAACCAGATTGTTGACTGTCCGGATGCCGAGGCCTCAGCAGCCTTCAAACACAGCATCCGGGACGAATGGCTAGCACGCCACCTCAGCCAAGAAAAGTCGAAGTCTATGGCAGCCCTTACGGCACTCATGACCCGCTTTTGCACGGGTGAGGACAGCTGGCTAGCTCGTAGCAAGAACACAGCCAGCGAGGCAGGCCCCTCCCAGGCGAAGAACAGCACCAGCAAGCTCCGGCACAATAGACACAAACACCGAAGCAATGGTGACAACACCGATGACACCACAGTTAACGCCGGATTCAGTGGCTCCAAGTCCGGCCAACGGAAGAAGCCCTACACAAGAAACAATGAAGGACCTTCCAGCCTAGACCGCATACTCGACTGTCCGTGCCAGATACATGGCACCCCAGACAAACAAGCCAATCACACCAACAGAGACTGTTGGATTTTCAAACAAGCTGGCAAGTTAAACGCTGAAAACAAATAAAAGGGATCACAAAGTGAGGACGAGGACGAAGAGCCCCGGCAACCGAACACTGGGGGACAGAAGAAATTTCCCCCTCAAGTCAAAACGGTGAACATGATATACGCTACACACATCCCCAAAAAAGAGCGCAAGCGAGCACTTAGGGACGTCTACGCGGTAGAGCCAGTCGCCTCAAAATTCAATCCGTGGTAATCATTCCCGATCACCTTCGATCGTCGAGATCACCCAACTAGTATCCGCCATGGCGGTTCAGCCGCACTAGTCCTCGACCCAATTATTGACGGGTTTCACCTAACACGAGTCCTGATGGATGGTGGTAGCAGCCTCAACCTGCTTTATCAGGACACAGTGCGGAAGATGGGCATTAACCCCTCACGGATCAAACCATCAAAGACTACCTTTCAAGGAGTCATACCAGGTGTAGAGGCCCGCTGTACGGGCTCAATCACGCTAGAGGTGGTCTTTGGTTCTCCGGACAACTTCCGCAGCGAGGACTTAATCTTCGACATCGTCCCCTTCCGCAGCGGCTACCACGCACTGCTCGGACAAACAGTGTTTGCTAGATTCAATGCAGTGCCACACTATGCTTATCTCAAGCTCAAAATGCCCGGTCCACGCGGTGTCATAACAGTCAATGGCAATACGGAACGATCCCTCCGAACAGAGGAGCACACCGCCGCCCTAGCAGCAGAGGTACAGAGTGGCCTTCTCAAGCCGCACCATAGTATGGCTGTCGAGCCCTCGGACATCATTAAGAGGTTCCGGACTACACTGCAACAGGACGGCGCGGCTCGTCAAGAGCTCGATTAGCAATTCGGCCTCCGTCCCAGTCCCGATGAGGTAGTGGCATTCGTACCACGCGTACATAATTACGCACTCAAAATTCCATGGACATCGACGGAGGCACAAGCTAATCCGGGATCTACAGTTCGGCCAGACCGATCCCGGACACACATACTTTCACTTTTTCTTTTTGTTTCAGGTTCCTTTTCCCGTGGGCCTGATCACCAGTCCTTTCGAAGGATTGGCACACAATGGAGGCAAGCAGCACAGGTGTGTAGGGTAACCTCTATACGTTCTTCTTGACGGTATTTATACTTATTTCTCAGGACCCACACGCTATGCCCTATTGATTCCGGCATGTTAAAGGATACTTATCACACCATCTGTACACGATACGCCTTGACGTATCCGTCCAGTTATAATAAAAATGGTTTGCGGCCCAATTTCTGTGGTTTTCACTTCTTACTTCATTTTATTTCGATCTGCTTATCGGCTGCATCGGTACTCTTTTGTACGTTTCATATACGCCAGGGGCTACTTATCGCCCCACAATACGGCAACACAGTCCGAACACTCCTTATATATAAGTTCGGCACCCCGAATTTAGCATTATATGCATTGGCTCCGAATCATGTCTTTGGTCAATAGTTGGGTTTCCCGGCTCCTATGCTTGCTACACTACGTTCCGCTCTATCGGCTACGGTAGTAAAGGGAGAACTACTGCGATTGTGCCCTGGCCTTGACCGGATGAGCACCTCAGTAGAGAAAGCCGAAAACTGACTGTCATGATACAGCGAGAGCCGGTTGGCTGTTCGAGGGTTACAAAATCGTTGGAGATTTTTTCCGCATTATGTGAAAGATCGGCACTTCCCGATCAGATGCTGACAACACCCTGGCTTGGACTAGGGGCTGCGCACTTGCTTTTATAAAACTCCTATGGCTAAGTGAGGGCGTTTAAGCCGTATAGTCTGATTGCCTTGTTCGTTGCGCTAAACAACTCCTTCAAAGGACCATATAATTGGATCAAGATTGTTTAGATTCCATCCTGAACACCTCCGTACTATCTACGCGAGGGCAGAAGCCGACGACTGGCCAGCCCTCAGATTACAAACAACACGGCCGCACAGGAGGAAACAATTAAAGCATAATGAAATTACATTACAAAATAGGCTTTGTTTTTATAATACAAGGCAAAAGGACAACACGAATGTATTCATTCAAAAATAATGTCCTACCCGAACTGTGCAGCTGCAAGTCGAGAACCTTCTAGGACATCCGCAAAATACCGCCCCGGTGTGCGGTGCTCCTTGCCCTCTGGCGGCCCTCTGGCCATGTCGACGGTGTTCATCTTCGCCCACCACATCTTGCAACAAGCGAAGGCCATGCGAGCACCTTCAATGCAGGCTGATCGCTTGACGGTGTCGAGCCGCGGACAGGCTTCCACTAGCCGCCGGGCATAGCTTCGGCTGGCCATAGCCGGATCATCAAATCCTTCATGGCTAGTTCGGCCACCCTGTGCAGCTCCACCAGCTGTTTCAGCTGATCGGTGAAGGACACGGGATGCTCTGCGTCTCATACTGCGACCAGAATAGCTTCTCCGTAGAACCCCCTCCTTCGGCTCGGTAGAACTCTGCGGCATCTGATACACTGCGTGGTAAATCCGCAAAAGCCCCTGGGGAACTCCGAACCCCGGTTAGTAAAAGGTACTGCTTATCTGCATACTTGCTTTGCATCTTAAATGCCTTACCTGCTGTGATCTTCTTGGCCTCCTGGATCTCCTGGAGGGCGGCCTGGGTCTCATTCTGTGCGGTCTCCGCGCTCTGATGAGCCTTGGCGAGTTCGGCCCCTTGAGCCGATGCATCATGCTCCAAGGCCTTGCATTTTTTCACTGCTTCCTGGAGCTCCTGCTGGACTTCTTTGACCCGGGCCTTGAGCTTCTTACGGGTGGCTTGCTACTGGACAGCTTTCTCCTCGGCCTCGCCCAGGGCCTTCCTCAGGGCCTCGACCTCGGTCGCGGCTCCTGCACATATTACGCCACTATGGTCAGCACACAACGTTTCTTCTTTCCGGACACATAGCAAGTCGTCATTCACCTTTTTCACTATTTTGAAATAAGAAAAAGATCCAAATCTAAAATGCAAAGGTCGTCTTATTCAAAACCTTGCTTCTCCTGGAGCCGAATTGTAACCTTGCCGAGCTCGTTCTCGGTCCGCTCCAGCCTCTGCTTCAGTTCAGAGAGTTCGGCAGCATGCGAGGTTGCGGCCAACAGCGACGCCTTCTTATCCATACATATTACGTTAGTCTCCTATATCAAATGATTGATCCTCTGTCCGGTTCTTCTTGCCGAACACCGGACAGTGTCTCAGGGGCTACTGTCTACACAGGGTTCTGAAACGTCTCCAACGTATCTATAATTTTTGATTGCTTCATGCTATATTATATTCAGTTTTGGATGATTAATGGGCTTTGTTATACACTTTTATATTATTTTTGGGACTAACCTATTAACCGGAGGCCCAGCCCAAATTGCTGTTTTTTGCCTATTTCAGTGTTTCGCAGAAAAAGAATATCAAACGGAGTCCAAACGGAATGAAACCTTTGGGAACATGATTTTCGGAACAAACATGATCCAGAGGACTTGGACCTACGTCAAGAAAGCAACCAGGAGGGCACGAGGTAGGGGGGCGCGCCCTCCACCCTCGTGGGGCCCACGTTGCTCCACCGACGTACTTCTTCCTCCTATATATACCTACGTACCCCCAAACCAATAGAAGCATCCACGAAATCCTAATTCCACCGCCGCAACCTTCTGTACCCGTGAGATACCATCTTGGGGCCTTTTCCGGTGCTCCGCCGGAGGGGGCATTGATCACGGAGGGCTTCTACATCAACACCATAGCCTCTCCGATGATGTGTGAGTAGTTTACCTCAGACCTTCGGGTCCATAGTTATTAGCTAGATGGCTTCTTCTCTCTCTTTGGATCTCAATACAAAGTTGTCCACGATTCTCGTGGAGATCTATTCGATGTAATCTTCTTTTGCGGTGTGTTTGTTGAGACCGATGAATTGTGGGTTTATGATCAAGTTTATCTATGAACAATATTTGAATCTCCTTTGAATTCTTTAATGTATGATTGGTTATCTTTGCAAGTCTCTTCGAATTATCAGTTTGGTTTGGCCTACTAGATTGATCTTTCTTGCAATGGGAGAAGTGCTTAGCTTTGGGTTCAATCTTGCGGTGTCCTTTCCCAGTGACAGCAGGGGCAGCAAGGCATGTATTGTATTGTTGCCATCGAGGATAACAAGATTGGGTTTATATTATATTGCATGAGTTTATCCCTCTACATCATGTCATCGTACTTAAAGCATTACTCTGTTCTTTTGAACTTAATACTCTAGATGCATGCTGGATAGCGGTCGATGTGTGGAGTAATAGTAGTAGATGTATGCAGGAGTCGGTCCACTTGTCACGGACGTGATGCCTATATACATGATCATACCTAGATATTCTCATAACTATGCTCAATTCTATCAATTGCTCAACAGTAATTTGTTCACCCACCGTAATACTTATGCTCTCGGAAGAAGCCACTAGTGAAACCTATGGCCCCCGGGTCTATTTTCCATCATATTAATCTTCCAACACTTAGCTATTTCTATTGCCTTTTATTTTATTTTGCATCTTTATTATAAAAATACGAAAAATATTATCTTATCATATCTATCAGATCTCACTTTCGTAAGTGACCGTGAAGGGATTGACAACCCGTTTATTGCGTTGGTTGCGAGGTTTATATTTGTTTGTGTAGGTGCGAGGGACTTGGGCATGGCCTCCTACTGGATTGATACCTTGGTTCTCAAAAACTGAGGGAAATACTTACGCTACTTTACTGCATCACCCTTTCCTCTTCAAGGGAAAACCAACGCAGTGCTCAAGAGGTAGCAAGAAGGATTTCTGGCGCCGTTGCCAGGGAGTCTACGCAAAAGTTAACATAGCAAGTACCTGTCACAAACTCTTATCTCCCGCATTACATTATTTGCTATTTGCCTCTCATTTTCCTCTCCCCCACTTCACCCTTGCCATTTTATTCGCCCTCTCTTTTCCGTTCGCCTCTTTTCCGCTTGCTTCGTCGTTATGGCTAGTCCTTTATCCACTCCTTTATCTCCCGAGAATGAAGTTCTTAATTTTAAACAAAGGGAGGGAGAAAATCTTCAAGATGCTTGGTATAGAATCTGCAATGCTCAAAACAGATCTGCCCGAAAGCAATCTACTACCATTCTTCTTCACAATTTTTATGTAGGCGTCACTCCTTGGTATAGATATATTCTTGACACCATTACCGGAGGGAGTTTCTTGGGTAGCCATACTTTTGATTCTTATAATGCCATGACAGATTTATTTGGCGCACCACCTCTTTTGGTTAATGGGACTATGTTAACTTTGGAGCATCTGATGCAAAGGCTTGAAATTATTGAAAATAAAGTTGCCACTATGGAATTGATTGAGAATTTGGATAAAAAAGATCCATAATCAAATTACTCAATATGGATCTAAGGTAGGAGTCACTTTGAATTTTTTTAAAGAAAAGGAACCCATAGTTAATGAAAGAATAATTCAAGATTCTACTAGAATCGATAAACTTGAGGGTATCATTACCAACTTGGGGACCACTTTTTCTTCCGTAAAGAACACTTCCAATCCTCCTACTAAAATTTCCAAGCTTATTTATGTTCCTAAAAATAAGGGTGAATCCTCTAGTAAGGAAATGCGGATCTCAAATCAATAAGTGTTCATCCCAATCTTTTTGCTATCATTAAGGAACCATTTGCTACAAATGATTTTTTCGATTTCGTGCCTAAAAGCTTGATAATTAATAGAAAGAAAGAAACTCCTAAAGGTTACAAGTGTCTCATTGAAGAATTGCCTTCCAAAGATGGCAATACCTAGATCTATCCTTGCTTTTATGCCTAGCTAGGGGCGTTAAACGATAGCGCTTTTTGGGAGGCAACCCAATTTTATTTTTAGTTTTTTGCTTTTTGCTTCTGTTTAGGAATAAATATTTGATCTAGACTCTGGTTAGATTTTTTCTATTTTTTAATTAGTGTTTGTGCCAAGTTAAACCTATTGGATCTTCTCGGATGATAGTTATTTGATCTTGCTGAAAATTCCAGAAACTTTCTGTTCACGAAAACAATTGTTAAAAATTATCAGAACATGATAAAATATTTATTCCAATTGCTGCTGATCAATAAAAAAAATTTCTAGGTCTTCCTATTTTGGCTGAATTTTTTGAGTCCCAGAAGTTTGCGTTAGTTACAGATTACTACAGACTGTTCTGTTTTTGACAGATTCTGTTTTTCGTGTGTTGGTTGCCTATTTTGATGAACCTATGGCTAGTAAAATAGTTTATAAACCATAGAGAAGTTGGAATACAGTAGGTTTAACACCAATATAAATAAAGAATGATTTCATTAGATTACCTTGAAGTGGTGTTTTGTTTTCTTTCGCTAATGGAGCTCACGAGATTTTCTGCTAAGTTTTGTGTTGTGAAGTTTTCAAGTTTTGGGTAAAAGATTTGATGGATTATGGAACAAGGAGTGGCAAGAGCCTAAGCTTTGGCATTCCCATGGCACCCCAAGATAATCTAAGGACACCAAAAAGCCAAAGCTTGGAGATGCCCCGGAAGGCATCCCCTCTTTCGTCTACTTCCATCGGTAACTTTACTTGGAGCTATATTTTAACTCACCACATGATATGTGTTTTGCTTGGAGCGTCTTGTATGATTTGAGTCTTTGCTTTTTAGTTTACCACAATCATCTTTGCTGTACACACCTTTTGATAGAGACACACATGATTCGGGATTTATTAGAATACTCTATGCGCTTCACTTATATCTTTTGAGCTATATAGTTTTTGCTCTAGTGCTTCACTTATAGCACGGCGGTGGTTTTGTTTTATAGAAACTATTATTCTGTCATGCTTCACTTATATTATTTTGAGAGTCTTAAACAGCATGGTAATTTGCTTAAATTGGGAAATTAATCCTAATATGTTAGGTATGCAAGACTAGTAAAAAACTTTCTTATGAGTGTGTTGAATACTAAGAAAAGTTTGATGCTTGATGATTGTTTTGAGATATGGAGGTAGTGATATTAAAGTTGTGCTAGTTGAGTAGTTTTGGAATTGAGAAATATGTGTTGAAGTTTGCAAGTCCCGTAGCATGCACGTAGGGTAAACGTTATGTAACAAATTTGAAACATGAGGTGTTCTTTGATTGTCTTCCTTATGAGTGGCGGTCGGGGACGAGTGATGGTCTTTTCCTACCAATCTATCCCCCTAGGAGCATGCGTGTAGTG
Organism: Aegilops tauschii subsp. strangulata; assembly: GCF_002575655.3. Classification (NCBI taxonomy): domain Eukaryota; kingdom Viridiplantae; phylum Streptophyta; class Magnoliopsida; order Poales; family Poaceae; genus Aegilops; species Aegilops tauschii. The sequence continues at coordinate 421,403,206 of NC_053037.3, read as the reverse complement.
CTTGGTTTTTGATGACTTGTAGATTTTTGCAATAAGTATATGAGTTCTTTATGACTAATGTTGAGTCCATGGATTATACGCACTCTTACCCTTCCATCATTGCTAGCCTCTTCGGTACCGTGCATTGCCCTTTCTCACATTGAGAGTTGGTGCAAACTTCGCCGGTGCATCCAAACACCGTGATATGATACGCTCTGTCACACATAAACCTCCTTATATCTTCCTCAAAACAGCCACCATACCTACCTATTATGGCATTTCCATAGCCATTCCGAGATATATTGCCATGCAACTTTCCACCGTTCCGTTATTCATGACACGTTCATCATTGTCATATTGCTTTGCATGATCATGTAGTTGACATCGTATTTGTGGCAAAGCCACCGTTCATAATTTTTCATACATGTCACTCTTGATTCATTGCCTATCCCGGTATACCGCCGGAGGCATTCATATAGAGTCATACTTTGTTCTAGTATCGAGTTGTAATCATTGAGTTGTAATTAAATAGAAGTGTGATGATCATCATTCATAGAGCATTGTCCCAATAAAAAAAAGAGAAAGGCCAAATAAAAAAGAAGGCCCAAAAAAAAGAAAATAAAAAGGGACAACGCTACTATCCTTTTTCCACACTTGTGCTTCAAAGTAGCACCATGATCTTCATGATAGAGAGTCTCTTGTTTTGTCACTTTCATATACTAGTGGGAATTTTTCATTATAGAACTTGGCTTGTATATTCCAATAATGGGCTTCCTCAAATGCCCTAGGTCTTCGTGAGCAAGCAAGTTGGATGCACACCCACTTAGTTTCTTTTGTTGAGCTTTCATGCATCTATAGCTCTAGTGCATCCGTTGCATGTCAATCCCTACTCCTTGCATCAACATCAATTGATGGGCATCTCCATAGCCCGTTGATTAGCCGCGTTGATGTGAGACTATCTCCTTTTTTGTCTTCTCCACATAACCCCCATCATTATATTCTATTCCACCCATAGTGCTATATCCATGGCTCACGCTCATGTATTGCGTGAAGGTTGAAAAAGTTTGAGATTACTAAAGTATGAAACAATTGCTTGGCTTGTCATCGGGGTTGTGCATGATGAGAGCATTCTTGTGTGACGGAAATGGAGCATGACTAAACTATATGGTTTTGTAGGGATGAACTTTCTTTGGCCATGTTATTTTCAGAAGACATAATTGCTTAGTTAGTATGCTTGAAGTATTATTACTTTTATGTCAATATTAAACTTTTATCTTGAATCTTTCAGATCTGAATATTCATACCACAATTAAGAGGGTTACATTAAAAAATTATGCCAAGTAGCATTCCGCATCAAAAATTCTATTTTTATCATTTACCTACTCGAGGACGAGCAGGAATTAAGCTTGGGGATGCTTGATACGTCTCCAACGTATCTATAATTTTTGATTGCTTCATGATATATTATATTCTGTTTTGGCTGATTAATGGGCTTTGTTATACACTTTTATATTATTTTTGGGACTAACCTATTAACCGGAGGCCCAGCCCAAATTGCTAGTTTTTTTGCCTATTTCAGTGTTTCGCAGAAAAAGAATATCAAACGGAGTCCAAACGGAATGAAACCTTCGGGAACGTGATTTTCGGAACAAACGTGATCCAGAGGACTTGGACCCTACGTCAAGAAAGCAACCAGGAGGGCACGAGGTACGGGAGCGCGCCTACCCCCCCCCCCCCCCCCCGGGCGCGCCCTCCACCCTCATGGGGCCCACGTTGCTCCACCGACGTACTTCTTCCTCCTATATATACCTACGTACCCCCAAACCAACAGAAGCATCCACGAAAACCTAATTCCACCGCCGCAACCTTCTGTACCCATGAGATCCCATCTTGGGGCCTATTCCGGCACTCCGCCAGTGGGGGCATTGATCACGGAGGGCTTCTACATCAACACCATAGCCTCTCCGATGATGTGTGAGTAGTTTACCTCAGACCTTCGGGTCCATAGTTATTAGCTAGATGGCTTCTTCTCTCTCTTTGGATCTCAAGACAAAGTTCTCCACGATTCTCGTGGAGATCTATTCGATGTAATCTTCTTTTGTGGTGTGTTTGTTGAGACCGATGAATTGTGGGTTTATGATCAAGTTTATCTATGAACAATATTTGAACCTCCTCTGAATTCTTTTATGTATGGTTGGTTATCTTTGCAAGTCTCTTCGAATTATCAGTTTGGTTTGGCCTACTAGATTGATCTTTCTTGCAATGGGAGAAGTGCTTAGCTTTGGGTTCAGTCTTGAGGTGTCCTTACCCAGTGACAGCAGGCGCGGCAATGCATGTATTGTATTGTTGCCATCGAGGATAACAAGAAGGGGTTTATATCATATTGCATGAGTTTATCCCTCTACATCATGTCATCATACTTAAAGCATTACTCTGTTCTTTTGAACTTAATACTCTAGATGCATGCTGGATAGCGGTCGATGTGTGGAGTAATGGTAGTAGATGCAGGCAGGAGTCGGTCTACTTGTCACGGACGTGATGCCTATATACATGATCATACCTAGATATTTTGATAACTATGCTCAATTCTATCAATTGCTCAACAGTAATTTGTTCACCCACCGTAATACTTATGCTCTCGAGAGAAGCCACTAGAGAAACCTATGGCCCCGGGTCTATTTTCCATCATATTAATCTTCCAACACATAGCTATTTCTATTGCCTTTTATTTTATTTTGCATCTTTATTATAACAATACCAAAAATATTATCTTACCATATCTATCAGATCTCACTTTCGTAAGTGACCGTGAAGGGATTGACAACCCCTTTATTGCGTTCGTTGCGAGGTTTATATTTGTTTGTGTAGGTGCGAGGGACTTGGGCGTGGCCTCCTACTGGATTGATACCTTGGTTCTCAAAAACTGAGGGAAATACTTACGCTACTTTACTGCATCACCCTTTCCTCTTCAAGGGAAAACCAACGCAATGCTCAAGAGGTAGCATGTTCTTCTCTTTCTTACCTCGAAACCTCTCAATGGGTTGCTGCAGGCTTCATTCAGTCCACTCTTGGCAGACTGAACCTTCTCGATCACCGCACCCATAAGGACACGGTGCTCGTCCATAACGGAGCCGCCTCGTAGCGCCTCCATTAGGTTATCCGGCGCCCCAGGATAGACAGGGGCCACCGGTGGAATCGGCGCACCCCCTCCTTCAAAGGGGGCTGCTCGCCCGACTCCAGAGCCGTATGGGTCTCCGGAATCGTATTCGGCGGAGGGCCAAACTGGATGCGGCCCTCTTCGCCAGTCTCCATGGGGATCGGCTCCCCCATGTGTCCGACAGTGGAGGTCTCGCCTTGTGGCGCCTCTCGGACAGCGTCCTGGGCTCCTCCCTTCGGAGCGGTCCTCCGGGACAACACTTCGGTGTCAGGCCTGGCCACGGGGGAATAAGCAGGCGATGGCGACATGCTCGCCATCTCCGACAGAGCCAACGAACCTCCAGATGAGGATCGCTGGATAAGGTCGTGGGCCGGACTGCAATGGTACAGTTAACTATGTCAAAATAATGAGGAGAAAAGGCCGGATGTGCGCATGAGCGAGCCATGTCACTTATGATGCTGCTTGGGTCTTAGTGCGGGGGCGTCGTTCCGGACTACTGTCAACATCCCACGTGGTATTGACCGCTGCGACGCCCTTCCCCTTCTTGGGCGTTTCCGCCTCCAGATGCACCGAAGCCGCCCTCTTCTTCCTCCTCTCCTCAGGGGGAGGGTTGTATTCCTCTTCCTCCTCCTCTTCCTCGTCATTGTCCTCAGGGACAGAGGAATGAGCTTCGTCGTCTTCGGACGTCACATCCGAAGTGCCCTTGCGACGGGGGCCAGTCTTGGCCCCCTTGGCCTTCTTCTCCGGCGCCTTATATGGCGCCGGCACCAGCATCTTCTCTAGACGTGGGGTGACCGGTTCTTCAGGCAGTGGAGCCGGACACTGGATCCGCTTCGCCCTCTCCATCCAGTCCTAAAAAAGCAACAATAAAAGCTCAGCCATCACCCATGAAACAAAAAAGCGGAGAATGCATTAAAAATGGCATACCTCGCTGGCGAGGTGTTTAGCGTCGTGCCCGCGATCTGAATCTGCAGCCGGCGGTTTCCCGTTGCTCTTAAAGAGCAACTTCCATGCACCTTCGAGAGTAGTCTCGAAGAGCCTCACCAGGGTCTGGTGCTTCTTCGGATTGAACTCCCATAGAGGCCGGCTTCGGCGCTGGCACGGCAGGATCCGGCGAACTAGCATCACCTGGATCACATCAATGAGCTTGACGTTCTTGGTTACCATGCTTTGAACGCGCGTCTGCAGCGCTATCAGCTCGTCCGGTGAACACCAGTCCGGACTCTTCTCGACCAAGGAGGTGAGTCGCATGGGAGCGCCGGAGTGGAATTCGGCGGCTGCGGCCCAGGTGGTGCCGCGAGGTTCTGTGATGTAGAACCACTGCCTCTGCCACTCCTTTACCGTATCCACAAAAGTGCCCTTGGGCCAGGAGACGTTGGACAACTTGCTCACCATGGCTCCTCCGCACTCCGCATGCTGGCCATCCACCACCTTCGGCTTCACGTTGAAGACTTTGAGCCACAGCCCGAAGTGGGGTTGGATATGGAGGAAAGCCTCACACGACGATAAACGCCGAGATGTTGAGGAAGGAATTCAGGGATAGATCATGGAAATCTATCCCGTAATAATACATCAGCCCGCGGACGAAAGGGTGGAGTGGGAACCCTAGCCCGCGGAAGAAATGGGGGATGAACACTACCCTCTCGGTGGGCTTTGGCGTGGGGACGACTTATCCCTCGGTTGGCAGGCGGTGAGCGATCTCTTTTGTCAAATATCCGGCCGCCCGAAGCTCAGTAATGTCCTCCTCCTTGACGGAGGAGACCATCCACTTTCCTTGACCTCCGGATCCGGACATGGTTGCTTGAGCGGAAAGGAGATGGAGACAGAGAGAGGGCGTGAGAGAGGAAGGGGGAATCCTTATCCCCTTATAAAGGCAGCAAATATTAAACGCCTCCTCACTCGCCTTAAGATTAGCCTATTCCCAAGGGCTGTATAAACGGCACGGTTGGGTTACCCATGCCCGCATTGATGAGAATCCCGTGATAATGGGACACGATCTCTGCTTTGACAAGACGTGCCAATGGCAACCGCGTCTCGGGACGTGGGGCGTCGAACATAAAAGCAGTTTTGAATTATGGCCGGTTAGATGTAATGTCGTGCTGTAAAAAGTTGTCAGCGGATAGAACTCGTGTAACAATATATTCTCGCTGCGGTTGTGTATGGTGTGTGTGACAGGTTCAGATACTATCATCGCATCGGAAGACTATCTTGGAGTTCGGAAAAAGGGGAACCCGCCTTGCAATGCCGAAGACAATCTGCGCGCCGGACTCCTCATCATTGAAGCCAGGTTCAGGGGCTACTGAGGGAGTCCTGGACTAAGGGGTCCTCGGGCGTCCGGCCTGTTATCCATGGGCCGGACTAATGGGCTGCGAAGACATGAAGGCAGAAGACTATACCCGTGTCCGGATTGGACTCTACTTGGCGTGGAAGGCAAGCTTGGCAACCGACTATGTAGATTCCCTCTGATGTAACCGACTCCATGTAACCCTAGATCTCTCCAGTGTCTATATAAACCGGAGAGCGTAGTCCGGATAGACGGATACACATTACCATAGTCGTACAGACTAGACTTCTAGGGTTTAGCCATTACGATCTCGTGGTAGATCAACTCTTGTAATACTCATATTCATCAAGATCAATCAAGCAGGAAGTAGGGTATTACCTCCATAGAGAGGGCCCGAACCTGGGTAAACATCGTGTCCCCCGTCTCCTGTTACCATCGATCCTAGACACACAGTTCGGGACCCCCTACCCGAGATCCGCCGGTTTTGACACCGACAGTGGCAGCTCTGCTGGTGTTGGGCAAGTTGCCCCGGCAAGGTTCTTCCCGAGGCTGTGGAGGCCGCCCCGGCAAGGGCCTTGCCGGGGGAGTTCACCTCGCCCTTCTGCTCTTCATGTCTTTGGCTTGGCGTTGCTCTGGTTGTCTTGCGTCTTTGCTTCCTTCCTCTGCCCCACTAATTGTGTTCCCTGGCGCGGCTCTAACTGCCCGTGCACAAGTAAAGGGGTACAAAAATAGGACCCCTACTTTTGTACACCGACAGGAGCTCCCGGGCCTGGGCCACACATAAGCGCGACGCGTTGTTGGGCTAGGCCCAAAATGGTGCGCGGGTATGCGGGGCCGAGTTTTACTGCAGTAACTCCCTCGCCAGTTGCGCTTCCCCACGACCCGCGTTGAATGCGCGACGTGGGGGTCGCGCGTGACGTGGGGGTCATGCATGGGGCGGTTGCTGCGCTCATGCGTCACATCGTGGTAAATGGTAAAGAGGCGGCCCGCACCTTCCTCGTAAAAAGGGAAAACCGCAGGCGCGCTACTCATTTACCCTCTACGCCTCTTCCAATCTCGGAATCGCCGTCCCCCTCTTCTTCCTCAGGCGAAAGATTCGAAGCTCTCGCCTCTGTTTGCTGCCGCTGCGCCCCCATTGCTCTTGATCCTTCGCCTTCTCCTGGCCGTCATGGCACCCAAAATCAGCAAGGGCAAGGGAGCGGCCAAGGACGCCGGGGAGAAGGAGGCACCGGAGAGCGAGTTGGCTGTGCTGCGGACGCAGCTCGCCTACTTCCATTCGACGGTCGATGTGGTCCACCTCAAGAACTTCTTCTTGCCCCTGTGGGGGAGGAAGACGACGGGGCACCCTGCCACGCGCGTCGTCCCTGCCGATTTCGCAAAGGCCGGCCCACATCGGTACCCCTTCTTCGTCGATTTCTTCTCTTGCAGGCTCTGCCCCCTTTCTCTAACTTCTTCAACGACATCATGCACACCTACGGCTTCCATCTTCTATATTTTACGCCGAATGCCGTGGCGTGCATGGCTCTCTTTGCCCACCTCTGCGAGGGCTTTGCCGGGGTGCTCCCCAGCACGGTGCTCTTCCGCCACTACTTCTCCCCTCGCCTCCAGCCAGGGGGTGCCATATCTGGCTCTATCGCCTGGATTCCGAGGACCCAGGAGAAGGGCACGTATCCGCAGGGCGCCCATAAGGAGAGGTGGGAGGAGTGGCGGAGCCGGTGGTGCTAGATCAAGGAGAAGGACCCGTAGGAGTTCTGTCGGGTTCGTCAGAGCCCGCCGACCCACTGCAGGGACTGGAGCGACCTTGACGCCAACGACAAGAAGCTCACGGTCGCCACCACCAGGATCCATCGCCTCACCATGGCCGGACTCACCCTCGAGATGATCGGGGCCGACTTCATCCAGCGCTAAATCGCCCCGCTACACAACAAGGGGAGGCCGGCCTGGGATTTCAAGAATGCGGCCGATGTCATGAGGCTCCGCCCTGGCCTGAAGCACAATTTCACGGTGATGGGGCACGCCCACTTCTGCCAAAGGCTCTTTCAGCTCGACGTGGACAGCGACGGCAGGGCTGAGAGGACCGGCAGGACCGCGAAGGCCGGCAAGACCGTCAAGGGGCCCCTATCTGGGTTGCCGGCAGGAGTGGTCCCGCTGAGCAACAACTCTCGCCAATCCGCTATCATCACCATGATGCCGGACTTCAATGTGTATGGCCTTAACTCGGCCTGGGCCGAGCCGCCAGCGGAGAAGGTGCAGGAGTTCGACACTTTGTCGGAGAGCTATGTCCGTGACGAGCCGCTGCTCATCCAAGACACCACCAAGGCGGAGCTGGACTACATCGCTGCCAGGGCGGCAGAGGCGGCGCTCGCCAGGGAGGCCGGTAGCATCGGCGCCGTAGAGGACGAGGCCGATGAGGCCGCGGAGGAGAACGAGCTCGCCCAGTGGACGGAGTCTGCCGGCGAGGCCAGCGGCGCCGACGCCGATGCCCCCCTTGTTGAAGACGCGGGCGACGAGTCATCCGAAGAGGAGGTCGAGGTGAACGACCCCCCGGCCGTGGGGAGGCATCGCGTCCTACGGCGGGCCAGCTCTGGTGAGCCGGTCCGACCCAGCAAGATCACACAGCGGCAACTGCCCCAAGAGCAGCTCGTGCGCGAGACGAGGGCGATGAAGGCCGCGGCAGCGAAGAAGGCGGCAAAGGCCGCAGTGGCGAAGAGGACGGCGACTGCTTCCTCCTTGTCCAAGCAGCACCGGACCCCATCCCCTTCCCCGTCGGACAGCACCTTGGAGGCCGAGTTCGACCTTGGATCTTTTAGCCCGGCGAGGAAGAGGAAGCTTGTGATGGAGGAGGTGGAGGAAGAGTAAGTATTTCGCCCCCCACATCATCTCCTGACTTTAATCCTGTGTTATCCTCCTTTGATTTGATGTTATCTTCATAGGGACGTGGAGATGCTGGCCCAGAGGGTGGCGAAGAGGGCCAAGGCCTCGATGGGCGAAAAGCCCCCGGCGGGTACTTCGTGTACGCTGTTGCTGCTGAAGAGCAGTCCCCGACGCAGCCCCCGCTTCAGCCCCCAGCATGAGTCCACCACTCACTCCTTCACCGATGAGCATTGGGTGTGAATTCTTAACGCCGACCTTGCTGGGTTTGCAGGAGGAGAACAGCAGCAGGAGGAGCTGCCGAGGGCTACTCCCAACACGCCGCCCCCTCGACTACGCCGCCCCGAGGGGCGTCCCCGGCAAGGGCATCCACCACCGAGCCCACGCACATGGAGGAGGAGGAGGAGGAGAACTTGGGTGTCGGGGGTTCTGCCACGGCAACGAATGCTGGCGGGGAGGGCACCACTTCTTCCCAGCCCGGTGTGGGTAAGTTATTTGCTTTCCATCCCTGTTCTTTCTTCTCCTTTTTGAACCTCGACCTTTCCCCTGTTTTATTCCCCTTCTTGGTATCCAGACCCTTCCTCGGTGGACCGGGAGGACATTGACACCGTCATCGAGGAGGTCGCCAGGGACGCCGAGGCCGAGGCCGACAAGATCGCCGCCGAGGAGGCCGCCAAGACCGCCGCTGAGGATGCCGCCAAGGGGCCCGCCGGGGAGGCCGGCAAGGCCGCTGCTGAGGAGGCCAGCAAGGGGCCTGCCGGAGAGGCCAGGAAGGCCGCTCCCGAGGAGGGGGTGGTTGACGACCAACCTTCCTCCTCTGCTGCCTCTGGCTCGGGCAAGTACTTGAAGGTGAGCGACGACCTGTTCATCCACCTCCCAGGAACGGTGAGCACCAGGGCGCCAACCGAGGGGGAGGTGTTCGACGACGAGGCGGTCGCCGCCGCCGGGCCTGAGGTTGTTGACAAACCGAGCGCCGGTGGCGGCGGTTCCGAAGAGGAGCAGCTGCTTCGGGCCATGAGCGCCAACTTCCAGAAGCTCCAGGCGCTTCACCGTGCCCGCCTGGACAAGGCAAAATCCAGGATGGCGGCGGTGGACAAGGCGGAGGCGGATCTCGAGGAGCACGTCGCTGAGACGCAGGTCTGGTTCCGCCAGGCCCATGATGAACTGAAGGTCGCCCAAGATTTGCTGGCTGAGCACAAACAGGAGCTTGTCCTGAAACAGGATGACGTCGAGAAGGCCCAGGAGGCGGCAAAGGAACAGGCCGCCAAGGACGAGGCCGCTCGGCACCAGCACTAGGCCGAGCTGAACTCCCAGGAGGAGGACCTTGCCGCTCGTGAGGAGGCCCTCGCCGCCACACTCTGCAGCAAGGATGAGGAGGTCGAGAAGCTTGTCGCGCAGTGGACCCAGGAGCTGGAGCAGAGGCACAAAGAGGCACTCAATGCTCAAGCCCTAGTGCATGCCGGCAAGGTGAAGGAGCTGGAGGTGTAGCGGGATGGGCTGGAGAAACAGGTCCTGGAGCTGACGGAGGAGAAGGACGTGGCCAACGGTGCTTTGGTAGAGGCGCAGGCCACAGTCCCCGGCAAGGCCGGGCTACTCTCCAAGGCCAACGACTCCATCAATGACCTGAAGCTGAAGCTGAAGGGCCTTGAGGGGATGCTTTTGGAGGTCAGGGTCTGGGTAGAGACCCTGACCAAGGACCTGGAGGAGGAGAGGCAGCTACGGAGGAATGATGCCACCGAACACAAGGAGTACGCGGAGGGCATAAACCGTTGGGTCAATCGCCTCGCCGACATCGCCGGCAGGACCACCACGAAGCTGGCCGCCATGGGGATGCCGAATGTCAGGTACTCCCCGGAGCCGAACGTGAGTCCCAATGCCAAACTGACCCTGTTCTTCGAGGGTGTTCTTGGAGCCCTGGAGCAGCTCCACTCCAACCGGGCAGCTTATCTGGCCAACGAGGCCCGGAGGCTCTGCCGGGGTGCGCTGACCAAGGTGCTCACCAAGGTGGCGTTCTGGAACCCCACCGTCAACTTCGCCAACGCATTGGAGAGCTTGCCGGAGGAGGCGTACCTCGCAGTGCTCAAGGAGCGTATCAAGCCCATCATCGACTGCATTGATGGAGTCGAGAGGGTGGAGGGCCAGCGCTGGGACTAGGCACCCGTTTCTCGTCGCTGCTGCGAGTTCAAGATCAAGACAATTTTATCTTAAATTAGAACCGCAGCGATTGTTTGATGTAATATAACTCTGCAGTACTTCAATATCACGCATGCTATCTTCCCGTTAGATCTTTCCTTGTATGTTTGCGCCCTACGCTTGGTGAGATAAGGCCGTCGACGCGTAAACCCCATGCCGTGGTGCTTCGAGGACGGATCCTTAGCACCCTGCCGGGAGGGCGCTTGCTGCCAGGCAAACCACCTTGCCGTTCTCGGTGCGGCCGCCTGAACTGTCGAGCGGACTCGAGACAGAGACAAGGGTGTTGCTAATAGCGGACAGGCCACCTTGCCGTTCTCAGCGCGCCCGCATGAACTGCCGAGCGGACTCGAGGCAGAGACAAGGGCGTTGCCAATAGCGGAAGGGTCCCATTGCGTGCAGGTTTCCCATACAAGGAACAAGATCTTCCGAGGAAGACAGACTAATATGAATGAAATTAACCAAAATTTTGCATGACTTAGCTTTTCAGGGCCACGCGGATGGCTGTCAAAGCTGCGGACGGCACCAGAGGGCGGCTGGTCGACATCGCCCTCTCCCTTCGAGCCATCCCCACGAAAGAGCCGACGTGTCGGCTCCAAAACCAGATTTCCACGGCTTGCGCCCCCTACCTGGCGCGCCAAAGATGTCGGGGGAAACGACACCTACGGGATCACGTAGGATCCCTTTTGCTATGGTTGGCGGGTGCGGGGCTGTGGAAAGAGAGGGATTAGAAGATCAACGCAGGGGGATTATGCAGGTTCGGGCCACAAGTGATGCGTAATACCCTACTCCTTCTGGTCTATCTTTATCTGGTGTTCTTGGACTAGCTACAAAGCGTGCAGGGTCCAAAAAGTCCGAATGCTCTCTCAGTACGCCGCGGGCCTCCTTTTATAGTCGAAGGGGCTGCCACAGTGGCACACAGGAGGTGGAAAGCTATACAGTGGTCGAGTCTATCTCCTGGCACCGTAGGACAAACGCATTTAATGCGCTGCCGACGTGTCCTTCTTGCTTTATCGGGGATGGGAAGGAAGCTCTTCCCAGCTATTGCCGCCTGGCCTGGCTTCGACGCGCGTCCGAGTTGACGAGGCGTGTAGTGCCATGCTGGCTGGCTGGCTGCTGAGTTGGTGCGGTGGCAGGGTCTTCATGAAGATCTGCATGCCACCACGTAGGTGCTTTGCTGAGTTGGTCTGGAGGCCGCACGTCGCCACGCAGGTGCTTGCCTAGTTGGTGGGCTGGCAGCTGTGTGGGAACGGCGGTGGAGTCTTGGCGGGTGGGGGCCTGGCTATGGCCCCGCGGATGTCTTCGGCAAGAGTCTTGTCGCGGCATCGTGGGCGTCCCCGGCAAGGATCTTGCCGGGGGGTCTCGTGGCTATCCTCGGCAAGGATCTTGCCGAGGATCTTCGTCTTCTGATTCTCATCTAGTCTTGTACGTTCTTGGTCTTCACAAAGATCTGCATGCCACCATGGAGGCGCCTCCCGAGCCTTGGTTCCAATGTGGGTGATGGCGTCGGAACTCTTAGGCTCAAGGGTGGCGGCTCTGCTGGTGTTGGGCAAGTTGCCCCGGCAAGGTTCTTGCCGGGGCTGTGGAGGCCGCCCCGGCAAGGGCCTTGCCGGGGGAATTCACCTCGCCCTTCTGCTCTTCGTGTCTCTGGCTTGGCGTTGCTCTGGTTGTCTTGCGTATTTGCTTCCTTCCTCTGCCCCGCTAAGTGTGGCCGCAGGCGCGGCTCTAACTGCATGTGCACAAGTAAAGGGGTACAAAAATAGGACCCCTACTTTTGTACACCGACACCATGTGATAATTTGAGGCGTGTAAAGTCGTTCACTTCATTGATGGCCAATTAATACAGTGCATGCAAATTGGAGTGGGCATGAGGGAGGAAGTAGTTGAGAAAGACAGTACTACTCCACTGCGTGCATGCGAGTAGTTAAATCATGGGTTTCTACTTCCATTGGTCTCCTTCGTATTTTGTGCCAATTTTTTACCATAATTTTAACACGATATTTATGCATGTCATAAAAAATAATGTCATCGAAAACTATGTTCAAATGTGATTCCAATGATATGATTTTTGGTGACATGCATTAACATTTTGTTAGTTAAATTTTTGGACAAAAATTGGCACAAAATAAAAAGGGGGCCAATAAACCAGGACGCAGGCAGTATGATCAATTTTTTCCTGGGTTACTGTTGGTGGCCTTTGTATTTAAATATGGACGGAGTGGAGTAGTACTATCTTTATCTTAGCCTTGTAGGGCTCTCCCAGCGCCTATGCTCGCCTCCCCGCCTCGCCCACCGGATCCATCCATGGATAATCCCTTAGATCCCAGGATCCCGCGGGCTGCCCTCTCACTGCGGCCTGTAGCACTGCTGCCTTTGAGCGAAACCCACATGTGTTTCAGAGGGGATCCATTGCTCTAGAATCACAGATCGGTGGCGCCGGAGGACATGCAAGGGCTGCATTTCAGGTGGTGGGCGGCAAGGGCAAATCGGATCGAGGAAGCGTCACATTGATTGGAGACAAGTTCGAAGGAGCTGCGCCTGGTGAAGCACAAGGTGGAGGCGCAAGTCAATCTCAGGGGAGAGATTCTGAGGGATGTCAGCATCTGGCAGCGTCGCGTTGATTTTGAGCTGGGGCTAATGGTAGAGATCATATTCACGGAGTCGACTGCGGAGGAAAGAACGTGCATGCCTGTGGAATGGCATGAGCTGCCGGTGCAATTGTTCAAATGGGCGGTAGGAGAAGCCAAATCCCGGGACCAGCTGTGACGGCGCCGCTGGGCATGCAACGTAGGCAAGGTGAGCTACCCTCCTTCCCCACCAGCGATGCAGTGACCTACTCGGTTGCTGCTGCAGTGAACTTGCGGCGCCATGTCAGTTTGCAATTGTGACAATCACTCCATCTATATGTATTGCATTCCTGTGAAAATACTTGGTCGTTTGGAAAAAGATGGTAATTGATTTATCACTAGTTTTTGAATGCTTGGTTGTGATAATCACCCGAAGCCACAACCAGAAGTCTCCATCGCGTAATACTTACGGTCGGTCGGACCCGCGTCTCACCGAAGGGACAAGCATCGGCATGGTCTGACATGTACGACCAGTTACATCACTGACTTGTGCGACCGCATTTCAGCAGTAGTACTTGAAATTTATGTTCCGCTAAACTCATCGGGAGCCGTTTCGGGCCTCAAAACGAAAACCATCAATTAATCTTTAGCTTGTTCCCATCACATTCCAAAGTAGTACCACCATGCTATAATTAAGTGCAAACCTGCTCACACCTAGTACGTATCAAACCTGAATGTGTTCCCACTATGCAGGTTTTAGTACTAGTGTTAGTACTAGGTTATAAAAAGGGGAACTCCCTAGCCGAACATCACTCTACCTTCCTCCTCATAAGCCTTTCTTGTTCGTCCGTCCTTGCCATGGCCGGTGCATAGAGCTCTAGGTCGAGTACTATGTAACAAGGCAGTGGCGACCAAGGCCGTGGAAAAAAAGAGGGCTCGCTGCCTCGCAGAGACCTCGAACATGTCAGGCGAGGGCTCCTAGGAGCGCCCTAGCTGCAGAGGCGAACATGCCGAGCTGGCGGCGCTGGAGTCATTATCCCTCGATGACATGCTCGATCAGCTCAATAAGCAGAAGGAGTTCATTGACGGCTTGGTGGAGCTGTTGAAGGAGGAGAACACCGACTAGAAGAAGCTGCATGAGAAGAGTAGTTCCTTGGCGAAGATGTTGCACACCCTCGTCATGGAACAGAAGGAGGAGTTAGTGAAGCTCCGCATCGAGCACCCGGCTGCTGTCAAGGTACGTAATGCAGCCGTGGAATAGATGATGAAGGCTCGTGTCGAGAAATCCCGCGTCATGGACAGAATGAAGAAGAAGCCGGAGGAGATGCACGAGGAGATGGAGGTTGTGGAGGCGATGAAGAAGCAGTTACAACTCCGCGGCGAGCAACCCTTCATGTAGTAGAGAGCAGCGCCCCAGACTTGTGTGTGCGTCTTCCTTCTTTTTTGGGGGGATAATCTTCCTTCTTCTTTTGCTCCTATGTTTCTTCTTTTGCTTCGGGTGTTTCGCCGCACGTGTCACGTTCTCTGCGAGGCATGAATAGAAAAATGCTAACGATGAGCGGTGCCGTGGGATCGATTACCAGCAAATTAGATCATTTTTATCGCCATATCACACTGGGCTGCCGTGTTTCGTGCTCCTCCGTTGTACTAGTACTCCAATGGAAAACTTGATTATACCGCACGATTCTTTGCTCCTCCTCAGGTCATCAGCAACATTTATACAAGCAGTCAAATCACAAGGCCCCGCCTTCTAGCAGTAATGAGCCATCAAATCACAAAGGCCCTCGCCTCTCGTGAAACCGACCAAGCGAGACTGTCCCGCCCTCTAGCCTTTTAAATGTATACTTTTGTACAGTAGTAGTATCGATGGATTGCGCCATGGAGCAAAACTAACAAGATGAAATTAAAGAAAAAAGGTGATACATATAGAGAGCGCTCGTCGCCAAATTATGCATATAGTACTATTTAAAAAGCTAGTACGTGCTTACATGGGCTGCTAAAGTCTATTAAAGAAATTAGCGTACCTATTTAATTCTTTGATAACTATAGTGCTGGCTATATGATGTTGGCCATATATATTGTACGTCTATAATGTGAAGAAATGAGTGGTAGTACTACCAACTACGAGATGAACTATAAGAAATACTAGTATGTACGTACTGAAGAGTTAAAGTAACAAGAAGGAACATAACATAGTTCTGCTGGGGGCTCAGCACAACACACCCCTCAAATAAAACTAAGCACCCTGAAATTAAACTAAGCAACTAATCCGGTAGACACTTCATTAGAACCACCATGAGCAACGACACTGCCACACCTTACCCGGACTCCTCGTCCACGTGCTCGTCTTCATCCTTGTCCCTCTTCCTCTTGGTCGATACTTCTTTGCTTGAACCGCACACTTTGCTCTCGCTCTTCATCCAACCCTTGTAGATATTGAAACAGAGGTAGGCATCCATTGCAGCATAATGGATGTGGTCTCTATCTAGTACATTCCACTGCCATGGAAGATGAAACTTGGGCGGAGGTTTCGTCAGTTTACCGTACGAAGGATCAACCATGGCTGCTGCCAGGGTCAGCATTGAAGGCTGATGGGAGGACACCAGCCCATTCCTCCGGAGGTCGAAGGGCTGGCCTACAACGAGGCTTATCCGATCTAGGACTTCTATGTCGTTCATAAAGTCTACAACAATGAATTTGACTCTTTAGCCCACGAGGAAGTTCTTAAAATCCTCGCACTCAACATCGGCATGGCATATGTCGTAGTCCAAGCACAAGTTATGCACGCAAACCTGGATCACGGCGGGCTTCTTCCTCTCTTCCTCCTTTAGATTCTTCTCTTTTCCCAGGACTGTGGTGTACTCAACATCTAGCCCAGCGACCCACTCATCACCCTTTAACTTTTCGAACATGCGTCTGAAGCGAGCAAGGCATCCTTTCACCGTCGCGGAAGAACGGGTGTAGATGACGTCGAACTCATCGCCGATTATGGTTCTAACCTTGTACTCACTACCGATCATGGAGATTTGGGACGCCATGGATTTGGGAGGAAGGTTAGGATTAGTGGAACTGTTGTAATGTGAAAGGATGGGACGGCTAGGAGCGAACTGCCGTAATGTTAAAGGACGGCCGGGGACGAGTGGGAGCGAATTGCTAGCGGTTTTCCGATTGTAAAAATGTTGAGTGGAGCGTGCGAACGGCAGGGTAGTGGCTTGCCTGGTGGATAAATGGATTCATGCACAGTACTATGGGGGCCCAGTTAGATGTCATGTCTACTAGACGCCTATTTAAATGGCTTCATGCATCTGCGTGTTCGCACATCAAGCGTCGGGAAAATTATAGGTGATACGAAGCTTTCCATGCTCCCATGATACGGGCTTCCGAGAGCCCTTGGATCTGAGATCGAACGGTTGCATGGCGTGATTCTAGACCTATGGGTGAATATCCTATCCTGGAGGGTTATTCTGCGAATTTTTAGCAACTTAGCATGCATCCATTCGATCTCAGATCCAAGGGCTATCAGCAGCCCGTATCATGGTCGCGCCTACCATGACCGTCGCCTCGCTCACGCGGTCGCGCCCTTGGAGATTTCGGACGGCTATAAATGAGCATTTTTTGCCTACTTCACATGCATGAAACTACTTCCTCCGTCCAGGTGCGTTAGGCTATCTGATGTTGGCATGTCATACATAGTCATCACTTAGTCACTCATACAACAAGGTTAGCTATAAGGTTGGCTATAAGAGTATTTTTTTTACTTCTCTCTATCTCTTTCTTCGTAGTATTTATTGCATTTGCCAAGGAGTAAGGAGTACAGTACTTGGCACCTGTATACCATGGAGGTGGTCAGGAATCGGGAGAGGTCATAGCGCCGCAGTTAAAATGATAATGGCAAGTCAAATCACAGGGCCCCACCTGTCCAGCAGTAACTCGCCGTCAAATCACATAGCCCTACATTTGCATTAGCCTACTCCCTCATCTTCTCGCCTCTCTATCGAACCGACTAGGTGGAACTGCCCCGCCTAGCGCGCGCGAAAAGCCCCGCCCTCGACTTTTAAATATAATTTTGTATCCATGGATTGCGCCATGGAGCAAATCCTGAAGAAAACAGCGGTACACATGTATACAGCATGCTCCTTGCGTTCGCGTCGCACCACAGATGGTCGGTCGGTCTAGCACGCCGCTCTCCGAATGGAACGCGCGTCATATTGCGTTTGCACACACATGTGGGACCGCAATTGAGAACCGACCATAGGCACACTCCCCGGCCCGCAAGTCGGCTGAGTTAATAGAAGAGAGAGACGAGCGATAGTACTGGAGCAGTGTTGTACAGACGTCGGTGCCTGGACGATCCCTGCATGACACGATAGATCAGTTCGTCCATGCATGTGACCAGACTCCAGCAGACGGCTGGATTGGCTATCGTCTACATATCGTGCATGTTGTGTTGTACAGGGCTGTAGTTCGGATGAGAAATCTAAAAAAAAGGTTTCTTGTCATCTCGCAATATTAGGTGTCATGTGCTTCGGATCACTGCGAGGGTTAAACAGCGACAACTGAGTTCCTCCAAGGCGCTGGTTGATATGTCTCCAACGAATCTATAATTTTTGATTGCTCCATGCTATATTATCTTCTGTTTTGGACATTATTGGGCTTTATTATTCACATTTATATTATTTTTGGGACTAACCTATTAACCAGAGGCCCAGCCCAGAATTGCTGTTTTTTGCCTATTTCAGAGTTTCGCAGAAAAAGAATATCAAACGGAGTCCAAACGGAATGAAACCTTCGGGAACGTGATTTTCCGAATGAACATGATCCAGGAGACTTGGACCCTATGTCAAGAAACAAAGCAGGAAGCCACGAGGTAGGGGTGCGCCTACCCCCTGGGCGCGCCCTCCACCCTCGTGGGCCCCACGTTGCTCCACCGACGTACTCCTTCCTCCTATATATACCTACGTACCCCCAAACGATCAGATACGGAGCCAAAAACCTAATTCCATCGCCGCAACCTTCTGTACCCACGAGATCCCATCTTGGGGCCTGTTCCGGAGCTCCGCCGGAGGGGGCATCCATCACGGAGGGCTTCTACATCAACACCATAGCCTCTCCGATGAAGTGTGAGTAGTTTACCTCAGACCTTCGGGTCCATAGTTATTAGCTAGATGGCTTCCTCTCTCTTTTTGGATCTCAATACAACGTTCTCCCCCTCTCTTGTGGAGATCTATTAGATGTAATCTTCTTTTGCGGTGTGTTTGTTGAGACCGATGAATTGTGGGTTTATGATCAAGTTTATCTATGAACAATATTTGAATCTTCTGAATTCTTTTATGTATGATTGGTTATCTTTGCAAGTCTCTTCGAATTATCAGTTTGGTTTGGCCTACTAGATTGATCTTTCTTGCAATGGGAGAAGTGCTTAGCTTTGGGTTCAATCTTGCGGTGTCCTTTCCCAGTGACAGTAGGGGCAGCAAGGCACGTATAGTATTGTTGCCATCGAGGATAACAAGATGGGGTTTTTACCATATTGCATGAATTTATCCCTCTACATCATGTCATCTTGCTTAAAGCGTTACTCTGTTCTTATGAACTTAATACTCTAGATGCATGCTGGATAGTGGTCGATGTGTGGAGTAATAGTAGTAGATGCAGGCAGGAGTCGGTCTACTTGTCTCGGACGTGATGCCTATATCATGATCATACCTAGATATTCTCATAACTATGCTCAATTCTGTCAATTGCTCAACAGTAATTTGTTCACCCACCGTAAAATACTTATGCTCTTGAGAGAAGCCACTAGTGAACCTATGGCCCCCGGGTCTATCTTCATCATATTAATCTTCCAACACTTAGTTATTTCCGTTGCTTTTTACTTTGCTTTTATTTTACTTTGCATCTTTATCATAAAAATATCAAAAATATTATCCTATCATATCTATCAGATCTCACTCTCGTAAGTGACCGTGTAGGGATTGGCAACCCCTTATCGCGTTGGTTGCGAGGATTTATTTGTTTTGTGTAGGTGCGAGGGACTTGCGTGTAGCCTCCTACTGGATTGATACCTTGGTTCTCAAAAACTGAGGGAAATACTTACGCTACTTTGCTGCATCACCCTTTCCTCTTCAAGGGAAAACCAACGCAGTCCTCAAGAGGTAGCAAGAAGGATTTCTGGCGCCATTGCCGGGGAGGTCTACGCAAAAGTCAACATACCAAGTACCCATCACAAACCCTTATCTTCCGCATTACATTATTTGCCGTTTGCCTCTCGTTTTCCTCTCCCCCACTTCACCCTTGCCGTTTTATTCGCCCTCTCTTTTTCGTTCGCCTCTTTTTCCGTTTGCTTGTCTTCATGGCTAGTCCTTTATCTTCTCTGTTGTCTCCCAAGAATGAAGTTCTAAATTTTAAACAAAGGGAGGGAGAAAATCTGAAAGACGCTTGGTATAGAATTTGCAATGCTCAAAATAGATCTGTCAGGAAGCAATCTACTTCCGTTCTTCTCCGCAATTTTTATGTAGGCGCTAATCCTTGGTATAGATATATTCTTGATACCATTACCGGAGGGAATTTCTTGGGTAGCCATACTTTTGACTCTTATAGTGCTATGATAGATTTATTTGGCTCACCACCTCTTTTGGTTAATGGAACTATGTTAACTTTGGAGCATGTAATGCAAAGACTTGAAATTATTGAAAATAAAGTTGCTACCGTAGAGTTAATTGAAAATCTGGATAAAAAGATCCACAACAAAATTACCCAATATGGATCTAAGGTAGGAGTCACTTTGAAAAATATTAAGGAGAAGGAACCCATAGTTAATGAGAGAATAAATCAAGATTCCACTAGAATCGATAAACTTGAGGGTATCATTACCAACTTGGCAACCGCTTTTTCGTCCGTAAAGAATACTCCTAGTCCTCCAACTAAAATTTCCAAGCTTATGTATGTTCCTAAAAATAAGGGTGAATCCTCTAGTAAAGAAACTGCGGATCTTAAATCTATAAGTATTCATCCCAATCTTTTTGCTATCATTAAGGAACCATTTGCTGCAAATAAATTTTTCGATCTTGTGCCTAAAAGCTTGATAATTACTAAAAAGAAATAAACTCCTAAGGATGATAGATGTCTCATTGAAGAATTGCCAACCAAAGATGGCAATACCAAGATCTATCCTTGCTTTTATGCCTAGCTAGGGGCGTTAAACGATAGCGCTTGTTGGGAGGCAACCCAATTTTATTTTTAGTTTTTTGCTTTTTGCTTATGTTTAGGAATAAATATTTGATCTAGCCTCTGGTTAGATGTGTTTTTATGTTTTAATTAGTGTTTGTGTCAAGTTAAACCTATAGGATCTTCTTGGATGATAGTTATTTGATCTTGCTGTAATTTCCAGAAACTTTCTGTTCACGAAAACAATTGTTAAAAATCACCAGAATCTGATAAAATATTGATTCCAATTGCTGCTGATCAATAAACATATTTCCTAGGTCGTCCTATTTTTGGCTTATGTTTTGGAGTTCCAGAAGTTTGCGTTAGTTACAGATTACTACAGACTGTTCTGTTTTTGACAGATTCTGTTTTTCGTGTGTTGTTTGCTTATTTTGATGAATCTATGCTAGTAAAATAGTTTATAAACCATAGAGAAGTTGCAATACAGTGTGTTTAACACCAATATAAATAAATAATGAGTTCATTACAGTACCTTGAAGTGGTCTTTTGTTTTCTTTCGCTAACGGAGCTCACGAGATTTTCTGCTGAGTTTTGTGTTGTGAAGTTTTCAAGTTTTGGGTGAAAGATTTGATCGATTATGGAACAAGGAGTGGCAAGAGCCTAATCTTGGGGATGCCCATGGAACCCCCAAGATAATCTAAGGACACCAAAAAGCCAAAGCTTGGGGATGCCCCGGAAGGCATCCCCTCTTTCGTCTACTTCCATCGGTAACTTTACTTGGAGCTATATTTTTATTCACCACATGATATGTGTTTTGCTTGGAGCGTCTTGTATGATTTGAGTCTTTGCTTTTTAGTTTACCACAATCATCCTTTCTGTACACACCTTTTGATAGAGACACACATGATTAGGAAATTATTAGAATATTCTATGTGCTTCACTTATATCTTTTGAGTTATATAGTTTTGCTCTAGTACTTCACTTATATCTTTTAGAGCACGGTGGTGGATTTGTTTTATAGAAACTATTGATCTCTCATGCTTCACTTAGATTTTTTTGAGAGTCTTAAATAGCATGGTAATTTGCTTAAAAAATTCCTAATATGCTAGGTGTTCAAGATTAGTAAAAACTTTCTTATGAGTGTTGTGAATACTAAGAGAAGTTTGATGCTTGATGATTGTTTTGAGATATGGAGGTAGTGATATTTAAGTCGTGCTAGTTGAGTAGTTGTGAATTTGAGAAATACATGTGTTGAAGTTTGTAAGTCCCATAGCATGCACGTATGGTAAACGTTATGTAACAAATTTGATACATGAGGTGTTCTTTGATTGTCCTCCTTATGAGTGGCGGTCGGGGACGAGTGATGGTCTTTTCCTACCAATCTATCCCCCTAGGAGCATGCGTGTAGTGCTTGGTTTTTGATGACTTGTAGAATTTTGCAATAAGTATGTGAGTTCTTTATGACTAATGTTGAGTCCATGGATTATACGCACTCTCACCATTCCACCATTTCTAGCCTCTTCGGTACCGTGCATTGCCCTTTCTCACATTGAGAGTTGGTGCAAACTTCGCCGGTGCATCCAAACCCCGTGATACGATACGCTCTTTCACACATAAACCTCCTTATATCTTCCTCAAAACAACCACCATACCTACCTATTATGGCATTTCCATAGCCATTCCGAGATATATTGCCATGCAACTTTCCACCATTCCGTTTATCATGACACGTTCATCATTGTCATATTGCTTTGCATGATCATGTAGTTGACATAGTATTTGTGGCAAAGCCACCGTTCATAATTCTTTCATACATGTCACTCTTGGTTCGTTGCATATCCCGGTACACCGCCGGAGGCATTCATATAGAGTCGTACTTTGTTCTAGTATCGAGTTGTAATCATTGAGTTGTAAATAAATAGAAGTGTGATGATCATCATTTTCTAGAGCATTGTCCCAAGTGAGGAATAAAAAAAGAGAGAAAGGCCATAAAAAAAGAGAAGGCTCAAAAAATGAGAGAAAAAGAGAGAAGGGACAATGTTACTATCCTTTTACCACACTTGTGCTTCAAAGTAGCACCATAATCTTCATGATAGAGAGTCTCTTGTTTTGTCACTTTCATATACTAGTGGGAATTTTTCATTATAGAACTTGGCTTGTATATTCCAACAATGGGCCTCCTCAAGTGCCCTAGGTCTTCATGAGCAAGCAAGTTGGATGCACACCCACTTAGTTTCTTTTGTTGAGCTTTCATGTATTTATAGCTCTAGTGCATCCGTTGCTTGGCAATCCCTACTCCTTGCATTAACATCAATCGATGGGCATCTCCATAGCTCATTGATTAGCCTCGTTGATGTGAGATTTTCTCCTTATTTGTCTTCTCCACATAACCCCCATCATCATATTCTATTCCACCCATAGTGCTATGTCCATGGCTCGCGCTCATGTATTGCGTGAAGGTTGAAAAAGTTTGAGATTACTAAAGTATGAAAGAACTTTTTGGCTTGTCATCGGGATTGTGCATGATGAGAGCATTCTTGTGTGAAGAAAATGTAGCATGACTAAACTATATGATTTTGTAGGTATGAACTTTCTTTGGCCATGTTATTTTGAGAGGACATAATTGCTTAGTTAATATGCTTGAAGTATTATTATTTTTATGTCAATATGAACTTTTATCTTGAATCTTTTCGGATCTGAATATTCAGACCACAATTAAGAAGAATTACATTGAAATTATGCCTAGTAGCACTCCGCACCAAATATTCTGTTTTTATCATTTACCTACTCGAGGACGAGCAGGAATTAAGCTTGGGGATGCTTGATACGTCTCCAACGTATCTATAATTTTTGATTGCTCCATGCTATATTATCTTCTGTTTTTGACATTATTGGGCTTTATTATTCACTTTTATATTATTTTTGGGACTAACCTATTAACCGGAGGCCCAGCCCAGAATTGCTGTTTTTTGCCTATTTTAGAGTTTCGCAGAAAAAGAATATCAAACGGAGTCCAAACAGAATGAAACCTTCGGGAACGTGATTTTCGAAACGAACATGATCCAGGAGACTGGGACCCTACGTCAAGAAACAAAGCAGGAAGCCACGAGGTAGGGGGCGCGCCTACCCCCCTGGGCACGCCCTCCACCCTCGTGGGCCCCATGTTGCTCCACTGACATACTCCTTCCTCCTATATATACCTACGTACCCCCAAACGATCAGATACGGAGCCAAAAACCTAATTCCACCGCCGCAACCTTCTGTACCCACGAGATCCCATCTTGGGGCCTGTTCCGGAGCTCCGCCGGAGGGGGCATCCATCACGGAGGGCTTCTACATCAACACCATAGCCTCTCCGATGAAGTGTGAGTAGTTTACCTCAGACCTTCGGGTCCATAGTTATTAGCTAGATGGCTTCCTCTCTCTTTTTGGATCTCAATACAATGTTCTCCCCCTCTCTTGTGGAGATCTATTCGATGTAATCTTCTTTTGCGGTGTGTTTGTTGAGACCGATGAATTGTGGGTTTATGATCAAGTTTATCTATGAAAAATATTTGAATCTTCTGAATTCTTTTATGTATGATTGGTTATCTTTGCAGGTCTCTTCGAATTATCAGTTTGGTTTGGCCTACTAGATTGATCTTTCTTGCAATGGGAGAAGTGCTTAGCTTTGGGTTCAATCTTGCGGTGTCCTTTCCCAGTGACAGTAGGGGCAACAAGGCACGTATAGTATTGTTGCCATCGAGGATAACAAGATGGGTTTTTAATCATATTGCTCGAATTTATCCCTCTACGTCATGTCATCTTGCTTAAAGCGTTACTTTGTTCTTATGAACTTAATACTCTAGATGCATGCTGGATAGTGGTCGATGTGTGGAGTAATAGTAGTAGATGCAAGCAGGAGTCGGTCTACTTGTCTCGGACGTGATGCCTATATACATGATCATACCTAGATATTCTCATAACTATGCTCAATTCTGTCAATTGTTCAACAGTAATTTGTTCACCCACCGTAAAATATTTATGCTCTTGAGAGAAGCCACTAGTGAAACCTATGGCCCCCGGGTCTAGCTTCATCATATTAATCTTCCAACACTTAGTTATTTCCGTTGCTTTTTACTTTGCTTTTATTTTACTTTGCATCTTTATCATAAAAATACCAAAAATATTATCCTATCATATCTATCAGATCTCACTCTCGTAAGTGACCGTGTAGGGATTGACAACCCCTTATCGCGTTGGTTGCGAGGATTTATTTGTTTTGTGTAGGTGTGAGGGACTTGCGTGTAGCCTCCTACTGGATTGATACCTTGGTTCTCAAAAACTGACGGAAATACTTACGCTACTTTGCTGCATCACCCTTTCCTCTTCAACGGAAAACCAACGCAGTGCTCAAGAGGTAGCACTGGTCATTGGGGGCACTTGCAAGAAGACTACTTGGCTGCCATCTAGGTCAAGCCGGCTATGCTAAATAGGACATCTGTTGACGAACCCCTTTTTACGAGTTTGTCTTTAATTTGAGCTTTGATCCTCGTATAGTTTGTCCGTCGGGATTCATGTTGTCTCCTTGGGGCAGTGAGGTTATAGTTTCTTGTCATGTTGCATTTTCCGTGTTATATGTTAATCCGGTGCTTCAGATCAAAATGATGACAACTGCCC
Source organism: Aegilops tauschii subsp. strangulata (assembly GCF_002575655.3). Taxonomy (NCBI): domain Eukaryota; kingdom Viridiplantae; phylum Streptophyta; class Magnoliopsida; order Poales; family Poaceae; genus Aegilops; species Aegilops tauschii. The sequence goes on along the minus strand of NC_053037.3, from coordinate 421,378,335 downwards.
CTCCGGGGCACGTGCATGAAGATTTCTCGACAGTCATTGACGAGGTCAAGCCGGCTCCGGTAGAAAAAAGAAAACTACTCGCGCTTGCTTGCTAGTGTTGCTCTCTTCACACTCTCTCGTCCTCTCCAGATCTAAACACACTATCTCTCTGCTCACCGCTGGTCACAGATCCAGCCGGATCCCCTCCACCGGGGAAGGTGAGAAGGTGCATTTTTCACGCGGTCGTACTCGGCGACGGCTCTTACCCACTGCCGGCGCGTCCTGATCAGCGTGCCTTGCCGTTCTCTCCCACGCAACACCGGCTAGGGAGGGCCTCTGACCCCTTCTTCCTCGCTGCCATAGTGTGGGCAGATCCGTCCTCCCGCCGCCCACCTAGCGACATCCCAGCGACCCTCAGGTATAACTTCCTTTGAAACCGGCCTTGCTCTACTTCCCCAGCTCCTGACATCGCTGCATTTATATCTTTTACTATTTCTCAGGCCCCCTTGTAGATAGGATCGATCGGCTGCTCGAAAGACACCTAAATTTTTACTGTTAAGAGGTAAAACTACTTCATGCAGTCGAATCTAGTACTACTTGGTTCAAACAGGGAAGAAAGGGGGTGGGGGTTGGGGAAGATTTGTTACCTGAATCTAGGACTTGGTCGAAAGAGGAAATAATGGGGGCGAAAAGTAGCAGAAACTGGCTATCCAACTGGTCTCTTGGTCTAATAGGGAAATAAAGTGAAACATAGTACAAACTCAATATAAACCGATCTATTGGTTGAAAAGGAAAGAAAGTGGGGACTGGGGGACAAGTCAGCAGAGTATGTCCAGCACTAGATTTGCTAGCCTCACACAGTATAAGGTGGCTATACCGAACAAAAATGGGACCAACCCAGATATCATGTTCTGATGTTTGTTGCCCCGAGCCCCTCTTATGTAATGCCACTGGTAAAATGCAGCAGTTGCACTGTTAAAAGTAAGGACACGTTAAACCAATGTTGTTTTCAATGTAATGCCTCTAGTAATATGAATCAACGGCACTGTTTTTCATGTCCTGCTAAATTTCCCATTAAGATAAGTTGCTTCTTTTCGTTAGAAATGCAACTACCCTGGTCCGCCCACTCTCCCGTGCCCAAATACCAACTCTTTAGTAGCTGTTAATGTAATGTTGCTGGTAAAATGAAGCAATGGCACCATTAAAGTAATGTCATATTTAACGGTTGTCATAGTTAATCCTAATGCCCACACTAATATCTAGCAATGCTGCTGCTTTAGAAATTGCTACTGTCCTTGTAGGATCGCCATTCAGATAAGGAACATGCTTCTTTTCATTTGATGTATGTTTCATCACTTAGTCACCCTCCTTTCCACCTTTTTGTGCAAACAGAGATATACATTTCATGCTTGATCTTAGTTGAACTGCACAAATGATATCCAAATTATAGTTGAACATTCCACGAGCTTCACGACCAACCTTGATGTTGTTCAATTTTATTGCAACTAATGAAGAAGAAGTTGCTAGCTCATGGCACATTGCTTCATTTTAGGTGAACTGCACAAAAAGGTCCCATGAATTGAATCATCCATGTTGGTGTCTGGTGTCATCCCTTCTACGATGGCGTTGACTGTAGATATGGTTCCCATCACGAGGTATGTTCCTTTTTGGTCCGACCGTTTGCCAATGATCATGTATGTTGAGTCTACTCTTGTGCTACTATTTTGGCACTGCCATGATAAAGCAGTAATGTTATTATTTTGCACCTTAATCTAGTGGCATTATTAATTTGAGGCAATGTTCTGGCACCGCTAGTGCCACTGATTTTTTATATATATCGAAAGAGGGGGTTTCCTCCGATTTCAATAAAGAAACCCAACCATAGAAAACCATTATCCGACAACATCTCAGTCTAAACAGGCAGTTATGCAACTACTACTAGAACAGACTGAGTACTAGTAGGAGACAAGTTCACCACATAAGCTAGGCAGGTAGGGGGACGCAGCACCAGCTCGACCAAGTTTGGATTACAACCCAAATGCTACCACAGAAACATCAGGGGGGAAGATAGGGACTGAAAGAGCCAGCTTCAGCATCGCAGTCTAAGCACCCCCGGCCTCCATCCTTGCGACACACGGCACACCTCGCTTGCCACCTGCTCGACCCTAGTGCCACTGATAAAATGAAGTAATAATATAGTTAAAATAGAGCGAGTGTCCTCTCTATCATTTAATTTCCAATGTAAATAAAGAAAGTGCTTCTCTTTGTTAGTACATGTTTCATCAACTAGTCCCATTGTTAATGTTTAAGTGTTTCTGCAAACTGGGGTGCTTAATTTTAGTTGATCTGCACAAAATTAGAGATTGGAATGTCTCAAGGCCCCTCCTTGTACTACCACTATACACTGATGTTCATCACTGGCAGAAGGTGTATCGGGGAGAACCGGGTCGATTTCCAGTATGAGGCCTACCGTATGAGGCGTCGCAAGGCCCACCTCGCCTTCACGGCATGGCATACTATGATACTATCACAATATTTTCTTCTATTTATTAGTGTATGTTTCATCAACTAGTGCCACTATAATGTAATCACGCTTTTTCATTATCTGTGCAAATAGGGTTATTCAGCTGCATTTTGGTGGAACCGCATAAATGTACGGATGGAACCGGCATATATGCAGAGTGCGAGGTACCAAGTAAAAATTACCGACACCAACCATGCTCCATCTAAGCATTGGAATCCACCACCACCAGTGGGATGTGTGGCGCTCTCTGTGGACGGATATTTCTCGGCAGAAAATCCTCTAATCAAATACTAGTAGCTTATATTGGCACTTTTCTAGGGAGTACTCTTTTCTGAAAGAAGCACCAATATATTTTTATTTATTTGTACACGGTGTCACAACTTTGTTTTTGGTCCAGAGCTATTTTAGGGTGATTGGCGTAGTATTCAGAGACTGATTGTAAGCATGATTTTCATTAGCCGTCACACTAATTGAAAGAATGAGCAGATGGAAGATTAGGTTAGTGCGAAGCTTACCTTAAACCCTACCGCCGTCGTTGAAATGAGGCGAGCAGCGAGGGAACCGCGGAGAATGGCGAGGAAGCGACGTCGCGCCATCCGGCCTCCTCTTGCGGTGGGAGAATGAATACGCTTGTGGCTCCGGATGGCACTGCACCCTCATGAATGGCACACCATACTCAATCGATTCGTTATCCCCTGGATGCTCGACCTTCGACCTGTACACCCACCACCTCCGCCTGACTTTTGCCTCAGGCGAATCTGTCTACTCCATCGCCCAGAGCAGATACTCGATGAACTCGAAGGACTGCGGTGTGACTGCCACCGAGGAGTACATCGCTGTCGTCTTACTCTTTCGCATACACTGCCACATGGCCCTCACCATCCTCGAAATCTCCCACTTGTTGTCAAACCAAGTAAGGATCTCCTTCAACCTGGCTAACTTCGCCTGGTCACCGCCGGCGATCTGCCCGATTTGCTACTGCATCCTCTCCATAGATGTCCTTCTGAGAGGTCCGGTGCTAGCTTTGGAAGATGAGAGGAGAGACGATGGTCTTGCAATGGAGAAGAGAGAGAGGCGAGACGGTGGTTTTTCAATGGAGAAGATGGAGAGGAGATGGGGTGGTTTTGCAATGGAGAAGAGGGACAAGCGAGACGGTGGTTTTGGAATGGAGATGATGGAGAGGAGAGGAGGTGGTTTTGCAATGGAGAAGAGGGGGAGGAGCGTGCGGCAGCGATTTCGGATTGGACGAGAGGGCCGGCGCGCTGTGACTGGATCAGAATCAAAATCAATTTACCCTTCAATTAAGAAAGCGACCCCACATTAACTAGTCTCCTTTATATTCTGGGTCATATTTGACCATGCTTTTCACAAATAAAATATATGTTATATGTTGCAAAAATAATATAATTTCAAAGTACATTTAGATACGAACCAAACGATACAATTTTTGGTGACATGCATTCACAATTTGTTTGTCAAATACAGTACGCGGTCAAACTTCGACCCAAAATATGCAAAACAAAAAAATACTTCCAAGACCAGTGCTGCTCCTCTCCTCTTAAATCACCGCTGCTTGATGTCTACTACGCAACTTTATTCTTGTAGACTCGTGTTGGGCCTCTAAGTGTAGAGTTTTGTAGGACAATAGCAATTTTCCCTCAAGTGGATGACCTAAGGTTTATCAGTCCATGGGAGGCGTAGGATGAAGATGGTCTCTCTCAAACAACCCTGCAACAAAATAACAAAGAGTCTCTTGTGTCCCCAACACACCAAATACAATGGTAATTTGTATAGGTGCACTAGTTCGGTGAAGAGATGGTGATACAAGTGTAGTAATGATAGTAGATATTGATTTTTGTAATAGGAACAATAAAAAACAGCAAGGTAGCAATTGATAAAACAGATCTCAAACGGTATTGCAATGCTTGAAAATGAGGCCTATGGTCCGTACTTTCGCTAGTGCAATCTCTCAACAATGCTAATCTAATTGGATCATATAACCATCCCTCAAAGTGCGATGAAGAATCACTCCAAAGTTCCTATCTAGCGGAGAACATAAGAAGAAATTGTTTGTCGGGTACGAAACCACCTCAAAGCTATTCTTTCCAATCAATCTATCCTAGAGTTCATACTAAAATAACACCAAGCTATTCTTTCTGATCGATCTAATCAAGAGTTCGTACTAAAATAACACCATATGATACACATCAACCAACTCTAATGTCACCTAGATACTCCAATGTCACCGCGAGTATCCGTGAGATGATTATACAATATGCATCAAACAATTTCAGATTCACAATACTCAATCCAACACAAAGAACCTCAAAGAGTGCCCCAAGATTTCTACCGGATAAACAAAGACGAGAACGTGCATCAACCCCTATGCATAGATTACCGCAATGTCACCTCGGGAATCCACGAGTTGAGTGCCAAAACATACACTGGCACATCGAGGTGCTACACAAACGATTTTTAACCCCTTTCCGCGACGGCATTTGGAACCGTTGCCAAGTGAGTGGGCGATATGGGGGTCCTTCCCACACGACCCAGAAAACATCTGGGATAGGGTGCCTTGATGCATACAGTTGTCCCTATATAACCGTTTCTGATATCTCGAATATCCCAAATGCTTCATCCTTGTTGCTCGTCTGTGCTCGCATTGCCATCGCAGTCAGAGTTTTTTGGTTTTACCTAAAACCAGGCAGCTTCCAGGCACGGGAGTTTTCCAAGCACGTACCAAACTGGCTCTACATTTACGATGCCTATCTACTATTACAGATGGAAAAGAAAGAGGCAACAGACATTCTGGTTGCTGAACAAGGTGAATCGGAATGGCCCTATTGTGCTCTCCTGGATGCAGAAGGCACACACGACTCTAGTCCAACCCCTTGTGATGGCCGACCGCCAATCATGTAGTTTGAGAGGTAATCTTGAGTAAACTGCTTCAGGATCCACTGCAAAGGAAAAAAGATTTAGACATTTTCATCTAACACAACTCGTTACGGGCACTAAAAAGAAGGCTACATGGTTCTTACTTACCATCCTGCAGTTTACTGTTGTCTTGCATAAAGTGTAAACAAATAGTTCGATTGACATCTTTTGACCCATTTAAATAACAATCTTTATCAGTTTCCTCACTTGATGCTGGTTCATGAATATCTGATTGCCCCATACGCAGAAAGGGTCGAAGTGTGGATCTTTGGCAAGGACATATGTACCTAAAAGCACCAAGTTAATATTAGAAGCTAAACAACAATTGCAAAATGATGTAGTAGAACACTCACTCCATCCCATTATATAAGATTTTATTACATGTCTATCTACACATCATCAGAACATTAAGGTAACACTCTTCCTTGTTACTATGTAGCCTGAGATTGCATATTTAGTCATTCAATACAATGCATGTTGCTATGTAGCTTCAGTGTGCAGGCTTAAGCACGCTAGTTAAGCAAAACAAGAAGTGGAAAGGTGTGTTAACTACATCAGGCATAACATTTAAAAACAAGCTAATAGTCATTCAAACTGGTATTGCGCAGGTCTAAAGTACACTAGTTATTGTTAAAAAATGAAAAGGCATGTTAACTGCAATATCCTTAACAACAACCAAGTATCGTAATTCATAGTGGTATTGTTGAAACTATTATTGATGAAATTGAACTTCACGGCAAATAGTTGCACATATAGAGCATCACATTATGAAGAACTGAAATAAACAAGACATAAGGCCATCTCTAGCCGATCCTTTAGAAGTAAAGGACTAAAACCCTTAGTGGATATATATATATACGCCAGCAATTTTTGGCCTTTTCTAGTCGATCCCCTAAACTTAACATTGTAAACTTCAATTTGATCAAGTTCAAAGCAGGTTCAACCGAAAGTAGCATGCATTCAAACACAAACACAGATAGTTTTGCATAAACAAACATAAAACATAAATTTAAACTAAGTTAAATTACTTTTGGTCGAAGTAGAGGTCGAGCCAATCCTTCCTCATCATGTACGGTGTGCCGCGAGCCAGGTCCGGGCCGGTGCCGTCGTAGGGGTCATTGGGGAAGGCACTCCTCCACTCGTCGACGTCGATCTCCTCGTCCTCGGGGCCCACCTCGACGCCCTCTGCGCCGCCGTCCTCGCTGCCTTCGACCTCGTCAACGAAGGAGAGCGCGATAACCTCGCCGCCCTTCGTGGCGCCGTCCTCGCCGCCTTCGACCTCGTCATCGGAGGAGAGCGCGATAACCTCACCGCCCTCCGCGCCGGCAAAGATCACCCGCTCCGCCTCCACGAGCTCCGGGTGCTGCTGGCGGAGCTCTTGCATGTAGGCCTCGTCGGCGGCCTCGGCTTTGAGGCGCTCCCACGCCTCGCGGTCCTCCCGCGCCATATCCAAGCTCACCACCCCTGGCTTCGGTGGAACGAGGTCGACCGGACGTGTGTCGAAGGGGAAATTGAGCCTAGCCGCTGCGCCGTGGTAGCGGACCTGCCAGCGGTCGTACTCCATGGTCGCGAGCTCGACCGTGTGGAAGCTACCGAGCCACCGGCGGGTGTGGGTCTCCCGATCTATAATCTCGGCGACCCACGTCCCCCACCGCCACTGCCGGACCCCGAGGTAGGACCTCGTCGGCTTCCGGGTCCGAGGGAGGACGGGGAAGTCCTCGAACTGACGTAGGGACGCGGCAGCGGGCGGATCGGGGGACCGGCGATGGCGGATCGAGCCCGCGGAGGACGACGGGGACACCTCGGTGGCCACCTCGCCGGCGTCGGGCGAAAAGGCCACGATAAACCTCTATTTGGCCATTGGCTCCTCGAGCTCCCCGGCACACAGGCAGAGGTTGAGGATGGAGGCGGCGCGATGGCGGCGACCAACCAATGGTTTCGGGGGTGGTGTGTCTCGGTGTGAGCGAAGGTTTTGGGGAGTGTGTAGTGTGTGTGGAGGGGGGCAAGGTGGTGTTTGAGGAAATATTGCGGCCACTGAAAATTTTACTAGGCGGGAGTAACAAGGCGGGGCTACTGAAAATTTGGATCAAGGACGAGCAGATATTTTTGAGATTGCGAGGGATGCAGAGGCGGGAGTAAAATGTCGGGGCTACTGAAAATTTGAATCAAGGGACTGAAGTGGAGTGGGAGTAACAGACATCGCACACGGTCCGCACATACTAATCGTGTGCTATCAAACATTAAAACCTTCCAGGCGGTAGATATTTTTGAGATTACGAGGCAGTAATATTTTCAAGATTGTGAGGGATGCAGAGGCGGGAGTATTTGGGGAGTGAGCTAGTGTGCTTGACACGCCGGATGTGGACTGTAGCCGACACACCTTCTCGTGTAAGCCATAGGCGTACTATACACCAACGGTGCTCCAGGATATTTTTTACTACATCTCACACGGTTGGTGATAATAAACTGTGTGGGACCTACTTGATTTTTCATCTTGATTTCTGGCAAGAAATGGAGAAATGGGAATGAATTTCAAACACCAAGGCACTGTTGATTGCCGGCAAAATGTTGAAATACCTGGTTTTAAAATTCTAGTACATCCAAAACTCGTCTGAAATTCATAAGACTTGGCATGCTATCATGGAGCGGCATCAACATGCCGTGGTAAATTTTTTGTCCCATTTGGGGCAGGTTTGGGTATAAGCTTCTCACAAACCAGAGCTTCTCACAACAAGCATGATGGTTTTGGTAGGGAACGTGCCACCTTTGCGGAGTAAATGATATCCATTGCCTCTTATTGCTTTCAAAAAAATTCTAGTCTCAACATAGAACAACAGGAGTGTTGTGTTAAGTTTTGGAATTTTCGGGGTTCGTTTGTTCATTTTTATACATGAACTGGGTTTTCTAGGCATTTTATGTGCATAATTCAAATTTGAAATACATGCACATGCTCCAGTGCATATAAATCGGTTGAAAAATCAAATATGTGTCCTTGGGTGCATGCTTAGGTCCCATGCAAGAAATGGGAATGAATTTCAAACACCAAGGCACTGTTGATTGCCGGCAAAACATTGAGATACCTTGTTTTGAAATTCTAGTAAATCCAAAACTTGTCTGAAATTCATGAAACTTGGCATGCTATCATGGAGCGGCATCAACATGCCGTGGTAAAAAATTTGTCCCATTTGGGGCAGGTTTGGGTATAAGCTTCTCACAAACCAGAGCTTCTCACAACAAGCGTGATGGTTTCGGTAGGGAACGTGCCACCTTTGGGGACAAAACGATATCCGTTGCCTCTTATTGCTTTCGAAAATTTTCTAGTGTCAACATAGAACAACAGGAGTGTTGTGTTAAGTTTTGGAATTTTTCGGGGTTCGTTTGGACATTTTTATACATTAACTGGGTTTTCTAGGCATTTTATGTGCATAATTCAAATTTGTAATACATGAACATGCTCCAATGCATATAAATTGGTTGAAAAAGCAAAAATCTGTGTCCTTGGGGGCATGCTTAGGTCCCATGCAAGAAACGGGAATGAATTCCAAACACCAGGGCACTATTGATTGCCGGCAAAACGTTGAGATACCTGGGTTTTAAATTCTAGTAAATCCGAAACTCAACTGAAATTCATGAAACTTGGCATGCTATCATGGAGCGGCATCAACATGCCGTGGTAAAAGTTTTGTCCCATTTGGGGTAGGTTTGGGTATGAGCTTCTCACAAACCAGAGCTTCTCACAACAAGCGTGATGGTTTCGGTAGGGAACGTGCCACCTTTGGGGACGAAACAATATTTGTTGCCTATTATTGCTTTCAAAAAATTTCTAGTGTCAACATAGAACAACAGGAGTATTGTGTTAAGTTTTGGAATTTTTCGGGGTTCGTTCGGACATTTTTATACATTAACTGGGCTTTCTGGGCATTTTATGTGCATAATTCAAATTTGAAATACATGCACATGCTCCAATGCATATAAATTGGTTGAAAAATCAAATTTGTGTCCTTGGGTGCATGCTTAGGTCCCATGCAAGAAATGGGAATGAATTTCAAACACCAGGGCACTGTTGATTGCCGGCAAAACATTGAGAAACCTTGTTTTGAAATTCTAGTAAATCCAAAACTCGTCTGAAATTCATGAAACTTGGCATGCTATCATGGAGCGGCATCAACATGTCATGGTAAAATTTTTGTCACAGGTAGATTAGACCAAATAGAAGTATCATGCTAAATTTTGGAATTGTTCCGGGTTCGTTTGGCCTTTTTTATACATTAATTGAATTTCTGGGCATTTAATGTGCATAATTCAAATTTGAACTACAACCACATGCTCCAGTGCACCAAAGTTGGTTGAAAAATCACATGCGTGTCCTTGGGTGAATTTCTAGGTCTCATGCAAGAAATGGGAATGAAATTCAAACATCTAGGCGTCGTGGCTCGGCCGGAAAGATTGAGAAACTTGGTTTTTTAATTCATGTAAATCCAAAACACGCTTGAAACTCATGAAACTTGGCATGGTGTCATGACATGGCACCAACATGCTGCTGTAATTTTTTTGGCCGAATTGGGACAAGCTTCGATATAAGCTTCTTGCAAACCAGAGCTTCTCTCAAGAAGGCTCGTGGTTCCGAGAGGGAACGTGTCACCTCCGTGTGCGAAACGACATACATACACTGCCTTCTCCCGCCTTAATTTTTTACACAGGCAGATTAGACCAAATAGAAGTATCATGTTAAATTTTGGAATTATTCCGGGTTCGTTTGGCCTTTTTATACATTAATTGAATTTCTGGGCATTTAATGTGCATAATTCAAATTTGAACTACAAACACATGCTCCAGTGCACCAAAGTTGGTTGAAAAATCACATGTGTGTCCTTCGGTGAATTTGTAGGTCCCATGAAAGAAATGGGAATAGAATTCAAACATCTGGGCATCGTGCCTCGGCTGGAAATATTGAGAAACTTGGTTTTTTAATTCCTCTAAATCCAAAAGACGCTTGAAAATCATGAAACTTGGCATGGTGTCATGACATGGCACCAACATGCTGTGGTAATTTTCTGTCCGATTTGAGAAGGCGCACACATTAACAATCAACAAAGTCATTTTGGAACAAGTGTTGTCACGTTACAAATCGGAAACACAAGTATTATTGAAACCGTGGGCGTTCTACTTACCAATTACGTGCCGCCACACGTCCCCTTTTTTATTGGCTAGGAGGTGCCGTGCGGGGTAGCTATTTGAGTATGGGAGGCGTGCGATCAGACCCCTGCGTGTGCTCATCAGGAGGAGAGCCCTTTGACCTCTATCCGCCGTGCACCTCCCTCCCAATGTCTCCATTAATGGCGCCCGAGCCCCTGTTTCACGGCGTGGCTATGTCTCACTGGACTGAGATTTAAGAGAGGGAAAAGAAAATCTGAAAAGAAAGTTTTGCACGGATCTTGATGTAAGATCCGACGGACCTATATAGCGTCGACTGCGACTTATAGCATGACTGATGAACATAAGGACGATGACAGTGGATAATAATTGTCTTAATATTTAGGAAGATAACTAAAAAAGCCACATGTGGCAACGCCCGAAATACACAAGGGGAAAAGAAGAAGGAAGACAATGATCTGGCTCGCTGATCTCTACTACTTGATGCATTGCTGCAGGCCGTGGGAACTAGTCTCTGCGGCGAGCAGAGATGAGCCCTTTCATGTCCTCAAGACACTGCTTGAGAGCATCCACGGATTCCTCCACCAGCATTTGGCGCTCGATGTGGAGCATGTCCTTCTTGTCCATAAGTTTCTTGACGATGACGCCGGTCCTCTTCAACAAGGCAGTGGTCTCCTCCTGATGCCCCGCACTTCCGACGATCTTCGCCCTCAACAGGTCACGCTCGACCCAGAGCTTCTCATTACCCTCCCTTAGTTGCCGGATAACGTTGGTAGCCTGTTGGCTTTCATGTCATCCTGCAACCTCGCCCAGCCGGAGATCTGATCCATCTGGCTATCGACGATTGCATGAATGCGCCTGTAAGAGTCCTCGCCTACTCGCGAGACATTTTCCCAGGCCGCCGCAGCGTAGGAGGACATCTCTGCTGCATTCGCGGCGCGGCGGGACATCTCTTCTGCTTCCGTGGCACGGCCGGACCAGTCTGCTGCATCGATGGCGCGGCGGGACCTCTGTGCTGCTACGGCCACGCAGCGGGACATGTCGGCTGCTTTCGCGGCGAGGTGGGACATCTCTCGTGCTTCCGCTTCCATGCTCTCCTCTCCCTGGTGGCAATCTCTCGACCCAGAACTCACGCTGGCCATGGCAGACACAAGGGAACGATGATGAATGACTTGTTTGTTTCTCTGGATGAGGAGTTGAGGAGGAATGTGCAGTCATCTTAGAGTAGTAGTATTTATAACCGAGTACTAATATGCTCCTAAGTGGGAAACCGTTTAGGTTTTGATCGCTATGAACAGGTTTACAATTTGGAATGTGACGGGACGGAGGCTCAAAAATTATTGACGGTTCTATAATTTCTAAGTGCGGCACTATTCCCGGACAGCGTAACATGGGCACGCTTTCTCGGCCGCGTACATGGCGTTAGCACCATAGGGTGTACTGCAATAGGCAATGTAAGCACACGTCTTGTTCCAAGAACCATGCGTGCTCGTTATTACCATCACACACGCTTCTTTTAATTAGAATGTGTGCCCGTCTAGCGCACACACATTGATCTATCTAACTGTTTCTGTTTGTTGTGGCTAATCGCAAACAGTTCATCTATGTGAAGTGTATGCGATCAATCGCAGACACTTTGATCCGGCTGGCCGTTTCTGTTCTAATAATCGCAAACAGTTAATCCTTCTGAAGCATATGCCCTCAATCGCACACACGTTTATGTAGCTGCTTGTTTCTGTTGTTCCGTCTCATCACAAACAGTTAATCTGAGTGAATTGTATGTCGTATATCGCACACGCCTTCATCTGGCTGCCCATTTCCGTTCTTCTTCCTCATCGCAAACTGTTCATTGAACTGAACCGTATGCCCTGCATCGCACATGCAACTAAAATCTGAACCGTGTTTGATGCATCCGTGATCGCAAACGTTTTGCACCTTTTTTGACGGGTTTTTTACACCACTGTTTGCGATTATTGCATCGCACACAGTTTCGTCGAAGGGTCTCTGATCGTAGTGCCGCGTTAGCAGCATCCTGCAGTAGTGATATATCAAGTGAATCAATATGATACCCCATTGTCACCACGGGTATTAGTAGCAAGACATACATAAAGTGTTCTCAAATCCATAAAAGTATTCAATCCGATAAAACAAAATCTCAAAGGGAGAACTCAATTCATCACAAGATAGAGAGGGGAAAACACCATATGATCCGACTATATTAACAAAGCCCGCGATACATCAAGATCGTGACATCTCAAGAACACGAGAGAGAGAGACTAATCACATAGCTACTGGTACAAACCCTCAGCCCCGAGGGTGGACTACTCCCTCCTCATCATGGTGGCCGCCGGGATGACGAAGATGCCCACCGGTGATGATTTCCCGCTCCGGCAGGGTGCCGGAACAGGGTTTAGATTGGTTTTTCATGGCTACAGAGGCTTGCGGCGGCGGAACTTCTGATCTAGGGTTCTCTTCGGGGGTTTTGGAATATTTGGGAGTTTACAGGGCGAATAGGCGGTGTGGAAGGCCACCGAGGTGGGCACAACCCACCAGAGCACGCCCAGGTGGATTGTGCCTCCCTCGGGGCAATCCTCTAGTACTTCTTTAGCCCACTGGATGTCTTCTGGTCCAAAAAAAATCTCCAAAAAGTTTCGCTGCGTTTGGACTTCGTTTGGTATTGATTTGCTACGATGTAAAAAACAAGCAAAAAAACAGCAACTGGCACTAGGCACTATGTCAATAGGTTAGTCCCAAAAAATGATATAAAGTTGCTATAAAATGACTGTAAAACATCCAAGAATGATAATATAATACTCCCTCCGTCCCATAATATAAGAGTGTTTTTTACAGTAGTGTAGTGTAAAAAACGCTCTTATATTATGGGACGGAGGGAGTAGCATGGAACAATCAAAAATTATAGATACGTTGGAGACGTATCAGCATCCCCAAGCTTAATTCCTGCTCGTCCTCGAGTAGGTAAATGATAAAAAACAGAATTTTTAATGTGGAATGCTGCCTAACATGTTCATCACATATTCTTTTCTTTTGTAGCATGGACATATGGACTTTTATATGGTTCAAAGCAATAGTCTAGTTTTGAAATGAAGATTTCAATACTCAAGCATATCAACAAGCAACCATTTCTTTCAAAATATCAACAGTAAAGAAAGTTATCCCTAGCCCATCATGCTCAATCATTGATCCATTCATGAAACACACTCGCATATTAGCTACATCCAATGCTCAAGTCTGATCATAGTGATCCCTAGTTGGTGCTTTATAAGAGAATATGGAGACTCAAATAAAAATAAAAATTGCATAAAGTAAATAGATAGGCCCTTCGCAGAGGGAAGTAGGGATTTGTAGAGGTGCCGGAGCTGAAAGCTAAAAAATGAGAGATAAAAACATTTTGGGTGGCATGCTTTTCGTGTCAACGAAAACGATCGAGTAGTTCCCAATACTTTCCATGCTAGATATATCATAGGCGGTTCCCAAACAAAAAATAAAGTTTATTCCTTTTTCCACCATTCTTTCACATTCCACGGCTAACCGAATCCACGGGTGCCGTCCATACCAACACTTTCCAAGGAATTATTATTTGACAACATAAATTAAATTCATTTTTGAATTCAGGACTAGGCATCCTTAATACCTTTGTCGTACTCTCGTGCAATGACAAGTGAATAAACACTCATCTTGAGAATAACACATCTAGCATGGAAAAATATCGGCCACCCCTACCGTTTCATGAGCGGTACGAGCACACAAAAGGAAATTTATTTTGAAGATTAGAGATGGCACATACAAATTTGCTTAGAACGGCAAAAGAATACCGCATATAGGTAGGTATAGTGGACTCATGTGGCAAAACTGGGTTAAAGGATTTTGGATGCACAAGTAGTGATCATACTTAGTACAAGTGAAGGCTAGCAAAAGATTGAGAAGCCTCCAACAAAGAAATGAAAAATCTCATAAGCGAGCATTAAGCATAACTAACACCGAATAATGCACCGCAAGTAGGATGTAATTTCATTGCATAACTATTGACTTTCATGCTTGCAAAGGGAATCACGAACCTTAACTTCAATATTCTTACTAAAGCATAAGTACTCATCAACATGACTCACATATTATATCATCATACCGCAAAACTATTATGAAGAACCAAGTTTATTTGTCCAATGATCTTCATGAAAGTTTTTATTGTATCCTCCTTGGATATCTATCACTTTGGGACTAGTTTAATATGTTGCTTTTGACAAGCTAAAAAAATTAAGTGAAGAATATGAGCATAAAATTTTTCTTCTCTCAAAATAATATAAGTGAAGCATGAGATAATTTCTTCAAAATATATTAAAGCATACCATGCTCAAAAAGATATAAGTGAAGATCAAGTGAGTAGTTAAGTAAATAGGTAGCTATGTGAGGGCTCTCTCTTATTTAAAAACTTTCAGATCTAAGTATTTTATTAAAACAGCAAGCAAAACAAAATAAAATGACATTCCAAGGATAGCACACATCATGTGAAGAAGCAAAAACTTAGGCTCAACCGATACTAACCAATAATTGTTGAAGAAGAAAGGTGGGATGCCTACCGGGGCATCCCCAAGCATAGATGCTTGCGACATCTTGAAATATTATATTGGGGTGCCTTGGGCATACCCAAGCTTGATATTTTGTGTCCCCTTAATTCCTTTTATAACACGGTTTCCCTAAATCTTAAAAACTTCATCCACACAAAACTCAACAAGAACTCGTCAGATAAGTTAGTATAAATCAATGCAAAACCTTATCATTCTCTCCTGTAGCAAATCACCAAAATTATTATTCAACATTGCATACTAAATGCCTCTGCATATTTAATACTCCTATCCTCAAATAGAATCATTAAACAAGCAAACATATGCAAACAATGCAAACATAACAGCAATCTGCCAAACAATACAGTCTATAAAGAACGCAAGAGTATCAATACTTCTTTAACTCCAAAATTTATGAAAAATTACCACACTGTAGAAAAATTATCAAAGCTTATTGTGAAAAAAGTTTCAACATTTTATCACATTCTAAATTTTCTCGGAACTTTTGCAACATCGATAAACTTTCTGTTTTGAAACAGCAACACATAGTCTTGCAAAATAAGCATGGTAAAGGCTATCCTTGGCATTTTTATTGAAGTAAAAGATGCAAAACATTATTACAGATAACAGCAAGCAAATCCAACAAAAGAAAATGACGCTCCAAGCAAAACACATATCATGTGACGAATGAAAATATAGCTCCAAGTGAGGTTACCGATAATGTTGGAGACGAAAGAGGGGATGCCTTCCGGGGCATCCCCAAGCTTAGTTGCTTGGATCTTCCTTGAATATTACCTTGGGGTGCCTTGGGCATCCCCAAGCTTAGGGTCTTGTCACTCCTTATTCTCCTCATATCGACATCTCACCCAAAACTTGAAAACTTCAATCACACAAAACTTAACGGAACTTCGTGAGATAGGTTAGTATGATAAAGAGCAAACCATTTCACTTTAGTACTGTCAAAGACAAGATTCATAATTGTTACCACACAATGCCTACTGTAGAATATCATTTCCACAATTTATATTGAGCTATATAAGCCACAGAAACTAGAAAACAAGCAAACTATGCATTGAAAACAGAATCTGTCAAAAACAGAATAGTCTGTAGTAATCTATACTCCAATCATACTTCTGCTACTCCAAAAATTCTGAAAAATTAGGATAACATAGGGAATTTGTATATCTATCACCTATAAAAAATTCAAAACTTTATCACTTTCCAGTGAAGTTTCAAAATTCCTAGACTGAGCGTAAAAGTTTCTGTTTTTGCACAGGATCAAGTCAACTATCATCCTTACTATCCCAAAGGCTTTACTTGGCACTTTATTGAAACAAAAGCTATAAAACATGATTACTAAAGTAGCTTAATCATGTGAACACACAACAACAGTAGGTAATAATGTTGGGTTGTCTCCCAGCAAGCGCTTTTCTTTAATGCCTTTTTAGCTAGGCATGATGATTTCATTGATGCTCACATAAAAGTAAAGAATTGAAACATAACGGGAGCATCATGAAGCATATGACTAGCACATTTAACTCTAACCCACTTCCTATGCATAGGGATTTTGTGAGCAAACAATTTATGGGAGCAAGAATCAACTAGCATAGGAAGGCAAAACAATTGTAACTTCAAAAGTTCCAACATAAGGAGAGGAAACTTGATATTATTGAAATATGTAGAAGCATAATAATTTTTCAGTAGCATCATGAATGAATTCAACAATATAACCATCACATAAAGCATTCTTTTCATGATCCACAAGCATAGAAAATTTACTACTCTCCACATAGGCAAATTTATTCTCATCAATAGTAGTGGGAGCAAACTCAACAAAATAACTTTCATGTGATTGGAAATTAAAATCATGATGACAAGTTTCATATTTATCATTACTCTTTATAACATACATGTCATCAGCATAATCATCATAGATAGCAACTTTGTTATCATAGTCAATTGAAGCCTCATACAAAATGGTGGATTCATCACTAAATAAGTCATGACCTCTCCAAATCCACTTTCATCATTATAATTATCATAAATAGGAGGCATGCAATAATTATAACAAATTTGCACATCAAATCTTTGGGGACTAAAAATATCATCATCATCAAACAAAGCATCCCCAAGCTTATGGCTTTGCATATCATTAGCATCATGAATATTCAAAGAATTCATACTAACAACATTGCAATCATGCTCATCATTTATACCAAACATTCTATTGAATTCTTCTTCTATCAATTGAGCGATATTTTCCTTTCCATCATTTTCACGAAATACATTATAAAGATGAATAATATGATGCAACCTTAATTCCATTTTTTGTAGTTTTCTTTTTATAAACCAAACTAGTGATAAAACAAGAAACAAAAAGATTCAATTGCAAGATCTAAAGATATACCTTCAAGCACTCACCTCCCTGACAACGGCGCCAGAAAAGAGCTTGATGTCTACTACTCAACTTTATTCTTGTAGACTCGTGTTGGGCCTCCAAGTGCAGAGTTTCGTAGGACAGTAGCAATTTTCCCTCAAGTGGATGACCTAAGGTTTATCAATCCATGGGAGGCGTAGGATGAAGGCGGTCTCTCTCAAACAACCATGCAACCAAATAACAAAGAGTCTCTTGTGTCCCCAACACACCAAATACAATGGTAATTTGTATAGGTGCACTAGTTCGGTGAAGAGATGGTGATACAAGTGTAGTAATGATAGTAGATATTGATTTTTGTAATAGGAACAATAAAAACAGCAAGGTAGCAATTGATAAAATGGAGCACAAACGGTATTGCAATGCTGGAAAATGAGGCCTAAGGTCCGTACTTTCGCTAGTGCAATCTCTCAACAATGCTAATCTGATTGGATCATATAACCGTCCCTCAAAGTGCGATGAAGAATCACTCCAAAATTCCTATCTAGCGGAGAACATAAGAAGAAATTGTTTTTAGGGTACGAAACCACCTCAAAGCTATTCTTTCAATCAATCTATCCTAGAGTTTGTACTAAAATAACACCAAGCTATACTTTTCGATCGATCTAATCAAGAGTTCGTACTAAAATAACACCATATGATACACATCAACCAACTCTAATGTCACCTAGATACTCCAATGTCACCGCGAGTATCCGTGAGATGATTATACGATATGCATCAAACAATTTCAGATTCACAATACTCAATCCAACACAAAGAACCTCAAAGAGTGCCCCAAGATTTCTACCGGAGAAACAAAGACGAGAACATGCATCAACCCCTGCATAGATTACCCCAATGTCACCTCGGGAATCCGCGAGTTGAGTCCCAAAACATATATCAAGTGAATCAATATGATACCCCTTTGTCACCACGGGTATTCATAGCAAGACGTACATAAAGTGTTCTCAAATCCATAAAAGTATTCAATCCGATAAGATGAAATCTCAAAGGGAATACTCAATTCATCACAAGATAGAGAGGTGAAAACACCATATGATCCGACCATATTAACAAAGACCGCAATACATCAAGATCGTGACATCTCAAGAACACGAGAGAGAGAGATTAAACACATAGCTACTGGTACAAACCCTCAGCCCCGAGGGTGGACTACTCCCTCCTCATCATGGTGGCCGTCGGGATGATGAAGATGGCCACCGGTGATGATTTCCCCCTCCGGTAGGGTGCCAGAACGGGGTCTAGATTGGTTTTTCATGGCTATAGAGGCTTGCGGCGGCGGAACTTCTGATCTAGGATTCTCTTCGGGGGTTTTAGAATATTTGGGAATTTATAGGGCAAAGAGGCGGTGCGGGAGGCCACCGAGGTGGGCACAACCCACCAGGGCGCGCCTTGCCCCCCAGGCACGCCCAGGTGGGTTGTGCCCCCCTCGGGGCACCCCTCTGGTACTTCTTTGGCCCACTGGATGTCTTCTGGTCCAAAAAAATCTCCAAAAAGTTTTGCTGCGTTTGGACTCCGTTTGGTATTGATTTCCTGCGATGTAAAAAACAAGCAAAAAACAACAATTGGCACTGGCACTATGTCAATAGGTTAGTCCAAATGATATGAAGTTGCTATAAAATGATTGTAAAACATCCAAGAATGATAATATAACAGCATGGAATAATAAAAATTATAGATATGTTGGAGACGTATCACCGCTCCTCTCCTGTTCCAATCCAAATCCAGCGCTGCTCCTCTCCTTTTCCATTTCAAAACCACCGCCCCTCCTCTCCTATTCCAATCCAAAACCAGTGTCGCTCCTCTCCCGTTCTAATCAAAAACTAGTGCCGCTCCTCTCCTCTTCCATTCAAAAACCACCGCCGACGAGTGAAGGTGTTGTGGAGAAGTAGATCAATGGAGGAGTACAATTGATATGTGTGGATCGCAGACGGCGACCCTGTGAAGCTAGCTAGGATGTTGGAGATACAGTCTTGGTTTGACAACAAGGACCAATTAGCGGCGACGGAGACATCCATGGCCAAATATCTGCAACAGAGCGAAAAGGCGACGATACTCCTGAAGGGAGTCACGCGGGAGTACATAGAGCTGCTCCTCTGGGCCATGGAGCAAACAGATTCACCGAATCCGATAGTGAGGCACCAGTGGTGGGAGTATCAATCCAAGATGGAGCATCCACCAGAGATTGAAGGATCGAGCATCTACAAGGTGCCATTTGTGAGGGTGCTGTGCCAAAGCGAGCCGGTAGAGTCTTCGTCGACCGAACCCAACTGCAAGAGGAGAAAAGCATTTGGCCCGACGATGCTTCCCCGCCATCCTCTCCCTCGTCGTCCACCTCGTCTCACTAGGCGGCTGTCTGCCGCTGAGGAATAGGAGGGGACTCCCCCCAACCCAATAGTCGGGTAGGTTGTGAATTGTCAGGAGGAGCTTAGGGTTGTCAGTATTTGCAGATTGTGAATTGTGTTTTGTGTTGTGTATTTTGAGAGTACTTTCAGATATGAATGTCTTTTGAATTTCAGATTTGCAGTATTGAGCATATGAAGTATTTTATGAATTCTAGAGATCTATTTTAGCACTTAAAAAATGTAGTTTCATACAAAAGTGCAGACAATGTGATTCTCAGAGAAGAAACTGCAAGTTTCAGTTTCAGATAAGAAATTACAAGTTTGAGAGGCAGAGCATTTATATTAACACTCCCTTTTCAAACAGGGATAACATCATGTTGGAAGTTTTATTCATGGTCAAAAATGGAACTACCAGCCAGTTAACATCGTGCTGATCAACATTCATGCATAGCACAACTTCATATGATGCACAATAAAAAATGCTATTTTCAAAATGCCCACACAATGTCGAGTGTGCGAAAAACAGAGAAAATGAGGGACGAAGTTTTGGCAAGTGTTGTACGTGGTGTGCGTAGATGACAATGGGGACCCACATGTCAATAATGGCAGGGGCAAAATTTGCAGATACTTTCACTGCATCAGGTGGAATCGAACCCGGGCAGAACAACAGTCGGGTAGTGTCACTTGGCCACTGGGCTAGTTCAGTAGTTTCGCTAGAAATAAGGCACAACATCTACCATTACAGTAGCATGCCTTCCCTGGCTCCAGTTCGTTCTCGTCCGGGGCCTGGACGTCATCCTCCGCCTTTGTGCGCTCGCCGCGGCGCCGCTGTCTGCCATTGTGAACATGCTGAACAAACGAGAGGAATCTGGAGAGGACTATACGTGGAGAGGCGGACAGTTGGGACCCACCAGGTCCATGGCCGTAAGAAAGCAGTGCCTCATTGAAAAAATACTTCCTCCTAATGCTATACTGACGTTGGGGCCCACGGGTTTGTCAACATAGGTACATTTTTTAGGTGCTTCAACGTAGTTACTAAAGGAGATAAATTTACAATGAAGCCGGGGAGCTGGAAGGTATCATTTATTATCAGTGGGCCAGCAAGTATCAGCTGGGTTGTGGGCTGCCGCGTCTAGGCTTTCTTTTTTAACATGCGCAGCCCACGACATGTCGGTTTGTATTTTCTTGAGGGAGGTCATGTATCCATCGGCCTATGGACCTCCCATCCTAGGTTTTATTTTTCGTGAAACATCTGCAGCCCAACTTATGTATTTTTTTTAAGAAAACGTAGATGTTCTATTTTTCTATATAAGAATAGGAACGCGAGGTCCAACTTATGTTTCCCTTCTAACTATATTATATATATTTATATTTTATTATATATTATTGTTATTGTCATCATATATTTAACAGATACTTACATATATAAGAAAAAATATCCCACGTCTTATTAACTTATAAAAATAATTTTTTAACAATAAAATCCTGGATTTTTTACATTAAGGCAACGAAAATCCTGGTGATTGTGTACAAAAGCTTGGTAAGATTTAAGGACCAATGTAATAATAAAGCACTTATTATTTAAATATATTTATAACAAAATGCTCAGCCCCTGTTTAATTTTTGATAACATTGCTGCGCCCAATCCAACATTATAATTAGAACCAGCCCAGCAAAATCGTCCATTTCGAGAAAGTGCAAATGGGCTGTAATTTTTTAGAAAAAAATAAATGGGCCGCATGGACACTATATTATTTGTTCAACCAGCACAGCAAATTCATGTATTTCGAGAAAGTGAAAATGGGCTATAGTTTTTTTTTAAATGGGCCGCATGGACGCTACAATATTTGTTCACCCAACCCAGCAAATGGACTATAATTCTAAAAAAAGATCAAATGGACTGTAAATTCTGAAAAATGGGTTGAATATGTGCCACATTTTTTGAGGCTGGAATGTGGGCCAATAGGTCGAAGCCAACGCAAGTCGTTGTCAACTTAGTCAACAAATGATTCTGACATCGATAGCCGTTGGGTTTACATCCAACGACCGACATCCATCTTCAATCACTCGTCTTCTTCCTCCAGCGCCGCCGGGACCACCTGCTCCCGCCTCCTGTTGCTAGCAGCTCTGCTTAGCATGCTTCGCTATGAAGCGCTACCCCACCACCGGCTAGGCCATCCCTCCACCCCTCCACACCTCCTGTTCTTCCCATCTCCGGCTCATTGTTGTCCGGGGCCTCGCCGTCGTCCACCACCTTGGATGCGCTCGGCGCAGCGTGGTCAACATGGTCAACAAATGAGAGTCATCGGAAGAGGACTATATGTGGAGAGGCTGACAGTGGGGACGCACCAGGTCCATGGACGCACGCATGCAACCGCCTCCTTATTACGTGAAAATAAAATTATTCCTCCCACTGAAAGCTAGGACCCACCACGTATATCTTCGCACGGAAGGAAGTGCCTCCTTATTCCTGCCACTGACAGCTGGGACCCACCAGCTACATCTTCGCACGCAAGGAAATGTGTCCATATTACGAAAAAATGATTCTTCCCCCTGACAACTAGGACCCATCGGCTATATCTTCGCACGCAAGGAAGTGCCTCCTTATCCTCCCTGATAGCTGGGACCCACCCAGTCGAATCGTATGTAGGGTTGTCTGTCTGGTCGCGAATGTGTACGTACATACTGGTCGATCGGTCTCTTCGCAGCGATGAACCATGACTAAGTAAGGAGTGGCACGTGTCGTAGTAGAGGCGCAGACGAAGCATGTCACACAGTCCCTTCTATATCATGTACATGTACGTACAACCACGCTGCAAGAAAGTAAATACGGCTACTTGCGTACATATGGGCAGGGTCTTGAACGCGTACAGCGACGATGTCCTGTTCATTGGCAGCCAATCGGCTGGGTCGGAACGGAGAAACTGTGCCGTGTTCATCGGGAGGCAACGGAATGCGTCCTGTTCATCGGGAGCCAACCGGCTGGACAGAACAAACGAAACGAGGCCTGCCGTACCGCAGAACGGAGGAAACAGCCTTCTGTTCGACCGCCTACGATCGAAATGGGATCCTGTTCATCGGGAGAGATCTGGCGTACCGCAAAACTGAGGAAACGGACTTCTCTTCGACCTGCTATGGCCGAAACAGGGTCCTGTTCATCGAGAGGGGTGTGGCGTACCGCAAAACGGAGGAAACGGACTTCTCTTTGACCTCCTACGGTTGAAATAGGGTCCTGTTCATCGGGAGGGGTGTGGCGTACCGCAAAACGGGACTCCACGGGCTACTGTTCATCCACCGTCTACTGCCTCGCTCCAGCCTACATGGGCTACTGTTCATCCACCGTCGACCTCCTCCAGCCTCCACCTACTATTGTTCATCCACGGCGTCTCCCTCCTGCCTCCACGGGCTCCTGTTCATCCAGCCTCCACCGGCTGCTATTCAACCAGCCCTCCACGGGGTCCTGTTCATCCACACCCAACCGGCTCGATCGGGGTCCTGTTCATCCAGCGGCAACGGCCTCTACTACCACGGGGTCCTATTCATCCAACCCCACCGGGAATTGTTCATCCAACCCCCAACAACGCTCACTGTTCATCAAGAGGCAGCAAGTTCGACTGGCTTCAGTTAGCAGCAGTAGCGAAGAAGTCGGTCGATCTGGTTCAGTTAACAGTGAGGGATCGAACGATCGCTCGGGTTCGGTAACGCGTAGCCAGTGAAATCGCTCGGGTTCACTAGGCGAACGCCTCGCTCAGGTTCTGTTAGAGCCCAACGCCTTGCACCCACGCGCATACGTGTACGAGAGAAACGTGCAATCCCTTCGCGCATCGCTCGGCCCCGACCACCCACCATAACCGGGAACTCCCCGAAATTTTCCTCGCCCTCGCTTCTACCATGCAGGTGCGTCTCCGGCCCACCCAGGATGAAAAGCCCGTTTTCTGTCATGACTTTTTGTCATATAAATAGGAGCCCACCACATCTACGATGATACCGGGTTTTGTCATAATTATCGTCATAGAAGTGTCATAAGCATGGCAGAAAAAAAATTCGTTTGGCCCAAAATGCCACAGATGTGTCATTTTTTGTAGTGAGGTCAGAGGCCCTCCAAACGAGAGCCCCCGAGCCCATCCTGAGAGGGGCGCCGGGCGCACCTTCCTATGCGAGAGGGAAAGGCGCCCCAGCAGTGGGCACGGGGCCTGATGCACGATCATCAAGCACCCGAGCCTCCTAACGGTCCTTTGGGAGGAGCTGCTTCTTCTTCTTCGGGATGGCCTCAGGAGGCAGCATGGCACCCTCGCCATCTGAGTTCTCGACCGTTGTGGCCTGGTAGGCGCGCTCGAGGGAGCACACCGCATCCTTCTCGTCGCAGGCGACCGTGATGATACCGCCACTTCCTGGCATCTTGAGGACATTTGTAGCCTTGATGAGTTGCTGCCATGAACTTGGCGAGGGCCAGATACCCGAGGATGGCGTTGTACGGGAGGCAGATGTGGGCGACGTCGAAGTCGATGAGCTCGGTGTGGTAGTTGTCACGCTTGCAGAAGGTGACAGGGAGGCGGATCTACCCTATGGGAACGATGGAGCCATCTGTCACCCCTGAGAAAGGCTTGGTAGGCAGAAGCTGGTCGTAGGGCACTTGGAGCGTCTCAAACATCTCGAAGGAAAGAACTTTGAGCCCCACACCGCCATCGATGAGGGTCTTGGTGACGAGGACGTTGCTGATGGTTGGCGTGCAGAGCATCGGGAGTGCGCCTATGGCGGCTGAGCACTTGAGCTGGTCCATGGAGTCAAAGGTGATGGCGTGCTTGGACCACCTGAGGGGGCGCGATGCCTCAAGCTTGGGGAGGGTCGCGTTCACCTCACGAGCGAGCTAGTTGAGGATGCCATGAGAGGCGGGAGCCTGAGCGCCCCCCAGGATGCAGGCCATGGCGCGAGGTTCTTGGAAGCCCCCAGCCCCATCATCCTGGTGGTTGTCGTCATTTCTCCTTAGCGGCGGCGGCGGTGGAGGGAGGTCGGCATTGCCCTGAGGACGGTCCTCACGAGGCTGGTCCCGCTAGGGGCCATCGCGAGGCTGGCCCTGCCAGCGGTCCTCACGGGGCTGACCACGCCAGTCCTGGCGGGGGTCGCGGTTGTCCCAATGGCCTCCACCGCGGCCTCCTCCTCGGCCGTATCCGCGGTCGCCGCGCTCGGGGCGGTGGCCGAGGCGCCCGTCGTGGATTGCCCTGAGCTCCTGGTAATCGTTGGTGTTGTGGCTTTGGATGTTGTGGTAGACACAAAACGGGCGGTTGCCCCTGGGAGGCTCATCGTGGTCACGAACACGCTTCATCTCGAGCTCCGCGGCCAGCACGGCAGGGCCCTTACACTTCACTTCGTTAGCCTTGGCCCTCTTGTCTTCAGGATCGACCTCCGGAAGCTCCAGGAGGGAGAGGCAACCTTCCTCTGCCCTCGCGCACCTGGCTGCCATGTTGAACATCTCCAGAGATGAGCACAAGTCCCCGTGGATGGCGAGCTCCTCCTTCATCTTGACATCTTGGACTCCATCAGAGAACGCCGAGATGATGGCCCCGTCCGACACCTTCGGGATCTTGAAGCGAACGTTGGTGAAGCATTGTATGTACTTGTGCAAGGTCTTGCCCAGCTGCTGCCTTATGCATCGCAGGTCGCCTGCTGCAGGAGCGCGGTCGCGAGTGCCCTGAAAGTTGGCGATGAAGTGCTCGTGTAGCTCGTCCCAGGAGGAGATCAACCCCACAGGGAGGTTCAGGAGCCAAGAACGTGCGCCATCTTTGAGGGCCATGGGGACCCAGTTCGCCATGACCTTGTCGTTGCCGTTCGCCGCCTCGATGCTCAGCTTGTAGAGCTGGAGGAACTTAGCGGGGTCAGGGGTGCCGTCGTAGCGTGGAGGCAGATCCGGCTTAAACTTGCCGGGCCAAACGACGCGGCGCAGCTCCGGGGTGAAAGCACGGCAACCTGCCGCACTCACAGGTGTCGGTCGCATGGGGGGAGCTTGATCTTGGCGCCCGCGCACCACCGCCTCTAGTGGCTAATACGTCTTCGTCGTATCTATAATTTTTTATTGTTCCATGCCAATATTATACAACTTTCATATACTTTTGGCAACTTTTTATACTATTTTGGGACTAACATATTGATCCAGTGCCCTGTGCCAGTTCCTGTTTGTTGCATGTTTTATGTTTCGCAGAAACCCCATATCAAACGGAATCCAAACGGAATAAAAATAGACGTAGAATATTTTTGAAATATTTGGGAAATATGGCAGGAAGAATCAACGCGAGACGGTTCCCGAGGTGGCCACGAGGCAGGGGGCGCGCCTGCCTCCCCTGGGCGCGCCCCTGACCCTCGTGGGTCCCTCGTAAGGTGGTTGCTGCTCTTCTTTGGCCGCAAGAAAGCTAATTTTTGGAAAAAAAATCTTGGCGAAGGTTTCAATCCAATCGGAGTTACGGATCTCCGGATATATAAGAAACGGCGAAATGGCAGAATACCAAAACGCAGAAACAGAGAGAGACAGAGAGACAGATCCAATCTCAGAGGGGCTCTCGCCCCTCCCATGCCATGGAGGCCAAGGACCAGAGGGGAAACCCATCTCCCATCTAGGGAGGAGGTCAAGGAAGAAGAAGAAGAAGGGGGCCCCTCTCCCCCTCTCTTCCGGTGGCGCCGGAACGCTGCCGTGGCCACCATCATCATCACCGCGATCTTCACCAACACCTCCGCCATCTTCACCAACATCTCCATCACCTTCCCCCCTCTATCTACAACGGTCCACTCTCCTGCAACCCGCTGTACCCTCTACTTGAACATGGTGCTTTATGCTTCATATTATTATCCAATGATGTGTTGCCATCCTATGATGTCTGAGTAGATTTTCGTTGTCCTATCGGTGGTTGATGAATTGCTATGATTGATTTAATTTTCTTGTGGTTATGTTGATGTCCTTTGATGCCCATCATATGAGCGCGCGCGTGGATCACACCATAGGGTTAGTTGTATGTTGATAAAACTATGTATCGGAGGGCAAGAGTGACAGAAGCTTCAACCTAGCATAGAAATTGATGCATACGGGATTGAAGGGGGACCAATATATCTTAATGCTATGGTTGGGTTTTACCTTAATGAACGTTAGTAGTTGCGGATGCTTGCTAATAGTTCCAATCATAAGTGCATAGAATTCCAAGTCAGGGATGACATGCTAGCAGTGGCCTCTCCCACATAATACTTGCTATCGGTCTAGTAAAGTAGTCAATTGCTTAGGGACAATTTCGCAACTCCTACCACCACTTTTCCACAGTCGCTATATTTACTTTATTGTGTTTTTATCTAAACAGCCCCTAGTTTTTATTTACGTGCTCTTTATTATCTCGCAAACCTATCCAAAAACACCTACAAAGTACTTCTAGTTTCATACTTGTTCTAGGTAAAGCGAACGTTAAGCGTGCGTAGAGTTGTATCGGTGGTCGATAGAACTTGAGGGAATATTTGTTCTACCTTTAGCTCCTCGTTGGGTTCGACACTCTTACTTATCGAAAGAGGCTACAATTGATCCCCTATACTTGTGGGTTATCAAGACCTTTTTCTGGTGCCGTTGCCGGGGAGTCATAGCGTGGGGTGAATATTCTCATGTGTGCTTGTTTGCTTTATCACTAAGTAATTTTTATTTGCTGTTCTTAGTTTTTATCTATCTTTAGTTATGGATATGGAACACGAAATACCAAAAAAATTAGGTTTACTTGCTACTCATGGAGATGGGGAACCTCCTAAAACCCTCGATGATCATTATGTGAAAAATATTATGTACTACTTTGATAATCTTGAGAAAACCTCATTCAATTATATAATGGGAGACACGTTGGATCAACGTGAATACTTTAGGGATTATCGGTTGACTCAAAAAGGGAAACTATTATGGGATCAAATTTATATGTTGAAGTGGTATGCTAGGCAACTATGCTTTAGATATGATTATACTTGTTGCTCTAGGATGAAGTCTCCACACCTTCCCTTTTCATGCAAATTTAATGATAATGAAACCTTGGCTTCTTATGCTAGAGGTATATATGATTACTATGATGTGGAACAAATAGAAGAATTTGTTGCTTTTATGGGTGCTTATGAAATTGAATCTGTATTTAGAGAGTGTGAAAATCTTGTGATGCTGTTTATAGACCTGAAAATTTAGCTATCCTTAAATATTGCTATGAGAATTATGAATACAATGCCGATATTGATGCATTTATTGAGAAAGTCTCCGTTGTCCAAGAAGAGACTAATATTTTGCAGGAGTCTATGGAAGAAGAAATGATGACATTGTGAGCTCATTGGATGAAAAAGATGAGGAGGAGAGCGAAGAACAAAAGGAGGAAGAGCGGATTGATCACCCGTGCCCACCTTCTAATGAGAGTAACTCTTCAACTCATACATTGTTTAATTTCCCTTCGTGCTTACCGAAGGATGAATGCTATGATGATTGTTATGATCCCGTTGATTCTCTTGAAATATCCCTTTTTGATGATGCTTGCTATGATTGTGGCCAAGATGCCAATATGAATTATGCTTATGGAGATGAACTTGCTATAGTTCCTTATGTTAAACATGAAATTGTTGCTATTGCACCCACGCATGATAGTCCTATTATCTTTTTGAATTCTCCCGACTACACTATATTGGAGAAGTTTGCTTTTATTAAGGATTATATTGATGGGTTGCCTTTTACCGTTACACATGATGATTTTGATAGATATAATATGCATGTGATTTCTGCTCCTACTTGCAATTATTATGAGAGAGGAACTACATCTCCGCCTCTTTATGTTTCCAACACGAAAAAATTGCAAGAAACTGTTTATACTATGCATTGGCCTTTACTATGTCTGCATGAATTGTTCTTTTATGACATGCCGATGCATAGGAAGAGAATTAGACTTTGTCATTGCTTGATATATGTTGCCTTGTGCTCACTACTAAATGCCAAATCATTTCTAATTAAAATTGGCTTTGATATACCTTGGGATCCGGGTGGATTCACTACTTGAGCACTATATGCCTAGCTTAATGGCTTTAAAGAAAGCGCTGCCAGGGAGACAACCCGGAAGTTTTAGAGAGTCATTTATTTCTGTTGTGTGCTTTTATATAGTTTAAAAACAAAAACAAAAAGAGGGGAACCCGAAACTTTTCAAAAAGGAAAGCGAAAGTGAGATAGACGAGCATTGCTGAAGTGGGAGCTAGCCTTGAACTTTGTTCATGCTCACGGAAACTTTGTGAATCTTGATTACAGAAACTTTTCAACAAAAATAATTATCCCCTTGTACAACTCCATTTTATTGTAAAAATAATGTGCCAATGTTTGCCTTTAGGATGTTTACAATGCTTGTTGGTTTGTGCGGTGCAGGACAAAAACTTTGGCTGTAGTGCGTGATTTTACGTTTTTTACTGGAACGTCAAACGGTTCCGGAACTTTTTGCACTGTCTTTCGATAATTTTTTTTATTTTTCCTAATTTTGGCAGAATTTTTGAAGTACCAGAAGTATGGTTAATGTTCAGATTGTTACAGACTGTTCTGTTTTAGACAGATTCTGTTTTTTATGCATAGTTTGCTTGTTTTGATGAAACTATCAATTCCTATCAGTGGATTAAGCCATGGAAAAGTTATATTACAGTAGCTATAATGCAAAAAATATGAATTGGTTTTCAACAGTACTTAGAGTAGTGATTTGCTTTATTATACTAACGGATCTTAACGAGTTTTCTGTTGAAGTTTTGTGTGGATGAAGTGTTCGAAGATCGAGGATGTCTCGATGTGAGGAGAAGAAGGAGAGGCAAGAGCTCAAGCTTGGGGATTCCCAAGGCACCCCAAGTAAATATTCAAGGAGACTCAAGCGTCTAAGATTGGGGATGCCCCGGAAGGCATCCCCTCTTTCTTCAACAAGTATCGGTATGTTTTCGGATTCGTTTCGTTCATAGGATATGTGCAAATCTTGGAGCGTCTTTTGCATTTAGTTTTCCTTTTTTTAATTTTATGCACCATGCTGGTATGAGATAGTCCTTGGTTGATTTATAGAATGCTCATTGCACTTCACTTATATTCTTTGAGTATGGCTTTATAGAATGCTTCATGTGCTTCACTTATATCATTTGAAGTTTGGATTGCCTGTTTCTCTTCACATAGAAAACCGCCATTTGTAGAATGCTCTTTTGCTTCACTTATATTTGTTAGAGCGTGGGCATATCTTTTGTAGAAAGAATTAAACTCCCTTGCTTCACTTATATCTATTTAGAGAGATGACAGGAACTGGTCATTCACATGGTTAGTCATAAAATCCTACATAAAACTTGTAGATCACTGAATATGATATGTTTGATTCCTTGCAATAGTTTCACGATATAAAGATGGTGATATTAGAGTCATGCTAGTGGGTAGTTGTGGATTGTAGAAATACTTGTGTTGAGGTTTCGGATTCCCGTAGCATGCACGTATGGTGAACAGTTATGTAACGAAGTCGGAGCATTATTTATTAATTGATTGTCTTCCTTATGAGTGGCGGTCGGGGACGAGCGATGGTCTTTTCCTACCAATCTATCCCCCTAGGGGCATGCGTAGTAGTACTTTGCTTCGAGGGCTAATAAACTTTTGCAATAAGTATATGAGTTCTTTATGACTAATGTGAGTCCATGGATTATACGCACTCTCACCCTTCCATCATTGCTAGCCTCTTCGGTACCGTGCATTGCCCTTTCTCACCTCGAGAGTTGGTGCAAACTTCGCCGGTGCATCCAACCCCGTGATACGATACGCTCTGTCACACATAAACCTCCTTATATCTTCCTCAAAACAGCCACCATACCTACCTATCATGGCATTTCCATAGCCATTCCGAGATATATTGCCATGCAACTTCCATCATCATCATATACATGACTTGAGCATTTATTGTCATATTGCTTTGCATGATCGTAAGATAGCTAGCATGATGTTTTCATGGCTTGTCCGTTTTTTTATGTCATTGCTACGCTAGATCATTGCACATCCCGGTACACCGCCGGAGGCATTCATATAGAGTCATATCTTTGTTCTAGTATCGAGTTGTAATATTGAGTTGTAAGTAAATAAAAGTGTGATGATCATCATTATTAGAGCATTGCCCCAGTGAGGAAAGGATGATGGAGACTATGATTCCCCCACAAGTCGGGATGAGACTCCGAATGAAAAAAGAAGAAGAGAAAGGCCAAAAAAAGAGAAGGCCAAAAAAATGAGAGAAAAAGAGAGAAGGGGCAATGTTACTATCCTTTTACCACACTTGTGCTTCAGAGTAGCACCATGTTCTTCATATAGAGAGTCTGTTGAGTTATCACTTTCATATACTAGTGGGAATTTTCATTATAGAACTTGGCTTGTATATTCCAACGATGGGCTTCCTCAAATGCCCTAGGTCTTCATGAGCAAGCAAGTTGGATGCACACCCACTTAGTTTCAGTTTGAGCTTTCATATACTTATAGCTCTAGTGCATCAGTTGCATGGCAATCCCTACTCCTCACATTGACATCAATTGATGGGCACCTCCATAGCCCATTGATTAGCCGTGTCGATGTGAGACTTTCTCCTTTTTTGTCTTCTCCACACAACCTCCATCATAATATTCTATTCCACCCATAGTGTTATATCCATGGCTTGCGCTCATGTATTGCGTGAGGGTTGAAAAGGCTGAAGCGCGTTAAAAAGTATGAACCAATTGCTTGGCTTGTCATCGGGGTTGTGCATGATGTGAATATTTTGTGTGGTGAAGATGGAGCATAGCCAGACCATATGATTTTGTAGGGATAATTTTCTTTGGCCATGTTATTTTGAAAATACATGATTGCTTTATTAGTATGCTTGAAGTATTATTGTCTTAATGTCAAATGATAGACTATTGCTTTGAATCACTCGTGTCTTAATATTCATGCCATGATTAGATATATGATCAAGATTATGCTAGGTAGCATTCCACATCAAAAATTATCTTTTTTATCATTTACCTACTCGAGGACGAGCAGGAATTAAGCTTGGGATGCTGGTACATCTCCGTCATATTTATAATTTTTGATTGTTCCATGCCAATATTATACAACTTTCAGATACTTTTGGCAACTTTTTATACTATTTTTGGGACTAACATATTGATCCAGTGCCCAGTGCCAGTTCCTGTTTGTTGCATGTTTTATGTTTCCCAGGAACCCCATATCAAATGGAATCCAAACGGAATAAAAACAGACGGAGAATATTTTTGGAATATTTGGGAAATATGGGAGGAAGAATCAATGCGAGACGGTGCCCGAGGTGGCCACGAGGCAGGGGGCGCGCCCCTGACCCTCGTGGGTCCCTCATAAGGTGGTTTCTGCTCTTCTTTGGCCGCAAGAAAGCTAATTTTCGGAAGAAAAAAATCTTGGCGAAGGTTTCAATCCAATCGGAGTTACGGATCTCCGGATATATAAGAAACGGCGAAAGGGCAGAATACCAGAACGCAGAAACAGAGAGAGATAGAGAGACAGATCCAATCTCGGAGGGGCTCTCTCCCCTCCCATGCCATGGAGGCCAAGGACCAGAGGGGAAACCCTTCTCCCATCTAGGGAGGAGGTCAAGGAAGAAGAAGAAGAAGAAGGGGGCCCCTCTCCCCCTCTCTTCCGATGGCGCCGGAACGCTGCCGTGGCCACCATCATCATCACCGCAATCTTCACCAACACCTCCGCCATCTTCACCAACATCTCCATCACCTTCCCCCCTCTATCTACAGCGGTCCACTCTCCCGCAACCTGCGGTACCCTCTACTTGAACATGGTGCTTTATGCTTCATATTATTATCCAATGATGTGTTGCCATCCTATGATGTCTGAGTAGATTTTCGTTGTCCTATCGGTGGTTGATGAATTGCTATGATTGATTTAATTTGCTTGTGGTTATGTTGATGTCCTTTGGTGCCCATCATATGAGCGTGCGCGTGGATCACACCATAGGGTTAGTTGTATGTTGATAGGACTATGTATCGGAGGGCAAGAGTGACAGAAGCTTCAACCTAGCATAGAAATTGATGCATACGGGATTGAAGGGGGACCAATATATCTTAATGCTATGGTTGGGTTTTACCTTAATGAACGTTAGTAGTTGCGGATGCTTGCTAATAGTTCCAATCATAAGTGCATAGAATTCCAAGTCAGGGATGACATGCTAGCAGTGGCCTCTCCCACATAATACTTGCTATCGGTCTAGTAAAGTAGTCAATTGCTTAGGGACAATTTCACAACTCCTACCACCACTTTTCCACACTCGCTATATTTACTTTATTGTGTTTTTATCTAAACAGCCCCTAGTTTTTATTTACGCGCTCTTTATTATCTTGCAAACCTATCCAAAAACACCTACAAAGTACTTCTAGTTTCATACTTGTTCTAGGTAAAGTGAACGTTAAGCGTGCGTAGAGTTGTATCGGTGGTCGATAGAACTTGAGGGAATATTTGTTCTACCTTTAGCTCCTCGTTGGGTTCGACACTCTTACTTATCGAAAGAGGCTACAATTGATCCCCTATACTTGTGGGTTATCAGTGACACGCGGTCTTGACGCGGCGGCGCTGCGAGCGCGCGCGCATCGGCCTGCGGCCACTACACCACCTGGCAGCTTTCTTCATCGCGCGTCGGCGCCCTGCGCGACGGGTCGCGTTGGGGTGCCTCATGCCTGGGCCTGGGGTCCGCGCCGTGCTGAGGAGGAGGAGGAGGCGCGTCGTGAGCCACGTCGCTCGCCAGGGACAGCGAAGGACGAGGCGAACAGAACGGTGCGGGGGCTTTGCCGGCGGCGTTGACGAGCTCGGCGATGCGGCCGAGCCAGTCGTCGTAGAGGTCGTTGGCCGGACGGTAGCACAGAAGCTCACGTGCCATGAGTAGCGCAGCCTGCGCGTTTGCCGGCCCGCGACGAGCATGAGAAGACGACGCCATGGCTGGAGTGGGTGACGGATGGTGGCAGCGACGAATCCTATTGTTCGCGGGCACCAGGGTCAGTGGCAGCATTAGCCACCGAGGAGGCGGAGCGGCGAGGAGCGTCGTTGCCCATGGGTGTCGTCTGAGCGACACGAGCGGCCCGACACTCGGCACGAACACGGCGAGCGTCAGCCATAGGAGCGACGGAACGGCAGCGGAGCGAATGGTGGAAGAGAGGCTTCAACGCACCCCTACCAGGCGCGCCAAATGTCGGATTCAGGGATCCGCAGACCTAAGAAAGGTTCGAACTCTGGGGCGTGTGCGAAGAACTCAACCTATCCAGCCAACCATCCCGTCGCCCCACGGCCTAGCTCAATCACAAGAACAAGGAAGAAGATGGACACGACAGTTTTACCCAGGTTCGGGCCACCTTACGGTGTAAAACTCTACTCCTGCTTTGTGGTGGATTGGCCTCATGAGGGGCTGAGGATGAACTAGTACAAGGGATGAAAAACCTCACGAGGTCTGCTCTGGTGAGGGCGGAAAGGACCCTCCTCTACGGTGGTGGCTAACCTATATTTATAGTGGCCTCAGTCCTCTTCACCCAAAATGTACGCGAGAAGGGATCCCACAGTGGCCAATTTTAAAGGGGACAAGTAGTACATCTTATCCTTATGAAAGGTGGTCTTCGCCTGCAAAGCCTCTGATTGTGACGCTGCGGTGGGCTTGGCGATGACATCCGTCCTGGCGGTCTTGGTCTTGTTGCACCGGAATGGAAACCTTTGCCAGATTCCTCGGGAACCCACGCTTGTGCTTGCCTCCTTAGCACTAGACAGGAAACTATCTTCTCTGCGCCCGCCGGCGCCCGCCAGGCCTTGATCGTCATGGCTTGCATCACCGCAACCTCATGAAGTTGGGCACCTGCATAGGAATCTCCGCTCCTCGGGAGGCCGCTTAGGGAGGCCGCTCCCTCGGGAGGTCTTGGTATCATCTGCCTCGCGAGGCTTGGCCCCTCGCGAGGGTCTTGTCTTGATGGCCTTATAGATGGGCCGTACCAGGCCGTCGATGGAGACACACCATGGGCCGCAAGCAGGAAAGTCTGGGTACCCTGGTTCCCAAAACACCGACAGGTATTTTAAGATTTGTTCTGAATGTTGTCTATGAAATGTGAGGCCTTGTGAGTTTGATTGCAAAATTGAGCTTGGAATGTTGTGGCATGCGGCATCACGAGCTGTTCACCGTGCCTCCTGAGAATAATGCTTCGTATTGTTTTGCACGTTGATCTAATGCCAGTGATTTGCATGTTAAGAAGTTCATCGTCTTATGTTTCATACTTTCATTCATAGCCTATACGACAACTTGGGTAGGTTAGAGGTGAAACGATATGATCTTCTGACCAAATCATCGTATTAGGCCGTGATTTTTGGTTTTTCCAACCAAAACCGCTTGTAAACTGACGGTTGTAAATAAAAGCAGATGGTCCTGGGCGAAGCGCTTGGTTGGTCGTTTTCGACTGGTAAACTATACACTGGCTTCTCAGATTACACGCGTAACTCGCTGGTTTTCATTATAGACCTCGGGACGTCGGTTTCATTATGCTTGTATTTTACGCGTTGTTTCTAGTGATGAGTAAATTACATTTGTATCCTTATTGCAGGTGTGAAACAATCCAGAGCTCCCAAACGCGGCCTTACTGTTTCATGCCGGCTCAGTCTCTCGAAGGTGCTCATAGGGGTCCGATGATCCTGGCTTCCTGAACAACCAGCGGGCGCTGTATCAGACCATCTGTAGGGCCCGCGAGGCCCTCTCCGTCGTCCTTCGAGTTTTTGCGCTCACCGTGGCGCCGCCCTCTCGTGTTGTCAACATGTTCAACGAACATGAGGAATCAGGGGATGACTTAACTTGGAGAGGATGACAGTGGGGACCCACCAGGGCCATAGCTGTGGCACCCCGGCTCAGAGCAACCGGTTTACCATGCATTGCCAGCCCAGAGACCATGTCTTCTGGCAACACACAACATCTTGGTACAGAAAACAACCTCTTTATTGATGCTAGCGGACCAAAGTTTATATTACAACAGGTGGCAAGGCCAAGCGGCACACACGGTGCGGCTGAACAGTATGTACATTATTTAGTGAACATAAAGGGGCCTCGATCATAACAACTGCGCGGCAGCGGAACAACGTCGTAGCAGAACTCCATAGCATAGGGACACCGATGTGGACACGATCTAGACTCGAACAACACTCCTTTCCAACGAGACTTTCCTGAAATCTAGCATGACACGCCAGGTCAGTACATTGAATGTACTTGCAAGCTCACAACAAGCATAAACATAATGACAAACAATATCATGATAATTAACCAATTGTTCATAATGCAACAATATATCCAACATGTTGTGATCATCCTCTTGTGAGAAAAGTCCCTCGTACTGGCTTACCAACGGTGATCACTCTTGGATCACAAACATACCAATCTCGTCGTCTTAACTCGGGTTACCTCGTGATCTTTCCGGCGATCACAGCCACGACCAACACTTGGTCTCAAACATCCAGATGGCCTTCCCACCATCATCAACAGTGCAAAGTTCATGACTTAGTGTGCAAAATTCATTAAACGTTGACCCATGGTGTGACATACTTTCGAGCGTGTCCATAACCGTGGACTTGGCTAGCGATAGATTTATTACACTCTGCAGAGGTAGCGCACTGTACCCACACCACGGAACCCATGGCCTCGCACTCCCATTCTGGTGGATGATACGTCTCCAATGTATCTATAATTTTTGATTGCTCCATGCTATATTATATTCTGTTTTGGACATTATTGGGCTTTATTATACATTTTTATATTATTTTTGGGACTAACCTATTAACCGGAGGCCCAACCCAGAATTGTTGTTTTTTGCCTATTTCAGAGTTTCGCAGAAAAAGAATATCAAACGGAGTCCAAACGGAATGAAACCTTTGGGAACGTGATTTTCGGAAGGAACGTGATCCAGAGGACTTGGACCCTACGTCAAGAATTCAACCAGGAAGCTACGAGGTAGGGGGCGCGCCTACCCCCTGGGCGCGCCCTCCACCCTCGTGGGCCCCCTGTTGCTCCACCGACATACTCCTTCCTCCTATATATACCTACGTACCCCCAAACTACCAGATACGGAGCCAAAAACCTAATTCCACCACCGCAACCTTCTGTACCCATGAGATCCCATCTTGGGGCCTGTTCCGGAGCTCCGCCGGAGGGGGCATCGATCACGGAGGGCTCTACATCAACACCATAGCCTCTCCGATGATGTGTGAGTAGTTTACCTCAGACCTTCGGGTCCATAGTTATTAGCTAGATGGCTTCTTCTCTCTTTTTGGATCTCAATACAATGTTCGTGGAGATCTATTCGATGTAATCTTCTTTTGCGGTGTGTTTGTTGAGACCGATGAATTGTGGGTTTATGATCAAGTTTATCTATGAACAATATTTGAATCTTCTGAATTCTTTTATGTATGATTGGTTATCTTTGCAAGTCTCTTCGAATTATCAGTTTGGTTTGGCCTACTAGATTGATCTTTCTTGCAATGGGAGAAGTGCTTAGCTTTGGGTTCAATCTTGTGGTGTCCTTTCCCAGTGACAGTAGGGGCAGCAAGGCACGTATTGTATTGTTGCCATCGAGGATAACAAGATGGGGTTTATATCATATTGCATGAATTTATCCATCTACATCATGTCATCTTGCTTAAAGCATTACTCTATTCTTATGAACTTAATACTCTAGATGCATGCTGGATAGCGGTCGATGTGTGGAGTAATAGTAGTAGATGCAGGCAGGAGTCGGTCTACTTGTCTCGGACGTGATGTCTATATACATGATCATACCTAGATATCTCATAACTATGCTCAATTCTGTCAATTGCTCAACAGTAATTTGTTCACCCACCGTAATACTTATGCTCTTGAGAGATGTCACTAGTGAAACCTATGGCCCCGGGTCTATTTTCCATCATATTAATCTCCCGACAAGAAGCTATTTCTGGCGCCGTTTTTATTTTACATTCTTTACTTTGCATCTTTATCATAAAAATACCAAAAATATTATCTTATCATATCTACCAGATCTCACTCTCGTAAGTGACCGTGTAGGGATTGACAACCCCTTATCGCGTTGGTTGCGAGGATTTATTTGTTTGTGTAGGTGCGAGGGACTCGTGCGTGGCCTCCTACTGGATTGATACCTTGGTTCTCAAAAACTGAGGGAAATACTTACGCTACTTTGCTGCATAACCCTTTCCTCTTCAAGGGAAAACCAACAGTGCTCAAGAGGTAGCAAGAAGGATTTCTGGCACCGTTGCCGGGGAGTCTACGCAAAAGTCAACATACCAAGTACCCATCACAAACCCTTATCTCCCGCATTACATTATTTGCCATTTGCCTCTCGTTTTCCTCTCCCCCACTTCACCCTTGTCGTTTTATTCGCCTTCCTCTTTCTTTTTCCCTTTTGCTCTTTCTGCCGTTATGTCTGAAATTGGGGAAATTATTATCGATAAGGACAATAATAATATCATGGAAAATTCTGATGCTCCTGCTAAAGAATCCCCTACCTTACATACAAAAAATTCCGAATTGGTAGTGGTAACATTATTGGAAAAGGAGTTATCCAAGATTTCTTTACTTGTGCCGGTGCTTTGCCTTCTATGGGCAGTTCTATTCTTCATAGAACTAGTAGTCTTGCGGACGCTATTGCCATGCTTGTAGTTGAACTTTAAAGACAATTTATGCATATGCATCCTTGCATACAGAGGATTTTCCTAGAATTTTCTAACATTGAACACTCTTCTGTTAAGCATGTCGCTACTATCTTTTTGGCTCATGAGTTCAGATTTATTATAAAAGAGGCCAAAGAAATCTTTGCGCATTATAGGCTGGACGCTGGACGTCCTCCCATAGAAACTATCTTATTTGATCAAGAGGAAATAACGTGTTTTCAATCTCTAGATTATGTTGCTTTTAATGAAAACCTTAGAAAAAAGGTTCCTAACAATATTCTAATTGATAGAATTTCTGAACTTAATGATGATTTTTCTATTTGAAATAATGAGCTAGGATATTCTCTCGAATATAGGCTCACCAAGTTCTGTCAAAAGAATGCTT
Source organism: Aegilops tauschii subsp. strangulata (assembly GCF_002575655.3). Classification (NCBI taxonomy): domain Eukaryota; kingdom Viridiplantae; phylum Streptophyta; class Magnoliopsida; order Poales; family Poaceae; genus Aegilops; species Aegilops tauschii. Next base: position 421,339,285 of record NC_053037.3, on the reverse strand, counting down.
ATAATGATGAATTGATTGTGCAATATGAAGGGCCGAAGGAGGAACCTATACCTCCTAAAGTTGATCTTGGGGATTTTTGTCCCATTAAATTTAGCCCTTTTGATTACTTTTGCTTGCCACAAAGAAAACTTGCTGCCGAATGTAGAGAGTATGAAATGAGTTTTAATGATCTATCTTATTATTATGGCAGTACCTAGATCTATCCTTGCTTTTATGCCTAGCTAGGGGCGTTAAACGATAGCGCTTGTTGGGAGGCAACCCAATTTTATTTTTAGTTTTTTGCTTTTTACTTCTATTTAGGAATAAATCTTTGTTCTAGCCTCTGGTTAGATTTTTTTATGTTTTAATTAGTGTTTGTGCCAAGTTAAACTTATAGGATCTTCTTGGATGATAGTTATTTGATCTTGCTGTAAATTCCAGAAACTTTCTGTTCACGAAAAAAATTGTTAAAAATCACCAGAACGTGATAACATATTGATTCCAATTGCTGCTGATCAATAAACAAATTTTCTAGGTCTTCCTATTTTGGATGAATTTTTGGAGTTCCATAAGTTTGAGTTAGTTACAGATTACTACACACTGTTCTGTTTTTGACAGATTCTGTTCTTCATGTGTTGTTCGCTTATTTTGATGAATCTATGGCTAGTAAAATAGTTTATAAACCATAGATAAGTTGGAATACAGTAGGTTTAACACCAATATAAATAAAGAATGAGTTCATTACAGTACCTTGAAGTGGTGTTTTGTTTTCTTTCGCTAACGGAGCTCACGAGATTTTCTGCTGAGTTTTGTGTTGTGAAGTTTTCAAGTTTTGGGTGAAAGATTTGATGGATTATGGAACAAGGAGTGGCAAGAGCCTAAGCTTGGGGATGCCCATGGCACCCCCAAGATAATCTAAGGACACCTAAAATCCAAAGCTTGGGGATGCCCCGGAAGGCATCCCCTCTTTCGTCTACTTCCATCGGTAACTTCACTTGGAGCTATATTTTTATTCACCACATGATATGTGTTTTGCTTGGAGCGTATTGTATGATTTGAGTCTTTATTTTTAGTTTACCACAATCATATTTTCTGTACACACCTTTTTGAGAGAGACACACATGATTCGGAAATTATTAGAATACTCTATGTGCTTCACTTATATCTTTTGAGTTATATAGTTTTGCTCTAGTACTTCACTTATATCTTTTAGAGCACGGTGGTGGATTTGTTTTATAGAAACTATTATTCTCTCATGCTTCACTTAGATTATTTTGAGAGTCTTAAACAGAATGGTAATTTGCTTAAATAATCCTAATATGCTAGGTATTCAAGACTAGTAAAAACTTTCTTATGAGTGTGTTGAATACTAAGAGAAGTTTGATGCTTGATGATTGTTTTGAGACATGGAAGTAATGATATAAAAGTTGTGCTAGTTGAGTAGTTGTGAATTTGAGAAATACTTGTGTTGAAGTTTGCAAGTCCCGTAGCATGCACGTATGGTAAACGTTATGTAACAAATTTGAAACATGAGGTTTTCTTTGATTGTCCTCCTTATGAGTGGCGGTCGGGGACGAGCGATGGTCTTTTCCTACCAATCTATCCCCCTAGGAGCATGCGCGTAGTGCTTGGTTTTTGATGACTTGTAGATTTTTGCAATAAGTATGTGAGTTCTTTATGACTAATGTTGAGTCCATGGATTATACACACTCTCACCTTTCCACCATTGCTAACCTCTTCGGTACCGTGCATTGCCCTTTCTCACATTGAGAGTTGGTGCAAACTTCGCCGGTGCATCCAAACCCCATGATATGATACGCTCTTTCACACATAAACCTCCTTATATCTTCCTCAAAACAGCCACCATACCTACCTATTATGGCATTTCCATAGCCATTCCGAGATATATTGGCATGCAACTTTCCACCGTTCCGTTTATCATGACACGTTCATCATTGTCATGTTGCTTTGCATGATCATGTAGTTGACATAGTATTTGTGGCAAAGCCACCGTTCATAATTCTTTCATACATGTCACTCTTGGTTCATTGCGTATCCCGGTACACCGCCGGAGGCATTAATATAGAGTCATATTTTGTTCTAGTATCGAGTTGTAATCATTGAGTTGAAAATAAATAGAAGTGTGATGATCATCATTTTCTAGAGCATTGTCCCAAGTGAGGAATAAAAAAAGAGAGAAAGGCCAAAAAAAAGGGGAAGGTCCAAAAAATGAGAGAAAAAGAGAGAAGGGACAATGTAACTATCCTTTTACCACACTTGTGCTTCAAAGTAGCACCATAATCTTCATGATAGAGAGTCTCTTGTTTTATCACTTTCATATACTAGTGGGAATTTTTCATTATAGAACTTGGCTTGTATATTCCAACAATGGGCCTCCTCAAGTGCCCTAGGTCTTCGTGAGCAAGCAAGTTGGATGCACACCCACTTAATTTCTTTTGTTGAGCTTTCATATATTTATAGCTCTAGTGCATCCGTTGCATGGCAATCCCTACTCCTTGCATTAACATCAATCGATGGGCATCTCCATAGCTCATTGATTAGCCTCGTTGATGTGAGACTTTCTCCTTTTTGTCTTCTCCACATAACCCCCATCATTATATTCTATTCCACCCATAGTGCTATATCCATGGCTCACGCTCATGTATTGCGTGAAAGTTGCAAAAGTTTGAGATTACTAAAGTATGAAACAATTGCTTGGCTTGTCATCGGGGTTGTGCATGATGAGAGCATTCTTGTGTGACAAAAATGGAGCATGACTGAACTATATGATTTTGTAGGGATGAACTTTCTTTGGCCATGTTATTTTGAGAAGACATAATTGCTTAGTTAGTATGCTTGAAGTATTATTATTTTTATGTCAATATTGAACTTTTATCTTGAATCTTTCGGATCTGAATATTCATACCACAATTAAGAAGAATTACATTGAAATTATGCCAAGATGCATTCCACATCAAAAATTCTGTTTTTATCATTTACCTACTCGAGGACGAGCAGGAATTAAGCTTGGGGATGCTTGATACGTCTCCAACGTATCTATAATTTTTGATTGCTCCATGCTATATTATATTCTGTTTTGGACATTATTGGGCTTTATTATACACTTTTATATTATTTTTGGGACTAACCTATTAACCGGAGGCCCAACCCAGAATTGTTGTTTTGCCTATTTCAGAGTTTCGCAGAAAAAGAATATCAAACGGAGTCCAAACGGAATGAAACCTTCGGGAACGTGATTTTCTGAACGAACGTGATCCAGAGGACTTGGACCCTACGTCAAGACTTCAACCAGGAAGCCACGAGGTAGGGGGGCGCGCCTACCCCCTGGGCGCGCCCTCCACCCTCGTGGGCCCCCTGTTGCTCCACCGACGTACTCCTTCCTCCTATATATACCTACGTACCCCCAAACTACCAGATACGGAGCCAAAAACCTAATTCCACCACCGCAACCTTCTGTACCCGTGAGATCCCATCTTGGGGCCTGTTCCGGAGCTCCACCGGAGGGGGCATCGATCACGGAGGGCTTCTACCTCAACACCATAGCCTCTCCGATGATGTGTGAGTAGTTTACCACAGACCTTCGGGTCCATAGTTATTAGCTAGATGGCTTCTTCTCTCTTTTTGGATCTCAATACAATGTTCTCCCCCTCTCTCGTGGACATCTATTCGATGTAATCTTCTTTTGCGGTGTGTTTGTTGAGATCGATGAATTGTGGGGTTATGGTCAAGTTTATCTATGAACAATATTTGAATCTTCTGAATTCTTTTATGTATGATTGGTTATCTTTGCAAGTCTCTTCGAATTATCAGTTTGGTTTGGCCTACTAGATTGATCTTTCTTGCAATGGGAGAAGTGCTTAGCTTTGGGTTCAATCTTGCGGTGTCCTTTCCCAGTGACAGTAGGGGCAGCAAGGCACGTATTGTATTGTTGCCATCGAGGATAACAAGATGCGGTTTATATCATATTACATGAATTTATCCCTCTACATCATGTCATCTTGGTTAAAGCATTACTCTGTTCTTATGAACTTAATACTCTAGATGCATGCTGGATAGCGGTCGATGTGTGGAGTAATAGTAGTAGATGCAGGCAGGAGTCGGTCTACTTGTCTCGGACGTGATGCCTATATACATGATCATACCTAGATATTCTCATAACTATGCTCAATTCTGTCAATTGCTCAATAGTAATTTGTTCACCCACCGTAATACTTATGCTCTTGAGAAAAGCCACTAGTGAAACCGATGGCCCCCGGGTCTATTTTCCATCATATTAATCTCCCGACAACAAGCAATTTCTGGCGCCGTTTTTATTTTACTTTCTTTACTTTGCATCTTTATCATAAAAATACCAAAAATATTATCTTATCATATCTATCAGATCTCACTCTCGTAAGTGACCGTGTAGGGATTGACAACCCATTATCGCGTTGGTTGCGAGGATTTATTTGTTTGTGTATGTGCGAGGGACTCGTGCGTGGCCTCCTACCGGATTGATACCTTGGTTCTCAAAAACTCAGGGAAATACTTACGCTACTTTGCTGCATCACCCTTTCCTCTTCAAGGGAAAACCAGTGCAGTGCTTAAGAGGTAGCAGTGGACCAATGACATTCCGACGAAACCCCTCCATTGCCATGACACTCTCCTGGCCACTCCGACTCACTCCCCACTGGGCTAGTCCTGGGTGGCCCCGTGTCTACCAAAGACACCAACGACCACTGTCGTGGCCAAAACATAAATGTCCCACACGGGGACAAGGTACCATAATCTCAACAACGGGCACACAAGGTTATGTCTGCTTACCGGGCCAGGGTACCGCACGCCCATAACCTTCGCTCATTGGAGGCACCGACCAGAGGCATGACAACGGACCGAATAAAGGCCTTCCCATAAAGGCAAATGTGGTTGCACTAGGAAAAACTCGATTCAGTGGCACCATGACCCGGTCAATGATATATTCAAGTTGGGTTATTAATAGGTTCAACATAACGTGAAAGTAACCGGTGTCATAACATGCCATGCAAGTGCAACACAAACATATGCATCATATATCATCGGAAATAACTGGGTCAACTATATCCACACTAAGCATAAACATCAACAACTCATGACACTACTCTGGTTAGGATTAAACCTCACTTTAAACAGAATCTTTTCTAACAAATTTATCATTTTTCTCATGCAAGAAAAGTAACTCCAAATAATTACTTATTTTCATGACTATATTACTTCTTCATAACAAAATTTACTTCTAGTTACTTTACCAACTTCGTTAGCTTCCAACTTTCTGTAAACTAAACATGACAACTTAAACAAACAACCAACAGAATAAATAATATAATAGTGATTTAAATGCATGGATTAAATCATTCATTCACGTTGTAAAATCACAAATATTGTAATGGCACCATGAAAATGTTGTTGTGGCTTGCCTTAGTGCAGATGAGGTTTACAAGCCTCCTGGTGATCCTCAAGACAAGCTTCACTTTCTGAAAATATTTATAAACACAAAACGAAAACATCAAGAAACCTTCTAAAATTCACCGGAAAATCTAAACAGCAGAGAAAAATCTCATTTTTGGTGATCTGCTAGATTTCTTCACAAAGAACACAATGCAAAAAGAATCAATTCATTTGGACTTCTGGTTAAAGAGTTTTGGCTGCTTGAAGCTCTCTGGAAAAATGAAATTTAAATTTAAATAAAAACATACTGGAGGGGGGTGATGTCGAAGGCGTAAAGCCTCGCGGACGCCACCACTCGTACCGCTTCGCGCGCATACTGAGTGGCTGACTAGCGGGCCCCGCTAGTCTGGTGAGAGGGAGGGGGAGAGGGAAACAGAGGACGGCGCGGCTTCGCCGGAGCACACGCCAGCAAGGAGAGCTTCTTGGCCAGAACGAGAGGGAGGGATTGAAAGAGGAGACGGAGGCGCTCCTGCCCGTACCCGTAGAGTAGCTAGGGGTGGTCGGACGGCGTCGGAAACAGCCTCTTTAGCGGAGACAGAGAGCAGAGGTCACCGGAGATGAAGACGACGGCGACCAGAGGCGACTCCGGGGGCTCCAACCGGGCGGAACAGCACCACCGAGGCACGGCGGAGGCCCTGGAAGGGAGGCCCGAGCCTGGGAGGGGCTGGAGCTACGGAGACGACCCGAGGGAATCGCCGGCGAGCTCGAGCTCAGGGACAGCGGCCCGTGGCCTGCCCGGCCGAGCTACGGCTTTGTACGAGATCGTGGAGTGTGTGGGAGGAGCGGATGGTGCTCGAGGAGGCTGGGGAGGGCTCTATTTATAGCCGAGCGTCGAGGGGGGGACCGGGCTCCACCGGTGGACACCTGGACACGGCGCCCGGCGACGAACAGCGTCAGTGAGAGGGGGAGAAGGCGACGCAGCTCACGCGGGAACTGTGGGCGAGCGGGGACGAGCACAGGGGCACGGGGGTGACGACGAGCACAGTGTGCAACACACTGTTACGTTGGACGGACCGCGCCCGTGCTCGCAGCGGCGAGCTCTGGCGTCGGCGAGCGCCAGGAGGGAGTTAAGAGGGTTTGGACGAAGATTGTGGCGAAGTTTGGCAAGCTTAGGTAGTCGGGGCAGCGAGCACGCGCGCAACAAAGCGCTCGGTGGCACTCAGAGCGCGGCGACATGCAGGTTGGCATCGTGCACACGCGTGGTCACCGCGTGAACTCTGACCTCAGGCCGACCTAAGCCCAAACTTCATGTCTGGCATGTTGTTCGTGGTAGTTTTAGTGGTTACCACACTTGGGTTTGATCGCAGGCGCAGTAGAATAGATTTCCACCGCCTGGTAAGTTTCTGGACAATAACTTTGAGAGCTTACTATGGTCAAACTACTGGGAGTTGGGAGCTGGGCTTTGGAGGTTAGCAATCATCTACTAAGGTGATGATGCACAAGAAAAATCAGCCACAATGGAGCAAGTAAAATGGTAGTTGCTGTAGAAACTACCATTTCTGTCCAGAATAGAAAATATTTTCTGTAGCAAAAATATTCCAAAAAGTGATGAAATATTTTTGCTCAGGAAGGTGCCCTAGGGTTCAAAGAATATTTGTGAATTTCCTCAGGTTTTTGTGGGCAAGAAAAATTGGGGTTGCTTTGGAGCACATTGAGCTAGCTAGGGTTTAAGAGAGGGAAAAGAATATTTTTCATTTAAGAAAAATATTCAAAATATTATTTTGAGGTGAACCAGAGAGGAAATGATAGTTAGAGAGGGAAATGAGGCACTTGGGTGAAAGTCAAGGGGTACCCAAGTGTTTAAGTCTATTTGAAAAGATTCAAAACTCCAAATTTCAAAATCAAACCAACTGAAAATCAGGCAAAGAGAAGAGGGCAAAAACCAGGCTGTCACAAACCTCCCCCACTTAGAATGAATCTCGTCCTCGAGATTCGGTTGCTTGGGAAAACCATTCTGGATAATGTGCCTTTAGAAATTCTTCCCGTTCCCAAGTTGATTCTAACACTGTGTGATGCTCCCACTGAACTTTGTAGAACTTCCTTGCTTTACTACGAGTGACCCTTTCCTTCTGATCCAAAATTCTAACCGGCCTCTCTTCATATGTTAAATCCTTTGCCAACTCTATTTCAGTCATAGCAGTCTTTTTCTCAGGCGGCGATATGCATCGCCTCAACTATGAAACATGAAACACATTGTGCACTTCCGACAATTCAGGGGGTAGCTCCAACTGATATGCAACAGTACCCACTCGGGACATAACTGGAAATGGACCAATAAATCTGGGTGCCAACTTTCCACGAGTCTGGAATCTCTTGACTCCTTTCATAGGAGTGACTCGGAGGTATACGTGTTCTCTGGGTTCAAAACTGGTCTGTCGGTGCTTTGCATCATAATAACTCTTCTGTCGAGATTTGGCCAATTGCAATCTATCTCTGATTTCCTTGACTTGCTTCTCGGCTTCCATCATGGGCTCCGTTCCGAAGATACGGCTATCTCCAGTTTGAGACCAATTTAAAGGAGTGCGGCACTTACGGCCATACAAAGCCTCATACGGTGACATCTTTAGACTGGTCTGGAAGCTGTTGTTGTAAGAGAACTCGGCATACGGCAGGCAGTCTTCCCATTTAGGTCCTTGGGCCAAAGCACAGGGTCGTAGCATATCTTTGAGTATTTGGTTTACCCGCTCTGTCTGTCCATCAGTCTGAGGATGATAAGCGGTACTGTATTTTAGCGCCGTCCCCAAGGCTTGATGGAGACGTGACAAGAAAGCGGAGGTAAAAAGTGAACCTCGGTCAGAAGTGATGGTTCGGGGTACTCCATGCAGACTGACTATTCTGGATACATACAGCTGTGCAAGTTGATCCACTCGATATGTGCTTCTGATCGGGATAAAGTGAGCAACCTTGGTTAAGGTGTCCACAATGACCCAGGCTGCATCATTGCCTCGCTATGTCTTAGGTAGCCCTTTAATGAAATCCATGCAGACATCATCCCATTTCCATTGTGAAACTGGCAGCGGTTGGAGAAGTCCGGCTGGCTTCTGATGCTCTTCCTTCACCTTGTTGCATATGTCGCAACAGGCCACAAAATAGGCAATGTCTTTCTTCATTCCATCCACTAGAATATTTGTCGAAGGTCTTATACATTTTTGTACCTCCAGGGTGAATGGAATACAAAGATTCGTGTGCTTCTAACAGGATTTTCTGCTTCAAATCCACCTGATTGGGTACACAAATCCTTCCACGGAATCGGAGAGTACCAAATTGATCATTTGAGAAATCTGAAGTCTGTCCTGCTACCATATTCTTGGCACGTTTCTGCAGGACGGTGTCAGCTGGCTGGGCCTTGCGGCTCTCTTCCTCAAGTGTGGGGGCAACTTCCAAAATATTAGCAAGGCCAGCATCAACTATGACCAGGTTGAGCTGAGCAATCTCCTCTTGAAGTTCAGGAGGCAAGGATTTCAATATGACTTTTAGGCTGACAGGCTTTCGACTGAGTGCATCGGCAACCACGTTGGCCTTACCCGGGTGGTAATTTATTCCAAGATCATAATCCTTGACTAACTCAAGCCATCTTCGTTGACGGAGATTTAAATCTGGCTGAGTAAATATATACTTGAGACTTCTGTGATAGGTAAAAATTTGCCACCTCTTCCCGATGAGGTAGTGTCTCCAAATTTTTAGAGCATGAACCACCGCCAAATCCAGATCATGAGTAGGATAATTTCCCTCGTGGGGTCGTAGCTGTCGCAATGCATATGCTACCACCTTGCCATCTTGCATAAGTAACCATCCAAGTCCTTGTCTGGAGGCGTCATAGTACACATCAAAACTGCGGTAGATATCTGGAAGAGTCAACACAGGTGCAGTTGTCAGCCGTATCTTTAGCTCATTGAAACTTTTCTCGCAGTTCTAAGTCCATTCAAACTTCTTATCCTTTTTTAGCAGCTCCGTCATGGGTTTAGCAATCTTGGAAAACCCTTCAATGAAACAACGGTAGTATCCGGCTAATCCAAGAAAACTCCCGATCTATGATACGGTTGTGGGCGGCAACCAATCGAGCACATCCTTTACTTTGCTCGGGTCCACGGCTATACCTTCGGCGGATAGCACATGTCCAAGAAGTCCAACTTGCTTGAGCCAAAACTCGCATTTACTGAATTTGGCGTATAGCTGATGGTCGCAGAGTCGTTGTAGCACTGCTCGGAGGTGTTCTTTGTGAGCTTCTTCACTTTTTGAGTAAATAAGTATGTCATCGATGAAGACTACCACGAACTTATCGAGGAAGTCCATGAATACTTTGTTCATCATATGCATGAGGAAGGCAGGGGCATTGGTGAGACCAAAGGACATAACTGTATATTCATAAAGACCGTATCGAGTGGTGAATGCGGTCTTAGGAATATCTTCCTTTTTAATCTTGAGTTGATGATATCCTGTTCGTAAATCAATCTTGGAGAATACCTTGGCCCCACTGAGCTGATCAAACAAATCATCAATCCTTGGCAGCGGATATTTATTTTTTATGGTGACATCATTCAGCTGGCGGTAATCCACACACATGCGGAGGGTGCCATCCTTTTTGTCCACAAAGATAGCAGGTGATCCCCATGGTGAAGAGCTGGGACGGATATGTCCTTTCTGGAGCATTTCATCAAGCTGTTTCTTTAGCTCCACTAATTCTGATGAGGGCATCCGGTAATACTTCTTGTATAACGGTGGGTTTTGGGCACAAGATCTATTGCAAACTCAAGCTCTCGATCAGGTGGCATTCCTGGCAGTTCTTCTGAAAATACATCAGGAAACTCACTGACCACAGGAATTCATTCCAACTCAGCCACAGCGGTGAAGACCATTTCTTTCTTGGGTATGCTTCTACAAGCATAAAATTTGGTAGTCTGCCCCTTCTAACTGGTCAAAGTGACTTCTTGGGTTGCGCAATTTATGCATACTTGATATTGGGTCAACCAATTCATACCCAAGATAACATCCAACTTTACAGACTCGATGATTATTAAGGAAGTTGGAAAACAGACTCCGTTGATATTGATTTCCAGATTACGGCAGACCAGATTGCTCTTGATTAAGGATCCCGGGGTTTGTACCAGCATATTCTTGCCCAAAAGCGAACAAGGAAATTTGTTTTGGGCAACAAAACTCCGAGAAATAAAAGAGTGGGAAGCCCCAGAGTCAAATAAAATTACGGTAGGTATGTTATTAACAAAAAACATACCAATGATGACTTCGGGGGTTCTCTTGGGCTTCATCTATGGAGAGGTGATGAACGTGCCCAGTGATGTTTTGCTGGTTCGAGCATGACTCCATAAAGTTGACTTGTGGCCTGATTAGTGCACTTGCCTTGCCGTTCTTGGGACACTGTCTGGCATAATGTCCGTTTTGCCCACAACTGAAGCAAGAATTGTTGCGCTGGTGCTCCTCGTGCACTGGGTTGGTCACAGCATTCTTGACTTGGGTGGTGGTCTTGTTAACATTCTGTTGCCAATTGGGCTTGTATTCCACCTGAGTCTGCTGCCAGGTACGAGCCTTTTGCATGGGTTGCCCTTCCTTCCTTGGCTCAAACTTGCGCTTGTGGTCGTTGTTAGCAGGCCTGTTGTCCGATACGAGCTTGTGCTCCCTTTCAGCAATGAAAGCTTTGTTCACCAGAGTTTGGAAATCTGGGAAATCGAACATACTAAGGGTACACCGGAGTTGCGGGTTTAATCCCCCAAGAAATCTGTCAATCTTTCTTTCTTCGGTGGCCACGTCATAAAGGGAGTAACGGGCCAGATGATTGAATTTTTGCAAATATTCACCCACAGAATGATTTCCTTGGAGGAGCGCGAAAAATTCACGCTGCTTAGCCTTCATAATTCCAGTAGGGATATGATATTTCCGGAACTGATCCTTGAATTTTGACCAGGTGATCTCCTCATCAGCAGGCCACATGGCTTTTGCATTTTCCCACCATATGGCAGCAGCGCCTTCAAGATAATGAGTTGCAAATGGAACTTTATCATCTTCTTCAGTACAAGCAATCTCAAGCTTCCTCTCAATGGTTCGCAACCAATCGTCTGCATCCAAGGGATCAATAACCTGACTGAAACTGGGAGGCTTGGTCCTCTGAAAATCTGACAGCTTGGAGTGATGACCGTTCTAATTTCCATTCTGTCCAACCATAGCTTGCACACTTCTTAATTTTCAATCAGATCATTATTCCTCCTTTCCTCAAACATACGCAGAATTTGCTCGGTGGAGGGCGGATTTGGCGATGGAGGCGGTGGTGGTATGTACGGCTCGGGAGAGTGTCCTGGCTGTCGTGCGGAACGATGAACAGGAGCATCCTCATGAGCGTTGCTACTGCTGCCTCCCCGCGGCATCCTATTGTGGATTTTTTCCAAGACAACGCAACCGAGATGAGAAACATCCAAAATAAATTTGGGGAAAAGAAAGCAACAAAGCCCGAGAAAAACCGAAATAACAAAGAAAATACGGCGAATAAAATAGAGTTCCAACATAATTATACATAGACTTATACATGAAAGGTAAACAACATGCCAGGTTCAGCTACTCTCATACAGGAAACGAAACATCATGACTCGTACGACTACATCCGTACACCATCCTGACGACTGCGAATACTCAGAAGCTCTACTGCTCTGCTGGTGCTGCGGGGTCCTCTCCTGAAGCGGACTCGGATCCTGAACTGACGAGGTTAACTGAGACCTCCGGGTTAAAGGTAACACGACGGCGCTGCCTCGAGGGCTCTTCCGCCGGGGCAGGTGTAGGGTGAAGCATCGGGGCTACAGGAGTAGTGAGAAGTGAAACCCACTCATCAGGAGCACTGAGAGGATTCACGGTCGAGGTGCCCGAGCTACTCGGAGTAACCGGTGAAATAGGGGAACTAGAACCGGCTGGAATATAAGGAGTAAATCCCAGGGAGGATGGAGCAGTGACAGACCTAGTAGAGGCTAAAGCAGTACGAGCACGAGTCAGCTCTCGAGCCAGCTCGTGGATCATAAGATAGCTAGCAGTGATATAATGGGAAAGGTGGCTAGCAACACTATCAGACTCCGGATCAATGATAGGGAAACGGACACGACCATTGTCGTGCAGAGAAGGATAGTAGTAGAAACCTGGGTGGTTCTGCATCCGGACCTCGTTGTAAGAAGCTCGACAAGGACCTCGAATGCAGCAAACTGGACAGCCTGAGAAGCGGTAGAAGCGAAACCGCTCCGAGAGGTACGAGTGTAAGTGCTGGAATCGGAACTGGTGCGCAGAGTAACCACTGCGTGGTACTCATACACTGAGTCTACTAGACGCTCCCGGTACACACGATAGACTGGGTCGTCACCGAGGGGGTACAGCCGACGCCACACGTTATGAAGGAGATGCGACGACGTGTACGGCATCAGCTGCAACTGGCACGGATACGGCATCGGAGCCATCTACACTCACAACCATTAGTAGGTTAGCATAAAAATAAAACAAGCGCATGCAATGCAACAACCAGCTACAAATGCTACCGGCACTCAACTTAAACTCGTATCTAACGTCCAATTAACACGTCGTAGTCTAGCGTGTCCTACAGTCAGCGTGGCTCTGATACCAATCGTTGTGGCACCCCGGCTCAGAGCAACCGGTTTACCATGCATTGCCAGCCTAGAGACCATGTCTTCTGGCAACACACAACATCTTGGTACAGAAAACAACCGCTTTATTGATGCTAGTGGATCAAAGTTTATATTACAACAGGTGGCAAGGCCAAGCGGCACACACGGTGCGGCTGAACAGTATGTACATTATTTACTGAACATAAAGGGGCCTCGATCATAACAACTACGCGGTAGCGGAACAACGTCGTAGCGGAACTCCATAGCACAGGGACACCGATGTGGACACGATCTAGACTCGAACAGCACTCCTTTCCAACGAGACTTTCCTGAAATCTGGCATGACACGCCAGGTCAGTACATTGAATGTACTTGCAAGCTCACAACAAGCATAAACATAATGACAAACAATATCATGATAATTAACCAATTATTCATAATGCAACAATATATCCAACATGTTGTGATCATGCTATTGTGAGAAAAGTCCCTCGTACTGGCTTACCAACGGTGATCGCTCTTGGATCACAAACATACCAATCTCATGGTCGTAACTCGGGTTACCTCGTGATCTTTTCGGCGATCACAGCCACGACCAACACTTGGTCTCAAACATCCAGATGGCCTTCCGACCATCATCAATAGTGCAAAGTTCATGACTTAGTGTGCAAAATTTATTAAACGTTGACCCATGGTGTGACCTACTTTCGAGCGTGTCCATAACCCTGGATTCGGCTATCGATAGATTTATTACACTCTGCAGAGGTAGCGCACTGTACCCACACCACGGAACCCATAGCCTCGCACTCCCATTCGGGCGGACCAACGGCATTCCGACGAAACCCCTCCATTGCCATGACACACTCTCGGCCACTCCGACTCACTCCCCACTGGGCTAGTCCTGGGTGGCCCCGTGTCTACCAAAGACACCAACGACCACCATCGTGGCCAAAACATAAACGTCCCACACGGGGACATGGTACCATAATCTCAACAACGGGCACACAAGGTTATGTCTGCTTACCGGGCCAGGGTACCGCACGCCCACAACCTTCCCTCGTTGGACGCACCGACCAAAGGCATGACAACGGACCGAATAAAGGCCTTCCCATAAAGGCAAATGTGGTTGCACTGGGAAAAACTCGATTCAGTGGCACCATGACCCGGTCAACGATATATTCAAGTTGGGTTATTAACAGGTTCAACTTAACGTGAAAGTAACTGGTGTCATAACATGCCATGCAAGTGCAACACAAACATATGCATCATATATCATCGGAAATAACTGGGTCAACTATATCCACACTAAGCATAAACATCAACAACTCATGACACTACTCTGGTTAGGATTAAACCTCACTTTAAACAGAATCTTTTCTAACAAATTTATCATTTTTCTCATGCAAGAAAAATAACTCCAAATAATTACTTATTTTCATGACTATATTACTTCTTCATAATAAAATTTACTTCTAGTTACTTTACCAACTTAGTTAGCTTCCAACTTACTGTAAACTAAACATGACAACTTAAACAAACAACCAACAGAATATAAATAATATAATAGTGATTTAAATGCATGGATTAAATCATTCATTCAAGTTGTAAAATCACAAATATTGTAATGGCACCATGAAAATGTTGATGTGGCTTGCCTTAGTGCAGATGAGGTTCACAAGCCTCCTGGTGATCCTCAAGACAAGCTTCACTTTCTGAAAATATTTATAAACACAAAAAGAAAACATCAAGAACCCTTCTGAAATTCACCAGAAAATCTAGACAGTAGAGAAAAATCACATTTTTGGCGAGCTGCTAGATTTCTTCACAAAGAACAGAATGCAAAAAGAATCAATTCATTTGGACTTATGGTTAAAGAGTTTTGGCTGTTTGAAGCTCTCTGGAAAAATTAAATATAAATTTAAATAAAAACAGACTAGATGTGGGGTGACGTCGAAGGCGTAAAGCCTCGTGGGCGCCACCACTCGTACCGCTTCGCACGCGTACTGAGTGGATGACTAGCGGGCCCCTCTAGTCAGGTGAGAGGGAGGGGGAGAGGGAAACAGAGGACGGCGCGGCTTCGCCGGAGCACACGTCGGCGAGGAGAGCTTCTTGGCCAGAACGAGAGGGAGGGATTGAAAGAGGAGATGGAGGCGCACCTGCCTGTACCCGTAGAGTAGCTAGGGGTGGTCGGACGACGTCTGAAATAGCCTCTCTAGCGGAGACAGAGAGCAGAGGTTGCCGGAGATGAAGACGACGGCGACCAGAGGCGACTCTGGGGGCTCCAACCGGGCGGAACAGCACCACCGAGGCACAGCGGAGGCCCTGGAAGGGAGGCCCGAGCCTGGGAGGGCTGGAGCTATGGAGACGACCCGAGGGGATTGCCGGCGAGCTCGAGCTCGAGGACTGCGGCCCGCGGCCTGCCTGGCCGGGCTACGGCTTTCTACGAGATCGTGGAGTGTGTGGGAGGAGTGGATGGTGCTCGAGGAGGCTGGGGAGGGCTCTATTTATATCCGAGCATCGAGGGGGGGATCAGGCTCCGCCGGTGGACACCTGGACACGGCGCCCGGCGACGAGTGGTGTCAGTGAGAGGGGGAGAAGGCGACGCAGCTCACGCGGGAACTGTGGGCGAGCGGGGATGAGCACAGGGGCACAGGGGTGACGATGAGCACAGTGTGCAACGCACTGTTACGTTGGCCGGACCGCACCCGTGCTCGCTGCGATGAGCTCCGGCGTCGGCGAGCGCTAGGAGGGAGTTAAGAGGGTTTGGACAAAGATTGTGGCAAAGTTTGGCAAGCTTAGGTAGTCGGGGCAGCGAGCACGCGCGCAACAGAGCGCTCGGCGGCACTCAGAGCGCGGTGACATGCAGGTTGGCATCGTGCACACGCGTGGTCACCACGTGAACTCTGACCTCAGGCCGACCTAAGCCCAAACTTCATGTCTGGCATGTTGTTCGTGGTAGTTTTAGTGGTTACCACACTTGGGTTTGATCGCAGGCGCAGTAGAATAGATTTCGACTGCCTGGTAAGTTTCTGGACAGTAACTTTGAGAGCTTACTATGGTCAAACTACTAGGAGTTGGGAGCTTGGCTTTGGAGGTTAGCAATCATCTACTAAGGTGATGATGCACAAGAAAAATCAGCCACAATGGAGCAAGTAAAATGGTAGTTGTTGTAGAAACTACCATTTCTGTCCAGAACAGAAAATATTTTCTGTAGCAAAAATATTCCAAAAAGTGATGAAATATTTTTGCTCAGGAAGGTGCCCTAGGGTTCAAAGAATATTTGTGAATTTCCTCAGATTTTTGTGGGCAAGAAAAATTGGGGTTGCTTTGGAGCACATTGAGCTAGCTAGGGTTTAAGAGAGGGAAATGAATATTTTTCATTTAAGAAAAATATTCAAAATATTATTTTGAGGTGAACAAGAGAGGAAATGATAGTTAGAGAGGGAAATGAGGCACTTGGGTGAAAGTCAAGGGGTACCCAAGTGTTTAAGTCCATTTGAAAAGATTCAAAACTCCAAATTTCAAAATCAAACCAACTGAAAATCAGGCAAACAGAAGAGGGCAAAAACCAGGCTGTCACAATAGCTGCACGTACGCAAGTGCCTCCTTATTATACATAACTATATTTTTTTTGCTTCCTCCTAATTTCCTGACATCACGGTCCCACACCATTGTCAACCTATGTAGTCAATAAACGAGAGAATTGCATAAGGAGCGGCCGACAGCTGGGACCCAGTAGCTCGAGCAGTATTTGTTTTTTGAGGTGTGAGCAGAGTTTTTCTTGAGTGGTGTTTTGTTGTTGTTCAGAGGAGCAGGGAGTATCAACTGGGCGGGCTATGGCCCATCTGGCCCAGGCTATTCTTTTATGTCGACCAAATATCCAGCCCCAGATAGTAACTTTTCAATGTGAAAATGGCTAGCCCAGCTATACTTTTTTTTGCGGAATACCCAACCCAGGTCAACTTATTATTCCCCGCCCCGCATTAGACTTGCCAAGAAAATGGGCTTTAAGAAATAATACATGGGCTGTAATTAAAACATGGCTGTAAATATAAAAAACGCACCGAGCAGGTAATTTTTTTAATTTCATTACTTGTTGCAGGCGCAAAATTTCGTTAGATTTTTACCTGATACAAAATTATTTTGAAATTATATTTAATCTGACTCAAAATTTCGGGTTAAAAATATTCCAGATCCCATCAAAATGTGTTGAACTTTTTTAGAGGTTGGTTGAAATTATTAACCGTTGTCCTGGCTAGAAAATGGGCTGTAATTTTAGCAAACAGTAAATGTGCTGAGTAAATTACATTAGAATTAAAAAATGGTTTGTACATTATAACAAATCGCAAATGGACTATATGTTCTCTGCCACATATGTGATGGTCACTTGTGGGCCTACTAAGTTGACGCATACGCAAGGCTTTGTCAACTTATAGTCAACACACGATTCTAGTAGCAGTGGTCGTTGGATGTCCATCTAACAGATGTGGTGCTTCTTCAATCTCAGATATTCATGCTTCAGCCGTCCAAACCACCGCCAGCTGTACCGCCTGCTACCGCCTCCTGTGGCCGGCTATGCTGCCACGCAGGTCTCACTGGCCCACCCTACTCCCATCGCCGTCCAGACCATTCCTCTACTCACCAACACCTCATGTTATTCTCCGGCGACGGCAGCCTCACACCGCAGTCGAACCAGTGAACCCTCGTACTCCCCTTTGCGTGGGCATCCACTATTGTGTCTTCACCGGCTCCGATTCGTTCCCTTCCTAGGCCTCTCCATCGTCCATCGCGTTGGTTCTCTCGGCGCGGCGTGGTCAACTTTGACAACAAACGACAGCAATCGAAAGAGGCATGTACGAGGAGTGGCTGACAGTAGGGACCCGCGTGGCCCATGGCCGCACGCGAGCAAGTCCCTCCTTATTATGCGAAAACAAATGATTTCTCCCCCTGACAAGTTTGAGCTACCAGCTACATCTTCGCACGCAGGAAAGTGTTTCCTTTATTACGCGGAAAAAAGCTACCTCTCCCTGACAGCTAGGACCCACCAGCTTTATTATGATCCATTTCGCAAAAATATAGATTGTACCAAAGATGCTAAATTGTTTTCTTTTTATTCTAACTCGAAAAAAGAAGAAATAAAAAAACCAGAAAACATCTTCGCACGCAAGGAAGTGCCACCTTATTACGAGCAAAAAAATGATTCCCCCTACTAGCTGGGACCCACCAGATTTGGAGGCTGACTTGTGGGCCAACTAAGTTGACACGTACGGGCTTTGTCAACTTAGTCAAAACGATTCTAGCTGCACTGACCATTGGCTGTTAAATCAACGGCCGTGTTGCGTCTTCAACCTTTGATCTTCTTGCTCCAGCTGCCCAAACCAGGCCCGCCGTACCGCCTGCTCCAGCCTCCCGTGGCCGGCTGTGCTGCCGCGCGGGCCTCACAGACCGACCATACTACGACTGGCCAGGCCTTCCCTCTACTCACCCACACCCTCTGTTATTCTTCGGCGACGGCAGCCTTACGCAGCAGCCGAACCAGTGAACCCACGTACTCCCCTCCGCGTGGGCATCCACCCGCCTCGTCTTCTCTGGTTCCTCGTCGTTCCCTTGCTAGGCCTCGTCGTCGTCCACCGCCTTGATGCTCTCGGCGCCTCATGGTCAACGAGGTCAACGAACAACAGCCATCGGAAGTGGACTTTAGGCTGTGAGGCTGACAGCTCGACCCACCAGCTACATCTTTGAACACAAGGAAGTGCCTCCTTATTACTCGCAAAATAAAAATGATTCCTCCCCCTGACAGCCGGGACCCACCAGCTATATCTTCACACGCAAGGAAGTGCATCCTTATCCTCCTTAACAGCTGGGACCCACCTGGTCGAAGTGTATGTAGCATTGTGGTGAACGTGTACGTACATACTGGTCGATCGGTCTTTCTCCAACGATGAACAGTGGCCGAGCAATGATACGTCTCCAACATATCTATAATTTTTGATTGTTTCATGCTATTATATTATCTGTTTTGGATGTTTTATATGCACTAATATGCTACTGGTCATCAACCCGTGCTACTGCACGGGCTAGGATTTTTCTAAATGTATAATATTTTACATAAATAGTTTCGGTAATTATTTACTTTAAATCTCATACAAATCGAAATATGAAATTATTATTATTTTGACTACTTATTTTTGTAGCATTTAAAATATTATATTTGCATACGCCCTATACTTAAAACATAGTGGATCATCATATATCTTTGAGAATATCGTATTACAACAAAATATGATGACACCATTATACATATTTAATGGTTCCTCTTTAGTAATGACTAAAGGCATACGAAGATGTCTTATCTTTCAATTATAATTATACATATATCATCTATGATTTTGCTTCCAACCATTAACTATTGGCTGGGTACTCCATGTTTCTGCTTGCGTACATGTGATTATAATATTTTTCCCAAACATGTGTAACAAACAACCATTTTCCGAGCAGTTAGTTACGCCGATCACTCTCAGACCCGTCCATGTGTGCTCTCTCTCGTTATGTGTGTACACATGCGCACGCGGAGAGAAACATATGCCAATCTAACTTGTCTTCGCACATATCCCAAGTGCTCATCAGTTCAACATGCCGATGAGCTGCATGCCTTTCTACTGTTTGTGGCCCAATTCAACCATATCCATGTAGTTTTAAATGTTTGGAAGATTGTTGAACTTATTGCTTCTTGAAGTTCTCTTCAAATTCATAGAACCCCTATATTACATTTTAATAATTTAATATATTTGTAGTTTTCAGATCAGAACATTATTTTACTTGGACTGTAATGTTATAGTATACATCATCGTATTTTTAAAATTTCAACACTAAAAGGTTGAAGTCTGCATGAATATTTTTGAATAGGCACGCATATTTCTAAAGGCTTACCCTTTTGTTCTGTCTGAGAATTCCCCTAATTATTCGATGTCTGCCGTAAAGTTACTTTACATTTTTATGAACTGATCCTTTTGACATCCCAAGTGAGACACCAAAAGAGTAATAATGATGATTTTATTTAGGCCATTACCGCAAGCCCTTATCCAAGTCAATTTTTTTTTTTGCAAGAAGGCCGTATCCTAGTCCATGATTTATAGATTTATTCGGTTGACGTCTGTGCCATCAATTATCTACAGCACTTCTCTGTTTTTGAATCCTATTAAATTGCGTTTTTATCAAGTTCTCCCACATTGTTCACTTATTCCTTTAATATCTTACCAACATGAAACTTAAGCGTTCTCTCCGAACGTTTAAATTAGTCGGTTTCTGATGCACTCACGCGGTAGCAATTTTGGATTTTCAAAATGTAATAGATTCAAAACTTTTTTATAAAAATTTCTTCATATTTTCCGAAAATACTACATGCTTGTCGTATGCATATTCGGAAATATATATTTAAGTGTGATTTATGGACGTGATTAGTATAGTATATGTAACTTACACCATGTGTCCAAAATCCTGAAATCAGTCGGTTTCTGATGCACTCGCAAGGTTTAGCAATTTTTGGGTTTTTGAAAGTTTCTGATGCACTCGCACAGTTTAGCAATTTTAGATTTTTTCAGTATAATCTAGGATTATTTTATTAATTACATTTGTGACCCAGATTAAGAACTGCTTCTATACTAATTTATGTATATCTACAGAAAACATTATGCACATATCACGTACAAATTTGGGAATATATACTTACATGTGATTTGTGGACGGGATTAGTATAGTCCATGCATATATATATATATGTTCTGGTTTTTTTGCGTCATGATTTATTAATAGGAAAAATTAGTTCATGCACCTAGATTTTTGCACAATACACTGAAGTGAAGACGCTAAGTTCTAGGAAAGATAACACCTTCCATCCATGATGTATGCATATCTTTTTAGTGGAGTGACGTCTAGCTGTGTTACGTGGGTAGATTCGTCCAGAAAAACAAACTTTAACTTGGTAGCTGATTTCTCTTTGCACGTTTCTTTTTTTACAGCACACCTTTCCTTCCAAGCAAACGTAATACACATGGACTCTGGGCTGGATCGGATCTCACTTGTAACGCATGGACTTCTAAACATGAGGAAAAAAAATTCATGTCTTGTTCAATCATAGACGCAGCATTAAGATCTAATGGTTATTTATAATTAGTTTATGAGGATTAACATTGAGGCTCGTATAGTGCTTCCAATTAGTAAATATAAGATTTTATATGATTTTTGGGACTAACCTATTAACCTAGAGCCGAGTTTCAGTTCCTTGTTTTAGAGTTTCACAGAAAAGGAATACCAAACGGAGTCCAAACAGAATGAAACTTCCGCGATGATTTTTCTTGGACCAGAAGACATCCAGAGGGCTTGGAGTGCATGTCAGGGAAGCCACGAGGCGGCCACAAGGTGGGAGGGCGCGCCCCCACCCTTGTGGGCCCCTCGTGACTCCACCGACCTATTTCTTCGGCCTATATATTCTCAAATATCCCAAAAACTACTGGGGGAGCCACGAAACCACTTTTCCACCACCGCAACCTTCCGTACCCGTGAGATCCCAACTAGGGGCCTTTTCCGGCGTCCTACCAGAGGGGGATTCGATCACGGAGGACTTCTACCTCAACACCATTGCCTCTACGATGAAGCGTGAGTAGTTTACCACAGACCTACGGACCCATAGCTAGTAGCTAGATGGCTTCTTCTCTCTCTTTGATTCTCAATACAAAGTTCTCCTCAATGTTCTTGAAGATCTATTCGATGTAATACTCTTTTGCGGTGTGTTTGCCGAGATCCGATGAATTGTGGATTTATAATCAGCTTATCTATGAATATTATTTGAATCTTCTCTGAATTCTTATATGCATGATTTTATATCTTTGCAAGTCTCTTCGAACTATTGATTTGGTTTGGCCAACTAGATTGGTTTTTCTTGCAATGGGAGAAGTGCTTAGCTTTGGGTTCAATCTTGTGGTGGTCGATCCTAGTGACAGAAGGGGAACCGACACGTATTGTATTGTTGCCATCGAGGATAAAAATATAGGGTTTTCATCATATTGCTTGAGTTAATTCCTCTACATCATGTCATTTTGCTTAAGGCGTTACTCCGTTCTTTATGAACTTAATACTCTAGATGCATGCTGGATAGCGGTCGACGTGTGGAGTAATAGTAGTAGATGCAGGCAGGAGTCGGTCTACTTGATACAGACGTGATGCCTATATTCATGATCATTGCCTTAGACATCGTCATAACTTTGCGCTTTCTATCAATTGCTCGGCAGTAATTTGTTCACCCACCGTAATAATTTCTATCTTGGGAGAAGCCTCTAGTGAAACCTATGGCCCCCGGGTCTACTTTCCATCATATAAGTTTCTGATCTACAATTTTAGTTTCCTATTTACTTTCTTTGCAATCTTTTACTTTTCGTTCCATAAACCAAAAATACCAAAAACATTACTTTATCGTTTATCCATCTATATCAGATCTCACTTTGCAAATAACCATGAAGGGATTGACAACCCCTTTATCGCGTTGGGTGCAAGTTGGTGTTTGTTTGTGCAGGTATTTGGTGGCTTGCACGTTGTCTCCTACTGGATTGATACCTTGGTGCTCAAAAGCTTAGGGACATACTTACTCTACTTTGCTGCATCACCCTTTCCTCATCAAGGGAAAAACCAACGCAAGCTCAAGAGGTAGCAGGAAGAATTTCTGGCGCTGTTGCCGGGGAGATCTACGCCAAGCCAAGACATACCAAGTACCCATCATAAACTCTCATCCCTCGCATTAGATTATTTGCCATTCGCCTCTCGTTTTCCTCTCCCCCACTTCTAAAACAATTTTCGAAAAGATTTTCCTTTTCTTCGCCCCTCTCCCGTTCGTCTTCTTCGCTTGCTTTTTGTGTGCTCGTGTGTTGGATTTCTTGATTTGTCGCGATGGCTCAAGATAATACCAAATTGTGTGCCTTTTCCAACACCAATAATAATGTTTTATTAGTACTCCGATTGCTCCCGATGCTAATGCGGAATCTTGTGAAAGTAATACCGCTTTACTGAATCTTGTTATGAAAGATCAATTTTCCGACCTTCCCAATGAAGATGCCGCATCCCATCTTAATAATTTCGTTGATATGTGTGATATGCAAAATAAAAAAGATGTGAATAATGATATTGTTGAATTGAAGCTATTTCCATTCTCACTTTGGGATCGTGCTAAAACTTGTTTTCATCTTTGCCTACAAATAGTATTGATTCATGGAATAAGTGTAAAGATGCTTTTATTTCCAAGTATTTTCCTCCCGCTAAGATCATCTTCCTTAGGAATGATATTATGAATTTTAAGCAACTTGATCATGAACATGTTGCACAATCTTGGGAGAGGATGAAATTGATGATACGAAATTGCCCTACTCATGGTTTGAATTTGTGGATGATTATACAAAAAAATTTGCCGGATTGAATTTTGCTTCTAGAAATCTTTTTCGGCCGCGTGAGGCACTTTTATGGAAATTACTTTAGGATAAGCTACTAAACTCCTAGATAATATTATGGTTAATTATTCTCAATGGCATACTGAAAGATCTTCCACTAGTAAAAAAGTGCATGCAGTTGAAGAGATTAATGCTTTGAGTGGAAAGATGGATGAGCTTATGAAATTATTTGCTAATAAGAGTGCTCCTATTGATCCTAATGATATGCCTTTGTCCACTTTGATTGAAAACAAGAATGAATCTATGGATGTGAATATTGTTGGTAGGAACAATTTTGGTAATAACACGTGTAGAGGTAATTTTAATCCTAGGTCGTTTCCTAGTAATTCCTCTAATAATTATGGTAATTCCTACAACAATGCTTATGGAAATTATAATAAGATGCCCTCTGAATTTGAGAATAATGTTAAAGAATTTATAAGCTCTCAAAAGAATTTCAATGCTTTGATTGAAGAAAAATTGCTTAAGATTGATGATTTGGCTAGGAACATGGATAGAATTTCTCTTGATGTTGATTCTTTGAAACGTAGATCTATTACACCTAAGAATGGTATCAATGAGTCTCTCAGAGCCATGAGAATTTCCATCGATGAGTGCAAATAAAGAACCGCTAAGATGCGCGCTAAAAAGATTGGTTTATAAAAGCATGTTCTTCTAGTTTCCGTGAGAATAATGATGAAGATCTTAAAGTGATTGATGTGACTCACATTGAATCTTTGTTTTCCAATGTAAATCTTGATAAAGATGGGACTGGAGATGAGTCAACTTTATTTAGAAGGCGTCCCAATGATTCGGAGTTTTTAGATCTTGATGCAAAAATTGTTAAAAATGGGATTGGAGAGGTCAAAACTTTAAATAGTAATGAACCCACTCTTTTGTATTTCAAGGAATTTAATTATGATAATTGTTCTTTAATAGATTGTATTTCCTTGTTGCAATCCATGTTGACTTCTCCTCATGCTTATAATCAAAACAAAGCTTTTATGAAACATATCATTGATGCTATGATGAAATCTTATGAAGAAAAGCTTGAATTGGAAGTCTCTATTCCTAGAAAACTTTATGATGAGTGAGAACCTACTATTAAAATTAAGATTAAAGATTATGAATGACATGCTTTGTGTGATTTGGGTGCTAGTGTTTCCACGATTCCAAAAACTTTATGTGATGTGTTAGGTTTCCGTGAATTTGAAGATTGCTCTTTAAATTTGCATCTTGCGGATTCCACTATTAAGAAACCTATGGGAAAAATTAATGATGTTCTTTTTGTTGCAAATAGGAATTATGTGCCCGTAGATTTCATTGTTCTTGATATAGATTGCAATCCTACATGTCCTATTATTCTTGGTAGACCTTTCCTTAGAACGATTGGTGCAATTATTGATATGAAAGAACGAAACATTATATTTCAATTTCCATTAAGGAAAGGCATGGAACACTTCCCTAGAAAGAAAATTAAATTGCCTTATGAATCTATTATGAGAACCACTTATGGATTGCATGCCAAAGATGATTACACTTAGATCTATTCGTGTTTTTATGCCTAGCTAAGGGCGTTAAACAATAGCGCTTGTTGGGAGGGATTTATATACAAATATCTCAGGTCGTCCTAATTTTTCAGGATTTTTGGAGTTACAAAAGTATGCGAACTATTCAGATTACTATAGGTTGTTCTGTTTTTGACAGATTCTGTTTTTCGCGTGTTGTTTGTTTATTTTGATGCATCTATGGCTAGTATCAGGGAGTATGAACCATGGAAAAGTTGGAATACCGTAGATATTACACCAATATAAATAAATGATGAGTTCACAATAGTACCAAAAGTGGTGATTTATTTTCTTATACTAACGGAGCTTACGAGATTTTCGGTTGAGTTTTGTGTTGTGAAGTTTTCAAGTTTTGGGTAAGGATTTGATGGACTATGGAATAAGGAGTGGCAAGAGCCTAAGCTTGGGGATGCCCAAGGCACACCAAGGTAATATTCAAGGACAACCAAGAGCCTAAGCTTGGGGATGCCCCAGAAGGCATCCCCTCTTTCGTCTTCATCTCTCGGTAACTTTACTTGAGGCTATATTTTTATTCACCACATGATATGTGTTTTGCTTGGAGCGTCTTGTATGATTTGAGTCTTTGCTTTTTAGTTTGCCACAATCATCCTTGCTGTACACACCTTTGGGGAGAGACATGCATGAATCGTGATTTATATAATACTCTATGTGCTTCACTTATATCTTTTGAGCTAGGCAAATTTGCTCTAGTGCTTCACTTATAACTTTTTAGAGCACGGCGGTGGTTTTATTTTATAGAAATTGATGAGCTCTCGCACTTCACTTATATTATTTTGAGAGTCTCTAAACATCATGGTAATTTGCTTTGGTTATCAAATTAGTCCTAATATGATAGGCATCCAAGAGGGATATAATAAAAACTTTCATATAAAGTGCATTGAATACTATGAGAAGTTTGATTTCTTATGATTGTTTTGAGATATGAAGATGGTGATATTAAAGTCATGCTAGTAAGTAGTTGTGAATTTGAGAAATACTTGTGTTAAGCTTTGTGAGTCCCTTAGCATGCATGTATGGTGAACCGTTATGTAACGAAGTTGGAGCATGAGATGTTTTTTGATTGTCTTCCTTATGAGTGGCGGTTGGGGACGAGCGATGGTCTTTTCCTACCAATCTATCCCCTAGGAGAATGCGCATAGTACTTTGTTTCGATGACTAATAGATTTTTTTCAATAAGTATGTGAGTTCTTTATGACTAATGTTGAGTCCATGGATTATACGCACTCTCACCTTTCCGCCATTGCTAGCCTCTCTTGTACCGCGCAACTTTCGCCGGTACCATGCACCCACCTTATACCTTCCTCAAAACAGCCGCCATACCTACCTATTATGGCATTTCCATTGCCATTCCGAGATATATTGCCATGCAACTTTCCACCTTTTCATTTATTATGACACGCATCATCATTGTCATATTGCTTTGCATGATCATGTAGTTGAGATCGTATTTGTGGCAAAGCCACCGTTCATCATTTTTTATACATGTCAATCTTGATTCATTGCACATCCCGGTACACCGCTGGAGGCATTCATATAGAGTCATATTTTGTTCTAGCATCGAGTTGTAATTTTTGAGTTGTAAGTAAATAAAAGTGTGATGATCTTCATTATTAGAGCATTGTCCCATGTGAGGAAATAAAAAAAGAGAGAAGGCAAAATAAAAAGAGAAGGCAAAATAAAAATTAGAGAAAAAGAGAGAAGGGACAATGTTACTATCCTTTTTGCCACACTTGTGCTTCAAAGTAGCACCATGATCTTCATGATAGAGAGTCTCCTATATTGTCACTTTCATATACTAGTGGGAATTTTCATTATAGAACTTGGCTTGTATATTCCAACGATGGGCTTCCTCAAAACGCCCTAGGTCTTCATGAGCAAGAAAGTTGGATGGACACCCACTTAGTTTTCTTTTTGAGCTTTCATAAACTTATAACTCTAGTGCATCTGTTGCATGGCAATCCCTACTCACTCACATTGATATCTGTTGATGGTCATCTCCATAGCCCGTTGATACGCCTAGTTGATGTGAGACTATCTCCTTCTTCTTTTTGTCTTCTCCACAACCACCGTCTATTCCACCTATAGTGCTATGTCCATGGCTCACGCTGATGTATTGCATGAAAGTTGAAAAGGTTTGAGAACATCAAAAGTATGAAACAATTTCTTGGCTTGTCATCGGGGTTGTGCATGATTTAAATGTTTTGTGTGATGAAGACGGAGCATAGCCAGACTATATGATTTTGTAGGGATAAGCTTTCTTTGGCCATGTGTTATTTTGAGAAGACATAATTATTTTGTTAGTATGCTTGAAGTATTATTGTTTTTATGTCAATATTAAACTTTTGTTTTGAATCTTACGGATCTGAAAATTCATGCCACAATAAAGAGAATTACATGGATAAATATGTTAGGTAGCATTCCACATCAAAATATCTGTTTTTATCATTTACCTACTCGAGGACGAGCAGGAATTAAGCTTGGGGATGCTTGATACGTCTCCAACGTATCTATAATTTTTTATTGTTCCATGCTATTATATTATCTGTTTTGGATGTTTTATATGCATTAATATTCTATTTTATATGATTTTTTGGACTAACCTATTAACCTAGAGCCCAGTGCCAGTTCTTATTTTTTTCCGTGTTTTAGAGTTTCACAAAAAAGGAATACCAAACGGAGTCCAAATGGAATGAAACTTTCGCGATGTTTTTTCTTGGACCAGAAGACATCCAGAGGGCTTGGAGTGCATGTTAGGGAAGCCACGAGGTGGCCACAAGGTCGGAGGGCGTGCCCGGGGGGTAGGGCACGCCCCCACCCTTGTGGGCCCTTCGTGACTCCACCGACCTATTTCTTTCGCCTATATATTCTCAAATATCCCAAAAACTTCTGGGGGAGCCATGAAACCACTTTTCCACCGCCACAACCTTCTGTACCATGAGATCCCATCTGGGGGCCTTTTCCGGCATCCTGCCAGAGGGGGATTCGATCACGGAGGGCTTCTACCTCAACACCATTGCCTCTCCGATGAAGCGTGAGTAGTTTACCACAGACCTATGGGTCCATAGCTAGTAGCTAGATGGCTTCTTCTCCCCCTTTGATGCTCAATACAAAGTTCTCCTCAATGTTCTTGGAGATCTATTCGATGTAATACTCTTTTGCGGTGTGTTTGCCGAGATCCGATGAATTGTGGATTTATGATCAGCTTATCTATGAATATTATTTGAATCTTCTCTGAATTCTTATATGCATGATTTGATATCTTTGCAAGTCTCTTCGAACTACTGATTTGGTTTGGCCAACTAGATTGGTTTTTCTTGCAATGGGAGAAGTGCTTAGATTTGGGTTCAATCTTGCGGTCCTCGATCCTAGTGACAGAAGGGGAACCGACACGTATTGTATTGTTGCCGTCGAGGATAAAAAGATGGGGTTTTCATCATATTGCTTGAGTTAATTCCTCTACATCATGTCATCTTGCATAAGGCGTTACTCCATTCTTTATGAACTTAATACTCTAGATGCATGCTGGATAGCGGTCGATGTGTGGAGTAATAGTAGTAGATGCAGGCAGGAGTCGGTCTACTTGATATGGATGTGGTGCCTATATTCATGATCATTGCATTATATATCGTCATAACTTTGCGCTTTTCTATCAATTGCTTGGCAGTAATTTGTTTATCCGCCGTAATAATTTCTATCTTGAGAGAAGCCTCTAGTGAAACCTATGGCCCCCGGGTCTACTTTCCATCATATAAGTTTCCGATCTACAATTTTAGTTTCCTATTTACTTTCTTTGCAATCTTTTACTTTCCGTTCCATAAACCAAAAATACCAAAAACATTACTTTATCATTTATCCATATATATCAGATCTCACTTTGCAAATAACCATGAAGGGATTGACAACCCCTTTATCGCGTTGGGTGCAAGTTGGTGTTTGTTTGTGCAGGTATTCGGTGGCTTGCACATTGTCTCCTACTGGATTGATACCTTGGTTCTCAAAAGCCGAGGGAAATACTTACTCTACTTTGCTGCATCACCCTTTCCTCATCAAGGGAAAAACCAACGCAAGCTCAAGAGGTAGCAAGCAAGCAGTGACACGTGTAGTAGTAGAGCCCCCGATGTAGTAGTTCAGGCAGTCCCTTCTAAACCATGTACACATACATACAACCACATGCCAAAAAATACGGCCACGTACATACATACGGGCAGGGTCTCGAACGCCTACTCGCGCATACGTACGGCCAGGGCTTGTGTACATGGAGAGACAACGAACGGCAGCAACGGCGTCCTATTCATCGGGCAACCAACCGGCTGGGTCGGAACGGAGAAACTGCGCCATGTTCATCGGGAGGCAACAGACTGGGTCGGAATTCTTCCCGTTCAACGGGGGCTAACCGGCTTGGACGGAACAGCCGAAATGGGGTTTGGCGTACCGCAGTACAAAGGAAACGGACTTGTGTTCGAGCTCCTACGGTCGAAACGGCATCCTATTGATCGGGAGGGGTGTGGCCTACCGCAAAACGGAGGAAACGAACTTGTGTTGGAGCACTACGGTCGAAATGGGGGTCCTGTTCATCGGGAGGGGTGTGGCATACCGCAAAACGGGACTCCACGGGGCTACTGTTCACCCACCATCGACTTCCTTCAGCCTCCACCTGAACTGCTCATCCACCGCGTCTTCCTCCTGCCTCCACCAGCTACTGTTCAACCACAGGCTACTATTCATCCAGCCCTCCACCGGCTACTGTTCAACCAGCCCTCCACGGGGTCCTGTTCATCCACCCCCAACCAGCTTGGTTGTGGCGCCTCCTCTCGGGGTCCTGTTCATCCAGCGGCAACGACCTACTACCACGGGGTCCTGTTCATCTAACCCCCACCGGGAACTGTTCTCCAACCCCAACCACGTACATCTTGACTCGTTCAACCAACCCCCACATTCACTGTTCATCAAGAGGCAGCAGGTTCGATCGGCTTCAGTAAGCAGCAGCAGCGATCGATTGCTCGGGTTCAGTTAGCAGCAGTAGCGAAGGAATCACTCGGGTTCAGTTAACAGCCAAGGGATCGATCGCTCAGGTTTAGTAACGTAGCTAGTGCAATCGCTCGGTTTCAGTAAGCGAACGCCTCACTCGGGTTCAGTTAGAGCCCAATGCCTCACACACATGCGCGTACGTATAAGAGAGAAACATGCAAACCTTCATGCATCGCTCGGCCCCGACCACCCACCGTAACCGGGAACTCCCCGAAATTTTCCTCGCCCTCGCTTCTACCATGTTTTTTTCCGTCATGGATGGCCCAACGAATGTCATGCAGGTGCGTCTCTGGCCCACCTAAGATGAAAAGCCCATTTTCTGTCATGATTTTTGACATACAAGTAGGAGCTCACCACATCTATGATGATACCGGGTTTTGTCACAATTATCATCATAGAAGTGTCATAAGCATGACAATTTTTTCGTTCGGGCCAAAATGTCACGGATGTGTCTTTTTTGTAGTGGAGGCAAGGACAGGCGCATGTTCCGGAGGAAGGCCCCATGGGCTTCCCTTCCGGTGCAACGAGACCACGACCACAAGCTTGGCAGGACATATGTCATCGCCGAGCCCACCGTTGCGTCATGGCCAGAAGCTTTGCAGGCGAACACCACCTTTGTCAGGATAAGATGTACCTCTTTTCCCCTTTCAAAATTGGCCGTTGTGGAATCCCTTACCGCCTAGGCTATGAGGGAAGAGGACCGAGGCCACTATAAATATAGACTAGCCTTCACTGTAGAGGGGGATCGACCCATTCTCACCTCAGAGCCCTCGCGAGGCAGTTCACATTGTACTAGTTCATCCTCTGCCTCCTCATGAGGCCAATCCACCAAAAGCAGGAGTAGGGTCTTACACTGCAAGGTGGCTTGAACTTGGGTAAATCTTTGTGTTCTTCCCTTCTTTACGATCACGAGCACTCGGTGAGACCAAGCCATGGGAGTGGTGAGCAGAGCATCTTTGTGAAGCGAGGTCCTTTGCCCGCGCCCCAGAGTTCGAACCTTATTGGGTCTGTGGAGCCCCGATTCCGACAGGTTCTACTATTTTTACTTCAGTGGAAGGATGATATTTAAACCACTTTTCCTTAGGGATATCAACATGAGTAGCAAATGATTCATAGAAAGAAGCTACTATCTCAGAGTCAAGTCCATACTTAGTGCTAAAATTATGAAAAGCATCGGTATCCATAAAAGTTTTAACACAATCGAACTCAAGCTTTATACCCGACTCCTTACCTTCATTGAGCTCCCAATCTTCAGAGTTGCGTTTAATCCTTTCCAAAAGATCCCATCTGAATTCAATAGTCTTCTTCACAAAAGAGCCAGTACAAGAAGTATCGAGCATGGATTTATCATTACGAGAAAGCCGATCATAAAAATTCTTAATAATAATTTCTCTTGAGAGCTCATGATTGGGGCATGAATATAACATTGAATTAAGCCTCCCCCAAGCTTGAGCGATACATTCTCCTTCACAAGTCCAAATATTATATATATAATTGCGATCACGATGAACCAGATGCATAGGATAAAACTTCTGATGAAATTTTAATTTCAATCGATTCCAATCCCAAGCTCCAATATCATCACATAGCCTATACCATGTCAATTCTTTTCCCTTAAAAGATAAAGGGAAAACCTTCTTCTTAACTTCATCTCCGAGTAAACCTACAATCTTAAATAATCTCATCCACATAGAATAGGTGCATATCGGGATGTGATGTTCCATCTCCTGCATAAGGATTAGCTAGTAGTTTCTCTATCATACCCGAAGGAATTTCATAATAAATATTTTTAGTAGGTGCAGTAGGTTGAGGGGCAACTCTTTGTGCTTCCGGCAGAGGTGAAGATACCCCAAACAAGCCCCTCAAAGGATTGTTTTCCATAGTGACAATAAATGTTTCCTTACCAAATTCCATTCACCAAAGGTGCTTGACTCCCCGTCAACGGTGCCAGAAAAGAGTCTTGATGACCCAAAAGTATAGGGGATCAATAGTAGTCCTTTCGATAAGTAAGAGTGTCGAACCCAATGAGGAGTAGAAGGAAATGACAAGCGGTTTTCAGCAAGGTATTTTTTGCAAGCACTAAAATTATTGGAAACATATAGTTTGATAGCAAGATAATTCATAACGAGTAACAAGTAACAAGTGTAACAAAAGTGCAGAAAAGTGGACCAATCCCTTTTACAACAAAGGACAAGCCTGGCGAACTCTTATATAAAGCAAAGCGCTCCCGAGGACACATGGGAATTATCGTCAAGTCAATTTTCATCATGCTCATATGATTCGCGTTCACTACTTTGATAATTTGGTATGTGTGTGGACCGGTGCTTGGGTGCCATCCTTACTTGAACAAGCCTCCCACTTATGATTAACCTCTCTCGCAAGCATCCGCAACCACGAGAAAATAATTTAGATAAATCTAACCACAGCATTAAACATATGGATCCAAATCAGCCCCTTACAAAGCAGCGCATAAACTATGGTTTAAGCTACTGTCACTCTAGCAACCCATCATCTACTTACTACTTCCCAATTCCTTACCCTAGGCCCAAATCATGGTGAAGTGTCATGTAGTCGGCGTTCACATAACACCATTAGAGGAAAGACAACATACATCTCATCAAAATATTGAACGAGTACCAAATTCACATGATTACTTATAACAAGACTTCTCCCATGTCCTCGGGAACAAAAGTAAATACTCACAAAGCATGTTCATGATCAAGATTAGAGGGTAATAAATATCATTAATGATCTGAACATATGATCTTCCACCAAATAAACCAACTAGCATCAACTAAAAGGAGTAATCAACACTACTAGCAACCCACAGGTACCAATATGAGGTTTTGAGACAAAGATTGGATACAAGAGATGAACTAGGATTGAGAGGAGATGGTGTTGGTGAAGATGTTGATGAAGATTGGTCCTCCCACGATGAGAGGATCAGTGGTGATGACGATGGCTTCGATTTCCCCCTCTTGGAGGGAAGTTTCTTCGGCAGAAACGCTCTGCCGGAGCCCTAGATTGATTATGCCCAGGTTCCGCCTTGAGACGGAGGCGCTTTGTCCCGAAAGCCTTCTTCTTTTTTTTTCTAGGTCAAAACCACTCATATAACAGAAGATGGGCACCGGACACTGGCCTGGGGGGTAGGGCGCGCCCCTAGGCTTGTGGCCACCTGGTGGGCCCCTTCTAGTCTTTCTTTGCCCAATATTTTTTATATATTCCAAAACAGTTCTCCGTAAAGTTTCAGGATATTCAGAGTTGTGCAGAATAGGTATCTCAGATTTGCTCCTTTCCAGTCCAGAATTCCAGCTGCCGGCATTCCCCCTCTTCATGTAAATCTTGTAAAATAAGAGAGAAAAGGCATAAGAACTGTATCCTAAAATGTAATAACAGCCCATAATGCAACAAATATCAACATAAAAACATGATGCAAAATGGACATACCACAATCCTTGACCGGTCAGATGACACATCATCACCAAAAAAACAATGCCTAGTCCCACATGCAAGCAGCCGCGCCAGCACTTTATGGGCCCATATGTCAGCACCATTGACCGACCAAAACTGACACCGAGTTATTACTGATGGGACCGTCCGCGATAAAACCCACGGTGGACCCACAAGGAAGAAGCCACATCAGCAACTATTGGCCCCACCTGTCAGAATCTTTCACTAGTCAAACCCACGGACCGTTCACCGGTGACGGGATAATCGTCGCCAAAAAGATCTTAGGCGAAAGATTGGGCTATCATAGGTGACATTCTGGGTCGTTACCGAAAACGGCCATCGGTGACATTTTTTGGTTTGTCACCTAAAATGCGATCTTGCATGATGGAAAAAGTGCTATGGTTAAAATTTTATTTTCTATGGTGGCAGTGGGGGTGATGACCGGAAAACGTCACCAACATATTTTTTGTGACGAAAAAGGGATATACGTGACACAAGTGAAGTGTCACAAAATAGAGCAAATTTTACAATGGAGCAACCCCTCCATTAAGAGATTTCATCGAGAGAAAACCTAGAGCCCAAAACTTAGTGAAGTGATTGAGAAATCACAGAGAACTAAGTTGATATCTTGCTTGCGCCTATTACTCTTGTGACCTGCACACTCACTAGACGGTTAGGTTTTGGTCTGAGCAACCAAGAGTAATTGTAGTTTGCCAAGGACATTTTCTGTCAAGGTCCAGATATTGCCTTGAAGAATCTACCATGAGTGAGTCAACTGAAGTTCGAGAAACTTCACGTTGAGGAGAATAGGATGGAGAGAGTTTTGCACATGTGTTCAATCACAAGTCCCTCCAACTAGACGTAGCACTTTGGCAGAAGTGTAAACTGGTCAAACAAATTACTTGTCGCCATCGACCAACACTAGTTCTTTCTATTTCAGAATTACTTTCAGTATTTCCATTCTATTGAGTTATCCCTCAATGTGTTGTTCATCTGTGTTCAGTCCTTCGAGACTGAAGATAACTTCTATTTGTACCGCAACGATGTTTGTGTTTGTTTTCCATCTTGTTGTACTTATTGTGAGTTGTGACATGCCTCTATGTCCGCATGTTTTACTTCTACTACTACCTAGTTATCCTCCTTGCTTTATTTTTGATAGATATCTCACAGTAGTGTGTTTTAGTTTTCCTTCTAAATCAATTCCTTCGTTAGTTCTTCTTCTTCTTAGATTTGTCTTAGTCATGTTATTTTGTTGTGTTGAGAGATTTACTATTTCTGAAGAAAACTTTAAATCCCCTATTCACCCCCTCCAATTGATTTCTGATCTTACACAACTTGTGCATAAGGTTATCAGACTTGTCACCATTTAGTTTCTCTTCAACAATTTTAGTTACTTTCATAGTCATTTTTTCTTCCTGGTCCAATTCACTAGTAATAGCATGAATAGTAAGAGCTTATTGGCATTTCCCAAGAACCCATGGTCCATTTGTTGGAAATAGGCCCTAGAGGCAATAATAAAGTGGTTATTATTATATTTCTCTTGTTCATGATAATCGTTTATTATCCATGCTATAATTGTATTAACCAGAAACTCAAATACATGTGTGGATACATAGACAACAACATGTCCATAGTAAGCCTCTACCAGACTAGCTCGTTGATCAAAGATGGCTATAGTTTCCTAGCCATAGACATGAGTTGTCTTGATAACTGATCACATCATTGAGAGAATGATGTGATGGACAAGACCCAAACCATAAACGTAGCATATGATCGTATCAAGTTTATTGCTATCGTTTTCTGCATCTCAAGTATATGTTCCTATGACGATGAGATCATGCAACTCACTGACACCTGAGGAGTAACTTGTGTGTACCAAACGGCGCAATGTAGCTGGGTGACTATAAAGGTACTCTACAGGTGTCTCAGAGGGTGTCTGTTGAGTTGGCATGGATCAAGACTGGGATTTGTCACTCTGAATGACGGAGAGGTACCTCTGGGCCCTCTAAGTAATACAACATCACAAGAAGCTTGCAAGCAATGTGACTAGGGAGTTAGTCGCAGGATCTTGTATTACGGAGCGAGTAAAGAGACTTGCCGGTAACGAGATTGAACTAGGTATGGTGATACCGACGATCGAATCTCGGGCAAGTAACATACCGATAGACAAAGGGAACTACATACGGGATTAGCTGAATCCTTGACATCGAGGTTCGACCGATAAAGATCTTCATATAATATGTAGGAACCAATCGATATTGGTTATTGACCGTAGAGGTGTCTCGGTCATGTCTGCGTAGTTCTCGAATCCGCAGGGTCTACACACTTAACGTTTGGTGACGATATAAGTATAGTTGAGTTGTTTTGGTGGTCACCGAAGGTTGTTCGGAATCCCAGATGAGATCCCGGACATGACGAGGAACTCCAGAATGGTCCCGAGGTGAAGATCGATATATAGGACGAAGGGAATCGGAGTCTGGAAGTGTTCCGGGGGTACCGGGTTATGACTAGGAGAACAGAAAGGGGTTTCGGGGGCCCTGACAAGTGTTGGGGGCCTCATGGGCCAAGGGGAGGGAGCACAACAGCCCACTAAGGGGTTGTGCATCCCCCTCACCCCATCCCGCGATCACAAGAGGAGGTGGGGCGCCTTCTAGGGCTGCCTCCACCTAGCTTGGGGGGCAAGCCACCCTAGGGTTTCCCCAGGGGCGCCTCCATCTGTGTTGGCCGCCGCCCCCTAGGGGAAACCCTAGGGCACCCCTCCTTGCCCTTCCCCCTATATATAGAGGGAGGGCAGTCGCACCCCATCTATGCCACGGCGCTGCCCTTCCTCTCCCTCGTAGTCCTCCTTCTCCATGAGGCTTGGCGAAGCCCTGCTGAAATTTCTCCACCACCACCACCATCACGCCATCGTGCTACCTTAGGACTCGAGCTACTACTTCACCATCACTCGCTGGATCAAGGAGGTGAAGGCATCATCAAGCCGTATGTGTGTTGAACGCGGAGGTGCCATCCGTTCAGCACTTGGATCGGGAGTTCGCGGGGCGGATCGTGATTGGATCGCGAAGACGTTCGACTACATCAAGTGCGTTTCTTAACGCTTCCGCT
Organism: Aegilops tauschii subsp. strangulata; assembly: GCF_002575655.3. Classification (NCBI taxonomy): domain Eukaryota; kingdom Viridiplantae; phylum Streptophyta; class Magnoliopsida; order Poales; family Poaceae; genus Aegilops; species Aegilops tauschii. Next base: position 421,302,568 of record NC_053037.3, on the reverse strand, counting down.
TAGCGATCTGCAAGGGTATGTAGATCCAATCTCTCCTCTTGTAGATGGTCATCTCCTAGATTGATCTTGGTGAGCGTAGGAATTTTTTTGTTTCCCATGCAACGTTCCTCAACACCATTACATTTCCAACATATAGTGGTTTCCTAGTAGTAGGAACAACAACTAGGACCTTGAAATTTCGAGCAGCAGGAATGTATTGCGTCTGCTAAGAGTTGTAATATTGTAGTTGTTTACCCCGTTGAGCCACAAAGGACTAATATTTGCATGCAATCCACACTTATAATCCATGGCCATCCAATAGGCTTGATGGAGTGTCGTTAGCCTTTGAGGCCTCAAGTTACATCTAATGCTTGGTTTAAAGCCATTCACAAAGCTAGCCACATAGTAATGATCTTGCAAATAAAGGCACTCCTCTCTAACTGTCGCCATTATCTCCTCAAACTTGTTAGTATATTCAGAAATTGACAATGTGAGTTGTTTGACTGAATGGAACTTATCCAACACTTCATATATGCTTGATTCTACAAAACTATCGCACAAAAGTCTGCATAGCTAGTTTCAAGGTATGTCAATACGTTTTAAGTTAGCACTCCTAATCCAATTATCAGCCCTGCCAACACTATATGTCTATGACAGATCCACTTCATACTCATCAAGGGCTTGTGCTAATTCAATTCAAAGTATTTGTTAACCCCCCTGATCCACCCCAAAGGATTTTCTATATTGAAATAATGAAAGTCCATTGTAGGCATTTTTCCTATACTTTTTATAAATTGGGCTATCATTTCAGACTTGTATTGTGACCCATATGAGCTATTGTTAACTGCATTTCTCGACAATAATTATTTCGTTGCATTCTCAAGTCAACTAGTGCTTCTGCTTGGGCATCAATTTCTTTGGAATTTTAGATGATTGTGCTTGTCGAGGTTTTCTTGTTCCTTAGTAACTGAAGTAGTAGTAGTGTGCAACACACAAGATTCGGGGACAGGGTGGGTGGGATATTTTACCTTCCAACTTCTTCAAGTAGTTGAGATGTCGTTGTGCACCTGAGAGTTCTTGAGAACAAGTGTTTCCATGGTGTTCACTTTGGTCTCAAGGAGATCAACCTTTCCCAGTCGATTGTTGACCATTTGAGTTGGTCCCAAATCAACGCTTGCTTCTCATTCATGGTTGTCACTTCCGCTCACGAACACTCCACCTCCTCTACGAGCTCTAAGTGCTTGACGCGAGCGGCCACGAAAAGATCAACAATGGCTCTGGAATTTTACCAAGGGATCAACCCCGAACCACGGTGATCATGTCCTTCTACTACCAAGACAAACACCACCGAATGGATTTGATGTACCGGCTCCTCGATCTAGGACGAGTCAGTGCTATTTTACTAGGATATCCCAACCATTGGTTATTCTAGATCCCCATGCCTCCGAGAATTCGATGGCTACCGATACCAATTGTGAGGAACCAAGTCGAATCGAGCATACAACAAGAGAACATAGGACGATCAGAGTAACTATTTGATTTCAGATACCCTGAATTGGTCTCAGATACAAGTTTTCTTGGATCGCTCTAGTTCTACCAAGTAGTCTAGGGTTCTAGAGCTAACAACTTGGAGAAGAAGATAATGCCCCGATCCAAGGAATGTGCGAGCTAATAAAGGGAAAGAAAATACAGAAGATAAAATAACGACCAATTAACCGAAGCGAAATGAAACATGCTTCAGTGAACTCTAATAGTTGCCGGGCAGTAAATAGGGAAGCCAAGATTCACTGTGATTCGTTGATCTCACGATCTTCGATCATAGTCGTCCATCCAATCGATATCTTCCTCCCATGAATCTTCATCTTGTTTCTCGATGTTAATTTCTTCACACAACTTCAGTTTCGTCAAGTTCAGATCATCAGGAAAGTCTCAAGATGAGTATCAAACTTCTATGAGGATTCGTGCTATAATGACAAGCTATGTTAATGCCTACTCCCCCAATGCAACCAATAAAAGAGGGGGATGGATTAGACCTCCTATGGGTTTTGTGAAGCTTAATGTTCATACATTTTTTGATCATGATCTGCTTAGGGGCACAACTGGCGCTGCACCCAGAGATGATAAAGGAAAATTCATTGTTGGCGAAAATTGAAAAATTGATTGGTGTGCTGATATCTTGGCGACAAAAGCTTTGGCTCTAAGATTCGGCTTATCTGTTGCACAAACGGCAGGATGCAACCGCCTTGTTATTAATTATGATAATATGGAGGTCATTGATATCATGGAGAATGGAGAACATTCTACGGGAGCGGCGACAACTGTTTTTGATGATTGCTATTTTTGGCATGTGATACTAGTTTTGAACATGGAAGCGAATAAGGTAGCTCATGAACTTGCTAGGTTAGCTAGATTTTCTGCGACTAAGTATTGGTTTGAGGAGCCTCTGGACGAAATTGTACCTCTTCTTATAGATGATGTAACCATTATTTCAAAATAATGTAGTTGTTTATTTTTTTAAAGATTAGATTATCATTTTTTTAGGGGAAAAAGTTCAGATTATCAGGGTCATGACAGCTGGTCGGGCTGAAAGCCCATTACCATGAAAGCCTTGTGTGAGGGAGAATGGCTGTTCTAATAGTGTTCCAAATCCATCCCTCGTCTTCCCCAATATAATCGATCCCTCAAAAAGAAAAAAAACAGCTGCGGCGAGGAGGCGGGGAAGTCGGTGGACCGGCGGGAAGGAGGAGTCAGGGAAATGGCGGGAAGTTGTGATGTCCCTAGCCAGAGCTAGAAAGATCACAGGAGGAACAAGGGGAAAAGTAGCAGTTGACCAAGAACGAAGGAGCTTGGGCAGCTCAATTTCATTCATTAATTCGATAGTGCCTGCTGGGAGGTTACAGGAGTACTTAAGCATTACCCTTACAGCCGGGCTCCACCGGGACTCACACACGCACGCTTACAGACACGTCATCGGCCGATGGGCCTGCCCTGTCATACACCGCCTTGTCAGTAGGTGGGGGTGTGACAATTGCCCCTCCTTGAATGGTAGGTTGGTCCCAGATTGGTTCTGCTGGAAAGCGATTCTTGAGGACATAGTAATCCTCCCAAGTTGCATACTCCGCCGGTAGAGAAGACCACTGGACTAGAATTTGAGTGCTTGCTGCATTTCCTTTCTTAACCATACGCCTGTCCAGTATAGCTTCAGGTTGTGGTGCATTGGCTTGCCAAACATCAGGGGTTGGCATGGTACTGAAAACTGGAGTGTACTTGGAAAGAAAAGGCTTCAACTGTGAGACATGAAACACTTGATGTATAGCACTGGATTCAGGTAACTCGAGCTTGTACGCCACCTCTCCTATCTTCCCCACGACCTTAAATGGTCCAAAGAATTTGAACGCCAGCTTGGGATAAGGACGATTAGCAACTGATGACTAAGAATATGGTTGTAGTTTCAGGAGAACATCATCACCCACAACAAAGGAGCGTTCAATGCGGTGCTGATCTGCATAAGTTTTCATCTTGTTTTGCGCCTTGACCAGATTATCCTTAAGCAGTTCAGTGAACTTCTGGCATTCAGCCGCAACATCAAAAGCCGATGAAGAAGGATCCACATTCAAATTTGGTAATGCACCAAAATTTGGTTCCAACCCATATAATGCCTTGAAGGGGGAGCATTTGATGGAAGAATGATAGGAAGAATTATACCAGAATTCCGCCATGGAAGCCATTGCCGCCATTTGCCCGGGGCGTCATGCACGGCACAACGGAGGTACTGCTCGAGGCATTGGTTCACCCTCTCTATTTGGCCATCAGTGGTAGGATGATTTGCAGTGCTATAACTAAGCTTAGGGCCCACTGCAGTAAGCAAATTTCTCCAGAAGTTGCTTGTGAATATAGGATCCCGGTCAGAAACAATTGTTTCCGGAACTCCATGCAATTTGACAACTTGGTCAAGGAACAGTTTGGCCACAGAAGCTGCGGTGTAAGGGTGACGTAGGGGTATAAAATGAGCATACTTGGTCAAACGATCAACCACCACCAGTATCACATTCATACCATCAGACAATGGTAAGCCTTCCACAAAGTCCATGGTAATATCATTCCATGGTTTGGTAGGAATAGGGAGTGGCTGTAGTTTACCTGCTGGGTGTATGTGCTCGTTCTTGGACTTCTGACAAGTTGGACATTGTTTGACGAAGTCCTCCACTGCCATCTTAAGCCCATGCCAAAAGAAAACCTTACGCAATCACTGGTACGTAGCATGAATACCAGAATGTCCTCCCACCGGGCTGTCGTGTAAAGCACTTATCAATTTGGTCTGTAAGGCCAACTGATTGCCAATATAGAGGCGTCCATTGTAACGAATAAGCCCCTTATCCAAGGAATAACCTCTGGAATCCGGACTCTTCACTGCTAATTGAGCGAGTAAGTCCATTGCTTCCGGATCCGCCTCATAAGAATTGAGAATTGCTTGTGCCCAATCTGGTCTGCAAATGGATAAGGCATCGAGCTGGAGGAGATGAGCTACCCTTGACAAGGAATCTGCAGCATTATTCTCACTGCCCTTGCGATACTTAATTGTGAATTGTAACCCCAGGAGCTTAGACATTGCCTTCTTTTGGAGTTCGGTGGTGAGATGTTGATCGGTTAAGGAACAAAGGCTCTGGTGATCAGTCAAAATGGTGAAAGGCCCTCTCTGTAGATAACATCGCCACTTATCAATTGCCATGATCACTGCCATGAATTCCTTTTCATAGATTGACAACTTGCTGTTCTTGACACCTAGTGCTTTGCTCATATAGGCCACCGGATGCCCCTGTTGAACCAATACCGCGCCAATGCCCGTGTCACAGGCGTCGGTCTCAACAACAAAAGGTAATTGGAAATTTGGAAGGGCCAATACAGGTGTACTTTCCATAGCCTGCTTCAGCATGTTAAAGGCCACCGTAGCTTGCTCAGACCAAACAAAGCCCTTTTTGGTGAGCAATTCAGTGAGTGGCTTGGCTATAATTCCGCAATTCTTCACAAACTTCCTGTAGTAACCTGTTAAGCCCAAAAAACCTCTTAACTCTGTTACATTTGCAGGACGAGGCCATTGTTGCATGACCGCAGTCTTGTCAGGTTCTGTGGCGACACCATGACCAGAGATTACATGACCCAAGTAGTCAATGCTATCCTTGGCAAAAGAACATTTTGTCAACTTAGCATAGAATTTGTTTTCACACAGAATACCAAGCACAAGCCTCAAATGCTTCAAGTGTGTCTCCAAGTCTAGGCTGTATATGAGTATATCATCAAGAAAGACAATAACAAACTTCCTGGTATACAAGGCAAAGATGGAGTTCATTAAACACTGAAAGGTGGCGGGTGCATTGGTCAGACCGAACGGCATCACTCGAAACTGAAAATGACCGTGATGTGTTTTAAATGTTGTTTTTTCTTCATCCTCCTCATGCATGCGGATTTGATGATAGCATGCATGTAAATCCAGTTTAGAGAACACCTTAGTGCCAGCCAACTCGTCCATCAATTCATCAGCAATAGGCAGTGGGAATTTATTTTTAATGGTGATATGATTTAGTGGCCTGTAGTCAACACAAAACCGCCAGGTGCCGTCCTTCTTTTTCACAAGTAATACCAGAGAGGCAAAAGGACTTAAACTTGGAGTGATCAGACCTGCATCCATCATTTCCTTGACTTGCCTTTCAATCTCGTCCTTTTGTAAGGGAGAATATCGGTAAGGCCTAGAATTGACAGGTTGAGCATTGTTTTGCAGTGTAATGGCATGATCAAAAGATCGGTGTGGTGGTAATGCCTTGGGCTCCTCGAAGGCATCTTCAAATTCAGTTAGCAATTTCTGCACATCAGGAGCATTAGACCCTGTCACTTGGTCCGGCGGAGCAGGCTCAATCAGTGCCAACGCCCACACGTCGTTATCCGCTAAAGATTTCCGAAGTTGGTCAATGTCCATGACTTGTAATTGTTGCTGTTGTTCAGTGAGAATACCCTGCAAATGCACTTCCTTGTCGCCATAAGGGAAGGAAATGTGTTTGTTATGCCAGTGACAAGTCATGGGGCTAAAACTGTCCAGCCAGTCCATCCCTAACACGGCATCATAAGCGCCCAAGTCAAGAATTCTCATGTCGTGAGAGAAAGTTGCTCCTTGGCACCACCAAGTGAGTTTGGAACAGCTGTAGTGGAGTAGATGCGTGACCCATCAGCAAGACCAACGGAAATTTTTTTGGCATCTTGGACCGGCAACTGTGCATATTGGACAAATGCTGAATTCACAAAACTTCCCGTACTGCTGGAATCAATAAGAATCAGCATAACCTTGTTGCGCACCAAAGCTCTCAACCTCATGGTATTCACCTCTTCAGTACCCGCCAAAGCTTGAACTGAGAGAACGCAGCAAGCTTGTTCTTCATCTGGTTCTTGCAACAGTTCCAAGGCATGACAAACATCGTCAGATAGACATTCTCCAAAATCTCCGACTTGTATAGTTAACAGCTGAGCTGGTTGCTTGCACTTATGCTCTTTACTATATTTATCCCCACAGCGGAAACAAAGGCCACTGGCTTTGCGGAAATCGTGCAACTGATGCTCACGAGAAAAATCATCTGCTGGCCGGCGAGTTTCTGGTGCTCGGACCACCACCCCAGCAGCATTAGGGGCTGCAGCAGGATGATGTCTGATGGTAGTTGCAGGTCGCATCTGAGGGCGTTGATGCTCTCCCCCAATCTCCTACTCTTCTTCCTGGATGCGTGCTAAGGATGCAGCCCTGGTCACGCTTGCTGGGTGTTGCAGACGGACGGTAGCTCGCAGCTCATCACGTAATCCATGAACAAAATGAGAGACAAACTGTCGGAGTAATTGGCCACGGGTAGCCCAACCGACTACCCCTGGTTCTTCAGAAAAATTATCAGGCCTTTGGGCCTTCAAGCACTCCAGGCATTCGGGCCGCCTTCCCTGGCCAGCTACCTCTGAAGCCGACTCCCGGAAGGTGACCCTGCCTCAGCAACCCCTCCCCAGGACGATTACAGGGTGGCCGACTCCAAGAAGCCGGCCAAGAAGGACGCCGTCTCCAAAGAGCCGGCCGAGACCACAACCACTCCAAGCCACTCCCACATAACAGCGACAAGACGGGGTGTGGCCACAGTGCGGCCCACTACCCCCGAAGCCCGAGGCGGGCATGGCTACAGGAGGTCGTATGGGGCAGCCGTCTCCCGTGCGGCTCGGCACTGTAGCCATGCCAGCCTCGACGTCATCCACGACCGCCTCCTGTACGGCCCAAGGGCGGCGGGCCCCTTCAGCCAGAGAGAGGCGCGAAGACGGCCCGGCCTCTCCCAGTCGACCAAGGGCATAGCCGGCCCCCAGAAGCCGGCTACTCCCTTCCTCGAAGAAGGAGCCCCATTAAGGAGACAAGACAAGGTAAGGCTACAGTGAGAGCCCCCGAGGCGGCCCACTGTAGCCACGCTTACCTCGACAAAGCCCTCGTCATCAGAGGCGAGGCTACAGTAAGCAGCCGCCGACAAGACCCTAGGCGGTGGGGCCGGCCTGTCGACCAAGAAGCCGGCAGCCGGCGGGGCCCAATTGCCGGCGGAGAAGCCGGCAAGCGTAGACACTGACGGCTGGGACCATCTCCCAGTCTAATTACCATTGTACCCCCGGGGGGTAGGCCTATATAAACCCCCCGGAGCACCCATGCAAAGGGTTGGCCTCCGAGCATAGTTGGCCTCCGAGCATGGTTGGCCTCCGAGCATAGTTGGCCTCCGAGCATGGTTGGCCTCCGAGCATAGTTGGCCTCCGAGCATGGTTGGCCTCCGAGCATGGTTGGCCTCCGAGCATAGTTGGCCTCCGAGCATGGTTGGCCTCCGAGCATAGTTGGCCTCCGAGCATAGTTGGCTTCCAAGCATAGCACACACACCATAGATAGAGGGAAGCAAGAGCTAGCCTTGTTCTTCTTCCCCCTTGATCCCAAACAGCTCTAGGAGCGATTGTAGCTACCCTTTCTCGATCCAGTGATCATGCGGAGACCCCGCAGAGCAGGACTAGGGGTGTTATCTCCTCGGAGAGCCCCGAACCTGGGTAAGATCCGCCGGCGTGCATGTCTTCGCCTCATCCCGTTTCCGGGCACCGGCGACGTTTTATTGGCTCCCACAATGATAAGCCATCCCTTGGCATATGTCGCACCAACCACCCGACATTTGGCGCCCACCGTGGGGCCAGGTGCACCGTCGTCCGGAGACCTGTTCTGGACGGGAACCCTCTTCCTCCCCCGCGAGCGCAGCCAGCCTGCTGCGCCCGATGGCGTTTGCCTCGACGCGCTGCAAGGCGTCGACGACGCCTGCGCAGCGAGCCGCCTCGCCGATCTTCTCGGCGAGACTCGCATCTCCGACGAGCCCTCGTCCGATGCAGGCACCGACTACCCCGAGAGCCGCCTCGTCAGCCTCCTCGACCAACTTCACATCTCCAGCGAGCCTGCTGCGGACATGGAGTCGGTCGGCTCCACCGACCCGATGCTCATCGACTCCGACACCGCGTCGCTTGACGCCTACCCCTCCGACGTGGTGGTCTTCGACGACCCCCTCCCTCGAGCTGACAGCGGCAACAGCACTTTCACCGAAGTGCTGGTCATCAGCCACGTCTCCAACTCAGGCGAGAATGCCCGCGACGCTCAGCAAGCGGCGATGCACGACCTCTCCGTCCCCATCCCGGCCGACGCCGACGCCGAGACCCTGGAGGCACGCCGCCTTGCCCTCATCGCGGAGGGCCAGAAGATAGCCTCGATGAGACGCCTCACCGAGGCCCACCAGCGCGAAGTCGACCGCGCCGCCTTCGGCACGCCGCCGCCTAGCGGCCCGAGCCGATCCGGCTTCGTCCAGAAGCGCGGCGCAGCCGTCGCCAGCATGCTGGGCGCAGATCGCCACGTCTACGCCACCCCGCTCGAGAATCTGCGAGCCGCTCAGGCGGCTGCAGAAGAGCTCAATGGGCTGGGAGCCGATGAGCTCCCCTACATGACGAGACGGATCCAACAGCTGCTCGACGCGGCTGCAGAACGGCACGAAGCCGGCGCCCGTGCTGATAGTCATCCCCCGCGCCGGGAGCACGCCGCGACGTCCCGCTCGCCGACTGCGAGCGGCGCGCGCCAGAAGAAAGACAAGGAGCCGGCTGCCAGCTACAGCCGGACTCGCATCACCATCGAGCGCGACGCGGATGGCCGCCCTCGAGCTGTAGAGCACCAAGGAAATCTGCCTCCCCCCCCCCCCCCGCCTCGAAGAGAAAGACGCCTCACTCCGCCGCCTATCACACACCCGACTCTTGGCGACCGGCTCGGCCGCCGAGAAGGAGTCGGCGAGAACGACGCCCGCCACAGGATCGACCGCCTTGCTCGATCCTTGGCGTTAGAAGAAGAAGACGATGTCGGCCCGCCATGCTTTGGCCCCCGCATCCGCGACGAGCCCTTCCCCAAAGGGTTCTCGCTCCCCAGAGACACGCCCAAGTACAACGGCTCAGTGAAGCCGGAGGACTGGCTCATCGACTACTCCATGGCCGTCAGCATAGCCAACGGCAACCGGCGCGTCGCCGTGAAGTACGTCCCCCTCATGCTGCAAGGCACTGCGCGCACATGGCTCAACAGCCTCAAGCCCTACAGCATCAACAGTTGGCTGGACTTCACCGAAGTCTTCGTCCGCAACTTCACCAGCACCTACAAGCGGCCTCCCAAGCCTCGCCAGCTTTCGCTCTGCGTCCAAGGGCCCAACGAATCGACCCGTGACTACCTCACGCGATGGGCCGAGCTCCGCAACTCCTGCGAGGGAGTGCACGAGGTCCAGGCCATCGAGTACTTCACCGCCGGGTGCCGAGAGGGCACCCTCCTCAAGCACCGACTCCTCTGCGACGAACCGGCTACCCTCGATGAATTGTTGGTCATCGCCGACAAATACGCCACCGCCGACTCCTCAATGAAGACCGAGCTCCGAGTGGACGCCTCGGGGAAAGTAATTGCTCCGGCTCCCAAGACGCCGGCTGGCGACCCTAATCGGCGTCCCTACCAGAACGACCACAAGCGCAAGGGCCCCATGCCGACTTCCTCCAGTCGGCAGGTGGCCACAGTTGAAGACGAGCAGCCCGAAGATCGGCCCGCTCCCAAGAAGAAGGGTGGCCGGCCGCCTTGGCAGCCGACTTTCTCCTACGAGCAAGCACTCGATGCCCCCTGCAAGTTCCACAGCGGCGCGAAGCCGTCCAACCACACAACCCGGAAATGCCACTGGCTCACCCGCATCACCAAGGGTGAGGGAATGTTGCCGCCTCCGCCTCCCGGCCAGCCGCCTCCAGCCCCCCAGCAGCCGGCGGCTCGGCCGGCAGTCGGCGCCATCCAAGACGAATTCCCCGAAGAGCACGCCGCCTACGTCGTCTTCACTAGTCAAGCCGACGACAAGCGCAGCCGACGCCGACAGCACCAAGAAGTGAATGCAGTCGCCTCTAGCACCGCCGAGTTCATGCACTGGTCAGAAAAGCCAATCAGCTGGAGCCAGGCCGACCACCCAGAGGTGATGCCTTCGCCCGGCTCCTATGCAATGGTCTTGGACGTCACCCTCGAGATGGAGAGGCGAGCTGCCAGATTTTCCCGCGTCCTGATAGACGGCGGAAGCAGTATCAGCATACTGTACCGCGATTCCATGGAGAAGCTGAACATCAAAGCGAAGCAGCTCATGCCGAGCCGCACCGTCTTCCATGGTATCGTACCCGGCCTGTCTTGCTCTCCAATCGGCAAGATCAAAATGGATGTTCTCTTCGGAGACAAAGATCATTTTCGCCGGGAAGCAATATGGTTCGAGGTAGTGGATCTGGAGAGCCCCTATCATGCACTGCTTGGCCGACCTGCTCTGGCCAAGTTCATGGCTGTGCCCACTACGCCTACCTGAAGATGAAGATGCCGAGCTCGAAGGGGATCATCACGGTAGCCGGCGACTACAAGAAGTCCATCGAGTGCGCCATGGCCAGTAGCCGGCTGGCCGAGTCCCTCGTGGTGGCAGAAGTGAAGAAGATGTTGGAACGGGTTGTGGCCATGGCCGGCAAGCAGCCGGCCTTGTCCCCCAACCCCAAGGATTGTGATGCGCAGGGCTCCTTCCAGCCTGCAAAAGAGACGAAGAAGATACCTCTGGACCCGGAGCACCCAGAGAGGTTCGCTGTCATTGGGGCGAACTTGGACAGTAAATAGGAAGGCGAGCTCGTCGACTTCCTCCGTGAGAATCGAGACATCTTTGCATGGTCCCCAAAGGACATGCCGGGTGTCCCGAAGGATTTCGCCGAGCACAAATTACATGTCCGAGATGATGCGAAGCCGGTCAAGCAGCCCCTCCGCCGACTGTCAGAAGAGAAGCGAAGAATTGTGGGAGAAGAGATAGCCCGGCTCCTTGCAGCCGGCTTTATCATGGAAGTGTTCTTTCTAGAGTGGCTTGCCAACCCAGTTCTGGTTCTGAAGAAGAATAACAAGTGGCGTATGTGTATAGAGTACACTAGTTTGAACAAGGCCTGCCCAAAGGATCCGTTTGCCCTGCCACGGATTGACCAAGTGATAGACTCCACAGCCGGATGCGAGCTGTTAAGTTTTTTGGATGCGTACTCAGGGTACCATCAGATCAAGTTGGACCCAGCTGACCGCCTGAAGACTGCCTTCATCACACCCTTTGGAGCTTTCTGCTACCTGACAATGACATTCGGCTTGAGAAATGCCGGTGCCACTTTTCAGCGTTGCATGCAGAAATGTCTCTTGAAACAACTCGGCAGAAATGCCCACGTCTACGTAGACGACATTGTGGTGAAGACAGAGAAGCGCGGTACCTTGCTGGAAGACCTGAAAGAAACATTTGCCAACTTGCGCCGATTCCAAATCAAGCTCAACCCCGAGAAGTGCGTGTTCGGAGTGCCAGCCGGCCAGCTGCTAGGCTTCCTGGTCTCCGAACGCGGCATTGAGTGCAACCCCGTCAAGATCAAGGCCATCGAGAGGATGGAGATTCCCACCAAGCTGCGAGATGTGCAGAAGTTCACTGGCTGCTTAGCCTCCCTGAATCGTTTTATCAGCCGACTAGGAGAAAAGGCTCTCCCCTTGTACCGACTCATGAAGAAGTCCACTCACTTCGAGTGGAATGATCAAGCCGACCAAGCCTTCCATGAGTTGAAGAAAGTGCTGACCACTCCGCCTGTCCTGGCTGCGCCGACTGAGAAGGAGCCCATGCTCCTCTACATCGCCGCGACTAGCCGAGTCGTCAGCACTGTTGTTGTGGTCCAGCGCCCGGAGGAAGGCCGAGCCCAGCTAGTCCAGAGGCCGGTCTACTATCTCAGCGAAGTACTATCCAGCTCAAAGCAAAACTACCCGCACTACCAAAAGATGTGCTATGGGGTGTACTTCTCTGCCAAGAAACTGAAGCCCTACTTCCAAGAGCACCCCATCACGGTCGTATGCACTGCCCCGCTCGCCGAGATCATAGGCAGCCGGGATGCATCCGGCCGGGTGGCCAAATGGGCCATTGCGTTGGCACCCTACACGATTTTCTATCAACCCCGCACCGCCATCAAGTCGCAAGCACTGGCCGACTTCCTCATCGACTGGGCCGAGACCCAGTACCTACCGCCGGCTCCCGACTCTACCCATTGGCGGATGCACTTTGACGGGTCCAAGATGCGCACCGGCTTGGGAGCCGGCATCGTCCTCACCTCTCCCAAAGGCGACAAGCTCAAGTACACGCTGCAGATCCACTTCGCCGCCTCCAACAACGTTGCCGAGTACGAGGCGCTCGTACACGGGCTCCGGCTAGCCAAAGAAGTCGGCATACGCCGGATCCTGTGCTACGGTGACTCAAACTTGGTGGTCCAGCAATCATCTGGCGACTGGGACGCCAAGGACGCGAACATGGCGAGCTATCGTTTCCTCGTCCAGCAGATAAGCGGATACTTCGAAGGGTGCGAGTTCCTTCACGTGCCAAGGGCCGACAACGACCAAGCAGATGCCCTAGCACGGATCGGCTCCACCCGACAAGCCATACCGACTGGCGTCTCCCTCCAGTGCCTCCTCAAGCCGTCCATCAAGCCGTCTCCAGAGTCGGATTCCATCTTCATACCGCCTGCGCCAGATACAGTCGGATCCGACTGGAGAAATCCCGCAGGCGGCACGGGGACTTCGACAACCGGCCCGGGGACTACCGTAGTCGCACCCGGCCCGGGGACTTCAGAACCCGGCCCGGGGACTGCAGCAGTCGGCCCGGGGACTGCAGCGGCACAAGAAGCGGTGGCCAACTCCAATGCAACACCCAACCCACCCACCCGAGTCATGGTGGCCACATTAACAGAAGAAGAAGTCACAGCTCCCTCATGGGCCCAGCCCATCCTCAAGTTCCTAGTCAGCAGAGAGCTGCCGGCTGATGAGATCTCAGCAAGACTACTGCAACGACGAGCCGCAGCATACACAATAATCAACAGAGAGCTTGTGAAGCGCAGCGTCACTGGAGTCTTCCAGCGTTGTGTCGAGCCAGAAAAAGGAGTGGCAATCCTCAAAGACATCCACCAAGGCGAATGCGGCCACCACGCAGCCTCAAGATCCCTTGTGGCCAAGGCTTTCCGCCATGGTTTCTTCTGGCCGACTGCCTTGGAGGATGCTAAAGAAATAGTCAAGAGCTGCAGAGGATGTCAAGTTTTTAGTTCCAAGCAACACCTGCCGGCTTCTGCCCTCAAGACCATTCCCCTTACTTGGCCTTTTGCCGTCTGGGGACTGGACATGGTGGGCCCTTTCAAGACAGCCCGCGGCGGCCTGACACATCTACTGGTCACCGTGGACAAGTTCACAAAGTGGATCGAAGCTAAACCGATTAAAAAGCTGAACGGGCCGACTGCCGTGACATTCATCACCGACATCACTACTCGGTACAGCGTGCCGCACAGCATCATCACCGACAACGGCACGAACTTCGCCAAAGGAGCACTGGCACGTTTCTGCGCGACGCGGGGCATCCGACTGGACTTAGCGTCCGTTGCCCACCCGCAGTCAAACGGCCAGGTCGAGCGAGCAAATGGACTCATCCTCTCCGGCATCAAGCCCCGACTGGTTGTACCACTGGAGCGATCGGCCGGCTGCTGGCTCGAAGAGCTGCCGGCTGTCCTCTGGAGTCTGCGCACTACACCCAACAAGTCAACCGGCTTCACTCCACTCTTCCTCGTGTACGGTGCCGAGGCTGTCATCCCAACAGACATCGAGTTCGACTCGCCTCGGATCACCATGTACACGGAGGAGGAAGCCAAAGAAGCAAGAGAAGACGGCGTCGACCTACTGGAAGAAGGCCGGCTGTTAGCCCTCAGCCGGTCCGCCATCTACCAGCAAGGGCTGCGCCGCTACTACAACCGCAAGGTCAAGCCAAGATCCTTCCAAGAGGGCGACCTTGTGCTCCGGCTGATCCAGCGAACAGCCGGCCAGCACAAGCTCTCGGCCCCTTGGGAAGGCCCCTTTGTCGTCAGCAAGGCACTCGGCAACGACTCCTACTACTTGATCGACGCACAAAAACCAAGAGCACGCAAGAGAGACGACTCCGGCAAGGAGTCGGAGCGACCATGGAACGCAAACCTCCTAAGACGATTTTACAGCTGAAAGCAATATGTATCACGCTCCCCTTTTGTATTAAGTACAAACCAACAGGCCCCCCGAACAGTACTCGGGGACTGCCTTTTATTTATCTATGAATGACGAGTGTCATACCCATGAATGTATTATTACATTTTGAATTTTTGTCCGGCACCGGGTTCGACTAGTCGGCCCGGGGACTGGCCGCCTCGAGCTATATCGAAAGTTTTTCCTAAAGTCAGAAAAGTAGTGCGCCGGCTCCCGAGTCCTCTCTTGTTGAAAGTCGCAGCTCAAAGAACTGACTGTCCGACTAGCAAGAGGAAAGACAGAAAGGACGCCCACACGAAAAACGGCTAAGGAACAACGAACCTATATAGCAAAGAGACGGCCTCCAAACATGCCTACCGGCTACCAGAGCAGCCGGCTGGCCGGCTTCCTAAAAAACTTAGCTTTAGTCCAGCAGAGCTAAAGTACTTCCCCCTCCCCAATCGGCCAGGCACTCCCCCGGCTACCGATTGCAGAGCAACTATTTGACTGGGGAGGCGGCAACCAAGGGAGGGCGGCAAAGGAAAAAGCAGAAGGACAAAGAGCAAAAAGTACAAGGAAAGGCCAAATGCATAAGTCATATATATACATAAAGCCGCCAACAGGCCGGCAACAGACATAAGTTCGAATACACCCAGTGGGTGGAATTGTGCGAATTTAACCAAACATTGTTCTAAAGAGTAACAAGACAGGAAAAGCAAAAGACGGCAGACTAGGGCGCGACATGGAGGCCGAGCTGGTCGGTGAAGGCGGCCTCGCCGGCTGAAGGAGTGGCCGACTAGCGGGCCCCGGCTTGACCACCACCTGCGGCAGGAGGCGTGGAGGCGCGCGACGTAGTGCTGGAGGCGCGGTCAGACTGAGGCTGGCCGGCTACTCCACCAGCCGGCTCGGCGTCTTCACCCTCCTCCTCCTCCTCTTCGCCCTCATCGCTGGAGTCGATCTCCTCCGCCGAGTCCTCACCGTACGCCGGGTCTAGCCCGAACCACTCTTCCGGCTGGGCGACTCCATTGTCGTCCACCTCGGGGGCGAAGACGCTGGTGTCGGTGTAGTCGGCGATCGCCGAAGCCCGCCGAATGATGGCCGGCCGCGCCGGCTCCAGCTCCGTGTCGGCTTGCTGCCGCCAGGTAGCCAGCTGGTCCAGGTTCAGGCCGGGATACCAGGCCTTGACGAACTCCAGCGCCCGCCTGGCACCGGAACGAGCCGCCGACGCCTTCCAAGCCTCGAAGTGGCCGACTGCCACCTCCAGCCAGTCGGCGGTCCGACTGGGGGTGCGAGGGACCACTTGGCCGGGCCAGAGGGCGGCCAAGACCTGCGCCCCGGCATGCTGAAGCTGGCGGAGCAGCCGGTGAGCCGGCTGGATGCGAGCCTGGATCGCCAGGAGCTGTTCCTCCAGCGAGCGGCCGGCGGTTGGCGAGATCTCAAAGCTGGCCAGCCTTCGTGCTTGGCGACGGGCCTCGATGGCCTGGTTGGCGGTAGTCGAATAGCTAGGGAAATACTCTGCGCGAAGAAGAAGAAAGGAAGAAAAGAACACCAAAATCAGAAAACAAGCCAAAGTGGCAGATGGCAAGAAAGGACGGAGAGGTAGGCGGCTTACCGTCAACCAAATCTTCGATCTGGCCGTAGCCGGAGACCAGAGTCTGCCTGGCCTCAGCCCAGCCAGCCGCCTCCGTCTCGAACTCGGCCTGGAGAGTGGCTTCACGATCCTGCACAGCCTTCAGCGCCGCCTTGTGGCCTTCCTCCTGGTCGGCCAGCTTCTTGACCAGGAGGTCGCGCTCCTGCACCAAGGCGGCGAGCTCGGCATCCTTGGCACGAAGAGCAGTCTGGGACTCCCCCAGCTGTGCCCTCAGACTGGCGTTGGCCGCTGCAAAGTCGGAAGAAGAAGAAGAAGAAAAGTAAGAAATCGTCAAGGAAGATCCGACCCGACTGCTCAGCAGTCGGCCCGAATCTCGGGGACTACACCCAGTGGGTGCGCTGACGCGCCCCCACATGAGATAAAGATCAAGTCACGTACCTCGGCTCTCAGTAAGGTCGGCGGTCTTCTGAGTCAGCTCCCGAACCTGGGAGTTGAAGGCGGCCGCTCGAAGGTTGTGGTAGTCCTGCAAGATGGACAGAAGACCGAAGTGAGAACAAAAATAGCAAAGGCAAATCCACCAAGAAGTTCCAAGCCGCCTGCTCAGCAGCCGGCTCGGAACTCGGGGACTACACCCAGTGGGTGCGCTGACGCGCCCCCACGGAAGAAATCAAGATCAAGAAGAAAGCAGAGTCAAGAAGAAGCAAGATGGGGAATACTAACCCGGATGGCCGCCCGCGTTGCGAGGAACTCGTCGGTGAACTGTCTCAGCGCCGCGGCTTGTCTTTGGAGCCGGGTCCGGACGTCTTGTGCAGCCACGTTCACCACGGCTGTCCCTTCGCCTGGCATCCACCCCGAGGTAGCGCTGGCCGCCTCCGCGTCTCGGGCCGACGAGCTGGAGCCCACGGCCGGCTGTGGCTCCGACGCGGCCTTCTGTGGCTCCGACACGGCCTTCCCCGCGCGCCGGCTCGGCGGCACCCGGACCGCCACCTCAGCTCCCGCGGCCGGCTCGCCCTCCGCCGGCTGTGCAGGCAGCGGATCAGGCCGGCCGCCTTGGGCCGCCCCAGTTGGCGGGGTCGGCTCCGGCGCCTTCTCCAAGATGATGACATCGTCGCCGCTTCCCCCCAGCCCCGGCTGGTCGCCGCTGGCTCCCCCTGGCGAGGGCTCCATGTCCCAAGGCGCCATGACGCGCAGCGGGGTGACCATCAAAACCTCCCCCGCCGCCGCCGCGGCCTCAGCCTCTGCCTGGGCCCTGGCTGCGGCCTCGGCGAGTGCCTTCGCCGCCTCCTCCTCCCGTGCCGCCTGGGCGGCGGCCGCCTTCCGTGCCTCCGCCTCCCGTGCTTCCTGCTCCTCCCGTGCCTCCTGCTCCTCCCGCGCCTCCCGCGTGTTCCTTTCCGTCGCCTCCTGGAGGTTGGCGCGGGGGTCCACGCGGCGGGCGGTGCTCCCAGAGCCCCTTGGCGACTCAACGACGGAGCCGGCAGCCGCCCGCTCAAGTGACAACGGAGCTCTGATCGTTGAAGAAAAAGACGAGAGTTCAAGAACCACCAAAGAAAAGAAAGAAAGAGAGTACACAAAGAAAGATTCGGACTTACGCCGACACGGTCTGCGGTTGCTTCACCACCTTGCGGAAACGAGCCGCCTTCGCGGACGCCTCCTCCCGCCTGGTGGCTGCCGCCCCGCCTCTGGGTTTCTTCGTTCGGCTGCCGAACAAGCCCTGGGCGGCGCGACACTTCTGACCTCCACCCCGAGCAGGCTGCGCGGCGGAGGAGCCCGCGCCGCGTCCAGATGCCGGCTGGCGGCGCGGGACGGCTTCGGCTTCATCGTCGTCCGGCCAGTCGTCAAAGGTGGCAGTGAACCCGGAGCCGCCTGTTTCGCTGCCGGCTTGGCCTCCGCCCGGCTCGACGTCGTCGTCCATATGGACCGCCCCCAGGTCGGGGTCCTCCAGGTCATGTTCGGTCCGGTCGGGGACGAAGCGGCGCTCTGCGTCTGACCCGCCGGCCGGCCGAAGCAGAGGGCTCTGTCGAAGAACAAGCCGACTAAGTCAGAGTCGGCCAAGAGATGCTCGGCAACAAGGCTGAGAGAGAGAAAAAGACACAGGGAGAGCATACCGTAGGCGGCGGATTGGCTCGGCTATACGGCTCCTTGCCGAACTGCCACTCTTCGGTGAGTTTGCAGTTCGCAAGGTAGTTCACCATGTAGGCGACCTCCTCGCGCGGCATCTCCTTGGTGCACATTCGGCTCGGATCGAGCTGGCCGCTCATCTGACAGATCAGATGAGGCCGGCTCTGGAGCGGAAGAACCCGGCGCGTGACGAACGCGGCCAGAAGGTCGGGCCCCGTCAGGCCCTCCGACTAGACCATCACCCGCAGTCGGGCGATGGCGGCGTTTCCCGCCGGCGACAGCGTCACAGCCCGGAAGGACCACTAGGGCAGCCTGCCCGCCGGTGGGCCGGCTACGTAAGCCGGCAGGTTGATGTAGTCGCCCCGTGGAGCGATGTTCCGCACGTAGAAGTACGACTTCTGCCACTTCTTCACCGATTGGATCAGCGTGATGACGGGGAAGGGGTTGTCGGCAGCCGATCTCCGCGACGCGATGAAGGCGCCAGTATGAGCCGGCACGCCCTTAATGCGCGTGCCCAGCTTCGACTGGAAGAACTCCCCCCAGAGCTCAAGGGTGGGGAGGACGCCAAGATAGCCCTCGCACAGGGTGACGAAGGCGGACAGCAGCACCACCGCGTTGGGGGTGAGATGGTGCGGCTGGAGCTGATAGAAGTCGAGCCAGGAGCGGAAGAAGGCGCTCACTGGCAGGCCGAAGCCGCGCAAGAAGTGCGAGCGAAAGACCACCCGCTCGCCCTCCTGCGGCCTCGGTGAGATTTCCTTCGCCGGCGCGAGGCGGACCTCCACTTTGTCCGCGCTGGGCAGCCGCCGCGTGTCGCGGAGGAAGTCGACGTGGTCGTCATGGACGTTGGAGCCGTCCCAATCCCCGCCAAGCTGCTCTACGGTGGGAGGCATGGCGAAAGCTAGCACGGCGGCGGAGGAGCGTGCGGTGGAAGAGCGCGGCGGCGAGGCGCTGTCGCAAGAACTGGCAAGAGGAAGGAGACGGTGGAAGTAGGAGGAGCGTGTGAGGGCCTGCCGCCCCCCACCTCCCCCCACTTATAGCCTCACGAGGCCGAAGAGGCCGGACGTGGGGGGGGGGGCGTGGGATTAACTACGCCCACTCCCCCCACGTCTCGCGATTATTGCGCATAAATGCGAGCGAAACTGCCGCACGGAACGTGTGGGCGGTTTCGGGATACAAAGGATCCGCGCCTGGGCTGGGGCGCGGACGTGGCGGGCCCCCTCCCTGCGGCGACGTCCCGTCACGCGCGTGGGCTGGCAGGCCTTCCGGCCACGTGGTTCGCAGACGGCCAGTGGCCGGCCCGCGGCCCGGTGCGCACGCCAGCGGGCTCCCGCCCTCCGACTCCAGAAGATTTCGACTCAGGCGGCACGCCTGACCAAGGCCGGCTCCTAACTGCCGGCTTGTCATGATAGGAAGCTGATCGAGCTTCTCAACCCCTACTCCACCTCGAAGCCCAATCAGCTTCGGGGACTACTGTCGGAGTAATTGGCCACGGGTAGCCCAACCGACTACCCCTGGTTCTTCAGAAAAATTATCAGGCCTTTGGGCCTTCAAGCACTCCAGGCATTCGGGCCGCCTTCCCTGGCCAGCTACCTCTGAAGCCGACTCCCGGAAGGCGACCCTGCCTCAGCACCCCCTCCCCAGGACGATTACAGGGTGGCCGACTCCAAGAAGCCGGCCAAGAAGGACGCCGACTCCAAAGAGCCGGCCGAGACCACAACCACTCCAAGCCACTCCCACATAACGGCGACAAGACGGGGTGTGGCCACAGTGCGGCCCACTACCCCCGAAGCCCGAGGCGGGCATGGCTACAGGAGGCCGTACGGGGCGGCCGTCTCCCGTGCGGCTCGGCACTGTAGCCATGCCAGCCTCGACGTCATCCACGACCGACTCCTGTACGGCCCAAGGGCGGCGGGCCCCTTCAGCCAGAGAGAGGCGCGAAGACGGCCCGGCCTCTCCCAGTCGGCCAAGGGCATAGCCGGCCCCCAGAAGCCGGCTACTCCCTTCCTCGAAGCAGGAGCCCCATTAAGGAGACAAGACGAGGTAAGGCTACAGTGAGAGCCCCCGAGGCGGCCCACTGTAGCCACGCTTACCTCGACAAAGCCCTCGTCATCAGAGGCGAGGCTACAGTAAGCAGCCGCCGACAAGACCCTAGGCGGTGGGGCCGGCCTGTCGACCAAGAAGCCGGCAGCCGGCGGGGCCCAATTGCCGGCGGAGAAGCCGGCAAGCGTAGACACTGACGGCTGGGACCATCTCCCAGTCGGATTACCATTGTACCCCCGGGGGGTAGGCCTATATAAACCCCCCGGAGCACCCATGCAAAGGGTTGGCCTCCGAGCATAGTTGGCCTCCGAGCATGGTTGGCCTCCGAGCATAGTTGGCCTCCGAGCATGGTTGGCCTCCGAGCATGGTTGGCCTCCGAGCATAGTTGGCCTCCGAGCATGGTTGGCCTCCGAGCATAGTTGGCCTCCGAGCATGGTTGGCCTCCGAGCATGGTTGGCCTCCGAGCATAGTTGGCCTCCGAGCATGGTTGGCCTCCGAGCATAGTTGGCCTCCGAGCATGGTTGGCCTCCGAGCATAGTTGGCCTCCGAGCATGGTTGGCCTCCGAGCATAGTTGGCCTCCGAGCATGGTTGGCCTCCGAGCATAGTTGGCCTCCGAGCATAGTTG
This sequence comes from Aegilops tauschii subsp. strangulata, assembly GCF_002575655.3. NCBI lineage: Eukaryota > Viridiplantae > Streptophyta > Magnoliopsida > Poales > Poaceae > Aegilops > Aegilops tauschii. Next base: position 421,281,573 of record NC_053037.3, on the reverse strand, counting down.
GCTTCCAAGCATAGCACACACACCATAGATAGAGGGAAGCAAGAGCTAGCCTTGTTCTTCTTCCCCCTTGATCCCAAACAGCTCTAGGAGCGATTGTAGCTACCCTTTCTCGATCCAATGATCATGCGGAGACCCCGCAGAGCAGGACTAGGGGTGTTATCTCCTCGGAGAGCCCCGAACCTGGGTAAGATCCGCCGGCGTGCATGTCTTCGCCTCATCCCGTTTTCGGGCACCGGCGACGTTTTATTGGCTCCCACAATGATAAGCCATCCCTTGGCATATGTCGCACCAACCACCCGACACAAACCACTTGGAGTTCAGGGAAGCATCAGTGGAGAGCAAATGATACATACAAGCATCAAAGGATCACTTGTACTCCGTCACAGTTCCTATTTGCCGAAGCTGCAATAAAATTGACATCTGCCCATCGTAATCATCAGTGCCAAACTCTGCAACTAGCGCAGCAATGAAGGCATCCCAAATAATCTGACGACGTGTGCGCTTGTAGGCTTGCAACCAAAGAGCAGCATGATCCTCAAAGTACAGTGTGGCAGTGCTAATCCCATGATGAGCAGGGACGTTGTACATATCAAAGTATGTGTAGCAATTGTCGATCCAGAGTAATGGAAACTGCCCTTTGAAGACAGGAAATGCATGTTTGGGAGGCTTGAGGTGAAATCCGTCGCGGCGGTCGTCGCGGTGCTCGTGGCAGTCGTGGTCGTCGCCACGGACGCGGCGACGCTCGTAGTAGTCGCCGGCGTCGTGGCGGCGCTCGTAGTAGTCGCCAGCGTCGCGGCGGCTCTCGTAGTAGTCGCCGGTGTTGTGGCGGCCCTCACGTCGCCCACGTGGAAGCTCCTCACCGCGAGGTCCGTGCGGTAGGTTGCTCTCCTTGTCGACGTGCCCCTGGCGGTGATCCTCGGGGTCGTCCTCGTCGGGTAGCGACACGCGCAGGCGGGCGCCGTTGCCTCTGAGCTGGGGGCCGCCGTTGCCTCCGCCGCCGATCTGATTTTGGGCGGGGTCGCGGGAAGGAGCAGCCGAAGAGCGCGCTCGCTTGACCTCGTCCAGATCCGCGCGCAACTCACGGAGCTCGGCCGTCACCGGAGCGAGCTTATCCTTGAGTGCTTTGGTGAAGAATTCCTGCAGGGATTGCTGCATCGCCTCCATCCCTAGCAATACGAATCGGGTCTGGGCGTTTGGGGTTGGTGGGGGACGCGGCGCCGTTGTGTGGAGTGGAACAAACTGAGTCTGATACCAATTGTGATGTCCCTAGCCAGAGCTAGAAAGATCACAGGAGGAACAAGGGGAAAAGTAGCAGTTGACCGAGAACGAAGGAGCTTGGGCAGCTCAATTTCATTCATTAATTCGACTAGAAGAACGCCCGTGCGTTGCAACGGGGCCACATTAACTTTAAAACTTCAATATCAATTATGTTAATATTACATTTAATATTCTCATACATATTAAGTAACATTGACGACCTTTTTTACCATCAAATTCTCAACACACACCCTCTCCCTCGCTCTTCCTCACTCTCTCTCTCCCCCTCTCCCTCACTCGGGAGGTGGGACGAAAATAAACCCAGAACGGAGACTACCAACTGAGACATTAGGAGTAGGGATCATTTAGTTGATAAGAATAAACAGAAAATGGTGTTAAAAAGGAGAAACAGATTAGAATACATTGAAAAACCAAAAGGACGATGTAAAATGGGATTCGCCCTGCCCCTCGGGCCTTGCCACCGAACCGGCTCAGCGGTCCAGTCCCCGCGCGGTCGTCTTCTCCTGTTTCCCGAGCCGTGTCGCTACAGAGCCGGGCTCCCGCCCGACCACCTCGCTGGCATCGGAGGGGAATGGATAAGGGTGACGCCCTTCCTTCCCTGCCCACATGGCCTCACTCCTCCTCGACGCCCCTCCCAAATCCACTTCTCCTCCTCGCTCGCTCGATCCCGTCGATCTAGACGAAGTCAGACGCCACGGCCATCATGACCGACCCCGTCAACATGGCCACTGTCCTCCCCGCGGGCTAGGAGCTTGTCGAGGAGCTCCGAACGCCTTCGCTACTTCGTCTGCGCCAACGAGATCAAGTCCAGCACCCCCGCATCGACGTCGCTGCCGTCTTCCTCAACCTTGGGCCACCGCGACATTGCCGTTCGATCCGCGCCGCCCCGAGCTCCCATGTCTTCCCCTAGGGCGCCATTGACACCGCCATGATCTCCTCTTGCCTTTCCCCTGTTTCCCCTCTCGTTTGCTCTCGTTAGGTATTTCGCCGTGGCCGAGAACCGCCGTCCGTCATGGCCATTGCAGGGGTAGCCACCGAGCTCCTCGGATTGACCCCGTGGCACATGCCCGCTCCTATGCACGCCCATGCCCGAGCCTGCCGCTCTTCTTCCGCGCCCGCGGGGCCACTCCCTCTCCATGCCCACGCCCGTGCTACACCGCGTCGGTCGCGCCCGCCGTTGCCGTCGCGCTCGCCGCAGCCACCGCACCACTGTGCCCCGCGCGACACACACCCTAGCCGCGCGCCACACTCTCGCTGGCTACGCTCGCCCCGTCTGCTGTCGCCTATCCCTTCGCTCGCCCCGCTGTCGCGCCCCTGCCTCGCGCCGCCTCCAGTCGTGGCCATCTTCTGCCGGCCGCCCCCTCAGCCACGCCGGCCGTATCTCTGCCCTCCACCGTCGGCCGCTCGCCTCGCCTGCTGCGTGTTGCTTCCTGCTGCTATGCGCTGCTCTACCGCTGGTACGCTGTTGCGCCATGCCCTCGACACCGCCATGGACAAATGTGGCAGAGGGATTGTTAATGGAGTACGAGAAGGAGGTGACGGAGAAGGTGTGGAGAGGCAGGAGGTCTGGGGCGGTGTCACTTGATTGTGGTGGAGGTGTTTATGCGAGAAGGAGCCGGAGTGGAAGGAGAGGTCACAATTGGAAAGAATCGCAAAAAAATCATAACCCGGAGATCTCAGTTCAAAAAAAATGCTAATATCGATGGAGGGGTGATTTCCTTCAATAGGTGGAAAACATAGGAAATATTGGTTGTTATCAAGGAAAGGTAAAAATTTAGGAAAGTTAGGATTTTTGAACTGATTTCTATGCAAATGGGGTTTTATTGTTTGGTAACGTGATATCAGTACCTGCCCGTTTGTGACGTGTCTGATTAGGAAAGTTTGCAAATGTTAAGAAACTATTTATTGGAAGGAAAGTTGTGACGTGTCTATTATTTGTTTCCTAAAACAAATTTCACTAATAAGAGAAATCGATTGCTTTAGATAAGTTAGGAAAGTTAGATTAAAATGTATTATTTGTTTCCTGAAAATCTGTTATTTGTTTTCTAAGACAAATTGAACCAATAAAAGGAATCGATTGATTTGCATAATTTAATGAAGTTAGATTAAAATGTATTATTTGTTTCCTGAAAATCTGTTATTTGTTTCCTAAGACAAATTGAACCAATAAAAAGAATCGATTGATTTGCATAATTTAAGGAAGTTAGATTACAATGTATTATTTGTTTCCTAAGACAAATTGAACCAATAAAAGGAATCGATTGATTTGCATAATTTAAGGAAGTTAGATCCGTGATTTGTTATACGTTAGGAAAGTTCTGGTTGAAACAAAGAGTTGAGAGAAAAATAAACCGATGAACCAGGATGGGAGGGGGTGGTGGGAGGAGAGACGAAAAAACCAGCGGAAATAAACCGCGGACCAAGGTGGGATGGGGTGGTGGGAGGAGAGACGAAAAAAAAAACAGCGAAAATAAACCGCGGAGACGATTCACTAACTCGTCCATTAGGAGTAGAGATAGTGCATGCTGGAAGGTTACAGGAGTACTTAAGCATTACCCTTACAGCCGGGCTCCACCGGGACTCACACACGCACGCTTACAGACACGTCATCGGCCAATGGGCCTGCCCTGTCATACACCGCCTTGTCAGTAGGTGGGGGTGTGACAGAAGTCGACGATGCCCAGGAGCTGTCCGCGCCCCACGCGCGGGATGCGCAGGCAGCCGCCTCGCTGGTGGCCATGGCAGGGTCGAGGATGCGGTCGGCCTCGACCTCGTCCTCGGCAGCAGGGTGATAGCTGGCTGGTGGCGCGAGGAAAAGCTCGTGCACGGCGTCGAGGTGGTGCCCTTCCTTCTCCTCTCTCATTTCCCTCCGGTCTTCTCTCTCGATCCCGTTTCTCTGCATCGCTTGGGGTTGGAGATGGCGAGCCGTGGCGGCGCAGAACGGGGGCACGGGCATAGGAGGAGGCCAGACGAGCTTGGGGGCGGCGTTTTTGGGCGAGCTCGAGGCCGGAGAGGAGCGAGGCCGAGCTTGGCATGCGGCAGACGAGCTCGCCGGGCAGAGCTGGTTGCGGACGGCGGAGAGAGCACGAATATGGCTGGGTTCTCCTTCGGGTGGGGAACCCCATCCCGTCCTCCGCCATCCTCTCCCGCGAATTTGGGCCGCCGCCGAAGAAATTTTCCAGAAAGAAGGTCTGACCCAGCTGAACGCGATGTGTTATTCTGTGCCACGGTACACCTGATCCTCCACGTCCTGAACCACGGAACATGAACTCTGATGAAATTGGCGGCGCTTGCCTAGGCCCCGAACAAAACTGTACGACGATTTTCCAGAGAACCGGGCCGGCATTTTCATCATTTGAAAAAAAAAGAGAACCGGACCGGGCCAATGAGGACCCTATCTTAAATCTCCACCGTTCCACCCTTATCAACCCCGCCTCCAACCCCTTTCGTTATCCATCTTTCCCTCCCTCTCTTAGGCTCCTCTGCTCACTACTGCTACCCCTTCTGCTCCTGCACCTCCGTCCCAGTAATGCTTAGCTTGTAGACAGTGCACCTACCTCATCCCAGCTGCCTCTCCCCTTACCTTAGCTGATTGCTTGGGAAATTGACCTTCCATTTTGCTTCCTCGGGCCATCGGTACATCCTTGTCGGTGTACTGTCAAGAGCAGCTGAGCGCCAGGCCATCAGTAAATTCTTGGACCTGCTATTTATTATTTGGTTTCATATGTCTTCGTGTGTGTGTGTGTGTGTGTGTGTGTGTGTGTGTGTGAATTCACAGCTGTGTGGCCTTTTCTTGGCAATTTTTGTTTTAGCGTGCGCTTAATCGATATCCCTGGTGGCTTCTGTGTTTTGATATGTTTATGCGCATAACATTGTTCGTGCCTCCCTCGATGTGCAGTGTGGGCATGGAACAACGAACACTGCGTCGCAGTTAAGCTCTCTCATATTGTGCCCATTTGAAATTGGATATCCTTTCTATGGTTGTGTATATTTCCAATTCCCAAAACATCTTTCTCTTATTGTGAACTAGTTATTTGGAATCCAGAATTTTTAGCATTTCTGCCTGTGTCATGGTAAATTAGCCTCTTGACTTCTTGAGCCTGTTCCCATGTCCCTCGTTGCAGGCATGGTTGGAAATTCAGTCCCCTACTGCCTTGTTCACCCTTCTGTAGTCATCTTCTTTCTATCCATCATTTGCGCAGATTTTATGTCGAAGTGATTTTTCTTCTTCAAAATGGATTAGATGTAACTTAGTCCATTGGTTCTGCTAATATACCTTATACTTTATCCCTTCGTAGCTGGCGGCTTGATGATTTATTTTTTGGATTTCAGTCAGTTGTACCATCTATATATCATCACACACAATTATCTCATTTGGAATCACAGGAGGTAAAAAAAATGTCGACTTGAATTGATGTTATGGTGTTAACGCAACCATTGTTGCTTGCACTTCATTCTCACCATTGGTACATCTTTTTCTGGTCAATCCTGTGTTGTGGGGTGTGACTATGTCTCTTTCACGTCTAAGTAGTGTGTATATGCACATGTCAATGATAGCTCCCTGTTTTGTCCTAACTTCAGTTTTATAGCCCTACCCCTGCAACCACCATCACTCTCTTCTATTCTGTTCTTTCTAACGTGTGCCACATGTTTAGGTAGCGGTTGTGAATCCAACTGTTGTTTAATTTACTTTTTGACCGTATGATCTAGGTGGGAATCTTCTGCTGAGCTTGCTCACCGTTTGGCGCGCGTATGGCGCCCAAGAGCAAGCGTGGCAAGGCCAAGGGTGAGAAGAAGAAGAAAGATGAGAAAGGTATTGTTGACATGACGCCTTGATTGGCTTTTGCTTGCAATAGTGGGAGAAGATAGTTGCTCTCTTGAGCTGATCATTTGCGAATTTCTTCGATGAATTACCAGTGCTCCCTGTGGCCATTGACATCACCGTCAACCTCCCAGATCAGTCCGATGTAATTCTCAAGGTTTAGCTTCTTGCTGCCACAGTTCTTTCTGCACTGTTTGTTTTCCTTGATGCGTGATTTCAGCAACAAGTATTCCTTCTTTGCTTGGCGCAGGGGATTTCCACGGACAGGATCATCGATGTGAGGAGGCTGCTCTGCGTCAACACTGCCACATGTGCAATCACAAACTACTCTCTCTCGCATGAGGTATTTATAACGTTTTCGTTTTCTCTTCATACTATATTACCGCAGTGAACATCATTTTAATTCAATCCTGTTGTATGATTTCATTTGTCGGTAGACTCGTAATGGCCACTTGAAGGATGGCGCTGATGTTGTGACACTGAAGCCATATACTCTCATCCTGGTAGAAGGTACATCTTATATCTGCAAAATAAGGATTTATTTTCTCAAGGCATCTTTAATCGACCCAAATAAATTTCTAATCACCCAAACCCTTTTTTACTTAGGTTCATCTAATCCATTCCCAAAACATGCATAACTCCCAGAAGGTTTTTAGCTGACACAAAAAACAACCCTCCCCTTCTAACATTTTGGCTTCCACCACTGCCACACAATGCCCTCCCCAATACCGCCACACGCAAGAGTAAATTTTATTATTGCTAGGGTTGTTTGCCATAATATTTGCTGTGAGAGTCAGCAAACACTAGATGTTTGTAACATACATGATGGCTAAATATATGTTATACAACTTCAATTTTAATGCATTTTATCATTGGATTTCGATTAGAATGCAGCATCCAAAAATGCATGATATTTTGGTAGTTAGATTTTAAGAGCGGTTTTTTTGAAGTTGACTTTTGCGGTTGGATTAGAGATACCCTTAGATTGGTTAAACCCATTGTTTCTAGACATGTGTTCTGTAAATTGTACCTTTGCACACCTATACACCTGACTGCACCTTCATTTGCATCATTTTGTCTTTGATTTCCATATATCCTTTTGTTACTATTAAATTCTCTTCTATAGTGTCTAGGGATAAACCATCCGTAACACTACATCTTAAACTCCAAAGATTCACAATGCAGGGGAGTACGACGAGGATAGCGCGTTGGTGCATGTACGGCGGCTGCTGGACATCGTTGCGTGCACCGCCTCCTTCGGCTCTCCGCCGCCGCCTCCTCCTCCTCCATCCCCCAAGGACGCCGATGCCACCAAGGAGCCCTCCAACTCCAGCTCCAAGCCTGCAACAGCTGCCTCCTCGGGTGGGCGTCGCATGGGCTCGCCGCCGCCCCTGCCCAAGGAGTCAGCTGCGAAGGATGCCGATGCAGCGGCGGCCAAGGAGGACGCGGTCTCAGCAGAGCTGGAGGCAGAGATGAGCGGTGCATGCCCCCGCCTCGGAGCGTTCTACGAGTTCTTCTCCCTCGCTAACCTCTCACCGCCCCTCCACTGTAAGTAAAACCTCTCTCACAGCCTTTCCAAAGCCCTGTAACTGATCTCTCTATTTCACGCTCTCGTTTCATGACTTCTGACTCGAACTGTAAACTTATGCCCAATGCTACGTGCCGGCAGGCCGATCCCAGCCCCCTCCCGAGCCATGGATTGCTTTTCACCATGGCCGTTGGATCTCGCCCAACACAGCGCATAGGAGGACAGCGTTCGCATCCCTCGCTCACAGGCGCACATGGGGAATAGATGGTGCGCACATCTCATGCTTACATGGGCGCACGGAGCCTACTCCCACTCGCCTCGCTCAAATATCCCACCCACGCCCACAAGAGCCTCGTCTTTGACGGCTCGCAGAGTCGCACTCCCCGTATGCAGCACAGCCAGCAGCAGCGTGGGCCGGCTCGCTCCCAGCAGCCCTGCCGTCCTCGAAGCAGCCCTTGCCGGCACTCGTAGCAGAGGGCGTCACTGGTCGCAGCATCGGATGTCTGGCTCGCAGCGGTTGCCGTCGCCGTCGCAGCATAGGCCGTCTGACTCGCAGCAGTGATGTTGCCGTCATAGCACCACATTCGCGTGCTCTTAGCAGCGGTTGTCGCCGCTCACAGCACCGGTCGTTGCCGATGCAGTAGTGCGGCCCTGGCTCGCAGCAGGAGCCGTCACCATAGCAGCACCATGTCCGCGCGCTCGTAGCAGCGGCCGCCGCTGTTCGCAGCAGTGGTTGCCGCCGTCGCAGTACCCGGTGGTCGGCATCGCACCTTGTGGTCACTGTCTAGCACCACGACAGAGAGGATGATGCTGTACCGGTCCTCACGGAAGAGGAATTAGTGTCTGCAAACTCGTGCAGAGATAAGGCTGAGGGACCACATGAGTGGTGCGTGGGGCCCACGGGTACGTGGCGGGTGAGCACATGATGCGGCCGACGCGAGATTAGAATGGGCCGCCAGGTACTAATTGTTTTCCTAAACTTATTTGCAACAAAAGAACATTAAGGTGCCGTACTACTGCCAGCATTAGATTTGGAACCTCTGCCTTGATCTAGTTGTCCATATATCTTTGCTGTCTGCGTCACCATGCTTTGTCCTTGAGATGTTAGTTCATGTAATTGAACACTTTCCTCATTATTTTGAATGCTAAGCGTGAGATATCAGCTTGAAATTTGTTGAGCTGAACATTTCTCTAGCGAGGCAAATTCTTCCGTTTGCTGAGTTATTTTAACTCTTTCAATCAGTTATAAAGAGAGTGACTCAACCTCGACAGGAGGAGCAACCGTCTGATGATCATCTCTTCTTCCTTGAGGTAATCATGGGTAATAGTTATATCTTTGACAGCATTTTTGCGCTAAGATGCCTGCTAATTACATCACATGTGCCCTAATTGGAGAATTGTTGGCTGACTTTCAGGCAAAGCTTTGTAATGGGAAATTTTTCATTGTTGAAGCTCGGAGAAAGGGGTTCTTTAGTTTTGGGAAACAGCGTGTTTTGTGCCACAATCTTGTCGACCTATTGAGGCATCTCAGCAGAGCATTCAATAATGTTCGTTTATCTCACATTCTGGTTGTAAATTTTATATTAGGGTAATCTAAATTGTTACTCCCTCCGTCCCATAATGTAAGACGTTTTTGCAAACTATGTTAACTTACAAAAACGTCTTATGTTATGGGAGGAGGGAGTATCTAATAATCTTTCATCCTGTATTGTATTTTACCTTGTTATTAGATACCCCACTTAAAGCTGTAGCCTCTTCTGGACAAATGAACTTATATACACTTTAGAGATGAAATGTAGTTAATAACAGCAGATTTTTTAATCTATTTTTAATGTATATATGTGTGTGAACATTTGTGGTGTAGTGTGTACGCTTTTGTGCAGTAGTAATTGAGACGATGAAATTGAGAGAAGATAAGTAATAATCAGGATAAAATTCCTAACTTACCTCAGCCACAAGAAGGTTTGAATTGGTAAAGTCTATTTCGGCAGCAGCACCGTGTCCTCCACTTTCAAGTTTCTACTGCCAAAAATAACAATCTGCCTACCAGATTTTTCACTTATTCGGATTGAAATTACGTACTAAAAATTGATAGTTCAGCATGCCAGTGCATTGTTGTAGGTTTGGAAAGTGGCATTTGCCAATACTGTACAGTGGAAGTGTCAAATTCCATTCTAGAAACTATTTGAGGTTCTTAACTACCAACAATTTTATAGCACTATTTAACTATTTCTGTAAGCCACTGTGCAGTCTCATTTTCCATATCTCTAATTCTTTTCTATGACCTTGTTATATGAATTTAATCCTTTATGGTGCTTGCATATATATTAGGCATACGAGGATCTTATGAAGGCATTTTTGGAACGGAACAAGGTGTGTTGTTACCCTTTTTTGGGTGTTTCATTGTACCTATCTTTTTCTAAATTTCAATGGAAACTTTTCACAAGACAGTGAATTTGCATTTGGATTATTGTGTGCTTGGGCATAATGATTGATCTGAAAAGGAGTTGAATATATTTTAATGCACTTTAAATATCAAACAACAATTTGGGTTGTCTTCTAGGAATATCTACCTTCCTTCTACAGTTATGCTGATGTTCATATTCAGTTTCTTCCATTTGGGGCTCCTCTAGTATGTTGCGCTTGATTATTACATATTTACTCGCAGGTTCATATGAATCATGTTTTTGTATTCCATCCGCCATCAGACAACAGTTTTCCTATCTAATGCTGCATCATGACCTAATTATAACTACTTGTATGTTGCAGTTCGGAAATTTTCCTTATGGTTATCGTGCAAATACGTGGCTTGTTCCTCCGATTGCTGCCCAGTCACCATCAACATTTCCTCCCCTTCCTGCTGAGGATGAAACTTGGGGAGGCAATGGAGGTGGTTGGGGAAGGGATGGCAAAAGTGACATGTTGCCATGGGCAGATGAGTTCCTGTATCTCACATCCATGCCTTGCAAAACTGCTGAGGAGAGGGAAATTCGTGACAGGAGAGCATTCCTACTGCACAGTCTATTCGTAGATGTTGCCATCTTTAGAACTATTGCAGCCATCCGGCATTTAATGGAGAGTACAGATGTGTCAACAGCAATCAAGATAGATGAGGTCTTGCATTCTGAGACGGTGGGAAATTTTAGCATCACTGTCACAAGAGATTCTTCAGATGCAAGCTGCAAGCTGGACACTAAGATAGATGGAAGCCGAGCCACAGGAATGGACTCTAAGCATCTTGGAGAGAGAAACCTTTTGAAAGGAATAACTGCCGATGAAAACACTGCTGCACATGTATAAGTTCAAAATTAAGGTGATCTTTCTCATATTCAGGTAAAAGAGAGGCTTTTCCTAATTTTGTCTCTAATTTGCAGGATGTTGACAGTTTGGGCATCGTGAATATTAGATACTGTGGGTATGTTGCTGTAGCAAAGGTTAGCAATTACGAGAAAACTATTGTGGCTTCTTCTATTAAGCCTGCTGATATCACGGATCAACCTGAAGGGGGTGCCCATGCATTGAACATTAACAGGTTGGTAGCAATGCTTTGTTTTGTTTTTCTAGTTATCCACAAAGTTTATGCTGCTTATCCCATTTTTTCATTAATATATATATATATATATATATATATATATATTTATTTATTTATTGTTTTAGTTTGAGGATGCTCCTAAATGAAGCCAATGCAACTGGAGAAAAAAAGTTACCAACACAAAGTCATAGGCAGGAAGAACTAACTGCAGCACAAACTTATGCTGAGAACTTGTTGAAGGAAAGTCTTCAAAATCTTGAGGAAGAGGAGACTGATAAACAATCATTTATGAGATGGGAACTTGGTGCGTGTTGGGTTCAGCACTTGCAAGATCTGAAAAAATCTGACAAAGACAAAAAACAAGGTGATGGGAAGGAAAAGAAGAAAATGGTGGACAAAGCTGTGAAAGAGACAAAGATTGAAGGGCTTGGGAAGCCTCTCAAAGCTCTTAAGCACCCTAAGAATGCGGTTGATGCTTCTGGCAAGGGATCCTCATCAGGGAACAAAAGTTTGACTGATGCAACAAGCTCTGGGGAAAACCAGAAAGTCAACCCATCATCTGTTGAATCGCCTCAAGGAGACTGCATCGCCTCCGAGAGTGAAATCTTGCTGAAGGATGTATTACTGGATTCCGCCTTTACAAGGTTGAAAGATTCAGAAACAGGACTCCACCAGAAGGTAGAAATGCATTAATTTTCATAGCAAAATATGATTTCGCATCTGCCCTTTGCTGTCTTGCATATCCAACTCATACCCTCCTCATTTCAGCATTTAGTTTTATAAATAAATGTCCTATTTAAAATAGAGTTTCCTTGTGATTATTAATCTTTGGCAATCATATACAATTCATATATAACTGTCAGTATTAAATTTCATGTGATACTGTGTTTGCCAATATTGTGGATATCAAGGTATGCTGTGGAGGGGTTCATGAAATGTGTTCTTACCTGACTCAGAACCTCAAAATTGTGGAGCCTACCTCAGGTGCACTAGGGGTTGATAAATTGTAGTGCAGCTGGCTAGGGGTCTTGTGCTTTCCCACCCTACACCTGCTCGAGGCCTCGCTTAAGCAGGGTGCTAACGCTTGTTCTTCTAAATTAAAATTTCACCGGTGCTAGTGCCTGTGGACGAGTGTTTTTTACATCAGCGCGTGGTACTTCAAACAACATCAAATATGCAAGCATTTTCACCTTTCTTGATTTTGTCAGATCCACTTCTGAATTCTACAAAATAAAAAATCAATTGTATGAAACAGACCACGTATTGTTTTAGCACCCTTGCTTACCAAGTGGCCATTTGTAGCTACTAATCATGCATAAAGTTCATAGACTAATCTCTTGTGCTCCACAGTCACCATCTGAGTTGATTGAGATGGCTCTGAAGTTCTATGATGAAGTTGCGCTTCCTAAGCTGGTACGCATCATCATATAGGACATGAATAAGTTCCCACATGCTTATCCTTTTTAGTCATGAGGCATAATAACTAACCAGGAAATTATTTAGGTTGCCGATTTTGGTTCATTGGAACTTTCACCTGTTGATGGTAGGACCTTGACAGATTTCATGCATACGAGGGGCCTACAGATGCGCTCCCTAGGACGAGTTGTAAGTTTGCAACAATTTTTCATTTGAACATGATGAAATGTCATTTCTTTTTTAGTGCTTGATATGTGCTAATCTAAGAATTCCCTATGTAGGTCAAACTTTCAGAGAAGCTCTCACACGTACAGTCCCTTTGTGTGCATGAAATGATAGTGAGAGCATTCAAGCACATTGTCCGATCTGTGATTGCAGCTACTTCAGACATGCGACAATTAGCATTAACAATAGCTGCAGTGCTGAACTTACTTCTTGGTGTTCCCGAATCTGAATTTTCTGGAAGTTCTCCTGCTGTGCATCCCCTAGTGTGGAGATGGCTTGTTGCTTTCTTGAAAAAGCGATACCAGTATGACCTCACAGAGCAACATTACGTTGATGTGAGGAAATACGCTATATTGAGAGGACTATGCCATAAGGTAAACATGTTTGAATCTTTTTAACATTTCTCACACTCGGTGCATTTTATTGAGCTTAAAGGTTGCTTTTAGGTGGGCATTGAATTAGCACCCCGAGATTTCGTCATGGATTCTGCTTTCCCGTTTTACAAACAGGACATTATTAGCCTTGTCCCCGTACATAAGGTAAAAGTATTTTCCTCAGTTCAATTGTTTTTATCATACTGTACAAAAATCACATTGTGCTGTCATGGCTTGATCATCACATATGGCTATCAGTGTTTTGAGAACTTGTTAGATAAATGAGTGGCACATAAACACAACTGACGTGTTTTTAAAAAAATGCAGCAAGTTGCATGCTCATCTGCAGATGGAAGGCAACTTCTAGAATCCTCCAAAACGGCTCTTGACAAGGGTAAACTTGAAGATGCTGTTAATTATGGAACCAAGGTACCTTGTAAAATCTTGTGCATTTCCTTTTTGCAATTCCTTAGCTGTCATATCTTGGGAACTCATAAATTATTTTATCTATGAATGTAGGCTCTTGCCAAGCTCATAATGGTGTGTGGTCCCTATCATCGAATGACGGCTGGAGCTTATAGCCTTCTAGCTGTTGTTTTGTACCACACTGGTGATTTTAATCAGGTAAATCGTTATTCAGGTGCACAGCAGATAGTTTGTAATAATTGCTATGCATGTTTTGAAGACAATTGAAGTGATAGCAATGTTTAGTTAAGTGAGGAATTGTTGAACGTCAGAGATAGAAAGACTTGTGCCATTGCACTTTCTTCATGTAGATATTTGTGTAAACTCAGAAATAATATATACTTTTAGCATTCTCTGCTAAGCAAGTTTTCAGTTACACCGAGTGAAAGATACTTAAAGGTGTTATAATTTTGGATTACACTAACTATAACACCGAAGGAACATATAGGGAAGAATATAGTACAAATTCTGATAAAAGTGTGAATTTCTTCCAGTTTTAGGAGTTACGTTAACATCAGCAGATCTTAAGTTTTTCTGCATATTAATAACTAGTGAAGTTGAAAATTGCAGGCTACAATATATCAGCAAAAGGCCCTAGATATCAATGAAAGGGAACTTGGGCTTGATCATCCTGATACGATGAAGAGTTACGGAGACCTTGCTGTTTTCTACTATCGTTTACAGCATACAGAACTGGCTCTGAAGTAAGTTCAGTTTATGAAATACTCTTTTTTTATTCATGCAGCAAATCTACAGTTTCACAAGGGCTGAGAAAGTCATTCCAGGTGTAAGTTGAAGACAAGTTACATATATCCAAAAGAGTAGGAGACCTCCCTTAGGGTATTTTATCTAGCAAAGTGCTATGTCATGCTGATGAATTTTGCCATATTAAATAGTCTTGCTATTGCTGCCAAGAATATATTTACTATCTTCTCAGGTTATAGCTGTTTTTTTCGCAAACTTATTATGTCAAATGTGCATTTTTGTTTCTCTCTCTCTATGCTTTATTGTTTGGATTAAAAAACTAATCTTGTCTTATGATAATAATGCTAAAAGTGAGTAGGAACTAGCTGCTTAGTCTTCTGAGTCTCCAATTTCTTTGTAGTGTGGTTTTGTGTCTGAGATGCTATCTCTCAGCTCTCACTCCATTATTTTTAATTACAACAGTTGAAATAATATAACTAGACCCTTGCATGAATGCCATCAACATATAACCATCAAACCTAATGCTGGCGACTCATAAATGCTAAGTGAATCCTTAGGTAGTGATATGTTTCCCTGATATTGTAGCTAAACCACAAGCATATGTATTATCTTTTTTATTCTTGGGCAAGGTTGCAGAGGGTAAAAATGGTATGGTATTTGCTTCTAGCCTCAAATTATTAAATTATTAATTGATGTCATGTAAAACTCTTATCGAGGATGGACCATAATTCCCTTAAGGTCATATGTCTTTATAGACTGAAGATTCAATAACTGTTTATTTACCTGTGTATGAGCTTGTCTTGAAGGTTATTTCATAGATATCAAAGCTATTGCAATATGTGAAAAATCTAAGATTTGAATAAACAATGTGCTATACCTGCTATCCTCTTGATACTCCTTGCAGTATATGACCCTAATGATTTAGATTCATTGCTACAGTGTCTACAAAAAATTAACCTTTGGTGCAAATTAGGTACGTCAAGCGTGCATTATATCTTCTACATCTTACATGCGGGCCATCTCATCCAAACACAGCTGCGACATATATTAATGTAGCCATGATGGAGGAAGGCTTGGGGAATGTGCATGTAGCTCTTAGGTACTTGCACAAAGCTTTAAAATGCAACCAGAGATTACTTGGGCCTGATCATATCCAGGTAATTGTCTTTCTCAACATTTAAAAAAAACTTATGGCAAATAGCATGCTTTTGTTATTTTGGGGTGAAATGTACACTTAGTTAGAATAATTATTAAATGTGAATGATGTTCATTTCGTGCCACTTTACAAATTATACTTGTTGACTTGACAACACATCAAAAAATCTTAACAAGCTATTGTCAAAACAATCAGGAACGAATTGTTGGTTAGTTCCAACAGACATATGTCGATGATAAGTCAAATTATGCAAGGCTAGGCGCTGTCAAGATTGCATCATTGGACCCCTCTGGGCCAGGGCATGGGCCACAGAGCCCAAGAGAGGCATCACCGACCAAGGAGGAAACTTACCATGCGACATATGAGGAATCCCTATAGGATACGTAGGAAAGGCTGAATGTTTTGATATCAATACCAGTCCGGACTCCTACCACCTACATGTCTGATGCACTGACATGGCGACCGCCATGCCAGTGCTATATAAGGCCAAGATCCGGTTTCGCATAGCCTAGATCCTATACACCATGTAGAGATTTCGGCGCTTCCCGTCGAGACCTGGCATATCTCATCGAGTTACCACAATTCACCGAGTACCCCCCCCCCCCCCCCCTCCCCTCTCCTGACATTGTAATCGATCCCTTGTATTATCCCCGCATATAAGAAAAATAGCAAGGCAGGAAGTTGCGCTTTCACCCACCTTGGGGGCTTGAACCTCGCTATATCGTGTGTCCCATTCTTTGTTCTAGATGCACCGGTAGCTTGACGTGACGTTCCCGCGACTACAAATCCATGTACTCATTCTAGTAACGCTATTAGGACACGACAAAAAAATCTGTCAACGATATGGAAGTATGATTCCACGCATTAGATTTCAAGTCTTTCTTGCTTGCCTTGGTCCTCACATAAATCCGCCTTTTGGGAAAGCACTTCCTCATGCTCCTTGCAGCTGGAGATTTTTCCTGGCCTCCACAATTCTAGATATGAGCTTACAAGGTTGTCCCCTCATGTTGCCACATTGTATGTGCATTCATAGTGGTGTGCACATCCGTGGTTCTAATCTCAAAAAAATTGTAGAATCATGATGAGCAACATTGGGTGTGGTATTAATGACCCACAAGTGTAGGGGATCGCAACAATCTTTGAGGAAAGTATTACAACCAAGTTTATTGGTTTAACACAAGGGGAGCCAAAGAATTCTTATAAGTCTTAGGAGTTGAGTTGTCAATTCAACCACACCTGAAAAAGAATACTTGCTCGACATATTTTATTAGTAGCAAAAGCGATGCAGTGATTGTAGTTGTGGCTGCGGAAATAATAACAAAAGCAGCAATTCCCGGCAGTTGCCAAGAACAAGAGTAACATAAAGAGATCAACAAGTATGAAAAGCGTAGGCATGGGAGTGAATAATGGACGTTGCATGGATGAAATCAAATATGTAATAGATGTAACACAATCATAGCAAAAGTGTGGAAAGAACTGCCGGGAAGTTAAGAGGACAAAATCATAACAAAAGTGCTTGGAAAAATAGATACATTTGAGACGTATCAGGTACATGCATGGAGCTTCAAGTTAGCTGGATACTTGCATAACCAAGGAACTACATCAGGATCGCTATGAGAAGCATTCGGTTGGTTACGCTGAGGCCTACCTCACCCCACAAAATGTCCTCTCTGTGATAAGGTGGAGGAAACTATTACACATCTATTGGTTGACCGCGTCTTCTCCCAAACAGGTTTGGATAGGGACCCTTCAATATGTTGGCCTAGTGCACTCAGTACCGGTCCGTCCGGCTCCAATGCGGTGACACCGGCGGGTGCCACCATTCCTTCCTAGAGGGTGTCGATGGTAGCCATCCCCCACTTCCCTCCGCGTGCCGGGGGAAACCCTAGGACACGTCCGGGCACGTCGTCGGCGTCGCATCCCTTCTTGGAGGTGCTGCTTGGTATGCGGCGCGGAGCCTTGGGCTGTGGTGGTTTGTTTTCGGAGGGCGCAACGGTGGCGGGTCATCCGCGCTTTGTCGAGCTGCCGTTGTTGGCATTTGTTTCTTCTTTTTCTTTTAGGCTTGATGTGCTGCTCGCCCCAGCAATGCTATGTGTATGATGTTTGTTGCTTTGGAATACAAAGCAGGGGAAACCCTTTTTCGGTAAAAGCTTTGTGTCTCGGTGGATTGGTAGAAAGAAGAGTTTGTAGAAGCCCTAAGAAGGGCAACACCCGATAATTACAGCACGATCCCTCTAATCTCTATACACGGCCAACACCTGGAGCAAAGCCGCCAGACCCCTCGCACCCGTCGACACCCATTGCTTGGCTTTGGCCTTGATCATGTCAAGCAGGCGAGCTGTACCGACAATAGCCGAGGATGTGCCTTTCCGGACCAATAAGAATGGGCATGGGTCGGCCCACTCGCTGCCTGCAGCAACGGGGTGAGCCGCTACAGTCATGGGCAAGATGAGCATGTGAGTGGCCCGAAGAGACGGCACGGGCACCGCTACCACCCGGTCCGAGCTCAAAGAGCAGGATGGAGCCAGACTACCGGAGGTGCCAGCGCTAGCGACGCAGTCGGCTGAGCGGATAGCGCCACCTCACGTCATGGAAGCCGCGTCCTCTTCATGCTCCGGTTTGCCGTGGAGGCTGCCGGGGGAAGACCTCTCTGGCCCTGCGCGTGGCCAGCACCGGTCGCACCTGTTGAAGTGTATATGTGGATTGCCTAGCCCTTTTCATCAGTTCGGACTTTTGATTGCATTGGCTAGTGCATGAAGCTTAGCAGCACCACCCGCGTCCCTAGCCACTTAGTGCGGCGACGGGGGTGGCGACTGCTGCACCGGTTGAGGAGGGGGTGGTCTCGGCTGTTGCGCAAGTGGCTCAGGATGCGCAGCCCTGCCCCTGGCGACCAGCGCGGCGGCAGGGTAAACGGTGTTGGATGCCCCGCCAAGTTGCGTGCGGAGGATTAAGTCGAGGAAGTGACGGAGGGTGTCCGTGCTGGCTCATCGTCCGACAATGACGGGAGTATGGGAGAAGCAGTCGCTCGCATGTTCCACAACTCAAGAAAACGCAAAAGTGCCTCGATGCATTTCAGACCCAGAAATAAGTGTTTTTTTTATCATTTTCCATGATTAACTGTTAGATTCAAGTGACATATTCTTCTGTTTTGTGTAGACTGCTGCAAGCTACCATGCTATCGCCATTGCTCTCTCATTGATGGAAGCTTATTCGTTGAGTGTTCAGCATGAGCAGACAACCTTGCAAATTCTTCGTGCAAAGCTTGGACCAGATGATCTTCGGACTCAGGTTTACTTCTACTAAATGATATTATTGTAATGCTGAAAACCTACTCCCTCTGTTACCAATGGATGTCATTTTAGAATACATTTAGTATAAAAGAATTAACTTTTGAGCACTAATATAAACTAATGTATTTTATTTTAAATATGAAAATAATATTAGTAGATTTTCCATCAAAGTACTTCTGTAATACTAATTGTGCATTCGAGAGCCAGTCAATGCCCAAACGGCATCTAGTTAGTAACAGAAGTACCTCGATTCTTTTCCCACTTGAACTATTACCTTAGCTATATGAAGAAAACCATTCCCTTTTCAATTATTTGCAAGGACAATCTTAATATTGTTGCCTTCCACATTACAGGATGCTGCAGCCTGGCTTGAATACTTTGAATCAAAAGTAATTGAGCAACAAGAAGCTGCCCGCAATGGAACTCGAAAACCCGATGCATCAATAGCTAGTAAAGGACACCTAAGGTGCGATTTAGTTCTGCAAATGAAAGCAAAATTAATCCTAGAGAAACTTCTATTGTGCTGTGCTAGCTAGTGCACAGCACATAATCTTGTATCAGTTATCATAGATATTTGGATAATGTACACTGTTTTGGACTATAGAGATGCTATAGTAACTGTATTTGTTTGCCCTTGCAGTGTATCTGATCTTCTTGATTACATCAATCCCAACAAAGAAAACAGAGGAAGAGATTCTGAATCAGGCAAGAGGAGGTACTCAAGCATAAAGGTTAGTTGCTAATTTTTACTTCGGCTAAAATTGTTTTCAAGATAATAATTATGTTCTCATTAAGGAACAAGTTTAACTAAGGCAGAGAGAAATAAGAGCTGCGAGATGGTTACCATAGTATAATAGTATTAAATGAATATTTAACTCATAGTGCAATTGGTCAGTTTCTCAAAGAGAAAAAGGAAGACTTACAATTGTTCACAACAAAGTTATTTCTTGTTAATATTGCTGACAGGCAGCAAAATAGTATATTTCGGTTTACATAATGACTAAGTAGATAACATGCAATAATATTTTGTATCTTTCGTGGATTGAGCCTGTGCCGGTGGCTCTCATTTATTCTGTAGTGTTACCAATATGATTTCTACTCCTGGAGAGCTCTTATCATGATAGCAGCTTACTGGAATATCTATGGTTAATACTACCCTATCCAATCAAGTAGTACTTGATATCGCTACCATGTAAGTGTGGATGTTAGATAATCTGGTCAGGTAATTTCGATGGTTACTCTGTCTATGCAGTTTCAGTTCTACCAATTCAGACAGTGTTCAAACTACACAATTCCGGCCCTTCCTGTATATCTGGAACTCAATGAACCTGGTTTCCTTTTTCCTCAATGCTAAAAGTTACACTACATTTTTCTTCCATGAAAGCATTCATGTTATCACTCGAGTAACTTGACATTTAGTATTTTAGCATTACTGTACATGGCACTTTAGAATTTATTCATTGTATACTCGTCCTGTCAGGTTTTATCACATTCGAGTGAGAATTCAAACATAGAAAGTCCTGATATATCTCCAAGAGATTCTGCTATTGCAATCACAGACGAGGAAAAACGAATTAAGGGGCCGTTGCAAGATGATAGTGCTAAGATCATGGATATTATTGAAACTGAGGTTAAAGAGAGTCCTTTATCCGTGGAGGCTTCACCACCTTCTGAACAGCTGGTAGAGAGAGCTGAGGTGAACATCAGTCCACCTGAGGAAGTTTTTAATGAAGAACAGGATGATGGCTGGCAGCCTGTTCAAAGACCTAAAACAGCTGCAGTTTTAGGAAAACAGATAAAGCATTACCGTCCTGCCATCAGAAGAACGTATGACCCTGAGAATCATGCTCCAACAGATGCTTCCCAATATAAGCCAAGGAATTCCTATTCAAATAACCGTTATTACTTCTTAAAGAAGAAAACTATCGTACCTGCAGCATACGCAGATCCTCAGCAGCCTATGAAAGTCCAGACATCAAGTGCCAGGTTTGGTCGTAAGATATACAAGGCTATGACCTACCGGATTAAGCTAGGGACAGCATCCGCAGAAGTGCAAGATAGTTCTAGGCTCACAGAGAAGATGGGTGGTAAAGAAGAACCCCAAATAGCGTATTCACATGTACACAATCATACGGCAGATCTGAAAGGAAGTGAGCCACATGGACCTTGGGTTGAAAGTACCGGAAACCCACCATCATACAAAGATGTTGCATTGGCACGTCCAGGTACAATAGCCAAGACTCAAATACAAAAACCTAAAGATGATGTACTGCAACCATCACTTGGTCAAATTATCGCACAAGAAATGAAGGATTCCTTGGTAGATGCAGTTCAAGTGGACCAGAGGTCCGTGTCCTCAAGTACCAATAATTCCAAAGAGGTAAACATTGTGCCGACAGAAATGCAGCATTCAGAACAAAGAGAAGAGTCACATAGGGAACATGAGATTGACGACACTGGGAAAGATAGTTTGCCAGATAAATTAACATCAAATACTGAAAAACCTTCTGCTGGTGGCCCTGCAGATAGTAAGACAGACACGGCCTTACTCAGTAACAATGATCAAGAACCAACAAGCAGTGACAATTTTGGTGCAGCCACTGAGTTCTCAGATTCAACAGTACCCACAGAAGCTGAAAATAGTGGAAAGTCTGGCATACAATTTCTAGAAGAATCTCTACCTACTAACAGTGAACCTATTACAGTTTCAGCACATACGGTAAGTATGAAGGGAGGCGTTGGAGGTGTTGAAAGTGAGAAGTCAAAGCCTGACTTGCTTCTAAGTAATATTGATATAAGAGAGATGTCTAATAAGAAGCTATCTGCTGCTGCACCTCCATTCAATCCGTCTCCTCCAGCTATCCTCAGCCCACTTGCTGTAAGTGTCGGTCTCCCACCACCAGGTGCTGTTCCAGGTGTCGGCCCTTGGCCTATGAATGTCTCCATGCATCCTGGACATTCAAATATGGTGCCAAACGGTCCTCCGCTGTGCACATCCCCACATCATTTGTACCCCCCTGCTCCTCGGTCTCCTAATCTCTTGCATCATGTGCCATTTCTTTATCCACCATATAGTCAACCGCAGATGGTTCCAAGCAGCACATTTCCCATGAACACCACTATTTTTCGCCCTAACCATTATGGATGGCAACCTTACATGAGCCCAGCTGCATCTGAGTTTGTGCCTGGACCACCATGGTCAAACAATCATCCAGTCGCATACACCCCCAGCCCACATGTTGCTGACACTATTTCTCAGTCTTTAGCAGATACACATGTTCTATCTGATGCAGCTGTTGTTAGTATAGGACCTTCGCTGGACAGCAATATGGTTGCAGTAAGGGAGGAACTGGAGGTCCCTGTGGAGGTATGCAGTGGCAATTTGATCAGCAATAAATTTGTGGGAGAGGAACATGACAAAGAGTTAAAGGATGCTGTTAATGCTGCACTTAATCCTGACAAGCCAGGAGATAGCATGTTTGATATTGGTGGAACGAAGCTGGGAGGCAGCATGAAGAATGAAGATGAGGGTAGTTTTAGGATATTTGTAAAGGGGAAAGGCAGGCGAAAGCAAACTCTGAGGATCCCGATAAGTTTGCTTAACAAGACATATAGTTCACGTTCCTTCAAGCTTGACTTCAACAGAGTAGTCAGAGAGAATGACATCTTCAGGCCATCGGACGTTTCTTTTGCTGAAGTAGTTTCTTCTGGCAACTGAGAAATATTCCACCAGAGTCGAATATTGACCTATACCATCATTACCCAAAGAGAACTACGATGGATCTCTCATTTGAAAGATACTGAAATGTGACACTCTTATTTTTGTCTTGAGCATTCGGAAGGCAGCAACAGTGCTCCTTCAGTGTTCCAGGTAATCATTTTTACCAATATTGTAAGAAGTCTTTGCTCCCCAATAATTTTCTTTTGCTCCCCTATTATAGATCTCAATCATCTAATATGCTAGGTGTCGCTTTTCAATTTTCTAGATCTGAAATTCTTCAATCCAAGCTACTCTGAAAAAATGGATGTGTTTTGTTTCCACTTCAAATCAGGTATGGCTCCCTTCTCAGTAATCATTTTAGCCTGTTACATGTTGAACTTGTTTGTAGCCCATATACGGATCAGTTTTGGGTGTAGCTCTTGGTAATGACTACATCTTGCTATAAGCATATATAAAAAGATTACTGTTCTTTGAAGCACCTTTGGGACCTGCACAGATACGACACATGTAAAGAGAGGGTTAGTTAGTCACTGCTCCAGTAAAAGGATGGACAGGAGAAAACCTACCTTATTTTCTCAGTTCAGCCTATGTTAAAAGTACAATGTTTCCATGTTACATCTTTCATCTACTCCCTCTGTCCGAAAAACCTTGTCCCTCAAATGGATGTATCTAGCACCTGAAAAAGCTTGTCCCTTAAATGGATGTATCTAGCACCAGGTGCTAGATACATCCATTTGAAGGACAAACTTTTTCGGACGGAGGGAGTATGTATTAATAGTAGCATATTACAGCATCTTTCATCTATCATAGTTCAGCCTATGCATATTATAGCGACAGTTACTTTGGGACGGAGGGAGTATTTATTTGCAGCTTCCAAGCTACTTTTTCTTGTAGTGACGTGTTAGCTAACTGTTCTCTGTTCGCACATTGCTCTCAGATGTCGACAATTCCTTGTGGAGTGCAAAAGATTGCAGAGAGTTTTGCGAGATCCGGAACTAATACAAGACGGTAGTGTTAGCAAAAAGATACTCTACATGGCAGGCTGATTCTTTTCTACAATTTTGATAGACTGAGTAGAATGGTTTCCTCAAAAAACTGGGCTGAATTTTGGTCGTATGGAACTTAGCTTCTAGAAATTTAGAAATTGGTTTGCTCACTGCATCCTGTAATAATCTCTCGCGTCTTTTGTGAGAGAAACTGATGTTATTCTTTTGATGAGAATAGTAACAAGAGTATCTCCAGCAGCTCTTCTCTCCCCCAATAATTTTTCTTTGATAGAGAGTTTGACCAAAAAAAGTACACTAGCAGCTCCCCTTTCCAATAAATTATTGATGATCATTCAAAAGGGTCCATCGACACCTCCGCCACATATTCAATGCGGGTCTCCGTTGACGGGCAGACAGCTCAGACTACCCACTAGTAACTTAGATCAGGACAACATGCATATGTTACAGTTTATGCTACTACCTCTACTATTGTGATCATATGTGTGATGTCATGCAACACTTTACTTATTAGATTGTAAACTCATCTTGTCTTGATATGTGTTATATTACACATACTATGAGTAACTACTCCCTCTATCACACGAACAATGCCTATGAATGGGGAGCCACGGACATTATCACACATGAGATGAGATTATGGATAGCGGCAAGAGGTAGAGGAGTCCAACATCCAGCCGAGTAGTAGCTTTAATGAGTGTGGAGTGGAGTTTCGGGTGTGCTTTCCGCTGTGAGCCTAGCCACCCCTTGTACTTCTTGTAATTAACCCTCTGCCTTCTATAAAGCTAAGGTACGCATTTTGCGTACTCTCGGAAAAAAAACTACTCCCTCTATCCATCTATATAGGGCCTAATACGTTTTTCGAGGCTAACTTTAACCACATGTTAGAACAATAATATATAGGACATGCAAGTTACACAAAGCATATCGTCAAATTCGTACGTTAAAAAAACTTTAAATGATATAATTTTCACATTATATATCTCATATACTATTAATCTTATCAATACTCAAAGGCAATCTCGAAAAACGCATTAGGCCTTACTAGCAAACATACCCGTGAGTTGCAACGGGAGAAAAAAATTACACATTGGTCAAATAAGTATGACTCAATACCCGACATATGAGTGTCCTCTATTTTAACGCGATGGCTCACCATGTTGTCAATTATCTTTCTTCTCACTCTCGTTGATGATGGATGCGATATCCACGTGATCGCAATGCATTCAACGTGGTAAACAATGAGCTTGTCACTGCATGACACA